>NC_044398.1:97927372-98567044 GCF_006542625.1 Nomascus leucogenys | reverse complement strand
AGGTTGCAGTGTCACGCCATTGCACTCCAGCCTGGGTGACAAAGTGAGACTCTCAAAAAAAAAAAAAAAAAGAAAAGAAAAGTGGGAGCTTTCCGCTTTCTCTACAACCAGTGCCATCTGCTGGCAACACGGTGGCACCGGGGATGTGGTGGAGTTCCTTCCTTGCCTTTCCTTTCCTGTCTTGCAGTTTGCATTACAGAGACCCAGGGGTAATGTTTATCTCTCTTAGTTTAGTTTTTTTAGGCCAGAGTTAAAATAAGAGCCGAGTCTCATATGGAGACCCCACTAAAAAAAGTGCATGTGAGTGTTAAGCTTGAAGAATTTTTCACAAACCTCACTCACTAGTGCAACCAGCACCATATCAAAAAGAACACCAGGTCAGGCGCGGTGGCTCATGCCTATAATCCCAGCACTTTGTGAGGCTGGGGTGGGCAGATCACAAGGTCAGGAGATCAAGACCATCCAGGCTAACACGGTGAAACCCCGACTCTACTAAAAATAGAAAAATTAGCTGGGTGTGGTGGCGGGCACCTGTAGTCCCAGCTGCTCAGGAGGCTGAGGCAGGAGAATGGCGTGAACCCGGGAGGTGGAGCTCGCAGTGAGCCAAGATGGCGCCACTGCACTCCAGCCTGGACGACACAGCAAGACTCCGTCTAAAAAAAAAAAAAAAACCAGAACACCAACTGGGCACAGTGGCTCACACCTGTAATCCTGTAATCTCAGCACGTTGGGAGGCCGAGGCGGGTGGATCATCTGAGGTTAGGAATTCGAAACCAGCCTGGCCAACATAGGGAAACCCATCTCTACTACAAATACAAAAATTAGCCAGGCAGGGTTGCGGGCGCCTGCAATCCCAACTACTTGGGAGGCTGAGCAGGAGAATCACTTGAATCTGGGAGGCAGAGGTTGCAGTGGGCCAAGAGCTGGGAAACACAGGGAGACCCTGTCTCAAAAAAAAAAAAAACAAAAAAAATAAAAAGGAGCCTGGCATCTCCCCACTCTCTTGCTCTTCTCTCACCATGCAACATGCCGGCTCCCCTTCACCTTCCACAATTTGAAGCTTCCTGAGGCCTCACCAGGAGCAGATATTGGTGCTGTGCTTTGTGTACAGCCTGCAGAACCGTGAGCCAAAAACCTGTTTTCTTTATCAATTACCCAGTCTCAGGTATTCTTTTATAGCAATGCAAATGAACTCATGTACCCACTTTGCCTGTTTCTGTATCTTCTGTTATTGAGCTGGTTAGAGCGCACAGTGGGTAATTTTTCTTTTTTTTTTCTTTTTTTTTTTTTTGAGACGGTTGCACTCTTGTTGCCCCCGCTGAGTGCAATGGCTGTAGATCTCAGCTCACTGCACCCTCCGCCTCCCAGGCCTCAAGCGATTCTCCTGCCTCAGCCTCCCAAGTAGCTGGGATTACAGGCGCCCACCCACACATGCCCAGCTTAATTTTGTGTAATTTTAGTAGAGACAGGGTTTCATCATGTTGGACAAGTTGGTCTCTAAGTACTGACCTCACGTGATCGCCCATCTCAGCTCCCACAGTGCTGAGATTACAGTAATTTTTGTAATACAAAACCCCAGGCATTTTGAATGCAGTTCTGCGCATCAGAGCAAAGACTGACTGGTCCGAGGAGGTACCTCTTCTCCTCCCACGTTCTCTCCTTCCTCCTTGGCCCCTTCTCCAGCATCAAGCTAATGCATTGTTGCCTTGAAAGCCTCAAACAAAATCATGTACTCATTTTGGGAGATGCAGCTAACGTCAGTGAGCACTTTGTTCTGGGTACCATGCCACTCTCCTTGCCTCCCTTCATCTCGACAAGGAACCAGCAAATGTTTACTCCAGCTCCTAAACCTACATGGAGGGTTTAAGCACAGGCTCAGGGTGATACAACCCATGCCCAGCAGACCCCAGGTCTTGTGTTCTAGCCTGATGGTCTGCTCACTGCCCAAGCTGCTCTCCTGGCGTGGGTTGAGTCAGCACACACTGAGTGAGAGAAGAAGCTGTTATATTCAGGCCAGATTTTTTTGCAAAAAATCTTTCTTTATACGCAGCAAGAACTGGGAAGGAGCCCACTGGAGCTGAGCCAGCAAAACCCAAATGGAATCCACGTTGTTGGCCTCTTAATTTGTTTGAATCGTTGCAGATTCCCAGAACTTTGATACACAAAAGTGCTCAGGGTCGGGCACGGTGACTCACGCCTATAATCCCAGGACTTTGGGAGGCTGAGGCCCAGAGGACGCTTGAGGCCAGGAGTTTGAGGCCAACGTGGCCAACATGGTGAGACCCCATCTCCACAATAATAAAAATAAAAAATAATCAGCCAGGAGAGGTGTTGCACACCTATAGTTTTAGCTACCCGGAGGTTTGAGGCAGAAGGATTGCTGGAACCCAGTGTTTGAGGCTGCATGAGCTGTGATCGCACCACTGCACTCCAGCCTGGGGTGACAGTGAGACCCTATCTCAAAAAAAAAAAAAAAAAAAAAAGTGCCCATATTAGAAGCGAACAGCTTGATGAATTTTCCCAAACTGACCACACCAGTGTGCCCACCCCCCTGCAGCTCGGCTTCATGCTTCCTTTCAAGCATGAGGTCACCCAAGGGTAAACCACTCGCCTCACCTCCAACACCTAAGATTTGTTTTTCTCCATTTCGGATGTTTGTTTATTTGTTTGTTTTTGGAGACGGAGTCTTGCTCTGTCGCCCAGGCCGCAGTGCAGTGGCTTGATCTTGGCTCACTGCAAGCTCCGCCTGCCAGGTTCACGCCATTCTCCTGCCTCAGCCTCCCCAGTAGCTGGGGCTACAGGGGCCTGCCACCACACCCGGCTGATTTTTTGTATTTTTTAGTAGAGATGGGGTTTCACCGTGTTAGCCAGTATGGTCTCCATCTCCTGACCTCGAGATCCGCCCGCCTCAGCCTCCCAAAGTGCTCGGATTATAGGCGTGAGCCACCGCGCCCGGCCATTTGTTTGTTTTTAAATTCTGGGATATATGTGCTGAATGTGCAGGTTTGTTACATAGGTGTATGTGTGCCATGGTGGTTTGCTGCACCTATCAACCCATCATCTAGGTTTTAAGCCCTGCATGCATTAGGTATTTGTCCTGATGCTCTCCCTCCCCTTGCTTCCCCCACCCCACGACAGGCCCCGGTGTGTGACGTTCCCCTCCCTGTGTCCATGTGTTCTCATTGTTCAACTCCCACTTATGAGTGAGAATATGCGGTGTTTGATTTTCTTTTCCTGTGTTAGTTTGCTGAGGATGACAGTTTCCAGCTTCATCCATGTCCTTGCAAAGGACATGAACTCATCCTTTTTGTGGCTGCAGTTTGGGGACTTTTTATAGCAATGGTTTCATACAGCATGAACCCTTTTATATATGTAATTCCTCTCAGTTTTCTATCTATGAAAGTTGGCCGGGCGCGGTGGCTCACGCCTGTAATCCCAGCACTTTGGGAGGCCAAGGCAGGCAGATCACCTGAGGTCAGGGCTCAAGACCAGTCTGGGCAACGTGGTGAAACCCCGTCTCTACTAAAAATACAAAAATTAGCCTGGCATGGTAGCATGCGCCTGTAATCCCACTACTTGGGAGGCTGAGGCAGGAGAATCACTTGAACCCAGGAGGTGGAGGTGGCAGTGAGCTGAGATCGCGCCATTGCACTCCAGCCTGGGCGACAGTGTGAGACTCTGTCTCAAAAAAAAAAAAAAGAAAAAGAAAAGAAATTCATCCCAGTATTACATGTAGTTGTCTTTGTTCATTCTCACTGCTGTGTCATAGTCTACTGTTTGAATATGCGATAGTTGGATGGGAATTTTTAGCTACTATGAGTAGTGCTGTCACAAACATCCTTGTGCATGGTGTATGTCAATTCCTGGTGGGTCCGGTCGAGGGTTGGACGGGCTGGGTCATAGTGTGTGCAATTTTTCAGCATTGCAGACCCTGCCGAACAGTTTTCCAAAGTCTGCTAATTTCTGCTGTGTCAGAGCAGATGAGAGATCTGTTGTTCATATGCCTGCCAATGCTTGGTGTTGCCAGATCTTCACATTTAAATGCTAAATTATTCTAAAAGAAACTTGAATGGTTACAATGTTAACATTTATTTTTATAATATTTCTATCATTAATATGGCCCCATGAGAGTTGACAGCTCCTTTGGAGCTATCATCCATTTAGCAAACACTTACTGAGCACCTACTGTGTGCAGGGATCTGTGTTCTGATACTAGAAAGAGAAGAAAGATAAGGTATCTATTCTGAAAGAGCTTCAGGAATGCCCTCTCTTCAGGTCTCAGCTCAGATGTCACCTCCCCAGAGGAGCCTCCTTTGCCCAGCTGTTATCTCATTGTCTGCCTCCACGCTGGCCGAAGAGTTAGGTTTGTGGATGGACTGGTAATGACCTCTGCAGAAGCATCTGTTGTGAAGTAGGAACATGGATTGATTCACCAGCAGCATCCCTGAAAATACCCCACTGTTCAATTCAGAAGGCGTTTTCCTGGACTCTTGCTCCCACAGTTCTAACCATGGCAAGAGTGGCTGCCAGATCAGTTCTGGTCAAGGAGCGATTTGGTTTTGTGTTATTTGAGATGGGAGTCTCACTCTGTTGCCCAGGCTGGAGTGCAGGGGTTGTGATTCTGGCTTACTGCAACCTCGAGTAGCTGGGATTACAGGCACACACCACCATGCCCAGCTAATTTTTGTATATATATATTATTATATATATATTTTTTTTTTTTTTTGAGACGGAGTCTCGCTCTGTCACCCAGGCTAGAGTGCAGTGGCGCAATCTTGGCTCACTGCAAGCTCCGCCTCCCGGGTTCACGCCATTCTCCTGCCTCAGCCTCTCCGAGTAGCTGGGACTACAGGCGCCCGCCACCACACCCGGCTAATTTTTTTGTATTTTTAGTAGAGACGGGGTTTCATCGTGGTCTCGATCTCCTGACCTCATGATCCGCCTGCCTCGGCCTCCCAAAGTGCTGGATACAAGCGTGAGCCACCGCGCCCGGCCATGATTTTTGTATATTTTTTAGAGATGAGGTTTCACCGTTTTGTGCAGGCTGGTCTCACACGCCACTTCTGAGCTCAAGCAATCTACCTGCCTCAGCCTCTTGAGTAGCTGGGATTACAGGTATGAGCCACTACGCCCAGCTAATTTTTTATTTTTATTTATTTTATTTGTAGAGATGGTGTCTTGCTATGTTGCTCAGGCTGCTCTCCAACTCCTGGATTCAAGCAACCCGCCCACATTGGCCTCCCAAGTGCTGGGATTACAGGCATGAGCCATGGCGCCTGACTGCAAGAAACGTTTTCCATCAGCACTGGCCTGGCACGTTACATATGTTATTTCTAGCCCCCATGTTTTATTTCCCCATTTAGCAGAGAGGGAAGCTGAGGCTCAAAGAGGTTAAGTCACTTGCTCAAGATTCCACAGCTGGTGCAAGGATTTGCCTCCCCACCTGCATTGAACTCAATGTGGAACCCCTCAGCAGGGCTCCTGCTGTGTGGCGCAGGGCCAGGAATGTGGGATCACAGGGCTGGCTGGGCTGGGAGTCAGGGCTCCCGGTGTTAAGCCGAGAGTATCCCTGCAGACTTTTCCCAGGAGACAAGCAGTCTGGGATTCTCTTGTCCCAGAACTGACCAAGCAGAGCCTGACCATACCTCGTATCTCCACGCAGCCTCCTGGTCCTGCGGCAGCTGGCTCATGGCCATGTCCTTATGATGTCAGAGCAGGGTTGAGACCCTGCTTGAGGGCACAGGGGTTGTGGAGAGGCCCAGCTCAAGCGGAGAGCAGAGCAGGGTCTGGTGAGGGCACGTCACTTGGGTGGGCAGGGACATGTAGGGTCTAGAAAGGACAACACCCTTTTTTTTATTTTTGAGACGGAGTCTCGCTCTGTCGCCCAGGCTGGAGTGCAGTGGCACGATCTTGGCTCATTGAAACCTCTGCTTCCTGGTTTTAAGCAATTCTCTGCCTCAGCCCCCCAGAGTAGCTGGGATTACAGGCACGTGCCACCACACCTGGCTGATTTTTGTATTTTTAGTAGAGGCGGGGTTTCACTGTCTTGGCCAGGCTGGTCTTCAATTGCTGACCTCGTGATCCACCCGCCTTGGCCTCCCAAAGTGCTGGGATTACAGATGTGAGCCACCGTGCCCGGCCTTTTCTCTTTTCTTTTTCTTTCTTTTTTTCTTTTTGAGGCAAGGTCTCACTCTGTTGCCCAGGTTAAGTGCAGTGGCACAATCATAGCTCACTGCAGCCTCAAACTCCTGGCTTCAAGCAATCCTCCCACCCCATCCTCCTGAGTAGCGGGGACTACAGATGTGCGCCAGCACACCCAGCTAATTACAAATTTTTTTTTTAGAAACAGGGTCTCACTATGTTGCCCAGGCTGCTCTCGAACTCCTGGCTTCAAGCAGTCCTCCTGCCTTTGCTCCCCAAAGTGCTGGATTACAGGCCTGAGCCCCCACACCCACGCAGCCAGTACTTCAGATTCTTATCTCTTTGTAAAACCTGGGTCTTCCTAACTCCAAAAACCTGTCTTCTGCCCAGATTTGAGAGAATTCCGAGGAGGGAGCTGCCTCTCCATCCCTTCCATATGTGCTTCTAGGAAAAAGTTATCAGTCTCACATCACCAGAGGGCTTGAATGAAGAGGCTGCCATCAGCTATTCAAACATTCATCCAGTATTAACTGAGCACCTACTCTGGGTGAGGGTCACCAGGGA
Organism: Nomascus leucogenys; assembly: GCF_006542625.1. Classification (NCBI taxonomy): domain Eukaryota; kingdom Metazoa; phylum Chordata; class Mammalia; order Primates; family Hylobatidae; genus Nomascus; species Nomascus leucogenys. The sequence goes on along the minus strand of NC_044398.1, from coordinate 98,560,339 downwards.
GCACCTGCCCCACTCCAGACTTTGAAGTGCGCCCGTTTCATCACATTCTTTGGTGTCCTGGCAACCAGAGACTCTGATCTGAACTCCAGCCAGAACAGAGGCCATTCCTCCCTGACCACTGTCACTCGCCACCATCCCAAGCTTTGAGGACCAGTCCGTGTAGCTCTCGGAACCACTGAAGGTACCCCTTGTCCTTGAGGACGCCTGGAATCCGAGCCCCACTGACCTACCCCGCAGGATGAGCTTCTCACTCACGTTCACCGAGCTGGCCAACATCGCCATCCCACAGTGCGGGGGTGCTGAACTTCAAGGCCCTGCACCTCCTGCTGCACGGCATCTTGGAGCACATCCACATGGCTGAGCTCAAGAAGGACCTCTCGGGGGATGAGGACTTCCTGCAGACCTCGCAGGTGGCCATCGTGCCCAGGGAAGGAGATGCCAGCCCATCCTCAACCCCATGAACAGGCTCAGCAATGTCTTCGACCATGTGGTGAGCCGCCTCGACAAGATGGAGAACCAGCTGGCCCTGCTGCAGGACCTGCCCTCCACCGCCCAGCTGCTGGAAGCCAGCCAGGGCACTGCCGGCCCGTCCAGGACCTGTGGCATCTGATCAAGCTCCGGAAGATGGTGGAGGGTCATGATGAAGTCATGGCCAAGGTATGCCCCCAGCCTCCAGACACTTCCTTTCCTCCCTTCACCACTTGCTCTCTCCTGGGACGTCTTTTGTTTGTTTTTGAGACGGAGTCTCGCTCTGTCGCCGGGCTGGAGTGCAGTGGCACGATCTCGGCTCACTGCAACCTCGCCTCCCGGGTTCAGGTGATTCTCCTGCCTCAGCCTCTCTAGTAGCTAGGATTACAGGTGCATGCCACCACACCCAGTTAATTTTTGTATTTTTAGTAGAGATGGGGTTTCACTATGTTGGCCAAGCTGGTCTCAAACCCCTGATCTCAACTGATCCACCTGCCTCGGCCTCCCAAAGTGCTGGGATGACAAGCTGAGCCACTGTGCCCAGCCCTCTTCTGGGACATCTTGTTGCTTATTCCCCCACAATGGGTCATCCCCTTATGCAGAGTGGGAAGAAGGGGGCTTTAGAGTCAGGCACAACCAAAACGCCAAGCCTGCAGTCTCCATCAAGTATTGCAAAGAAGCCAGACACAAAAGGCACCCAGTGTATGATTCCATTTATACAAAATGTCCAGAATAGGTAAATCCATGGAGACAGAAAGCAGTGGTTGCCAGGGGCTTGGAGGAGGAGAGAATGGGGAGTAATTGCTTTGTGGAAACAGGGTTTCCTTTTGGGGTGATGAAAATGTTTTGGAACTAGATGGAGGTGATAGTTATACAACCTCGTTGATGTACTAACTGACACCGAATTGTTCACTTAAAAATGGCTAATTGTATATCATGTGAATTTCACCCCCATTTTTTTTTTTTTTTTTTTTTTGAGACAGGCTCTCACTCTGTCACCCAGGCTGGAGTGCAGTGACTCAATCATGGCTCACTGTAGCCTCGACCTCCCAGACTCAAGCAATCCTCCCACCTCAGCCTCCCGAGTAACTGGGACCACAGGTGTGCACCACTGCACCTGGCTAATTTTTGTATTCTTTGCAGAGATAGGGTCTCCTTATGTTGCCCAGGCTGGACTCAAACTCCTAGGCTCAAGTGATCCTCCTGCTTTGGCCTCCCAAAGTGCTGGGATTATAAGCGCGAGCCACTGTGCTCGGCCTTACCCCAATTTCTAAAAAATGCCTAGAGGAGCTACCATGGTAGAAGTACCAGAGTAGTCACAGTGAACAGGCACGCCCGGCCTAGCAGGCGAGCTAGACAGACACAAGTGAGTGAGAACCTCCAAGAACCAGCCCTGTGAGGAGCAGCAAAGAGGCATTCCTTCTGTCCAATAGGTGAGGAAACTGATGCTCAGAGGAGCTCAGTGATTTGCTGAAGGCCCAGCAGCTGGTGGGCAAGGGAGTGGCAAGCTGCGGCGCGGCCTCTGACCCTGGCTTACCTTTGACTCCTGACCCGTGCTAACCCCAACCGGCACATGGACAGTGTTCAATTACTGGCAGCCCAAGAAGAAATAAGAAAGGGAAAATAAGCCGAGCACAGTGGCTCACACCTATAATCCCAGCACTTTGGGAGGCCAAGGCGGGATGATCACTTGAGCCAGGAGTTTGAGACCAGCCTGGGCAGCTTAGTGAGACCTCATCTTTACAAAAAAATAAAAAAATGAGCCGGGTGTGGTGGCGTCCACCTGTAGTAGTCTTACTTCCTCAGGAGGCTGAGGTGGGAGAATCACTTAACCCCAGGAGTTGGAAGCTGCAGTGAGTTGTAGTCACTCCCCTGAACTCCAGCCTGGGGGACAGAGCAAGACCCTATGTCTAAAAATAGTAATAATAATTTGGCCAGGCACAGTGGCTCACACCTGTAATCCCATCACTTTGGGAGGCCAAGGTGGGTGGATCACCTGAGGTGAGGAGTTCAAGACCAGCCTGGCCAACATGGTGAAACCCCATCTCTACTAAAAATACAAAAAATTAGCCAGGTGTGGGGGCAGGCACCTGTAATCCCAGCTACTCGGGAGGCCAAGGTGGGTGGATCACCTGAGGTGAGGAGTTCGAGACCAGCCTGGCCAACATGGTGAAACCCCGTCTCTACTAAAAATACAAAAAATTAGCCAGGTGTGGGGGCAGTCACCTGTAATCCTAGCTACTCAGGAGGCCAAGGTGGGTGGATCACCTGAGGTGAGGAGTTCGAGACCAGCCTGGCCAACATGGTGAAACCCCGTCTCTACTAAAAATACAAAAAATTAGCCAGGTGTGGGGGCAGGCACCTGTAATCCCAGCTACTCAGGAGGCCAAGGTGGGTGGATCACCTGAGGTGAGGAGTTCGAGACCAGCCTGGCCAACATGGTGAAACCCCATCTCTACTAAAAATACAAAAAATTAGCCAGATGTGGTGGCAGGCACCTGTAATCCCAGCTACTCGGGAGGCTGAGGCAGGAGAATCGCTTGAACTTGGAAGGCAGATGTTGCAGTGAGTTGAGATTGCACCCCTGCCCTCCAGCCTGGGTGACAGAGAGACTCTTGTCTCCAAAAAGGAGACCATCCAGCGATGATCGCCTTCCTATCCCTGGAGGCAGCATGTCCTAGTCCTCTCTGAGCCAGACTGTGCCCATTGGTGTGTCCAGCTGGATCTCCCTGGGAGTCAGGGCGATTTTCAGAGTGTTCCCAAGTTACCATTCTTCTCTTTCAAATTGAGGGGAAATTGGCTGGGTGCGGTGGCTCACACCTGTAATCCCAGCACTTTGGGAGGCTGAGGCAGGTGGATCACTTGAGATCAGGAGTTTGTGACCAGCCTGGCCAACATGGTGAAACCCCGTCTCTACTAAAAATAAAAATTAAAAGAATTAGACAGGCATGGTGGCGCATGCCTGGAATCCCAGCTGCTCAGGAGGCTGAGGCACGAGAATTGCTTGAACCCTGGAGGTGGAGGTTCCAGTGAGCGGAGATCACGCCACTGCACTCCAGCCTGGGCAACAGAGCAAGACTCCATCTCAAAAAAAAAAAGTAAAAATAAATAAATAATAAATTGAGGGGAAATTGATCTAACATAAAATCAACCATTTAAAAGTGGACATTAAACACTGAATTAATGAAAATTCAGTGGCACATGATATATTGACATTGTTGTGCAGCCAGCCACCTCTATCTCGTTCTAAGCCATTTCCATCACCCTCAAAGGAAAAACCCTATTTCCCCATTACTTCTCCTCCCTGTAATCCCTGGCAACCACTAATCTGCTTTCTGTCTTATGGATTTGCCTATTCTGGACATTTCATCTAAAGGCATAATCTGTGTATTTCATAGAGACAGAAAGTAGATTAGTGGTTTCCAGAGGCTCGGGAAGTGGGGAACAGAGAGAGACTGTAACAGGGACGGGATTTCCTTTTAGGAGAATGAAATGTCTTGGAAGTAGATAGTGGTGTACATACCAAATGCCATCAAATTGCACACTTCATTTTTATTTTATTTTTATTTTTTTGAGACAGAGTCTCACTCTGTCATCCAGGCTGGAGTGGAGTGGTGCAATCTCTGCTCACTGCAACCTCTGCCACCAAGGTTCAAGTGATTCTTGTGCTTCAGCCTCCTGAGTAGCTGGAGATACAGGTGCATGCCACCACGCCTGGCTAATTTTTCTTTGCATTTTTATATTTATATATATATGTTTGTTTTTGAGACGGAGTGTTGCTCTGTTGCCCAGGCTGGAGTGCAGTGGTGTGGTCTCAGCTCACTGCAACCTCTGTCTCCCAGGTTCAAGCAGTTCTTCTGCCTCAGCCTCCCAAGTAGCTGGGACTATAGGTGCCCGCCACCACACCCAGCTAATTTTTGTATTTTTAGTAGAGACGCGGTTTCACCATGTTGGCCAGGATGGTCTTGATCTCCTGACCTCATGATCTGCCCGCCTTGGCCTCTCAAAGTGCTGAGATTACAGGCATGAGCCACTACACCTGGCCAATACTAAAATATTTTTATATTTTTATACTTTAATATTGTGTGTATTTTACCACAAAAAAAAGCAGATATTGGCAGAATAGATAAAAAACAAACAAACAAAAAAACATGACCTAACTACTATATGCTGTTTGCAAGAGACACATTTAAGATTCAAAGACACAAATAGGGCAAGGCACGGTGGCATGCACCTGTAATCTCAGCTCTTTGGGAGGCTGAGGCAAGAGGATCACTTGAGCCCAAGAGTTGGTGATTGCAGTGAGCTCTGATTGCTCCTCTGCACTCCAGCCTGGGTGACACAGTGAGATCCTGTCTCTACGAAAAAAAGACAAGACACAAATGCGTTAAAAGGGCTGGGGGCGGTGGTTCACGCCTGTAATCCCAGCACTTTGGGAGGCCGAGGCGGGCGGATCACGAGGTCAGGAGATCGAGATCACGGTGAAACCCCGTCTCTACTAAAAAATACAAAAAAATTAGCCGGGCGTGGTGGCGGGTGCCTGTAGTCCTTGCTACTCGGGAAGCTGAGGCAGGAGAATGGCGTGAACCCGGGAGGCGGAGCTTGCAGTGAGCCGAGATTGCGCCACTGCACTCCAGCCTGGGCGACAGAGCAAGACTCTGTCTCAAAAAAAAAAAAAAAAAAAAAGTTAAAAGTAAAATGATATAAAAAGATATTCCAGCAGGGCACAGTGGCTCACCCCTATAATCCCAAAACTTTGGGAGGCTGAGGTGGGTGGATAACCTGAGGTCAGGAACTCAAGACCAGCCTGACCAACATGGAGAAACCCGTGTCTACTAAAAATACAAAATTTGTCGGGTGTGGTGGCACATGCCTGTAATCCCAGCTACTCAGGAGGCTGAGAATGGCTTGAACCTGGGAGGTGGAGGTTGTGGTGAGCTGAGACTGTGCCATTGCACTCCAGCCTGGGCAACAAGAGCTGAAACTCGGTCAAAAAAAAAAAAAAAATTAGCCTGGCGTGGTGGTGGGAACGTGTAATCCCAGGTACTGGGGAGGCTGGGGCAGGAGAATCACTTGAACCCGGGAGGCAGAATTTGCAGTGAGCCAAGATCGCGCCACCACACTCCAGCCTGGGCGGCAAAAGCGAAACTCCATCTCAAAAAAATTAAAAAATAACAAAAGATATTCCTTGTAAGCAGTGACCAGAGGAGAGTGGGATCTTCTCAGACAAGATAGACTTTAAGACAAAAATTGTTACGAGAGGCAGGGCTGCCTGGGGTGGCCGAGGGCAAGTTATGAGGGCCTTGCAGGCAGGATGGGTGGATACCAGGATCCAAGGTGCCAGCACTCCAGAGGCAGCTTGCCTCCTGGCCTGCCTTGATGGATGAAGGCTTTTAAAAAGCAGCTCAACAGGGCAACCCACCCAGCTCACAAAAGGGGCTCGTGGACAGGTTCAGACCTAGCTGTACAGCCTTCAGGACTGTTTGCGCAGCTAAGGAATGTCCCCATCATTAGAGAATCTTGCCTTGTCCCAGCCTGATTGAAGTTGCCCGAGGTTCCCACAATGACCCATTGAAGGGGGTTACCATGGCAGCTGGTTCTAGAATGGTGCAAACTGCACAGCTAACTGTCTGCACCCACCAACTAGTGAGGCTGCTGGCGGGTCGCCTGGCAAGCGTGTTTTACAGTGTTCCTTTCTCGAGTCCCCGTCTGCCTCCTTCAGGCCTCAGTTTTTCTCCCCTGTAATGATAACCTCTTGCAGCTGGCCTCACAGGAGAAAACGAGGGATGATGTCAGCTGTTTGTTGTTGAAACTGTTTCATCTAACCCTGTTTCCATAACATTGTGCGTCCAAGGCTTAGGGTATTTTTTTAAATTGTAGAAAACCTTCAATTTATTGGTCTTTTTGAGGGAATTAGATGCATCCCCACTGCATTACAACTAAGCCATTAATCCTGTAGCTTCGTTAACATTAACTGGTTTGCTTTCATGATGCCAGTGGGGAATCAGTTCTTTCTACAGATGTTCAAGAGAAAGGATTGCCAGGTGCGGTGCCTCATGCCTATAATCCCAGCACTTTGAGAGGCTGAGGTGGGAGGATCGCTTGAGCCCAGGAGTTGAAGACCAGCCTGAGCAACATGGCGAGACTCCCTTTCTGCCAAAAAATTTCGAAATTGGCTGGGCGTGGTGGTGCGCCTGTAGTCCCAGGTACTCAGGAGGCTGAGGCCGCAGTGAGCTATTATTAATATTACAGCCTGGACAATGGAGCAAGACTGTCTCAAAAAAAAAAAAAAAAAAGAGAAAAGCCTTTTGAGAAGTGTGCAAGTTCTTTTATATATTTACAAAACCCTTATTCACTGTGTTAATTTGTTTGTTTTTATTTATTTTTTAAGATTGTATTACTTGATTTTATTTTACACTAGGTAGTGGGCACACAAAGCAATCCTTAATAAAGTTGACAGTTAGCTTCACTCGACATTTTTAATAATGCAGACTAAAAAAAAAGTATTCATCTTACAAATTCTTCTGCAATCCAAACATACAATAGCTTGGAGAACATTTAGAAAACAAAAGCCAATATGAAAAGACAGATTAAAACAACTAGAACAGTACAGGTTTTATTTATATGGCTTGGATTTTACAGTTTTCTTACTGCATCATCAATGTTAGAAATCTGTTCCGTCAGCTGGCTCCATTGTTCTGAATTTAAAGAAATACCTTTTCTTCCTGGTTTCATTTCACCTTCAGGATCCATCCAATATTCTCTAATATCAATTAGCACTTTGCCTTTAAAATCTCGAACGCTAACGTACCTCATTTTCCCAATCTGAAACGTGTTATGTCTGCTGCTGCTGCTCTGTTAGAAGATGACAGAGCTCTCGAAGTTTCACCTGTCTTTTGCTTCTTTACAGGTTTTTCTGGAGCAACTTGCTTTTTCCTCTTTAACTTTTTGTCAACCTCACTGTCAGACTCACTGCCAGAAGAGCTTGAAGAGACAAGTTCCTTTGATTTAGTCATCGCTTCGCTCAGCTCTAGCAGTCGAACACCCTCTTGCTTGTTCGCTCATGAGTGACTCGTTTTTATTTTTCAGGCAGGGTCTCACTCTGTTGCCCAGGCTGGGGTGCAGTGGCACGATCTCAGCTCACTGCAGCCTCAACCTCCCGGGCTCAACCCTGGAGGCAATCCTCCACCTCAACCTCCTGAGTAGGTAGGACTACAGGCCTGTGCCACCACACTGGCTAATCTTTGTATTTTTTGTAGAGACAGGGTGTTGCCATGTTCCCCAGGCTGGTCTCGAACTCCTGGGCTCAAGTAATCCTCCCACGTCAGCCCAAAGTGCTGGGATTACAGGCTTGAGCCACTGTGCCCACCCTCTGTTAACCTTTTTTTTTTTTTTTTTTTTGAGACGGAGTCTTGCTCTGTTGCCCAGGCTGGAGGGCTGCAGCATGATCTTGGCTTACTGCAGCCTCTGCCTCCTGGGCTCAAACGATTCTCCTGCTTCAGCTTCCTGAGTAACTGGGATTACAAGCGTGCACCACCACGCCCAGCTGATTTTCATATTTTTAGTAGAGACGGGGTTTCACCATGTTGGCCAGGCTGGTCTTGAACTCCCGAGCTCAGGTGATCCACCCGCCTCGGCCTCCCAAAGTGCTGGGATTACAGGCATGAACCACTGTGCCCAGCCTCTGTTGACTTTTAAATCATAACATTTGTCTTAAGACTAGTGGTAACTGCCAGGTGTGGTGGCTCACACCTGTAATCCCAGCACTTTCGGAGGCCGAGGTGGGTGGATCACCTGAGCTCAGGAGTTCAAGACTAGCCTGGCCAACGTGGTGAAACCCCGTCTCTACTAAAAATACAAAAATTAGCCACTAGTCGGGAGGCTGAGACAAGAGAATTGCTTGAACCTGGGAGGTAGAGGTTGCAGTTGAACCTGGGAGGCGGAGGGAGCCGAGATTGCGCCACTGCACTCCAGCCTGGGAGACAAAATGAAACTCCATCTTAAAAAAAAGAAGAAAAGATTAGTGGTAACTGGTTTTGCTTTGTTTTTAGCCTAAAAGTGTTTTTGGCTGGCTTTGTGAAGTCCATTCCTGGACTTCTACCCTCCTAATTTGTTCTTGGCCATTGTCAGACTTGGTGGAATACGTGCACGCAGCTTCTGCAGCTCAGGTGATGCCATCTGCATGCACTGGGTCTAGGAAGTCCCCGGGAGAGGGATCCAGTCTAAGGGGATGCTAACAACCTATTGTTGCTTTCTTTATTTCTAAACACCCTCCCGGTTTTACTCCCCCTGGAACTACAAAGCACCTGCTGTATCTTGCACAGGTTAAAATGATGTCACATTTAAATTGGATTTTAAGGCTGGGTGTGGTGGTTTATGCCTATAATCACAGCACTTTGGGAGGCTGAGGCAGGAGGATCACCTGAGCTCAGGAGTTCCAGACCAGCCTGGCCAACATGGCAAAACCTTGTCTTTACTGAAAATACAAAATTAGCTGGACATGGTGGCCCGTGCCTGTAGTCCCAGCCACTCGAGAGGCTGAGGCACGAGAATCGCTTGAACCCGAGAGGCGGAGATTTCGGTGAACAGAGATCGCGCCGCTGCGCTCCGGCCTGAGCGACAGAGCAAAACTCCATCTCAAAAATAAATAAAATACAAATAAAAATTGGGTTTTAACTATTTTGTAACATTGCTTAAAGGTGTGGAAGACACTTTGGGGTGTTAGAGTACCAAGGTTGCCAGGGACTCAGATGTCATTGGTGTCACCTTCACAGAGTGTCGTGAAGTGCTCTTGCATTCCTCGTTTCCATGGAGGGAAATGTTAGCATTCCTATTTTCCAAAGTCCTAGATGTCACCGTGTGGACAAGTCTAGCGGCTTGTCTAAGGAGGTGTTTGCTTTAGCCCCTTTTTCAGGCCTCTTAAGGCCTTTGTAAGTACTGGGCCCTAGCTGAACCCCAGCATCCTTGAAGCCCTCTTGAGAGACAGAGCAGGTTTGGACAAGCCCTGCTTCGAGGACTATGGCATGGGGCAGCTTCTGGAAGGGCAGCTGTCGGGGACGCACTTTCCCTTGAACTCAGCACCATCCAAGCCCTGAATGTGGCCCAGTCACCCTGGGCAGAAAAAAGACCTCAGCCACTTTCCCCACAGCTCTCTCTCCTGCCCGTTCTTCCCTAGGACAGGAGTCCAGAGCATGTCCCCCACATGTGAGAGAGCAGGTGGGTCTTGGGTGAGAAACCTCTCACTGCATATCACATGGAGGCGGAGGTTGTAGTAAGCTGAGATGGCGCCACTGCGATCTCCATGCGAGATGCAGGGAGACTTGCTCTGTCGCCCAGGCTGGAGTGCAGTGGCACAGTGTCGGCTCACTGCAACCTCCACCTCCTGGGTTCAAGTGATTCTTGTGCCTCAGCCTCCCGAGTAGCTGAAATTACAGGTGCCCACCACCACGCCCTGCTAATTTTTGTATTTTTAGTAGAGACGGGGTTTTACCATGTTGGCCAGGCTGATCTCGAACTCCTGACCTCAAGTGATCCGCCCATTTCGTCCTCCTGAGGTGTTGGGATTACAGGCGTCAGCCACCACACCCAGCCTTGTTTCCACCTTTTGACTGATGAATATGCTGCCGTAAGCATTCATGTACAACTTTTGTTTTGTTTTGTTTTTAGGGACAAGGTCTTGCTCTGTTGCCCTGGCTGGAGTTCAGTGGTGCCATCATAGCTCACTGCAGCCTCAAACTCCTGGTTTCAAGCGATCCTCTCATCTCTGCCTCCCAAGTTCTGGGACTACAGGCGCTTTCCACCATGCCTTTCTAATTTTTAAGTTTTATGTAGAGATGTGGTCTTGCTGTGTTGCCCACGCTGGTCTTGAACTCATGGCCTCAAGCACTCTTCCACCTTGGCCTCCGAAAGCAGTAGGATTACAGACGTGAGCTACCACGCCTGGCCCATGTGTGCAAGTTTTTATATGGACCTATGTTTTCATTTCTTTTGGGAATATACCTAGGATTAGAATCGGTGATCATCTGGTATCTCTGTATAATCTTGTGAGGAACTGCCACACTGACTTCTAAAACGGCTGCACAATTTACATTCCCACCAGCAGTGTATGAGAATTACAATTTCTCCTTACGGTTAACAGCACTTATTATCTGACTTTTGATTCTGACCATCCTACAGAGTTTGAAGTGGTATCTCACTGTAGTTTTGATTTTCATTTCCCTGATGACGAATGATGTTGAGCATCTTTTCTTTTTATGTGCTTATTGGCCATTTGCACATCATCTTTGGAGAAATGTGTATTCAGATCTTTGCCCATTTTTAATTGGGTTATTTGTATCATCGAGTTGTAAGAGTTCTATATATATTCTGCATATACTGGGTCAGATATGTGATTTGCAAAATGAGTTTTTCTCCCATTTCGTGGGTTGTATTTTCATTTTCTTGCTGGTGTCTTTTGAAGCACAAAAGGTACTTTTTATTATGACTTTAATCTCTTCACTTGTTTTACGTTTATTCAGATTGTCTATTTCTTCTTGAGTCAGTTTTAATGACTTTCTAGGAATTTGTCCATTTCACCTAAATTATATAATTTGTCCACAGGCAATTATTCATAGCATTTCTTTATAATCCTTTTTATTTCTGTAGAGTTGATAGAATACCCTCTTTTTCATTTCTAATTCTAATAATTTGAGTCTGATTCTTGGCCATTCTAGGTAAAAGTTTGTCAATTTTGTTGACCTTTTTAATTAACCAGTGTTTAGTTTCATTGATTTTTCTCTACTATTTTTTTATCCTCTATTTCATTAATTTCACCATACTCTTTGGTATTTTCTTATTTCTATTTGTTTTAGGTTCAGTTTGCTTTTTCTTTGTTCCAGTGTCTTAAGGTGGAAGGTTAAGTTATTGATTCAAGATCTTTGTTTGTTAATATAGTCACTTACAACAATAAGTGTTATGTGTCTAATCACCACTTTAGCTGCATCCCATAAGTTCTGGTGTGTTGTGCTTTCATTTTAACTCATTTCAAACTAGTTTCTAATTTATGTTTCTATTGTGATTTCTTCTTTGACATATTTCTTTTTTTTTTTTTTTTTGAGACGGAGTCTCGCTCTGTCGCCCAGGCTGGAGTGCAGTGGTGCGATCTCGGCTCACTGCAAGCTCCGCCTCCTGGGTTCATGCCATTCTCCTGCCTCAGCCTCCCAAGTAGCTGGGACAACAGGCGCCCGCCACCACGCCCGGTTAATTTTTTTGTATTTTTAGTAGAGACTGGGTTTCACTGTGTTATCCAGGATGGTCTCAATCTCCTGATCTCATGATCCGCCCGCCTCGGCCTCCCAAAGTGCTGGGATTACAGGCATCAGCCACCGTGCCCAGCCTCTTTGGCATATTTCTATTGTGATTTCTTCTTTGACATATTTGTTATTTAGTAAAATTTTTTTAAATTTTTACATGTTTGTGAATTTTCAATAGTTTCTTCTGTTGTTTTTTGTTTTTTGTTTTTGAGACAAAGTCTTCCTCTGTCACCAGGATGGACTGCAATGGCATGACCTTGGCTCACTACAACCTCTGCTCCTGGGTTCAAGCAATTCTCCTGCCTCAGCCTCCCTAGTAGCTGGGACTACAGGCACACACCACCATGCCCAGCTAATTTTTGTATTTTTAGTAGAGATGGGGTTTCACCATGTTGGCCAGGATGGTCTCGATCTCCTGACTTCATGATCTGCCTGCTGCGGCCTCCCAAAGTGCTGGGATTACAGGTGTGAGCCACCACGCCCGACCTGTTTTTGTTTTTTGTTTGTTTGTTTGGTTTTAAGACCTGTCTATGGGAGCCATTGGCAATCCAAGAACTTTTTTATTTATTTTTGAATTATAGAGACGGGATCTCACTATGTTGCCCAGGCTGGTCTGGAACTCCTGAGCTGAAATGATACTCCTGCCTCAAGCTCCCAAAGTGCTGGGATTACAGGCATGAGCCACCATACCTGGCCTCTTCTGTTGCTTTCTAATTTAATTCCATTGTGGTCAGAGTATGTATTTTGCGTAATTTCAGTCCTTTTGAAATTTGTTAAGGTTTGTTTTATGGCCTTACCTTATGGTCTACCCTGGAGAGTGTTCTATGTGCACTTGAGAATAATATGTATTCTACCATTGTTGAGTGGGTAGATATCTGGTATGTCTAGTTGGTTTATAGTATTGTTCAAATCTTCTCTTTTCTTGCTGGCCTTTTGTTTTGTTAATTATATTTATTTTATAGTGACAGGGTCTCCCTTGTCACTATGAAATAAATATAATTATTTATTTTATATAAATAATTATAGTTATTTATTAATTATATAATAAATATTTATTATAGAGGGAGGGAGGTCTCACTCCCTCACTCCTGGGCTCAAGCCATCCTTCCACCGCAGCCACCCAAAGTGCTGGGATTACAGGTGTAAGCCAGTGAACCCAGCCTCTTGCTGTTCTTTTTTTCTTTTTCTTTTTCTTTTTCTTTTTTTTTTTTTTTTTTTTTTTTTTGAGACAGGGTCTCACTCTGTCACCCAAGGTAGAGGGCAGTAGTGCAATCACAGCTCACTTCAGCCTCAACCTCCTGGGCTAGGGTGATCCTCCTATCTCATCCTCCCAGGGACCTGGGACTACAGGCATGCACCACCACGCCTGTCTAATTTTGGTATTTTTTTGTAGAGATGGGAGAACGCTATGTTGCCCAGGGTTGTTTCGAACTCCTGGGCTCAGGTGATCCACCTGCTTCAGTCTCCCAAAGTGCTGGGATTACAGATGTGAGCCACTGCACCCGGGATACTGTTCTTTTTATCTTGGGTTTTGTTTTTTCGAGATGGAGTCTTACCCTGTCACACAGGCTGGAGAGCAGTGGCATGATCTTGGCTTGCTGCAACCTCTGCCTCCCGGGTTCAATTGATCCTCCCACCTCTGCCTCCCAAGTAGCTGGGATTACAGGCAAACACTACCACACCTGGCTAATTTTTATATTTTTGGTAGAGATGGGGTTTCACCATGTTGGCCAGGCTGGTCTCAAACTCCTGACCTTGAGATCCACCGGCCTCAGCCTCCCAAAGTGCTGGGATTACAGGCATGAGCCACCGTGCTAGACCTTCCTTATCTTAGTTATTCTATTCATTACTGAAAATAGGACATTGAAGTCTCGGACTCTTGTGAATTAACTATTTCTCCTTTTGCAACCGAGTACCCCCATTTTTCTAAGAGATAGTTTATTTTTAAAATTATTTTCTCTTCCTTTCTCCTTCCCCACTGCTCCCCACTTCCTACTTAGCCCTTTAGAAATGCAAAGAGAGGCCTGTTGAGTTGGCTCATACCTGTAATCCCAGCACTGTGGGAGGCCGAGGTGGGTGGATCACTTGAGGTCAGGAGTTCGAGATCAGCTTGGCCAACATGGTGAAACCCCATTAGTGGGGTGTGGTGGTGTGCCCCTGTAGTCCCAGCTACTGGGGAGGCTGAGGTGGGAGAATCACTTGAACCTGGGAGGTGAAGTTTGCCTAGGTGACAGAGTGAGACTCTGTCTCAAAAAAAAGGCAAAGATAGTCTTTGACTCCTCCTTCAGCAGTCATTCCCTACAGGGCAAGTTCACATAACTCCTGGAGAGTTAAGAGACAGATTTAGAGACCAAAGCATGGCCCTATAGGACTTTCACCTAGGAACTTCCACTCTCCAGGGGTTGCCTGAGAGCTCACTCTCACCAGGAAGACGTGTTGAAAGTGTGCCCATGGCCACTTTTACAACTTATTTCTTCCCAGGAAGGTGCCAACTCAGCTGCCCAGTAGATAAGACATCACGCTCAAAAGGAGACCCCTGCCCTTGCTGGCTGTATCCCCTACGTCTTAAAAGTGCCCACTTTCTGCTCTAGAAGTGAAGTGTCACGTTTAAAGCCAGGGCGCTTTGTGCCCCTTCCCCAAGCTAGCTTCAGAATAAATTCACTTTCTTTTTGGTACCAGACCTTACTCATGGTAACTGAACCCTGCAATGCAGCGAGCAACCAACTTGCTTTTCAGTTACACTTTCAGTTCTGTCTGTTTCCTTCATGTATTTTATAAAGGGCTCTGTTGTTAAGTGCATGTATGTTTATAATTGTATCTTCCAGATAGATTGGCCCTCTGAGTGGAAAAAAACTCAGTTTCTTTCATGCTACTCTCACAACACACTTTTTTTTTTTTTTTTTTTTTTTTTGAGATACTCACTTCATTGTCCAGTCTGGAATGCAGTGGTGTAATCTCGGTTCACTGCAGCCTCTGCCTCCCAGGTTCAAGTGATTCTCCTGCCCCATCCTCCCGAGTAGCTGGGATTACAGGCATGCAACATCAGGCCCTGCTAAGTTTTTTTTGTATTTTTAGTAGAAACAGGGTTTCACCGTGTTGGCCAGACTGATCTCGAACTCCTGGCCTCATGTTCTGCCTGCCTCGGCCTCCCAAAGTGCTGGGATTACAGGCATGAGCCACCGTGCCCAGCTCGCAACACACTTCTGACACCAGATGTGTGAGGATTTCTCCCTACAGCAAGCAATCATTTCTGCAGGCAGGCTGCTTCCCCTTTTGCCCTCCCAGAGCCAGGCTCCACAGGAGCCTGAGAGATCCTTTAAAACATAAATACAGGCCGGGTGCGGTGGCACTTTTGGAGGCTGACACGGGCAGATTGCTTGATCTCAGGAATTTGAGACCAGCCTGAGCAACGTGGTGAAACCCCATCTCTACCAAAAAAAAAAAAAACAAAAAACAAAAAATTAGCTGGGCATGGTGATGCACACCTGCAGTCCCAGCTACTCGGGAGGCTGAGGAAGGAGAATCACTTGAGCCCAGGAGGTGGAGGTTGCAGTGAGCTGAGATCGCACCACTGCACTCCAGCCTGGGCCACAGAGTGAGACTCCATCTTAGAAACAAAAAGTAAATGCAACCCTGTCTCTCCTGCTCCTGATCCTCCAGTGGCTCCTACCCAGGGATGGGCTGTGCTTCCTTCCTGGCTGACATCTATCATACAAGAAAGGGCATGAGATGCTTCATGATGAGTAACTCCTGGTTACTGGATATATTCAAATACAGGGTTGCCTCCTTCTCGTCCAGGCCACTTGGAGATCAGAGCGCTGTTGACTTTGGTAGCATCTCCTGGCCCCCTTGTAGGTTCCAGTCTAGGCCTTGAGAGAGCCAAGAGGACCTCTGGAACAACGGCTATCATCAGAAAGCTTCTGCGCTTCACTTACCTTCTCCCCCAGCCATACCTGGCTTCACATTTTCTCCTCCTCTTTTGCAGTCAATGCAGACCCTGCAGGACTTGCTCACTGATCTTCACGCGCTCCAGGTCACCATCACAGCCCTCAGGAAGGAAGTGGACATGCTGAAGAACATGCTTGACAAGGTAGGTCCTCCCCCAACATCCTCCATGCCAGCTGCATCGCTCAGGCCTCTGGGGGTTGGAGCAACGAGGAAAATCTAGGAAGCTTACTGTTAGGCCAAGAGTGCAGCTGTGAGGGCGTGGTCATGTGGCCCCTCCAGTTGGCCAGCGCCACTGACTTCTCTGTGACCACTCCATGCTTTCTTTCTTTCTTTTTTTTTTTTTTTTTTTTAAGACACAGTCTTACTCTGTTGCCCAGACTGGAGTGCAGTGGCACGATCTCGGCTCACTGCAACCTCTGCTTCCCGGGTTCAAGTGATTCTCCTGCCTGAGCTTCCCGAGTAGCTGGGATTACAGGCACGCACCACCACACCTGGCTAATTTTTGTATTTTTAGTAGAGACGGGTTCACCATGTTGGTCAGGCTGGTCTTGAACTTCTGACCTTGTGATCCACCCACCTCAGCCTCCCAAAGTGCGGGGATTACAGGTGAGAGCCACCACACCTGGCCAACCCCTCCATGCTTTCTATCCCAGTGTGTTAAAACGTTAGTTATAAGTGACAGAAATCAAGTTCATCCAGGATTAGGCAAAATAAGGGATTTATTGTCTCATTTACTAAAAGGTCCAGGGATGGCCAGATCTAGGTACTCATACAATACTGAGATTTCTTTTTTTTTTTTTTTTTTGAGATGGAGTCTTGCTCTGTTGCCCAGCCTGGAGTGCAGTGGCGCGATCTCGGCTCACTGCAAGCTTCATCTCCCGGGTTCACGCCATTCTCCTGCCTCAGCCTCCCGAGTAGCTGGGACTACAGGCGCCCGCCACCACACCCCGCTAATTTTTTTTGTATTTTTAGTAGAGACAGGGGTTTCACTGTGTCAGCCAGGATGGTCTCGATCTCCTGACCTCGTGATCCACCCGCCTCGGCCTCCCAAAGTGCCGGGATTACAGGAGTGAGCCACTGCATCCAGCAATAGTGACATTTCTCAGTGAAGCTTTCCTCCCAGTTGGCTTCATTCTCAGGCAGGTGCTCCCCAAGTCTTGGCAACACCAGACTTATATTCCACCAACTTAGCGAAAAGAAAACCTCTTCCCCTTCTGGAAAGCTCTGTCCACATGGAAAGTGGAATAATCATAATAGTGCAGGCATGCGTACAACTCCTTCTGTAGCCAGAAACCATCAGCCAAGTATGTTCTAACACCCTACCATGCATAGAAGGATGTGGAGTCCCTGAGACGCGAGGCAGCTGTCCCTGTCACAACTGATGAGTCACAGCTGGGGTCTGAAGCCAGCTCTCCACACCCCCAGGTTTAACAACTTCCCCCAAATAGTGTAATTTTCTGTATCCTCCTGGCTTCACAGATCAGGGCCTGTATTTGATCATCATGGCAACTGTGGGAGCTTCAGTCATGGGCTGGATGGCTCCCATCTGAGCAGAAAGAGCGCTGTCAAAAGCTGCATCATGAGCTACACAGAAGGGCCCCTTACACAAAGCTGTTAGAGAAACAATGCCTTCTCAGCGGAGCCTGGTGTCTCACGCCTGTAATCCCAGCACTTTGGGAAGCCAAGGCAGGCAGACCACCTGAGGTCAGGAGTTCGAGACCAGCCTGGCCAACATGGTGAAACCCCTGTCTCTACTAAAATACAAAAATTAGCCGGGTGTGGTTGCGGGCACCTATAACCCCAGCTACTCGGGAGGCTGAGGCATGAGAATCACTTGAACCCAGGAGGCGGAGATTGTAGTGAGCCAAGATCGTGCCACTGCACTCCAGCCTGGGTGACAGAGCAAGACTCTGTCTCAAAAAAAAAAAAAAAGGTGGGGCTGGGGGGCGGCCGTGGTGGCTCATGCCTGTAATCTCAGCATTTTGGGAGGCTGAGGTGGGCGGATCACAAGGTCAGGAGATCGAGACCATCCTCGCTAACACGGTGAAACCCCATCTCTACTAAAAATACAAAAAAATTAGCTGGATATGGTGGCAGATACCAGTTACTCAGAAGGCTGAGGCAGGAGAATGGCGTGAACCCAGGAGGTGGAGCTTGCAGTGAGCTAAGATCGTGCCACTGCAGTCCAGCCTGGGCAACAGAGTGAGACTCCATCTCAAAAAAAAAAAAAAGAAAAGAAAAACAATGCCTTATTGGCCTGTCTCTTGGAGGTGTTTTTTCGTTTGTTTGTTTTTGAGACAGAGCCTTGCTCTGTCAACCAGGCTGGAGTGCAGTGGCACGATCACAGCTCACTGCAACCTCTGCCTCCGGGGTTCAAGTGATTCTCCTGCCTCAGCCTCCTGAGTAGCTGGGATTACAGGTGCGAGCCACCAGGCCTGGCTAATTTTTGTGTTTTTAGTGGAGATGGGGGTTTCACCACATTGGTCAGGCTGGTCCCGAACCCCTGAACTTGTGATCCAACCACCTCAGCATCCCAAAGTGCTGGGATTACAGGCGTGAGCCACTGTGCCCGGCCCTCTTGGAGATTCTTAATGTGCTTTGGCTCATTCAAGGCTCTGGGAAGTCCTGCAGTATAGAAACCTGTTGAAATGCTTTTTATTTATTTATTTATTTATTTACTTATTTTTGAGACAAAGTCTCAATCTGTTGCCCAGGCTGGAGTGCAGTGGTGCCATCTCAGCTCACTGCAACCTCTGCCTCCCGGGTTCCTCAGCCTCCTGATAGCTGGGATTACAGGCGCATGCCATCAGGCCCAGCTAATTTTTGTATTTTTAGTAGAGGCGGTGTTTCACCATGTTGGCCAGGCTGCGATCGAACTCCTGACCTCAAGTTATCCACCCACCGTGACCTCTCAAAGTGCTGGGATTACAGGCATGAGACACTGTGCCTGGCCTGACATGCTTTTAAGCCCAGCATTTCCCAAACTTGTTTGCCCATGGAACCCTTTCCTACTCCCTGGGAAACACTGGGTTTGGAACCCATTCTTCCTTCTCAAGCTCTTAGTCACCTAGAGCTAAGGCGGGAAAAGGCAGGGGTGGGACAGAACCTGGACCCCCAGTCCACAGACTCAATTCCTTTGACAGGTACACCCAGAAAAAATGGATATCTTCGCTGAAGACTTCAAAATACAGAACCGGAAGATGGTTGCACTGCAGCGGGAAGTGGTGAGGGCCACCATCCCTGTCTTTCCCCACTCCCCCCAGGACCCTCCACCTCCCGTGTCCTGGGTGCTGAGGGTAGGGAAGGGCAAGGAGGAGAATACAGGCTGGAAAGGTTTCTTTGCAGGTTTCGGGGACACTGCCCCCTCCAGGCTCACACCCCTCCTTTTCTACCCCCACCCTGCAGGCTTCTCTCCAGAATAAGTTTAAAACCATCCCCAAAACCGAGGACATGGTGCTCTGGAGTGGCCTCCATGATGCCATGTTCACCTCAGTGAGTGAGGAAAGAAGGGGAGGTTAGCAGGAAGCTGGGAAGCAGGCGGGCGGCTGACTGAGAGTGGGAGGCGGGGCTGGAAGCCAGCCGAGCCCCTCTGCCCCCTCTTCTGCAGGAAATTGGATCATCACAGCTGGACCTGTGGCAGTCCGTACAGCAGCTCCCAGAGGCTGCCCTGGTCCAGACCACCGAGTACCTTGAAGCTACTCGTGCCATCCAGGTCTCCGAGCCCGTCCAGAACCCCCAGCTGCTGCAGACCATGTGGCATTACGAGGTCCCAGAGCTCCTCCTGGAAGGCTCATCTGCCCAAGCAGTTTCACTCAGCAGAGCCCAGGAGCCAGCGCAGCCTCCAGCCCTCACGCCTGAGTCTGCACCTGGGCGCGCAACTGAATTTGCACCTGGGCCCGCACCTGGGACTGAACCTGTGCCAGGGCTGGAGCTGGGGCTGGAGCTGGAGCCTGTGCCTACTCTGGGGCCTGTCCCAGGGCGCAGTGTGACACCTGGGTCCTTGCCAGCACCTTGGCCTGTGCTTGGACCTGTGCCTGCCCCAGGTGCCCAGCGTCCACCACCGGGTGGCTGGCCTGCACTCCCCAGACGCTGGCCTCTTCCCCAAGGCTGGCCCAGGGTGGGCTCTTGGCCTTTTTGGGACTTAGGTGTCCTGCGGCCAACTCAGGCCCAACCCTCCAGGGCCCCACCACCAGCCACCGAGTTTGGCTTAGTGTGGCCTCGACCACTGCAGCCGTATCAGTCTCACCAGGGAGAAGCCCTCCAGCTCGCAGCTGTCCAAGTACAGGGGGAGGAAAATGATGTCCCCAGCCTGAGGGGCCTTCGGGAGAGGGCCCGCAAGGATGGGGCCCCCAAGGATAGAACTCGCAAGGATGGGGTCCCCAAAGATAGAGGTGGCAAGGATGTGGACCCCCAGGATAGAGGTGGCAAGGATGGGGCCCCCAAGGATAGAGCTCACAAGGATGAGGTCCCCAAAGATAGAGGTGGCAAGGATGGGGCCCCCAAGGATAGAGTTGGCAAGGATGGGGACCCCAAGGAAGCACAGCCTAAGGCTCCCCAGTCTGCCCTTCACCGGCTGAAAACCACCGCTGCCATCGCCGCCGCCGCCGCCGCAGCCTACGCAGCCGCCGCATCCTCCGCTGCCCAGGCAGCCAAGGTTGCTGCCCAGTCTGTCAAGGACGCCCCAGCCACCAAAATGGCCACCATTGCAACAGACACGGCTGCAGCTGGGCCCCTAGGGGTCTTTGCAGATGTCCTGGGTGCAGGGCCTTCCCGGGGAGCCACAGAATCCCAGGTCTTGGGCGATGATTCCGAAATCTACGAAATCCTCTCTCCCTCCTGCTCTGCTGCCAGCATCGGTCCTGATACAGCCCTGTCCCAGGCCATGGTGGCTGCCAAGCAGGCCACGAGCCCTGAAGACAAGAAGAGGGCTGTCAGGTGTTCCATGAGCCACATAGCCCAGATACCTGTCAAACACGACTCCCTGAAGGAAGAATTTGCCCAGCTGTCCTTTGACCTGAACCAGCGCTTGAGTTATCTAGGTAGGCCTGGTCTGGCCCTGGGAAGCGCACAAGGGAGTGGGGCTCTCCCTGTAGCCTTTGAGAAGTACGTCCTGTCCTTCACTGGGCTCCACAACAAAATCTACATTCCACCATTAGCCATTCATTCCTTTGGCTAAAGCATTTGGCTCTTAACGAGTCTATTATTTTCTGTTGAATGTACAATGAGGTCTTATCTTAGGGCAGGGAGGCTGTTAGGGTCTAAAGTTGGCACGAGGAAAATGGCATGCCAGAATTACTCTCAAAAACTCTTGTGGCCAGGCGTGGTGGCTCCCGCCTGTAATCTCAGCACTTTGGGAGGCTGAGGCGGGCGGATCACCTGAGACCGCGAGTTCAAGATGAGCCCGACCAACATGGAGAAACCCCTTCTCTACTAAAAATACGAAATTTGCTGGGCGTGGTGGCATATGCCTGTAATCCCAGCTACTCGGGAGGCTGAGGCAGGAGAATCGCTTGAACCCGGGATGCGGAGGTTGCAGTGAGCTGAGATCGCACCACTGCACTCCAGCCTGGTGACAGAGCGAGACTCCATCTCAAAAAATAAATAAATTAAAAAATAATGAAGAAATAAATAAAAAGGTAACACAAGCTGAAAGGCCCAGTGCATTTCCACTGAGCAGTGCTGCCTGAGATGTTCTGTAAGAGAAGCAGCTAGAGCCCAACAGAAACATCTTCCTCCATCAGAGCCCTCAGCAGCCACCCTGTCCTCTGCTTTCAGCCAATATGGGAGGCCCTTCCAGCCTTGGGAGAACAGTGGACATATTGCAGAAAAAGATTGGCAGCCTCCAGAAATCTAGGCTCAAGGTTAGTGTCTCCAGCGAATGGCTTTTGAGGCAATGACAGCTTGAGGTGAGCTGACGGAAGACTCCTTGACTCTGCCACCCTCCCAGGCACAGCTGTATTGTGTAGCAAAAGAGGCTGGAGGGGAGCGAGCTGGCCGCAAATGCAGCTGCTACCTTGCAAAGCGGATCCACTGGTGCGGGGGGCCTGGCAGGTGTGGGGCTGCACGGTTCTGTGTCTCAGGTGGCTGTTCAGATGGCAGGTGGGGCTGGTGCAGTGACTCATGCATGTAATTCCAACTCTTCAGGAGACTGAGGCAGGCAGATCACTTGAGCTCAGGAGTTCAAGACCAGCCTGGGCAACATGGTGAGATCCCTTCTCTACGAAAAAATACAAAAGTTATCCAGGTGTGGTGGTGTGTCCCTATAGTCCTAACTACTTGGGAGGCTGAGGTGGGAGGATCACTTGAGCCTGGAGATGGAGGCTGCAAATGAGCCAAGATCATGCCACTGCACTTCAACCTGGGTGACAGAGCAAGGTCCTGTCTCAAAAAAAAAAAAAAAAAAAAAAAAAAAAATGGCAGGTGGAAGATGCCTGGTCTGATACCTTTTTTTTTTTTTTTTTTTTTTTTTTTTTTTTTTGAGATGGAATCTTGCTCTGTCATCCAGGCTGGAGTGCAGTGGCATGATCTCAGCTCACTGCAACCTCTGCCTCCTGGGTTCAAGCAATTCTCCTGCCTCAGCCTCCCAAGTAGCTGGGATTACAGGGGCCCACCACCACACCTGGCTAATTTTTGTATTTTTTGTAGAGACTGGTTTCGCCATGTTGGGCAGGCTGGTCTCGAACTCCTGACCTCAGTCGATCCACCCATCTTGGCCTCCCAAAGTGCTGGGATTGCAGGCATGAGCCACCATGCCCAGCCTGGTCTGGTACATTCTTCTTGGCCTCAACCCTCCCTCAGGTCCCTTCCCGGCCATGGTAACCTCAGAAGCAGAGGCCTGGGGTGTCTGTGTCTCCCCCTTTTAGGAGGAAGAACTTGAGAGAATTTGGGGCAACCAAATAGAGATAATGAAGGATCGTTACATCACTTTGGACAAGGCGGTGGAGAAGCTGCAGGTTCGCATGGATGAGTTCAAGGTTAGGAGGCCTGGGTGGGCTGGAGAAGGGCTGGCAAAGGGAGAATTCCTCATCCAGACCTTCTGACCCTTCCTGAAGGTTCTGCACGAGCTGGGGATGCACTTGAGGCTGGGAACCGGTGGGACTTTACTGGCATTTTACTGTGTGTAAATTACACTTCAGTGAAAAGCAAACAAATCCCACCACCACCCCCAACCATATAAACAGAAGGGCCCGGACAGTGTTCGTCTTTTTGACCACTGTGTCACCTGCCCCTGGAAGGGCAGGGGTAGTGAAGGCTCCATCACATTTGCTGAATGACTCCGTGAATGATTAAGAGAACTTCTTGTGCCAACTGTTACGTTCTTAACATTTCCCTGAGCCAAGCGATAGAAATATTTACTGACATTTTGGGCTGGGTGATAAAAATAAAAAATAATAATAAAAAGAAATATTTAGGCTGGGTGAGGTGGCTCACATATGTAATCCCAGCACTTTGGGAAGCTGAAGTGGGAGGATCACTTGAGACAAGGGGTTTGAGACAAGTCAGGGTAACACAGGGAGACCCCATCTCTACACAAATAAAAAAATTAGCTGGGATTGGGCTCACGCCTGTAATCCCAGCACTTTGGGAGGCTGAGGCGGGTGGATCACTTGAGGTCAGGAGTTTGACACCAGCCTGGCCAACATGGTGAAACCCCGTCTCTTCTAGAAAAATACAAAATTAGGCTGGGTGTGGTGGTCACGCCTGTAATCCCAGCACTGGAGGCTGAGGTGGGCAGATCATCTGAGGTCGGGAGTTCGAGACCAGCCTGACCAACATAGGGAAACCCTGTCTCTACTAAAAATACAAAATTAGCCAGGTGTGGTGGTGTATGCCTGTAATCCCAGCTACTCAGGAGGCTGAGGCAGGAGAATCGCTTGAACTGGGGAGGCAGAGGTTGCGGTGAGCCCAGATCGTGCCATTGCACTCCAGCTTGGGTAACAAGAGCAAAATTCTGTCTAAATATATATATATATATATATATATATATATATATATAATTAGCCAGGCGTAGTGGCACACACCTGTAATCCCAGCTACTTGGGAGGATGAGGCAGGA
Source organism: Nomascus leucogenys (assembly GCF_006542625.1). Classification (NCBI taxonomy): domain Eukaryota; kingdom Metazoa; phylum Chordata; class Mammalia; order Primates; family Hylobatidae; genus Nomascus; species Nomascus leucogenys. The sequence goes on along the minus strand of NC_044398.1, from coordinate 98,536,576 downwards.
GAATTGTTTGAACCCGGGAGGTGGAGGTTGCACTGAGCTGAGATTGTGCCATTGCATTCCAGCCTGGGCAACAACAGCGAAACTCTGTCTCAAAAAAAAAAAAAAAAAAGGCCAGGCGCGGTGGCTCACGCCTGTAATCCCAGCACTTTGGGAGGCCGAGGCGAGTGGATCATGAGGTCAGGAGATCGAGACCATCCTGGTTAACACGGTGAAACCCCATCTCTACTAAAAATACAACAAATTAGCCGGGCATGGTGGCTGGCGCCTGTAGTCCCAGCTACTCAGGAGGCTGAGGCAGGAGAATGGCGTGAACCTGGGAAGGAGAGCTTGCAGTGATCCGAAATCCCGCCACTGCACTCCAGCCTGGGCAAGAAAGCGAGACTCCGTATCAAAAAAAAAAAAAAAAAAAAAGAAAAAAGAAAAAACTAGCTGAATGTGGTGGCTCATACCTGTGATCCTAGTGCTTTGGGTGCAGAGGCTTACACCTGTAATGAAGGAGGATTGCTTGAGGCCAGGAGTTCAAGACTTGGCCAACGGAAGAAAACTCTGTCTCTACAAAAAAAAAAATTATAAAATTAGCCAAGTGTGGTAGCACATGCCTGTAGTCCCAGCTACCTGGGAGGCTGAGGTGGAAGGATTGATTCAGCGTGGGAGATTGAGGCTGCAGTGAGCTATGACTGCATCACTGACTCCAGCCTGGGTGACACAGAAAGACCATCTCAAAAAAAGAAAGCAAAGAAACAAGCAAAAAGCAAACACTCACCAAGGGCCAGGAGCGGTGGCTCACACCTGTAATCCCAGCACTTTGGAAGGCTGAGGCAGGCGGATCACCTGAGGTCAGGAGTTCGAGACCAGCCTGGCCAACATGGCGAAACCCTGTTTCTACTAAAAATACAAAAATTAGCCGGGCATGGTGGCGGGCGCCTGTAATCCCAGCTACTCGAGTGGCTGAGGCAGGAGAATCACTTAAACCCGGGAGGCGGAGGTTGCAATGAGCGAAGATTGCGCCATTGCACTCCAGCCTGGGTGACAAGAGCGAGACTCAGTGTCAAAAAACAAATAAATAAATAGCCCAGCAAGGTTGTTTCCATGAAGGCTTCCAAGTCCGGGGCCTGTTGCTGGGATGCATTGGAGTGTGTTGAGGGAAAAGGGACCAAGGAAACCCATGGCGTATGGCTGACCCCAAGGTCGGCACACTGTAATCAGGCTGGGACCCATTCGAGGCAACTTTGAATGGAAAAGAACTCATTAAAAAGGAAACAATTCAAGCCTATGAAGTGGGAGTGGACAGGAGGGTTGGCTGTCTCTGGAGATGCTGGGCCGAGTGTGGGTGGACTGCATGCAGGGGTACGTGCTCAGACCATGCACCACTGGCCAGGAACCAGGTCTCCTGCCAACACTGCTCTTCAGAGAGGCCCAGGCCACCATGTCCTGGGGTCATCTTGGTGCCCTTTCTCCATGGAGCTGGAGCCAGTTCCATTCAGCATGTCCAGCGTGCACCCAGCGCTACGCCAGACCCTGCATGGTGGTGTGCGGGGGCTGCAGTGTCTGCCTGCGTGTCCATAGTTGTCCCTTATTAGACTCTGAAGCTGATGAAGCCCTGCCACATGTGCCAAAACAGAGCACATCCCTTGTCCCAGGACGCTTGTCCTGGCTTCCTGGCTCTTGTGCTATCAAGATTTCATTGCTGGCCAGGTGCGGTGGCTCACACCTGTAATCCCAGCACTTTGGGAGGCTGAGGCGGGCAGATCACCTGAGGTCAGGAGGTCAAGACCAACCTGACCAACATGATGAAAACCCATCTCTACTAAAAATACAAAAAAATCAGCTGGGCCTGGTTGCTGGTTCCTGTAATCCCAGCTACTCGGGAGGCTGAGGCAGGAGAATCGCTTGAATCCGGGAGGCGGAGGTTGCAGTGAGCCGAGATTGCGCCATTGCCCTCCAGCCTGGGCAACAAGAGCGAAACTCTATCTTGGGAAAAATCTCAGCACTTTGGGAGGCCAAGGCAGGAGGATCCCTTGAGGCCAGGACTTCCGGACCAGCCTGGACAATACAGCAAGGCCCCATCGCTAAAAAAATAAAAATAAAAATATTAGCTAGATGTGGCAGCATACGCCTATAGTCCTAGCTACTAGGGAGGCTGAGGCAGGAGAATCACTTGAACCCAGGAGGTGGAGTTTGCAGTGAGCTGAGGTCATGCCACTGCACTCCAGCATGGGTGACAGAGTGAGACTCTGTCTCAAAAACTAAAGTAAACTAAAATACAATCTTAGGATTTTGAACCACACAAATGGTTTGTATTACCAATAGTTAAAGAAGAAAAATAAAAAATAAGGTAGAACTAGTGTAGGAATAGGCAGATCAATAGGCCAAGAAGGCTGGGCAGGATGGCTCACACTTGTAATTCCAGCACTTTGGGAGGCTGACGTGGGTGGATCACTTGAGGTCAGGAGTTTGAGACCAGCCTGGCCAACATGGTGAAACTGTGTCTCTACTAAAAATACAAAAAAAATTAGCCGGGCATGGTGGTGCATGCCTGTAATCCTAGTTACTTGGGAGGCTGAGGCAGGAAAATTGCTTCAGCCCAGGAGGCGGAGGCCACGGTGAGCTAAGATCGCACCATTGCACTCCAGCCTGGGCAAGAGAGCAAGACTCTATCTCAAAAACAAAACAAAACAAAAAAATAGGCCAAGAAGACCAAATCTAAGATTTACAAGAATTTAGCATATGACCACTACAGGAAGGATGGATTACTCCACAACTAGTGTTGGGAAAACCATTTCGAGGAATAACAGTAACTGTTAAGTCCGAAAGCAATCCTGTAGATGACACAAGGCAGTAGCATGGTGACAAATGCAGGATGGGAGCAAGATCTCATGACTGTGTCTCTGTCTTGCTCTCCACCATGTGACTTACATGTAAGACTCAGGTTTCCCAGTGTCGCTTGGGGTCTTGCTCTGTCACCCAGGCTGGAAAGCAGTGGCCTAATCACGGCTCAGTGCAGCCTTGAACTCCCAGGCTCAAGTGATCCTCCCACCTCGGCCTCCTGAGTAGCTGGGACTACAGGCGCGTGACACCATGCCTGGCTAATTTTTTTTTTTTTTTTTTTTTTTTTAAGATTGAGTCTCGCTCTGTCACCCAGGCTGGAGTGCAGTGGCTCAATCTTGGCTCACTGTAACCTCTGCCTCCCGGGTTCAAGCGATTCTTCTGCCTCAGCCTCCTGAGCAGTTGGGACTACAGGCGTGTGCCACCACGCCTAGTTAATTTTTGTGGTTTTTTTGTTTGTTTTTGTTTTCGTTCGAGGAGGAATTTCACTCTGTTGCCCAGGCTGGAGTGCAATGGCGCAATCTTAGCTCACTGCAACGTTTGCCTCCCGAGTTCAAGTGATTCTCCTGCCTCAGCCTCCCGAGTAGCTGGGATGACAGGGGTGTGCCACCACACTTGGCTAATTTTTTTAGTAGAGACAGGGTTTCACCATGGTCTCGAACTCCTGACCTCAGGTGATTTGCCCACCTCGGCCTCCCAAAGTGCTGGGATTACAGGGTGAGCCACCATGTCCGGCCAATTTTTTTGTATTTTTAGTAGAGATGGGGTTTCACCATATTGGCCAGGCTGGTCTCAAACTCCTGACCTCAAGTGATCCACCCACCTCAGCCTCCCAAGGTGCTGGGATTACAGGCATTAGCCACCGTGCCCAGCCAAAATAATAAGATTATAAAACATGAATATAGCCTGGCATGGTGGCTTGCACCTGTAGTCCCAGCTACCGGGGAAGCAGAGGTGGGAGGATCACTGGAGTCTGGGAGGTGGAGATTGCAGTGAGCCGAGCTCGCACCACTGCATTCTAGCCTGGGTGACAGACTGAGACCCTGTCTCAAAAAATAAAAACAAAAAGCATAAATAAGGCCAGGTTTGATGGCTCTTGTATTCCCAGCACTTTGGGAGGCTGAGGGGGGAGGATCCTTTGAGCCTAGGAGTTCCAGACCAGCCTGAGGCAAAATAGTGAGACCCCTGTCTCTACAAAAAAAAAAAAAAAAAAAAAAGCCAGGTGGGTGGTGTCACCTGCAGTCCCAGCTCCTCTGGAAGCTGAGGCAGGAGGCTTACTTGAGCCTGGGAGGCTGAGACTACAGTGAGCTGTGATCAAGCCACTTTACTCCAGCCTGAGTGACAGAGCAAGAGCCTGCCTCAAAAAATTAAAAAAATAAAATAAAATAAAAATAAAGAGGAGGAAACAGAGACTCCAGCAAAGAAACGAGCCCAAGCCTGCTGGGCTGGGAGGTGGCCTGGCATGCCTGTGGTTCAGAGCCCAGGCTTTGGAACAGACGTGCCTAGGTTTGAGTCCTGATTCTGCCACCTCCTGGTTGGATCAGTTCCCTGCGGTTGCTGCGGCAAATCACTCTTGGGGTTCTGGAGGCGAGAATTCTGAAATCAAGGTGTCATAGGCTGTGTTCCACCTGAAAGCTCAGAGGAGCCTCCTCGCCTCTCCCAGCTTCTCTTTTTTTTTGAGACAGAGTCTCGGTCTGTCGCCCAGGCTGGAGTGCAGTGGCGCCATCTCGGCTCACTGCAAGCTCCGCCTCCCGGGTTCACGCCATTCTCCTGCCTCAGCCTCCGGAGTAGCTGGGACTACAGGCGCCCGCCACTGCGCCCGGCTAATTTTTTGTATTTTTAGTAGAGACGGGGTTTCACCGTGGTCTTGACCTCCTGACCTTGTGATCCACCCGCCTCGGCCTCCCAAAGTGCTGGGATTACAGGCGTGAGCCACCGCGCCCGGCCCACCTGTCCCAGCTTCTGGTGGCTCAAGGTGTCCCTTGGCTCTGGAGTAACTTGGATGGAGGCCGGGGCCATTATTCTAAGTGAAGCAACTCGGAAGTGGAAAGCAAAGACTGTATGTTCTCACTTGTAAGTGAGCTAAGCCATAGGTGTGCAAAGACAGACCGAGCAGGATAATGGACACAGGAGACTCAGGATAATAGAGAGAGGGGGAAGGATAGAAAACTACATACTGGAGCCAGGCGCGGTGGCTCGCACCTGTAATCCCAGCACTTTGGGAGGCTGAGGCAGGCGAATCATTTGAGGTCAAGAGTTCGAGACCAGCCTGGCCAACATGGTGAAACCCCATATCTACTAAAAATACAAAACTTAGCCAGATGTGGTGTTGGGTGCCAGTGACACCAGCTGCTCGGGAGGCTGAGGTGGGAGAATCTCTTGAACCCAGGAGGCGGCGGTTGCAGTGAGCCGAGATCGTGCCACTGCACTCCAGCCTGGGTGACAGAGCAGATTCTGTAAAAAAAAAAAAGAAAAGAAAAAGAAAAAGAAAGAAACCCATTAAAGATACTCATTCACTTCTGTTGACACCCCAGTGGCCACACTAAGCTATAAGGGAGGCTGTAAAATGGAATCTTGATTCTGGGCAGCTGGGTTCCAGCTAAAAGTCCAGAGTTCTGTTCGTAAGCATGAGAGGGACACCCGACGGGAAGAGAGAAGTAGAAGCCTGTTTGCAGCTTTGCAGGAACTATGGCCCGACCCTCTGGGGAAATGGAGGCTCTTCCCAAGCTGACCAGCTGCTGCTCCTATTACAAGGGGGATGTAGTAATTGGAGAGAGGGTGGGATTCATGGGAGCATTTGGTTCTTTGTGGAGTTGTGGGGATGGGACGTGAGGTTTTCCCCTAACACTTGGGCACAGTGTGTGTGGCTGTGATAAGTGCTCGGATGATAGTAGACTGGAATTCCTGCAGGGACCCCAGGACAGATCAGAAGTGGTAAACATGCCTTAAATATCCAGGGAGCGAAATCATTCCACATTGGTTTGTGCTTTCCTTCCTTGGGTCTAACTCCCCATGGAGGAAAGTTCCTATGATAGCACCTCTGAGGGGACAGCTTGTCCCAAGTCACACGTTCCTTCCCTTCTCATCTGGGCACCTGGAGCCCTTGAGCCTTAGTCTTCTAATGCCCATGCCCACCTGCCTGTTGTCCACACGGCCCGCTATCCCTCCCCAGCACATGGCAGTGATAGAGGTGGGAGGTTGGCATTTTATCCTCAAGGCTCTCCAGGATGGCAGACATGCCTGTGCTTCTGTTCTTAGACTCTCCAGGCTCAAATCAAAAGACTGGAAATGAACAAGGTGAATAAGAGCACGATGGAGGAGGAGCTGAGAGAGGTGAGTGAGCAGAGGTTCCTCTGCCTTCCCTGCTCCCCTTCCCAGGGAAACGGCGCCATCCAGGCGAAGCCCGCCAGAGAGTCTTCCAGAATTTCCCTCTCCCTTTGTTCATATTGAAAACAGGAGTTGGCTGGGCACAGTGGCTCATGCCTGTAATCCCAGCATTTTGGGAGGCCAAGGCAGGTGGATCACCTGAGGTCAGGAGTTCAAGACCAGCCTGGCCAACATGATGAAACTCCGTCTCTAGTAAAAATACAAAAAGTAGCCAGGCGTGGTGGCAGGTAACTGTGATCTCAGCTACTTGGGAGGCTGAGACAGGAGAATCGCTTGAACCTGGGAGGCAGAGGTTGCAGTGAACCAAGATCATGCCATTGCACTCCAGCCTGGGCAACAAGAGCAAAAACTCTGTCTCAAAAAAAAAAAAGAAAAGGAAAACAGGAGTCACATCAACTCCCGTTTTCAGCAATTGAGGATTATTAACTCTCTTGTTATGTGAACTTGAAAATCACACATCAGCTGTGCACAGGGTGGCTCATTCCTGTAATCCCAGCACTTTGGGAGATGATAGGATCACTTGAGGCCAAGAGTTTGAGAACAGCCTAGGAAACATAGCAAGATCACATCTCTACAAAAAAATAAAAAAATTAGCTGGGCATGATGGAGCACACCTGTAGTCCCAGCCACTCAGGAGGCTGAGGTGGAAGGATCCCTTGAGCCCAGGAGGTGGAGGCTGCAGTGAGCTATGATTGCGCCACTGCAATCCAGCCTGGGCAACCTTGAGCAAGATCCTGTCTCAAAAAAACACATGATAATAATAAAATCATACATCAACTTCCCTGTTATAGGAAAACCTTGGCTTTGGTCTCGAGATCGTGTTTGAATCCACATAGACCCCAGGGTTGCATTTAAGCCAAGGCTAAAAGTCCAGAGTCCCAAACTAGAAGCACCAGACCCAAGGGGTGTGATGTCTCCCAGCTTTGCCTTCCTCCATCACAGCAGCCACGCCTCCCTGAGCTCCCTGTCTCCCTAGAAAGCCGACAGGAGTGCCCTGGCAGGCAAGGCAAGCCGAGTTGACCTGGAGACTGTGGCCTTGGAGCTGAACGAGATGATTCAGGGCATGCTCTTCAAGGTCACGATCCATGAGGACAGCTGGAAGAAGGCTGTGGAGGAGCTCAGCAAGGACGTGAACACCAAGGTGAGTGCCCCCATGTTGATTTTTCACTTTATTCCTAACAAATTAACCCAGAACTTAGCAACTGCAAACAACAAACGTTTTCAGTTTAGGAGGATCAAGAATTTGGGAGTGACCCAGCAGCTTAGCTGGGTGGCTCAGGGTTTCCCATGAAATTGCAGTCAAGATGTCATCCAGTGCTGGTCTCATCTGAAGGCTCGAGTGAGGCTGGATGAGCCAATTCAAAGAAGATTCTCTCACGTGGCTGTTGGTAACACTCTTCAGTTCCTCATCCCATGGACTCTGCCTTTGGGCCACTTGAGTGTCCTCATGACATGGCAGCTGACATCTCCCAGAGCAAATGATCCAAGAGGGGAAGGAAGAAGCAGCAATGTCTTTTTTTTTTTTTTTTTTCATACAGGGCCTCTCTCTGGACACCTGCCCCATACATAGTCAATAAGTGAATTGATCCCCATTTCACTGAGGAGAACACTGAGCCTCAGAGAGGTTATTATATTTCCCTCAGGAAACGCTGCTGCTCATGGTGGAGCTTGAGACTCAAACCCAGAGCTGCCTGATTCTAAACCAAATTTAACCTCTTTGGGCCAGTCCAGCCACCTCAGTTGCAAGAACCATGTAGCACTGTCATTGGACCAACTGTTCCAGTCTACTATGAGGAAGGGGTATGACTCCTCTAGACATTTCCCCGGGGTCTGACAAATCACTGGCAGTCAGTAAATGATGAATGAATAAATGAATGACTGTCACGTCCCTCAGAGACTCTCCTCCTCCACCCCACATCTCTGCGCTTACCCAGCCAGGAGAGTGGCATAGTTAGTCTCCAGGGCGGTCGCCAACCATACCTCTTGGTATCCACACAGTTGTGTAGCCCCCTCCCATGTTGAATGGGACCAACTTGTGTAACCAACAGGATATTAGAGGGATGATGGAGGGTGACTGCCTTCCATCATAAAAGACATTGCAGCCGGGTGTGGTGGCTCACTCCTGTAATCCCAGTACTTTGGGAGGCCAAAGCAGGCAGATCGCTTGAGCCCAGGAGTTCAAGACCAGCCTGGGCAACATGGTGAAACTCTGTCCCCGCCTCTAAAAAAAAAAAAAGCCAGGTGCGGTGGCACATACCTGCTGTTCCAACTACTCAGGAGGCTGAGGCGAGAGTATACCTGAGCCTGGGAGGTTGAGACTGCAGTGAACCAAAATTGTGTCACAGCACTCCAGCCTGGGCAGCAGGAGCACACTGGCAGGCACTCAGAGTGAGACCCTATCTCAAAAAAAAAAAAAAAAAAAGGGGGGCTCAGAACAACCAAAAGCAACACACGAAGAGATTTTACATGTTTCCTGGTTTAATTGAACCACATCTACAAATGGGCTGGAGATGACATCCAACTCAGGAATTGTTGCTAATTGTATTAAACATGATAATAGTGTTGTGGTTATATAATAAAATGTTATCACACTCAAATATTTATTAGTGAAATATCACCGTTTCTGTAACTTAAAAAAAATACTCCATCGGCTAGGCGCAGTGGCTCACGCCTGTAATCCCAGCACTTTGAGAGGCTGAGGCGGGCGGATCATGAGGTCAGAAGACTGAGACCATCCTGACCAACACGGTGAAACCCTGTCTCTACTAAAAAATGCAACAAAAATTAGCGAGACCTGGTGGCGGGCGCCTGTAGTCCCAGCTACTCAGGAGGCTGAGGCAGGACAATGCCCTGAACCCGGGAGGCAGAGCTTGTAGAAAGCCAAGATCACGCCACTGCACTCCAACCTGGGCGACAGAGTGAGACTCCGTCTCAAAAAAATACTCCCTCAGGTGGCACAGTGGCTCACACCTGTAATCCCAGCACTTTGGGAGGTTGAGATGGGAGGATCACTTGAGCCCAGGGGTTTGAGACCAATCCTGGCAACATAGCGAGACTCCATCTCTACTTAAAAAAACTATTTTTGGCCAGGCGCGGTGGCTCACACCTGTAATCCCAGCACTTTGAGAGGCAGAGGGGGGTGGATCACTTGAGATGAGGAGTTCCAGACCAGCCCGACCAACATGGTGAAACACTGTCTCTACTAAAAATACAAAACTAGCTGGATGCGGTAGTGGGGGCCTGTAATCCCAGCTACTCGGCAGACTGAGGCAAGGAGAATTGCTTGAACCCGGGAGGTGGAGGTTGCAGTGAACCGAGATCGCACCATTGCACTCCAGCCTGGGCAACAGAAGTGAAACTCCATCTCAAAAATAAATAAATAAATAATATAAAATAAAAGTAAATAGATAAGACCGGGTGCAGTGGCTCACATCTGTAATCCCAGCACTTTTGGAGGCTGAGGCGGGCAGATCATGAAGTCAGGAGTTTGAGACCAGCCTGGCCAATATGGTGAAACCCTGTCTCTACTAAAAATACAAAAATTAGGCCAGGCGTGGTGGCTCACATCTGTAATCCCAGCACTTTGGGAGGCTGAGGTGGGCGGATCACCTGAGGTCAGGAGTTTGAGACCAGCCTGGCTAACATGGTGAAACCCCATTTCTACTAAAAGTAAAAAAAAAAAAAAAAAAAAAAAAAAAAATTAGCCGGGTGTGGGGGCACGCGCCTGTAATCCCAGCTACTTGGGAGGCTGAGGCAGGAGAATTGCTTGAACCTGGGAGGCGGAGGTTGCAGTGAGCAGATTGCCATTGACCACCTGAAAAAAAACTCCAAAAAAAAAAAAAAAAGTGGAGGCTGAGGAAGAATGCTGACCGGAGGGGTTGTAGTGAGCAGAGATCACACCACTGCACTCCAGCCTGGGCAACAGAGTGAGATTCTGTCTCAAAAATAAATAAATAAAATTAAAAATAAATAAATAAATACGATTGATTATGATGGTCACACAAGTCTGTAAATATACTAAACGCCATAAACCTGCCCACTTTACATACAGACCCTCAGTAAACATGTGTTGAGTGTGTGAATATCAGATGCAGTGGGACCATTGTGAGAAAGGCTTCTCAGACCACCCAGCCTGCAGTTGAGCTTGGTTTGATTTGGTCTTTTGGAGACAGTAGCTGATGGTGTTTTTTGCTTCGGCTGCTAGGAAGCTCACCTTGCAGCTGCCCTCTACCAATAGCATCTAGTAGGGGTTGAGCCTCATCGAAGCTGTGTCATTTTCCCTTTCCTGGACTCCCTCACTATTTTAGTTGAATTTTGTTACACCCTGTAACTTCCCAGGTTGCTGCAACCCTCTTCTGGAAGGAGGCAGGGTGTGAATTCATTGACTATTCTTTCTTGTCTTCCCCTTGGCTTTTGGCAGTTAGTCCACAGTGATCTGGATCCCTTGAAGAAAGAAATGGAAGAGATCTGGAAAATCATCCGGAAGCTGCTGATTGAGGGCTTAAGATTGGATCCTGACAGTGCTGCCGGCTTCAGGAGGTGAGTGCCCGCTCGAGCCCCTCCTGGTAGGGGTCCTGCTGCCCAGGCTGTGGGGGACACACCCTGGAAGCTCTGGGAGGAAAGATTCCAGACCTGTGGATGAGAGGGGCTTGGCTGTGGCTGAGAGCACTGAGGAGGAGGGAAGCTGTGGCCTGAGCTGGCAGAGGTGATCCAGCCCTATTCCCGCCAATGGGGAAACCAAGGCTCAGAGAGGGAAGGGGACCTGGGCAGATCCAGGACCCCAACCCCCACCCAGACAGTGCCCCAGGCAGAGGGAGCCAATATTTATGGGGCTCCTGTCCTCAGACCACCCCTCACACAGCTTTAGAGACCATCTCTTGTGTTTGAGGCGGCAGAGAAACCACAAGAGTGGTTGGAGACTGCACGGCCTGTGGGGCTGAGCTGGGCCGGGCACTGGCAGGAGGGGTGCAGCCCTGGGGCCCTGGCTGGCTGCAGCCTCCCACACATGGCCTGGGCCCAGCAGGGGCAGTGGCTGATGACCATGTGCCTTTCAGGAAGCTGTTCGAGCGTGTGAAGTGCATCTCCTGTGACCGGCCCGTGGAGATGATGACTGGCCCGTGAGTACCACCGCCCAGGGTGCCCCGGCCCTAAGGGTTTGTGGGGCCCATGGAGGTCATCTCCATGCACTTCCATGTGCACTGTTCCATGCATGCTGTGTGTCTACACATCCATATACAGCGTTCTCCAGCCATCAAGTCCATACACGTCCACATACAGCATTCTCTATGCACCAGGTATCTACACATCCACATACACTGTTCTGTACCATCAAGTCCATACACATCCATGTACACTGTTCTATATGTGCCATGTGTATCCACATTCATGTACAGGGTTCCCCAGCCTTCAAGATACACATGTCCACATACACTGTTCTACAGCCATCAAAAATATTCAAATATGCGGCCTTGTATGATGGCGCCTGCCTGTAGTCCCAGCTACTCAGGAGGCTGAGATGGGAGGATGGCTTGAGCCCAGGAGTTCGAGGCTGTAGTGAGTTAGAATTGTGCCACTGCTCTCCAGCCTGGGTGACAGTGAGACCTCATATCAAAAAAAAAAAGGCCCTGTTGCCAAGGCTGGTCTCAAACTCCTGACCTCAAGTGATCCGCCCACCTCAGCCTCCCAAAGTGCTGGGATCATAGGTGTATGCCACCGCGCCCAGCCTGGTTTTTACTTTTAGAAATAGAACAGTTGTTTTTTGTGTCTTACTGTGATGATCAGAGCTCCTGAGATGCCTCTCGGTGGGGGCCCTTCTACTTCTATGCTGTGGATGCTTCTGGCATTCGAGGGTGGTGACCTGAGTCCGGCACCTCCTTCCTCCTGCTGGGAAGGCTTCCTGGAGGGGTGGGAGCCGAGCCCTCTGCTGGCCTAGCACGCCTCCCACAGCCCCTGCTGCGCCCTTGTCCTTCAACAGACAGCTGATCACCATCCGCAAAGCCCACCTGCTGTCCCGGCTACGGCCAGCCAGCGCCAACAGCTACGAGTACTTGCAGCGACAACAGATGAGGTGAGCAGGGTGGGCGCCCTGCATGGAGGCCGCCACGCATGGAGGCCGCTACGCATGGAGGCCGCTCTGGAGCCTGGGAACCCTGTTCCTGCAGAGACACGTCCTCCAGGCCCAGGGACCTAAGATCGTCCTGGACAGGGCCAGCCCTTCACAAGACAGGCACTCCGAGAGGTGGCTGGGGCGGCAGACAGGCCCACGAGATGATGGCGGAGGGAGGAGCTGACATATTTACTGCACATCTATTGTGGGCCAAGAAGTGTTAGAGTGTTTCTTTAAATAATCTCACAACCCCCTGTGAGCTAGGGTTCCTATGCCCATGTCCCTGTTTCTTGGTGGAGGGAATCGGTGATGATGGGGACCCTCAGGGAGCCGCTGCTGTGCCTGGCAGGCACTCTGCCAAGCCCTGGGGCTCACCTGGCCTTGTTGAGTCCTCACAGCTGCCTTCTAAGATGTATCCTGTTACCATCCCATGTCACAGTTGAAGAAACTGAGGCTCAGAGAACTGCAATGACCTGCCCAAGGTCACTGCTAGCAAGTCCAGGGCTGATGTCCAAACCCTCAGGTTTCCACCGCACCCAGCTGGCTCCCTGGGTCCTAGCCCCACCCCTCAACCTCCTGACATCCCACAGCTCTAGGGATCTCCCCAGCCTCCAACCCTGTTGTGGGGACGTCTGGCCAGGTGGGGGAAGAACCGGTGAATAGTCACCACAGCCATGGGAAGGGGAGGGACGTGGGGGCCTGTGCTGACTCTGCTACCCTCCCTCCCTGGCTCCTTGAGATCAAGACATTAGAAGGACACGCTCTTCAGGCCAGGGGTCCAAAGGGAAATGGCTAGGTCTGGGGAAATGCAGGTCTCAATTTGATTCCTCTGCCCCAGTGTGTGTGTCTGTATCCATCCGCCAGGCCCGAGGCCTGCCTGGCCGTGCCAGCTAAATGCAAGCTGAAAGAAATGCTGGTCTTCCCTCGATGCTGGCCAGGCCCTTGGGGCCCATCCTGGGCTGTGGCGTGCAGGGTCTCCAGGTCGCTGCTGACCCACTGCCCTGCCGCAGGGAACAGCAGCGGCTGCAGCTCCAGGACCTCGGTATCCAGGAGGATTGTCAGCAGGACTGGGGTGATGGCCCCCAAAACGCCACCAGCCTCAAGTGCAAGTCCTGCAACCTGTCGACGCTCTATCCCTACGGGGATCCCCACGTGATCAACTATGACAGCGTGAGTCTGGCCGGGGCCTCCTTCTCAGAGGGTGGACGTCAGCACACCCCAATCCCAGGTGTGGGACCAGGCCCCGAGCAGGGGGCGACCCCAGCAGAGGCTGCACTCTGTCTCCTGGGCTTCTGCATGTACCAAAGTTTGGGGGCAGATCGGGTCGGGGGCTCCCTAACCTAGGACCTGGGCCATCCAACAGGCCGAGGTGGACATCCTGGGCGTGGATGGGATCCTGTACAAAGGCCGCATGAATAGCCAGAGCGGGGCTCAGCCCTCGGCCGTCGCAAAGGAGCTGGCAGGTGAGGGGCGTGGGGCTCCCTGGGGCATCCTTGCCTGGGGCCCTGGTTCTGCTGGGCAGGGCGAGAGGATGCAGGTGGGGCCCGGAGCCAGCACTATCCCTGACCGGGGAGTCCTCACACAGTCAGTCACAAAAATTGGGTCACAGCAGGCCCCCAGGAGACTCGGTCTTTGTAATGGGGGAGGCAGACCACGGGAGCAAGGATCTGCTGCTCCTGAGATCAACAGCTGACCAGAGAGAGGGCCGTGGCCACAGGACCATGGCCTGTGACGAAGGATGATGGGCTAGGAAAGATGCTGGGCTGGTGCCAAGGGACGCCAGTCCACGGAGGAGGGACTGGACAGCTGCCCTGAAGCCCTTGAAGAGGGACTAGAACGTAGCTGGATGAAGGGGTCAGGTGAGAGGAGAGTGGTCGTGTGGCAGGAACGGTGGGTGCAAAGGCCCTGTGGTGGGTGGAAGCCAGTCACAGGCAGGAGATCAGGACGCCGAGTCTCCCTGAAGGGCGGAGACTGGGGTGGGGCAGTGGGGTGACAAGGAGGAGACTTGGGCCAGACCCCAGAGGCTATGTGTTAATATCACAGGCAAGGGTTGGGCCAGCGGGAGACCAGACTTGTGCACATCTGGAATCAGTCGATGTGGTTGCTGCAGTGGTGAGGCTCAGCTCTGGCTGGTTCCTGCTGGGACTCCAAGACTCTGGAGTCCATCACTGGGTTCGAAGGACAAAAAGAGGAGCCTTCTCTGCACACCCCTTGAATGCTCTTCCCCCTTGGGGATGGGGAGTTCTACATTTTGCCGCTGGGTGGGAGCCACACACCGCCCCATAAGGAGCGGTCCCAGAGCCACAAGATGGCCGGGGCCTGAACTCCGCCCACAGAAATTCTGTTTTGTTGTTGTTGTTGTTGTTGTTTGTTGGTTGGTTTTTGAGGCGGAGTGTCGCTCTGTCGCCCAGGCTGGAGTGCAATGGTGCGATCTCAGTTCACTGCAACCTCCACCCCCCGGGTTCAAGCGATTCTCCTGCCTCAGCCTCCCGAGTAGCTGGGATTACAGGCGACTGCCACCAGGCCCGGCTAGTGTTTGTATTTTTAGTAGAGAAGGGGTTTCGCCGTGTTTGGCCTCAAGTGATCCACCTGCCTTGGCCTCTCAAAGTGCGAGGATTGCAGGCATGAGCCTCTGCACCTGGCCCACCGGCAGAAATTCTTTCTTGCCAACACTGTGCCTCCATTCACTCGAAGACCAGACATGGAAGAAGGGAAGGGGGACTGTTTCGTCAATGTGCTGGGCAAAGGAGGAGGCACCCTGCATTCATCTCCTGGGGCTGCCAAGACAAATTACCACAAGCAGGGTGGCTTAAAACAGCTGAAGTTCCTTCTTTCCCTGGCCCATGTAGCACGCCGTCCCATTGGCCGGGCATGGTGGCTCACGCCTGTAATCCCAGCACTTTAGGAGACCAAGGCAGGCAGATCATAAGGTCAGGAGTTCGAGACCAGCCTGAACAACATGGTGAAACCTCATCTCTACTGAAAATACAAAAATTAGCCGGCCATGGTAGCACACGCCATTAATCCCAGCTACTCAGGAGGCTGGGGCGGGAGAATCACTTGAACCCAGGAGGTGGAGGCTGCAGTGAACCAAGATCACGCCACTGCACTCTAGCCTGGACAACAGAACGAGACTTCGTCTCAAAAAACAAAAAAAAACAGCTGAAGTTCCAGCCTGGGCAACAACAAATTAGCTGGGCATGGTGGCGTGCGCCTGTAGTCCCAGCTTCTCTGGAGACTGAGGTAGGAGGATCACTTGAGCCTGGGAATTTGAGGCTGCAGTGAGCCATGATCTCACCACTGCACTCCAGCCTGGGTGACAGAGGCAGACACTGTCTCAAACAAACAAACAAACACCAAAAAAAAAAAAAAAAAAAACAGAACAGAACAAAACCAAATAAAAACAACAACAACAACAAAATACAGCCAAAGTTGGTCCTCCCACTGTCCTGGAGGGTGGAAATGCTAAATCAAGGACTCGGCAGGGCTGCACTCCCTCCAAAGGCTTAGGGAGGGTCCCTCCCTGCCTCTTCAGCTTCTGGGGCTGCTGGCACTCCCTGGCACTCGTCTGTCCCCATGTGAGCTTCTCTTCTATGTGTCCTCTCCTGTGTCCCCCATAAGGACATTTGTCTTTGGATTTGTGCCCGACCTAACCCAGGATGATCTCATCTCAATATCCTTAACCTAATTATACCTGCAAAGACCCTTTCTCCAAATAAGTTTACATTCACAGCTTCTAGAGATGTATCTTTTTGGGGAGCACCATTCAACACACCCTGTTTCCGGGCGGGCCAGACACCGTCTCAAACCCTGCATTTCTCCCGGGCAGGGTGTGGCTTCTCCTCCTCGAGAGGACTGGCCGTTCCAGCCCCTGCCTCCTGCCTGGTATCTGCTGGGAGGGCTCAGGCTGGGCGTCAGGGATCACCAGGCAGGATCACAACAGTGGCTAATATTTAATATTTAATGAACCCCGACTTTGTGCCAGGCCCTGCCCCACCTCCTTCACCCTCCAACAACCTGCCAAGGAATTTCACAAATGACCAGCTGAGTGAGGGCTGCTTGCCGGGGGGCCAGGGCAGATGGAGTCCACATCTGATGCACCCAGTCCTGTCCCCACTCATTCACTGGCCTCCCCAAGGGCTGTCATCTAGAGGGAGGGGCTTTCCCCCTTGGCTCATGCATTCCCAAGACCCACACAGCAAGCCAGGACTTCAGTCATGATGGCGTCAACTGCTTTATCTTTTTTTTTTTTTGAGACGGAGTTTTGCTCTTGTTGCCAAGGCTGGAGTGCAGTGGGGCAATCTCAGCTCACTGCCATCTCAACCTCCTAGGCTCAAGAAATCCTCCCTCTTCAGAAGCCTCCCAAGTGACTGGAACTACAGGCGTGTGCCACCACGCCTGGATAATTTTTGTATTTTTAGTAGAGACGGGGTTTTGCCATGTTGGCCAGGCTGGTCTCGAACGTCTGGCCTCAAGTGACCCACCTGTCTCGGCGTCCCAAAGTGCTGGGATTACAGGTGTGAGCCACTTCGCCCAGCCTCATGTAACTTATTGACTACTATATATTACATTGAAATTGTGATGGATTTATAGCATCTTAAAGCTGAAAAGTGGTAAGTCAAACCATCGTAAATCAGGGACCTTCTGTATTAGAAATCAGTTGGAAACCTGTCTGTGGCCAGATCTTGATCAGTTTGCTGTTGTCACTCATTTATTTCCCCAAAAGAACCTTCTAACTCAAAACAGACTCAAAGCCAGGTACAGTGGCTCACACCTGTAATCCCAGCACTTTGGGAAGCTGAAGCTGGAGGATCACTTGAGCCCAGAAGTTCGAGACCAACCTGGGCAATACGGTGAAACCCTACCTTTACAAAAAATACAAAAATTAGCGAGGCATAGTGAGGCACCCTGTAGTCCCAGCTACTTGGGGGGCTGAGGCGGGAGGATCACTTGAGCCCAAGAGGTTCCAGCTGCAGTGAGCCATGATTGCGCCACTGCACTGTAGCCTGGGCAAAAGAATGAGACTTGCTCTCAAACAAAAAAGAAAGAAAAAAGAAAAGAAATGTCCAGAATAGAAAAATCTATAGACAGAAGGAAAATTGGTGATTTCCAGGGGCTGGGGTTTTGGGTGGGGAAAGGGAGAGTGACTGCTTAATGGGGACAGGGCCCCTTTTGGGGTAACGGGAAAGTTTCAGAACAAGGTAGTGGTGGTGGTGTGCAATGCTGTGTGTGTCCTAAATGCCTCTGAATTGTGCACTTTAAACTGGTTAATTTTACATTATGTGGATTTTACTTCGAATAATGAAAAAAAACAAAAAACAAAGGCGAAGGACAGGAAGATGGGGGCATTTAGGTGCTCTGGCCCCCAGCAGGACAGCTAAACCATAAATAGCCCTGCCAGCATTTCACCTGTGTCTTACTGTGCTGCAAGCACGTCACACTCCTCTCTGGCCTAGAGTTACTTTCAAAGAGCCTTCTTTTCTGTCTTAGCCTTGAGACACTCTCCACTCAAGAAGGCAAGGAGGGCTGGGCGCAATGGTTGACGCCTGTAATTTCACCACTTTGGGAGGTCAAGGTGGGAGGATAGCTTGAGCCCAGGAGTTCAAGACTAGCCTGGGCAACAAAGCGAGACCTCCTCCCTAAGAAACATTTAAAAAATTAACTGGGAGTGGTGGCGCACACCTGTAGTCCCAGCTACTCGGGAGGCTGAGGTAGGAGGATTGCTTGAGCCCAGGAGTTCAAGGCTGCATGTGCTCCAGCCTGGGTGACAGAGTGGAGACCCTGCCTCAAGGAAAAAAAAAAAAAAAAAAAAGAAGGCAAGGAGGGAGGAACATTGATTATCCCATAAAGGAATGGACCAGGGAGCTTGGGAAATGGGGTTGGTCCCACCAGAGGGAGAAGCCTGGCCGGTGCTGGGATCGGCCTGACACAGGCCCAGGGGTGGATGCCACCCACACCTGTCTCTTTTCTTTTCTGCTAAGCTGCGAAGGCTCCGTGTCCCCCGTCACAAAGCCTGTATGACCGTGTGCACTCCAGTGCCCTATTTGGCACCATCTGCCCCCGTGAGTACCTGGTTCCCAGCCCCAGCCCAGCTGGGATTCTGTAAGGGTCTCCAGTCCCTCCTCGGCTCATCCCACCCCCCACACCCTGCCTGGGCTCTCCTGTCCACCTCCTCCATCTCCTGCCTGCTTTTCCTGCCCATGGCACTTCAGAGATGATTCCTGGCCCTGGTGCCGTCCCAGTTGCCCAGGCCAGGCATCTGTCCCCAGCATCCACCCAGCTGCAGGGGTGGGGACAAGGGAACTGAGGTTGGAAGGAACTGAGCTCCTCTGGTTTGAATCACCATGTAGCAGGCATCTGAGGGTACTTTAGAGTTTTCAAAGGCAGTTTCTCCCTTATCTCATCAGAACCTCATCCCAACTCCTGTGAGGTAGGCACTGTTTGTCCATTTCACAGAGGAGGGAGCGGAGGCTCGGTCACCTTGAGCTGTGGCCCAAGATCACAGAGCTAGTGAGCTGGGAGCTGAGCCGCGATCCGTGGACTCCAAGCTCCATGTTCTCTCCCGGGGGCTCTGCTCCATTTAAGCAAACATTCCTGGTGTCATTTATCTTGCGTCACCCAACCAGGACATTTAGGGTGCCCAAGGCCCAGGCGAGGTATGGCGCCCAGCCGGCCATGGCCTGTACTGCGCTTCTAGTCCTGGGCTTCTCTTCTCTATAGTGGGGATGGCCCTATCAGGATAGTGTCTCCCAGAAGGTTCTTGGCACACATCTGGGGTTTCTCCTGCCCCTCCCAGCCCTGTGCCCCCGCTCCAGTGCCCGCTCAGCTGCCTCAGGCCCTCACGCGACGATGCCAGCTCAACCACCTTCCCTGCCACCTCTGCCGCTGCTGCCACTGCTGATTCCACCCCTAAGGGACCCCCAGCAGGCCCCAGGGTCCACCAGGCTCTCAAGAGCTCTGCACATTGCGTCCCCAGTCAGCAGGAAGCCCCCCGAGGAGCCCGCCAACCCGTGAGCCCCACCCCACTGCGCCCCCCATCGCCAAGTCCCCTCCACGTCCGAGGCTCAGACCCATGCACCCCCCCACCCCCACCAAGTCCCCTCCACGTCCGAGGCTGAGACCCCGGGCCCTGAGCCTGGCCCAGAAAGGGTGCTGGGGCCCTGGATAGAGGGGAGGGGTCTGTGTAGGGGACCCCCATGTTGACCCAGTGGCTGTTTTATCCTGTGCATATAAATACAAACAGCACAGTGCACGTTCTCATTCTACATTGTCATATAAACACAACTTTCTAGAGTGAATTTTCCAACAAGCCAATTTAATTCCTTGATCCATTTTCAATACAACATCAAGTGGTTTTAAAAACACTTTTCCAGCCGGGAGCGGTGGCTCACGCCTGTAATCTCAACACTTTGGGAGGCCAAGGTGGGCGGATCACCTGAGGTCAGGAGTTTGAGACCAGCCTGGCCAACATGGTGAAACCCCTTCTCTATTAAAAATACAAAAATTACCTGGGCGTGGTGGTGGGCGCCTGTAATTTCAGCCACTTTGGAGGCTGACACAGGAGAATCACTTGAATCCAGGAGGTGGAGGCTTCAGTGAGCCGAGATGGCGCCATTGCATTCCAGCCTGGGCAACAAAGAGTGAAACTCCGTCTCAAAAAAAAAAAAACAGCAAAACAATTTTCCTTTTTATTTGCTGAAATGATTTCATTAGAATCACTTCCAATTACAGCTCCTGCCACTGTGCATTTCATTTGGGGGCCATTATTTCCAAGACCAATTTCCCCACGGGAACCAGACTGGGCTGTGTGCATCCTTTTTATTTCACGTTATTTCTACCAGTAACTAGTTATTAATTTTTTTTAAACAAAATCTGATTGTTTATATTTGCCTCTTGGCTGATCCATGAGGAGGCTGGTGCGGCGCCCGTGGGATATTCTGGGATGGCCATCCCATCCAGGGCTAGGTGCCACTTGCCTGTTTCAAGTCTTTCTGGTTCCCGTGCTCACCACCGATGCGTTTGGTGGAAAAAGAGCCAACTGTGAGGTCACACCGTCTCGCTGCAGCAATTCAGGGATTGGCCTTGGCACGCAGAGCAGAGGGCTCCCCCAGGCCCCCCTCCCCACGATGCTTCTGGCCTCATTTCTTCCCCTTCTCACAGTTTGCCTGTCTCTCCCTTCAACTTCCTCCCTTTCAATCCTACTCCCTCTTCCCTTTCTTGCCCCTAATGCTGTCTCATTTTGCTCTCTCCTTCTGTACTATTGATGGTTCTATCCCATCTCAGAGACTAAAACAATGTCCCTGTGCAGGGGTGAAGCCTGACCCGCCACCATAGTCCCCAGTGTCCACTGGATCCCTGGGGTGGCGCTGGTGAGCTGAGGGGCTGGTGGGGAGCTGCCAGGAGGGAGCTGGAGGGGGGCTCCCCTTTCACTCCCCTTTGGCTGCCTAGTGGGGGACTTGGGGCTCCAGGCTCTCCCTGGCCCCGGTGGCCATTGGAGTCTGGGGACCCTGCATGCCTACACTATTCCTATTGACCTCAAGGTCCCTGGCCCAGCTCACTGTGACCCATGCCCCCCACCCTGACTGCTCTTTTCTTTCACCAAAGACTGTGTCCAAATGAGGCCAAGCCCCTCTTGACCCGGTGACACCTGTCCAAGCTGCCTTGGGGGTGCTGTCTGGTGTAGCCCCAGCCCCCACCCCAACCCCCATACCACAGATGAGTATTTTAGGCAACTTCTGCCCAGAACAAAATCTTCCACTTTTCTGATCGTGGATGAGGGGACTGGTGGAGTGCCTTCTGTGTGGGGAGGTGGGACTTGCTGGCCCCTCCGCCAGCCACCAGCCGAGGCTCAGCCCATGGGCAGGAGAGAAGGCACCCAGGGTCACAGAGCGAGAGGCCCCAACTTGCCGGCCCCCACCAGGAGGCTGAACCTGCTGGGTCCTGTGACTTCCACCCCCTCCCACTGCAGGGAGGCGTGGCCCCTGCTCTGCTGAGCTCGGAGGGGAGGGCTCCTGGGGGACACCAGGCCAGGCCATCTTGACACGTGACACCCAGGGCATTCCCCGGTCCTGCACAACTGGGCCCCACTCTCCCCAGTGCCCCTCACTGCCTGTCCCCACTGGGCCCCCCCAGAGCACCATCCCAGCCCCTTTCTTGGGTGTACAAGCTAGGGCTGGAGTGAGTTTCTGCAGCCCAGCAGGTGAGGATCGAGGCCTGGGGGAATCTCCTCTGCATCCTCACAGGCCGCCTGGGGGCTTGGGAAGGTGGGGACCCCGGCCCCACAGAAGGCCCATGGGGAGCAGTCCCGGAAGAAGGCAGTGCCCAAGGGAGGGTGTGGGGCAGGCTGGCCTTGGCCTGGTCCCAGGTGGGAGCTGCAGGCAGAATCCCCATAACCCACACTAGTGCAGAGGGGTGGGGCCTGCAGGCCTTGGAAGCTGGGAGTGGGGAGCTTCGCTACTCCCTGGGCAGCAGCTGTGGCTTGGTTGGGCATAGTGGCTCACACCTGTAAGCCCAGCACTTTTGGAGGGAGAGGCTGGAGGATTGCTTGAATCCAGGAGTTCCAGACCAGCCAGGGCAACAGTGAGACCCAGTCTCTACAAAAAAATAAATAGCTATGCGTGGTAGTGCATGTGTGTGGTCCCAGCTAGTTGGGTGGCTGAGGCGGGAGGATCACTTGAGCCCAGGAGGTCAAGGCTGCAGTGAGCTATGATTGCACCACTGCACTCCAGCCTGGGTGACAGAGTGAGACCCTGTCTCAGAAAAAACAACAACAACATGGCCGGGTGTGGTGGCTCATGCCTGTAATCCCAGCACTTTGGGAGGCCGAGGTGGGCAGATCACCTGAGGTCAGGAGTTCGAGACCGGCCTGGCCAGTATGATGAAACCCCGTCTCTACTAAAAATACAAAAAATTAGCTGGGCGTGGTGGCACGCGCCTGTAATTCCAGCTACTCAGGAGGCTGAGGCAGGAGAATCACTTGAACCCAGGAAGCAGAGGTTGCAGTGAGCCAAGATCGTGCCATTGCACTCCAGCCAGGGGGACAAGAGCGAAACTCCGTCTCAAACAACAAAAAAAGAAGACAGATGAATTGGTCCTGTGGGGAGGGGAGGGAGGGGCGCGGGGCTCTGTGAATGGGGTGGGCAGGAAGGGAAAGGAAGGTCCCACCTTGAGATGCTGCTGGAATAGAGGAGATGCTGTGTGGTGACTACCTCACATTGCCAGGCCCAGCCCAGCCCACCCCTGCAAGTGAAAGGTCATTCAACGTGTTCTCCCTTTCAAGGACCGTGAACTCATTAACACTAAGGGATAAACAACAGACGCCGGCACGTGTGTTGGAAAAGGGCACTGTGAGTACCTGAAGGTGGAACGCCCAGGGTGGAGGTTCAGGCACCAGACAGAAGGGCCTGGCATGCAGCGACTTCTTAGGGACGCAGAAATCAACACATGCTCCCTCCAACCCCCCACACCCACTGTCCTGGCTGGCTTGACTTCTGACTCCCCATGGATGTGCAAGCTCTAGGCAGAGACCTTCCACACACACAACCGGCAGAGAAGGGTTTCTCTCTTCTGCCTCCCTCGCCTTGCTCGTGGCTCCACTGGGATGAGGGCAAAACGACTCCATCAAGATCATGGCTTTGCAATTCCCCAGGAGATGAGAGATGACCCTGGGAAGCAGAGCAGAATTTCGCCAGCAGGCTCCCCGGTGCCTAGCGCTGTGCCACTGACAAGTCCTTGGTCATCCTGGAAGGGGCCCCCAGTTCCTGCCCTCCCCAGAAGGACTCGGCAGCCCCTCACCTCCAAAACAGCTGTGTTCTTTTAAGGCTCTGTTGAAATACATCCGTTGCCCAAATATGAGCAGCACTCAAAAACCCAGAGAACTTTCCAAACGCAGGAATTAGAAGTAGCCTTGTGTCAAAAGATCTCCATTCTGGCCAACCCAGGAGGTCTGCCCTATTCGGGGAGGAAGACCGGAGTCAAAGGACTCATCTGTCCTGTGCCAGAGACTGCTGTGAAAGCCCCTCAGAGACCTCCAGGGCCACAGCAGCCCCACCCGGCCCCGCAGCCAGCCTCGGAGACAGCCTGGTTCCCTGTGGCTGGCCACAGGGTGTTCTCAGAGAACCCTGGCTGGACCGCTGCAAAGACCCTGGGGACACTCAGCAGCCCCTGGTGAGAACCCCTCGACCGAGAGCATCTCGCAGAACAAGCCTTCTGTTTTCACAGCCCTTTCCAGGGGGAGCCCTGCCCGCCGCCGTTCATCCCACCCCACTGGACAGGGCATTTACTTCTGAAGCTCCCCATGGTGAAAAGACAGACCCCCTTCAGGGATTCCAGCCGATTCCCACGCAAGAGTTGGACTCGTGTATGGCTGTGGTGGCGTGGAGCAGGCTGGCAGGGGCAGGCCAGGCCATGTCCCCAGCACCATGGTCAGTTTCAGCCAGTTATGGCCTTAAGGGAATTTGCACCAAATCTTCCAGTTTCCAAGATAAGTTGGAAGTGAGGCTTTTCCCATAAACCCTCCTGATTTATTTTTTTCTTGAGACGGAGTTTCGCTCTTGTTGCCCAGGCTGGAGTGTAATGGTGCCATCTCGGCTCACTGCAACCTCCGCCTCCTGGGTTCAAGCGATTCTCCTGCCTCAGCCTCCCGAGTAGCTGGGATTACAGGCATGCACCACCACACCCAGCTAAGTTTTTGTATTTAGTAGAGATGGAGTTTCACCATGTTGGTAGGGCTGCTCTTGATCCCCTGACCTCAGGTGATCCACCTGCCTTGGCCTCCCAAAGGGCTGGGATTACAGGCGTGAGCCACCGTGTCCGGCCTCCTGTTGGTTTTGCTTTCAATTTTCAGGGCTTACAGAAGTCATGGGAGGCTCCAGGTTCTTTGTGTCATATTCAAGGTCTGGGGCATGTGGCGATTTCGTAGGCCCACCTCTGGCTCCCCTGGAGTTAGTCCTAACCTACGTGCGCAGCCCTCTTCTTTTTGTAAGATGCCCCTGCGACCAGGGGCTCCGAGCACACCTGGTAGGACCTCTGCATCTGCCGGCAAACACCTGCACTGCCAGCCCCAGCACCAGCCCCGCCCTCCCCAAGGCTCCCAGACTGCTCCCGCTGGGAGTGGTTCCCACCAGGCCTGGGGCACTTATTAAAAATCAGATCTGGGGCTGGGCGAGGTGGCTCACGCCTGGAATCCCAGCACTTTCGGAGGCCAAACCAAGAGGATCACTTTAGGCCAGGAGTTCAAGAGCAGCCTGGGCAACATAGCAAGACCCCATCTCTACAAAAAAATGTTTAAAAAATTAGCCAGGTGTGGTGGCGTGCGCCTGTAGTCCCAGATACTTGGGAGGCTGAGGTGGGAGGACCACCTGAGCCCAGGATTTCAAGGCTGTAGTGAGCTATGATTGCGTCACTGCACTCTAGTCTGGGAAACAGAGCAAGACCCTGTCTCTAAAAAACAAATCAGATTCTGTCACCCTCCTCCAGAATAACTGCCTCAAGGGAGAGGCTGGGAACGTGGGTGTTCAACAAGCACCCAGGGGACCCTTGTGCTCTGGAAGTCCGGGGATCGAGTCTGCAGGCTCCCACTGGCCATGTGGGGGGCATGACTAGATGGCATGTGAAAACAGATGTGAAAACAGTCTAGGAGCTATTTTCATTTTTTTTTTTTTTTTGAGATGGAGTCTTGCTCTGTCTCCAGGCTGGAGTGCAATGGAGCCATCTCTGCTCACTGCAACGTCCACCTCTTGGGTTCAAGCGATTCTCCTGCCTCAGCCTCCCAAGTAGCTGGGACTACAGGTGCATGCCACCACGCCCAGCTAATTTTTTGTATTTTAGTAGAGACGGCGGTTTCACCATGTTGGCCATGATGGTCTCCATCTCTTGACCTCGTGATCCCCCTGCTGCAGCCTCCCAAAGTGCTGGGATTACAGGCGTGAGCCACCGTGCCCAGCCTGTTTTATTTTTAATAACAGCCTTGAGGTATAATTGACACACCAGAACGTTCACCTTTCTAAAGCATGCCATTGAGTGGTTTTTGGTACAGTCACAGATCAATCACCATCATCTACCCAGGGAGCTTCCACGACTGTACGTCAGGGCCTCGTCCTAGAGAGTCTGATGGCATGAGGCCGAGGAACCTGTGGTTTGCCGGTTTTATTTTACCTGCTGTGCAGCCAGGTATGAGAACCACAGAACTAGCACAGAGGTACTCCACTGGGGCCATGGTGGCCTGTAGGAGACCTGAGCACTGGCTGCAAACACTTCCGATTGTCCTAATAAGGGGGCTCCCCTTGGATTCAGTGGGGAGGGCTCAGGGATACTGCTCAGCACCACTGCAGGACAGTGACACAGCCCTCAACGTCAACAGTGACCACGTTAAAAAAGACAGCTCTGCAGGAACCTCGTCTCCCCCACCCTTAATGTGACCACTTGAGACCCCCAGGCCCAGCCCACAGTGGCCCCCAGAAACAGAAATGAGAGTGATGGGACAGTCTCCCCGGTATTAGTGACGATGTAGGGACGAAGTGTAAGGACACTTCCTAAACTTTGATGTCTATCTGGAACCAGGGGCTCCTGTAAGATCAGATTCTGATTCAGGGAGTCTGGGCTGCAGCCTCACTCTAACAAGCTCCTGGGTGATGCTGGGGTCGAACCGTGCCTTGAATAGTGAGGGTGTGGTTCACTACAGGCCGCCCCAGGGCTCATGGTGATTAATAAACGGAACTCCCCACCAGGCTCTCAGCACTTTGGGAGGCCAAGGCAGGTGGATCACCTGAGGTCAGGAGTTAAAGACCAACCTGGCCAACATGGTGAAACCCCGTGTCTACTAAAAATACAAAAACCAGCCAGGCGTGGTGGAGGGTGCCTGTAGTCCCACCTACCTGGGAGGCGGAGCCAGGAGAATCACTTGAGCCTGGGGGGCAGAGGTTGCAGTGAGCTGAGATGGCACCACTGCACTCCAGCCTGGGTGACTGAGCAAGACTCCGTCTCAAAAAAACAAAAAAACACAGCACTCCCGAGGCTCACACTGTGCAGAGTCCTGGACAGCGCTGCCTCCTGCGTGGCAGACACGTGCAGCTACCTCAGCATGTGAGAGGTGGGAGAGTCCAGGGCACTCACCCCACATTGCAGATTACCCCAAAACACTTCTCTCTGCAAAGCGTTTTTCCCACCACTGGAAGGCGGTTATGGCAGTTTGCTGAGAATTTTTTTCCATATCAAAGAATGGAGGAGCTGCAAAGTAAAGACTTGGGAGGCCAGATATGTCCTCCCCTCTCCTCCTGCCACGTTCTCTCCCTCCCCTGCTACCCAGGCACCCCAGGCGGATGCAGGGGGCTGGCTGGCCAGGGCCACCCGTCCTGTGGGCTCTGAGAGGCCATTACAAAGGCAGATTCCCGGGAGGACCCATTCCTGGGAAGCAAGTGTGGCTTGAGCGGAGGTCACAGCAGCCAGTCGCCGGTGCCAAGCAGCCAGGGAGCAGCTGTCCCAGGTGGGCTCTGTCAACACAGCCTCTGCAGGTTCCAACCGGGAGGAGATAAAGCCAGGCACTGGTGTGGCAAGAGCACCGAGGCATGCTTCCTGAGAGGCACAGTCACATCCCTGGGAGCCATGAAGGGTCAATGGGGAGTGTCGACGCCAGGGGAGCACGGGACTTTCAGACAGAGAAGATGCTCTTCCACCCAGGTGGCAGGGCCTCCGCCAGGGGCTGGTGCTATCTTAGACGGAGTGGGTGTTGCCCGTGAGGAGCTGTGAGCTGAGTCCCGTGGGGGTGTTGCAGAGGCCCCAGTCTCCCTTCTGTCCCAAGTCCAAGCCCACTTTTGGGGGGCTGTGAGGCTGAGGGTGCATTCTCTCAAAACTGCTCCAGCTCATCCCAGGCAGCCTCGGGTTGCCAGTCACCTAAGTGACCCAACATCTGTGCCCCCTTTGCTGGCAGCACTCCGCCCCATCCTTGTCCCCTGCCTCATCCTCTGCCCCTTGCAAGCTTCCCTGGCTCTGTCTGCCCTCTGCCCAGAGGCCCTGCCCTACCCAGTGTGTGCTAGAGGCCGGGCTCAGAGGGTCCAGCCTGTACTCAGCCACTGGAGCCGTGACCGAGAAAAGTCCTGAGATGAAACCCAGGACAACGGAAGGCAGGTGTGAGCCCTGCGAGCTCCTAACTGGGCGCCAGGATCTGTCCAGCCAAGCAGAGGTAGGGGTGGGTGGACAGGATGGGGACCCAGGCCAGGAACTAACTTCACAGGAAAAGCCCTGGGTGGGCAGGAAGATTCCAGAGCACGCTGTGGCTGACAAGGGCAACAGGCAGCAGTGTGGAGCTGGGGAGGCTGGGGGTGGCCCTGTCTTCTGGGCGGTGGCCCCCAGAGCTAGCTGGCAGCAAGCCTCGTATACAAGGTAAGACCACAGAGTCTGGCAGTGGTTTGGAATTCGTTCTTCTCTTTTGTTAAAAGGGGGAAAGGAAGTGGATGCGGGTACCCCCAGGTGCAGGGGAGGCATGCAGGCAGCCCCAGCAGGCAGGCGCTGGGAGGCGGTGGGAAGAGTCCTGGAGTTTCCCACAATCCTTTTCTCTGCAAGGAACAGCGACGCCGGCTGATGAGGGGGTGGAGAGGAGGCAGGGCCCTGGGGAGGGGGCGGCGGGCAGGGGGCTGGGGGCTCACTCTAACATGCAAAGTCCAGCTGCCCCAGGAACTAGGTTGCTTCTGAAGAGCGACACATGTAGAAATACACAGACACGGCCACGCGCACACATGCGGAGAGGCTCTGCATTCCCTAGGGTGGGGGTCGAGGCCTGCCGGCCCCCAAGGAGCTCCAAGCCAGGGATCAGCGATGTCTCCGCCAGGGTGGTCCTCCACGGCGCCCCTGGGCTGGACGGGGCAGGTACGTCTTCGAAGGAAGGCTGCGTGGTCTCTGAAGTTCTGTCCGCCAGGCACCCAGGCCGCTCTGAACCACTCCATGTGCCGGGGCCGCTGGGGCCATGACCTTGCGTGTGGGCAGCTGCGTGTTCTGGCACCAGACATGTCCCTGCCTGGCTAGAGTCCGCGCTCTCCCCTCCGGGACTCCGGGGAACAAGGGGTGCAGACAGAAAAAGGGTGAAGGGGGCCCGCAGAGACGTCCTCTCCCCCGCCCCACGGGGTCCTGGCCTCCGGGAGGGGGGAGGGGCCTCCCTTATCTCTCTGCCTCCATGGCAGGGTGGGCCCTGGGTTCTGAGGTGGCCTGTTGGGGGGCCAGGGGTGGCCAGTCTGAAGCCGGAGAAGGGGGTGCTGGAGTCCACAGGGGCGGCTGTGGCTGGTGGTGCTGTGGGCCCCCCGGGGGCGAGGCCGCCGTGGGCCAGCTGGAGGCCGCAGAGCTGCTGGTGGCGGCATGGGGGAAGTGTGGCGGGGGTGACGTGGCTGTCGCGGCCATCGGGCTGCCGCTGCCACCGCTGTGGAAGCTCTCGGAGGCCTTGAGACGGGAGAACATGGTGAGAGCGTCGGGGAAGTTGGGGGGTGTAGCAGGGGTATTGGCGGGGGTGCACATCTGTGAGGGGAAGAGAGGAGAGATGGGGTGAGCACCCCTTCCTAGAGGGGCCCCCACTGCCTCCCAAGGGGACACGCGTGGCTGGCCCATTCTCGGAAGGCTCTGTGTCCCTTCCCCAGCTCCCCAAGCCTGTCTGCTGCCCAGGGGTTCCCAGAGGAGATGCCTTGAGATGAACCGACCCAGCCTCACTCTTGGCAGCCCATGGCGCCTGGGGCCACGAGGCTTTTCCAGCCCACCCCCTTCCATCGGCCACAGCATCCCTGGGGGCTGTAGGGTAAGCAGCTTCATTGCCCCAGAGGCCAGCGCCCCCCAGGTCTCAGGGGGAGCTGGCACAGGCAAGATTAAGTGCAGGACCCAAGGAGCTGGGACTCCTGCTGACCCATCTCCAAAGAGGTCGAGCCCCGCCTGCACCAGCGCCCTCATACACCTGGGCCAGGGGCTGCTTATACACCGAACTAGCTCGGCCTCCTTCCGCCCAATCCAGAACTAGGGACTCCAGGGGACACTTACCATCTGGTGGTGGTGGTGGCTGTAGGGGATGTTGGTCTCCTGGAAAAAGGCGCTGAGGGCTGTCTGCAGGAAGAAAGGCCCCTGCTCACCCTCCAGACCCCCGCCAGCCCTGCCGCTGCCCTTGTTCCCAGGCTCCTCTGAGGCTGGGGATGACCCTGGCTGGACCACTGAGTGGGAGGGGTGAGTCACGGTGCTGAGGCTCAGTGGCTTGCCTGTCACCCCCAACCCTCACTGCTGTCCAAGGAGGAGCCACGGAACCTTGGGCAGTTGGGTGGGCGGAGAAGACCCTTCCCCTGCTGCTCGCCACCTGCCTCAGGGCCTAAGGCCTGCAGAGCCCTCCCCCTGCACCAGCTGGCACCGGCACCATGACTGCGTGAGGGCGGGCAGTACACTCACCCCATCCTGGAGGAAAGGCAGCACGGCCCCAGGTAGCCCAACCAGATCTCCCCACCCTGCCCTGTTTCAGGAGATTCTAGCCTGGCTGTTACCACCTCGACGGGTACCAAGTCTCTACTCTTCTCTAAGCCTCGGTCTCCTCATCTGCGAAGCAAGAGCATCTTGAAAGAGCCTGAGCCTGGTGGTGGGGATCCCCTGCTGCCCCACCCAGCTCTGCTTCTGGCTGATCAAGGAGGCCACTGTTTGGGCCTTGGTTTCTCCATCTGTACCACAAAGAGGTTGGACTAGGTGGCTCCCGGGTCCCCTCCCTTGCAACAGTGACCTCCTAAGATCACCAGATTCCAGCAAGCAGGGCCTGGCACCAAGGAGACAAGCCTGGGCTTTAGGCTCACTCGCTTACCCACCAGAGCCTCCCTCGGAACAGTGCCCAGGAAGTGGAGCAGAAAGACGGCCCTAGGACCAAAGCCACCACAGGTTTATGACAGCTCCCAGCACAGCTCCCCAGCCACCCGCCCTTGGCTGGCAGCACGCTAGGCACGGGATGCTCCACCGTCTCCCTCCACACCCGGGCCACATGCCACACTGGCCACGGTGCGGGCACCCAGCAGGGCTCCATCCCAGCGGGGCCATGGACTGTCATCATTAACCCCACAGGCAGGAACTACTGTCTTACAGGCAGGGAAATGAAGGTAGGAAGTTGACTTGCTCAGGGTCAGCTGGTCGGCAGAAGACAGAAATGGGGGCGCTCAGAAAGGCCAGGACAGGTGGGGGAGACAGAGCGAGCCCGGAGCGCTTTCCTCTGTGTGTCAGTTCAGCAGGCTCCGGAGGTCCTTGGTGACTGGGGACTGAGGAGCCCCAGAGGGAGGCGCTGGTATTTGCTATATCCTGGCTGAGGCCCTGCAGGGGTGGGGAGGCCCATCCCAGGAAACAGAGGCTGCCCTTGCGCAAGGGCTGGTGAGGGAGCCCCACAAGTATGTGAGGGGTCCTTGGGGCCCTGCCAAGTCCCAGGCCCAGACTTGGAGCTTCAAGCCGCTGAGGTACCCCTACCACCACCCCTCATGCCCATTCCCCTAATGCCAGCTTGACTTCCTGGCCCTCCCAGGTCCAGCACACCCAGAAATCCAGCCTGGATCCTGGGGCCTGCCCTCGGTCGGGGGTATGGGTGGGAGGCTATTTAAATTTTTTTTTTTTTTTTGGAGACAGAGTCTCGCTCTGTCACCAGGCTGGAGTGAAGGGGCATGATCTGGGCTCACTGCAACCTCTGCCTCCTAGTTTAAGCGATTCTCCTGCCTCAGCCTCCCGAGTAGCTGGGACTACAGGGACGTGCCACCACACCTGGCTAATTTTTGTATTTTTAGTAGAGACGGGGTTTCACCATGTTGGCCAGGATGGTCTTGATCTCTTGACCTCATGATCTGCCCGCCTTGGCCTCCCAAAGTGCTGGAATTACAGGCCATGAGCCACCATGCCCGGCAAAAATTTTTTTTTTTTTTTTTTTTTGAGACGGAGTCTCGCTCTGTCGCCCAGGCTGGAGTGCAGTGGCGCAATCTCGGCTCACTGCAAACTCCGCCTCCCGGGTTCACGCCATTCTCCTGCCTCAGCCTCTCCGAGTAGCTGGGACTACAGGCGCCCGCCACCACACCCGGCTAATTTTTTGTATTTTTTTAGTAGAGACGGGGTTTCACCGTGGTCTCGATCTCCTGACCTCGTGATCCGCCCGCCTCGGCCTCCCAAAGTGCTGGGATTACAAGCGTGAGCCACCGCGCCCGGCAAAAAATATTTTTTAAATAAATGAATTATGTGGGGAATTTCCTGCAGGAGACACCCTATCTGGGTGTCCCTAAACAGGGGTGTGGGAGCTCAGGTATGGGGGCCGGTCTTTAAGTACCTTCCCAGACCCCAAGACCCTCTGTCAGCAGCAGCTGTGCCCCAAAGCCCAGGCTCACTGTGTAAATCCCAACCCCAGGAACCCCAGGCCACACCAGAACCCCCTCTGCAAGCCGCTGTGAGCATTCTCCATTGAGAAACATCTGCCCCACTAGATATCGGCCCCTCCCCCTGCAGCCTCCTGCCCCCATTAGCACCTGAATTGCAGCAAATGTGACCCAGAAACACCGCCTGGTGGATGCGGCCAGCGGGTGGAGCGTGGAGGGGGATGGGGTGGCCATGTGAACCCCTCACTCAGCCCCATTCCAAGGCCTGAAGTCCCGTCACCTTCC
Source organism: Nomascus leucogenys (assembly GCF_006542625.1). Lineage (NCBI taxonomy): Eukaryota > Metazoa > Chordata > Mammalia > Primates > Hylobatidae > Nomascus > Nomascus leucogenys. Next base: position 98,504,632 of record NC_044398.1, on the reverse strand, counting down.
TCCAGCCTCCCTGGCGGCCCCCACTTTACAGATGGCACAACTGAGACTCGAGACTGGAGGGCACAGGGCTCCTCTCACGGGGCCCCTGGGAGCCACCAGAGGCCCCAGATGCTCCTGCCCCTCTGGGAACAGCCTTTCCCCAGACGTTGCACTCCTCAAAGCTGTATTTTCAATTAACTGTGCCGCTGAGGGATGTGGCCTGGGTGCCAGCTGGGTGCCAGGTTCTGAGGGCTGGGCTGAGTCCTGCAGGCAGGACCCGCTTCCCACCGGACACCTACCTGCCCAGCCCCAGGCAGGGAGGGAACCCTGCGTGCAGATGTGGGACTGCCATGAATGTGGTTTTGCAAGTTTTGCCACATCCAGCCCTTGACACAAACAGGGCTGAGAAGGGCTGTAGAGACCAGGAGGGGAGCAGGGGAGCTTCCTCCAGGTGGGGGCTGCCTCGGGGCACAGGGGGCAGTGAGCTGGCCAACAGAGGCTGACTCATGCCCCCCAACCCCACCATACAGATGTGGAAACTAAGGCCAGAGGGACAGAGCAGCCTCCCACGTCCTGGGGTGAACACCGCACAGGATCAGTGGCCCCCGCGACCGCTGGTAGGAGGGAAGTAGGCAAGGAGAGAGGGACGGACTCATCTGGATGGGATGGCCACTGCCTTCCCAGACTGTCCCAAGCTTGGGACATTCTGATCCCCCTCCAGTCCCCAGGAAGCGGAGCCCCAGAGTCCTCTGGCTTCTAGTCCCTCCTGCAGGCCCTGGGATGGCTCCTCACGGGGAAACCAGGTTCCCAGTCGCCAGCTGGGCACAAATGGTACCGGGATGGCTGAGGCCATGACCTTATCCCTGTGAGGGGCATAGCTCAATGGGCTCTGGCCTCATCCCCAGATACCAACTACCAAGGGGTTAATCCTGGGGTCGGTGAATTAGGGAAGGCCAGGTAGCCTCTGGGCAGCACAAGCCAGAAGCACTACTGTCCTGTGGGTTAGGAGAAGCCCGGGGGAGTGGGTGCCAGACTGGGGCAGCATCACCTCCTACCCAGCTAGCCCGAAAGCTGGTGAACCGTGTGCATCCTCCCCAGTGCACCGGCAAAGGGACAAATGCCTCTGCCAGCCCCAGGAGAGCACCTAGACGCGCACACGGAGTCCCCAAGCACACCTCTGGAGGGGATACACGCTCATCCCTGTGCTGTAGTGTGGGGCTCCGACACGCCACCCATACACTCCAGGCCGTGTAAACACATCACACCGTGCCGGGCACGGGCGGCATCTGCACACCCGCCACATATGTACGCGTTGATCACACACCAAACGCACCAGGGGGCTGCGCGTTCACACGCGCGCCAACGTGCCCGCAGGTCCGCCACCTCCCCGGTGCCCCGCCGACGCCGTGGCGCGGTGCGTGCGTAAACACAAATGCACATGCACGTGTGCGCACGCCGCCGAACGCCCACCAGGCACGCGGACCCTCGGACCACTCGCCCGGACCGGCTCCGCCCTCCGGCCCAGCTCTGCCGAGGCCTGGGGCGTCCTCCTTCCGGCCGCCCGCCCGACTGTCCGTCCGCACCGCGGCGCCGCCCTGCCCTCGGCCGTTACCCGGACAAAAGGGGTGGGGGGGTCCCCGTCTCGATCCCGGGGGACTCGGGGCCCCGCGGGGGCGACGTATCCCCGACCGGTGGCCCGGTTCCCACCTCCGCCCGCCGCGAGCCCTCGGGATCTGGACGCCGGGCACCGCCGTCGGGAAAGCGGGTCGGGTCTGCGGCCCGGAGGGGGCGCACAGCCGGCACGCGTCCACGCCGTCCGCCCCCGCCCCGCGGCCACGCGGGACACACTCCGCCCGTGGCCCCGGCCCTCGCCTGGCTCCGGCGCCGCGCACCTCGAACTGCCAGTGGGCCGCCTGCAGCAGTTGCTTCGCCTGGTCGGCCGCGCAGCCCGCCGTCAGCACGAACTGGTTGATCATGACCTGGTGCTTGAGCTCGTCCATGTTCACGGACATGGCGCCGCCGCGCTGCCCGCTCCGGCCTCCCTCCGCCGCCAGCGCCTCCGCCTCACGCGTCCACCATTAGCGAGCCGGCTCCGGCTAATACAAATATTTACTGTGCGGCTCTGACTCACCGCGCCTCGCCTCGCTCCGCCGGCGCCGCGGCATGCTGGGATATGTAGTCTCCACGCTGCGCCGGGCGCCCCGGGGGAGCGGGGCCGGCACCCCAGGGGACGCGAAGCCCGGGAAGGGGCGTGTCTGACCGCCGAGCGCCCGCTGTGCGGATGTCCGGGCCGTGACCTGAGCCGGGCGCATTCACGTCGCCCTCGTTGCTCTCGGTGGCACCCGTGCCCCTGCTGTGGCACGGATGGGGGTCCGCTGGCGGGGCCACGTCTGTGCATGGGCGCAAATGCCTGCCCACAGGATCTTGGCCAATGCCTAGGGACCGTGTCTGAACAGTGAGCGCCTACTGTGTGTGGATGCCCGGGCCGTGACCAGGGTTGGGGGAGTCCACGTCGCCCTCGTTGCTCTGGGTGGCACCCGACTCCTGCTCTGGCACGGATGGAGGTCCGCAGGCGGGGGCCTCAGATCTGTGCACAGGCGTCTTTGCCAAGGCCCAGGAACGGTGTCTGAAAACTGAGTGCCTACTGTGTGCAGGCGCCTGAGCTGCACACAGTCCACATCGCCCTCGTTGCTCTCGGTGGCACCCACGCCCCTGCTCTGGCAGGAATTAGGAGCCCAGAGGCCGGGGCTACAGATCTGTGCACGGGCGCAAACGCCAGGCCACAGGCGTCTTTGCCATGCCCTGGGGACTGTGACTGAACGCTAAGCGCCTACTGTGCGCAGCTGTCCAGACCGTGACCAGAGCCAGGCACGTCCACGTCGCCCTCATTGCTCTCGGTGGCATCCGTGCCCCTGCTCTGGCACGAATTGGGGTCCCAAGGTGGGGCATACAGATCTGTGCATGGGCGCAAACGCCGAGTCACAGGCGTCTTTGCTAAGACCTAGGGACCCTGAACCCCTCTGTGATTGACATCTCTCTGTGTTAAATAGTAGGCACACCCTTAAGAGAGGGGTCTCTAGGAATTTTGGCCCAAATCGTTTGGTCTAGGCTGAAAGGCCTGGCACACTGTAGGCGCCGACAAATACTCGTTCAGTGAGTGAATGAATGAGCCACTTAAAAGCTCCGCTGCACGTCACCGCCTGTAGCTAGCCTCCTAGCTCTCCTCACTCAATCTCTCATCGCCCACTCGTGGCGTGGGTCCTTCCTAGCCTGGCTCTGAGCCTGCCCCACTGTAGCCCGATGACCCTCTGGAGGGCGCCTGGGACAGGCTGTCGGGGCCAGCAGCCTCTGGTGCTTCGGGGTCCCCCTCCCAGCAGTTCTCCCGCTTTCCCACGCAAAATCTCGTGCTCTTTGCCGGAAATCTCGGCCCTCAGCAGGCGGGCGCCAGGGCCCAGCAGAGCCAGTTCCGGAGCGGCCCCAAACTCCCATTCCCAGAATGCCTCGGTTTATTTGCATCGTTTGGTCCCGGTGACGTCAGCTGAGTGAGGTCGTGCCTCGACCAATGGACAGCCTCGGGGTGTTAGGACCTGGCCATATAAGGTAAACAAAGCTGGGCGCCCAATGAAGGGGCGGCGGGGGCGGGCGCTGGGCCGGGGAGGCCGGGGGCGGAGCCGGGGCGGGGCGACCGGGAGGTGTTTACAGACCAGCACATGGCGCTTCCGGTTGACGTTGCTGACAGCTAGTGAGGCTTTAGCCGGCTCCGAGCGCCTGGGGGCGGTGAGGCGCGATCACGGCAGCTCTCGGTGACCTTGGTCCGACTCCTTGCGCCCCCTGGCCCCAGCCTCCTTCGTTGAGACACTTTGTTGAGTCCTCTGTTCCTGGCCCTGACCTAGCCTGGGGCGACGGAAGAGCAATAGCCGGGTGGGGGCTGTGAGGACGGCTGGGGTCGGGATCGAATTTCGGAAACGCGGAGGACGAGTGTAGCCTTGCATGATGGAAAATGCCCTCCCGAACTGGCGCGGTGGCCTGTCATCCCACCTACCCGGGGGCCGAGGAGGGAGGACTGCCTAGGCCCAGAACTTTGCAAAAACGCCTCTACAGAAATTTAAATTTTAAGAAAATTAGCTGGGTTCGGGTCGGGCGCAGTGGCTCACGCCTGTAATCCCAACACTTTGGGAGGCCGAGGCTGGCGGATCACCTGAGGTCAGGAATTCGAGACCAGCCTGACCAACACGGTGAAACCCCTTCTCTACTAGAAATACAAACACTAGCCGGGCGTGGGGGCAGTCGCCTGTAATCCCAGCTACTCCAGAAGCTGAGGCAGGAGACTCGCTTGAACCCGGGAGGCGGAGGTTGCAGTGAGCCGCGATCGCGCCACTGCACTCCAGCCTGGGCCACAGAGCAAGACTCCGTCTCAAAAAACAAAACGAAACAAAACAGAGAATTAGCTGGGTTCCATGGCTCACACCTGTAAGTAATCTCAACACTTTCGGAGGCCGAGATGGGCGGATCACTTGAGTCCAGGAGTTTGCGACCAGCCTGGGCAACATAGTGAGACCCTCGTCTCTACAAAAAATAAAAAATAAAAAAAATTGGCCGGGCGTGGTGGCTCACGCCTGTAATCCTAGCGCTTTGGGAGGCTGAGGCAGGCGGATCCCTTGAGGTTAGGAGTTCCACACCAGCCTGGTCAACATGGTCAAACCGTCTCTACTAAAAATACAAAAATTAGCCGGACATAGTGGCGCACGCCTGTAGTCCCAGCTACTGGGGAGGCTGAGGCGGGAGAATTGCTTGAACTCAGGAGGAGGAGGTTGCAGTGAGCTGAGATCGTGCCATTGCATTCCAGCCTGGGCGACAGAGCAAGACTGTCTCAAAAAAAAAAAAAAAAAAAATTCTGGAGTCCCAGCTACAGATTGAGGTAGGAGGATTGCTTGAGCCTGGGAAGTCAGAGGCTGCAGTGAGCCGTGATTGTGCCTGGGGGACAGAGCAAGACCCTGTCTCCAAAAAATAAAAAATGCCCTAGGGAGGCCGGCACTGGCCCTGGGGGTGAGTTAGGGGATACTGAAGTGTTTAAACAGATCTGAACCCTTGTACACGTTGGGATCACTGTGGCTGTGGCTGTGCTGGGATCAGATGGTGGTGGAGAGCTTAGGCGATGTTCTTGATGTGTCTGGTTCCAGGGGAGTCTGCCCTGCCTTCGGAATTGGATGGAATGGAGGGAATTGCCTCAAGCTGCGGCTCCTACCCGGGCCCCTCAAGCCTGACCACGGACTCTCCAATTGGGTGGTGGGAGGAGGACACTGGGGGAACTAGTGGACTGGACCTGAAATGTCCTGGGGTGGGAGGGTAGGGTGGTGGGGAAGGCTGGGGCACTGAGATAGCGGAGAGGGCTGGGGAGGGAAGGGAGTCAGGGTGCAGTGGAGTTGGTGTCTGAGGGCTGGGGCTGGGAGCCTGGCCTATGGGCAAGGGGCGGACACTGAGTCTTCGCTTTTCCCAGGCAGGCAGTTAGCCTCGGCAGAAGCCACCTGACCACGGGAAATACAGTTTAAACTTCTTTCCTGCTGCTTGGGGATCACTTAGGGGCCACAGTATTTTGTAAACCCTGATGGTTCCAAGAGATGTTTCCTCTTGCTAAGAGTTGCTCCTTAACCTTTGCAAAGTTCATATGCCTGAATTAATATGGGCAAAGTGCTCCATAGGGTAGGCCCACAGTAAAAACCAGCTCTGAATATGATTCCCGCTATAATAATTACCACTGGGACGACAACACAGTGTGGTAGAAGGTGGGCAGGTTCAGGAGCCAGACAGACCTGGGTGTCAGGCTTGACTCCGATGCTTAATGACTTAATGCTTAATGTTGAGCGAGTTACCAGAGCTCTGGGCTTCACTTTCTCACTGGCGGGGCTGCGTTCTGGCCTCACTGCTGTGGAAGATTAATGCCTGCAAGGTGAATAGTGCAGGGCCTGGTGCTAGTTGCACGGTTCTAGTGCTCTCACCTCTTTGCCTCCATCTGGACCACTCTGGGAAGCCCTAGCCCTATTTTACAGATAAAACTGAGGCTGGAATCCAGCCTTACCCTCTGATGTTCAGAACCTGTGGAGAAGAGTGGGCACCCATGGTGCATGTCCGGCAAGGGAGGAGGAACACTGTCCCGGCAGGGCCCACTGGGGGCTTGCCTTGCATAGGGAGGCAGGAAGTGCCTTCACCCCTCCTTCCACCATCGTCCAGGTACCACTCAGCTGCCTGCCCAGGCTTGCCCAGCTCAGGAGGAGCTCTCTCAGGCCAGCAGGCTGGCAAGAGTTGGGCAGGTGGGGCTGGCAGAGTCAAAGGTCACCCTACTGGTCTCCATGCAACCCCCTCACCCCCATCCCCTGAGCCACCTTGTTTTTCCAGGGGCAACAGAGAATTAAAAAACAACCTTGTTTTCAGCCAGGATTAGCCTGCTTGGAGAGTGGACTTTGGATTCCTCAGCAGGCTGGGATGGAACCTGACAGCTGGGGCCAGCACCTAGTGGGAGGGAGAGGAGAAGGCATTTCCAGCAGTGCCCTTATGTTACCTGAGGGCCCAAGAGGTTCAAGGCTTTGCCAGACTTCACATGACCAGTCCATGGGGGGCCCATGGCCCTGGCCGCCTCCTCCTCACCTCATTCTTTGATTTATTCCACAGATGTGCTTATCAGACACCCACCGGGTGCCTGGCTCTGGGAGCACCAGAATACAGCAGGATCCTGCCCACTCAGGGGCTTGAGAAGTCGAGACTTGAGACTCAGGCACTCAGACCAGGGAGCCACCAGTCGTCTCCAGGGTCTGTCTTTATGTTTATTTTATTATTTTATTTTTGAGACAGGGTCTCACTCTGTCACCCAGGCTGGAGTGCAGTCGCGCAATCATGGCTCACTACGGCCTCGACCTCCCGGGCTCAAACGATCCTTCCACCTCAGCCTCCCAAGTAGCTGGGACTACAGATGTGCACCAACACGCCTGGTTAATGTTTATATTTTTTGTAGAGACAGGGTTTTGCCATGGTGCCCAGGCTGGCCTCGAACTCCTAGGCTCAAGCGATCCACCTACCTTGGGCTCCCAAAATGCTGAGATTACAGGCGTGGGACACCGCACCTGGCCCCGTCTTTATGTTTCAGAGAGCCCAATGCTGGCTGAATGAGAGGCAAGATCTGGCCCTTGCCTTGGTCCTGAGGCTCGGATTCTGTCATCTCCTTCTCACTTGATTCTAGTCCTGTGCCGTACTCAGTTCTTTCCCACTATAGAGGTTTGTATATGCCATTACCCCTACCTAGAACCTGGAGCAGCCTACTCCCTCACACTTTGCCTGGCTGGCTATTAATTGTATTTCAAGTCCTGGCTTAGCAACTGGGCGCGGTGGCTCACGCCTATAATCCCAGCACTTTGGAAGGCCGAGGTGGGTGGATTACCTGAGGTCAGGTGTTCAAGACCAGCCTGGCCAACACGGTGAAACCCCATCTCTACTAAAAATACAAAAATTAGCTGGGTGTGCTGGCACGCGCCTGTAGTCCCAGCTACTTGGGAGGCTGAGGCAGGAGAATCGCTTGAACCCAGGGGGCAGAGGTTGCAGTGAGCTGAGATCTCGCCACTGCACTCCAGCTGGGGCAACAGAGCGAGACTGCGTCTCAAACAACAATAACAACAACAACAAAAAAAACAAATGAAGTCCTGGCTTAGCTGTCACCTCCTCAAAAAAACCCCTTCCCTGACTCCCCTGCCAGTAGTATCAATTGCATCTCAATGTTTTCTGCAGAGCACCCACCACATTTTGGAATTATATACTTGTTAACCTTTCTAGTGTCTATTTCCTCACCTGCCTGTAGCCTCCATGCCTAGATTGTCCTACCATTTGATTCCTGTTGCCTGCTTCATCACCTGTCACATAGTAGCTGCAGGATAAATATTTGTTGAATAAATCAGTGAATTGGCCAGGCACGACGGCTCACGCCTGTAATCCCAGCACTTTGGGAAGCCAAGATGGGGAGATTGCCTGAGGTCAGGAGTTAAAGACCAGCCTGGCCAACATGGTGAAACCCTGTCGCTACTAAAAATACAAAAATTAGTTGTGGGTGCCTGTAATCCCAGCTACTCGGGAGGCTGAGGCAGGAGAACCGCTTGAACCTGGGAGGCGGAACTTAAAGCGAGCCGAGATCCCACATGATCATGCCACTGCACTCCAGCCTGGGTGATAGAGTGAAACTCTGTCTCCAAACATAAATAAATGAATCCAGGCCGGGAGCGGTGGCACATGCCTGTAATCCCAGCACTTTGGGAGGCCAAGGCGGGCGGATCACCTGAGGTCAGGAGTTCGAGACCAGCCTGACCAACATGGAGAAACCCTGTCTCTACTAAAAACACAAAATTAGCCAGGCGTGGTGGCACATGCCTATAATCCCAGCTACTAGGGAGGCCGAGGCAGGAGAATTGCTTCAACCTGGGAGGCAGAGGTTGCAGTGAGCCGATATTGCGCCATTGCGCTCCAGCCTGGGTGACAGAGCTGAGAGCTCCATCTCAAAAAAAAAAATAAATAAAAATAAATAAATGATAAAAATAAATGAATCCACTCAGATGTTGATAATGGAACTTGGACCAAATCGGGAAGGGCCTGTCTTCCAGCTGGGTGTGGGTAAGCACAGAAAAATACTGCTGAAAGGGCTTTGAGGACACCTTGAGTCCAAAGCTCCGTTGAGAAAAAGAGTTAATGAAACATCCACCTGGTGGAAACGACTGCTCTAGCCCAGGCTCCATAAGCCTCCATAGGGAGGATGTGCTCTCAGTGTTCAGTGGCAACAGCTGATCCTCAGGACGCTCCCTTCCTCCCCGCAAACCGGGAGGGCAGTCGATTGAATGCAGCGTTGATACACAAATGTATTTACATGTACGTGAATTACGTGATTCAATGGAAAGAAATATAAAATGAAGAGAGATCACAGTGAGTGGGGGGTCTTCGGGCCCATCCATCTGGGGGCAAGAGCCTGGCAATCTGGCACTCGGGAGCATGCCTCTGTGGAGGCAGGGATGTGCCCAGGTAAGAGCAGTGGCCTGGCTCAATTCCAGCTGTGCCACCCACCTATTGTGCAACCTCATTAGGGTACTTCATTTTTCTGAGCCTCACTTTCCTGTTTTGTAAATTGGTATTGGAAATAGAATCCACATCAGATTTTTTTTTTTTTTTTTTTTTTTTGAGACAAAGTGTTGCTCTGTCGCCCAGGCTGGAGTGCAGTGGGGTGATCTTAGCTCACTGCATCCTCCGCCTCCCAGGTTCAAGCAATTCTTCCATCTCAGCCTCCCAAGTAGCTGGGATTACAGGCACGTGCCACCACACCCAGCTAATTTTTATGTTTTTAGTAGAGACGGGGTTTTGCCATGTTGGCCGGGCTGGTCTCGAACTCCTGACCTAGGGTGATCCACCCACCTCGGCCTCCCAAAGTGCTGCAATTCCAGGCGTGAACCATTGTGCCCGGCCAGATAATTGTTTTTTAATTATTATTATTTTTGGAAACAGAGCCTCGCTCTGTCACCTACACTGGAGTGCAGTGGCCCAATCTTGGCTCACTGTAACCTCCACCTCCCAGGTTCAAGCGATTCTCCTGCCTCAGCCTCCCGAGTAGCTGGGACTACAGGCGCCCTCCACCACGCCCGGCTAATTTTTTGTATTTTTTTTTTTAGTAGAGACGGGGGTTTCACCAAGTTAGCCAGGATGGTCTCGATCTCCTGACCTCGTGATTCACCTGTCTCGGCCTCCCAAAGTGCTGGGATTACAGGCGTGAGCCACCGCACCCGGCCTAATATTTTATTTCTTAAAATTTTTATCCTTTTTAGAGATAGAGTCTCATTCTATCACTCAGGCTGGAGTGCAGTGGCATGATCATGGCACACCGCAGCCTCGACCTCCCAGGCTCAAGCTATGCTCCCGCCTCCACCTCCAGAGTAGCTGTGACTACAGGGGCGTGCCATCACACCTGGCTAATTTTTACATTTTTGGTAGAGATGGCAACAGACATGTTGCCCAGTCTGTTCTGGAACTCCTGGGTGCAGGCTATCTGCCTGCCTCGGCCTCCCAAAGTGTTAGGATTACAGGTGTGAGCCACTGCGCCCAGCCAACATCAAAGAATTAGATGAGAGAATATGTGCAGAGCCCTCAGCATGATGCCTGGCACATAATGCTCAGTAAGTGTGGATCTTGGTTGTGGGGCAGGGAGATTTAATCAGGCTCCTCCAAGACCTGGACCTGCCTCGTAATCACACAAGTCTCTTGGCTGCCATACTCATTTGGCTTCCCAAGTTCACCTGACAAGAGGAAGGCTGAGACCAGGTGCAGTGGCTCATCTGTAATCCCAACACTTTGGTAGGCTGAGGCAGGCAGATCACTTGAGGCCAGGAGTTCAAGACCAGCCTGGCTAACATGGTGAAACCCTGTCTCTACTAAAAATGCAAAAATTGGCTGGGTGTGATGGTGCATGCCTGTAATCCCAGCTACTGGGGAGGCTGAGGCACGAGAATCGCTTGAACACGGGAGGCAAAGGCTGTAGTGAGCTGAGATTATGCCACTTCTCTCCAGACTGTGCGACAGAACAATTTGAAAAAAAAAAGGAAGACTGGATCCTGGACTGTGGTCTCTGGAAGGGTATAAGAAGCATTTCCATATGGACTGTGGTGAATTGACCATCAGAGACTCAGTCTGCCCTGCCCTTCCTAGCTGCTTTCTTGGTACAGCAGGCTTGACTTGGGAAATCACTCTGCTCAGAATCCCAGTTCCTCAGCTGAAAAGTAGGTAAAAAGCGATCTATTTGCACAACTGTGTGTGAGTCAAAAGCCAGGGAACACCTTGCACACTGAGAAGTTTTCATTCTGAAAGCGATTCTTGCAATCTTGCCACCAGCGCCATTTCATGCGGCTCTCGCTCCACTGTGCCTCAGTTTCCCTGTGTGTAAAATGTAGGAGAGTCTACTGCCTTCCGTGGAGGCTGTGAAATTATGTCTTTAAACTAATTGTTCCGGACGTGGGGCCAAAGTATTGGGATTACAGGTGAGCCACTGCACCCGGCCTCAGCCTTGTCAGGGGGCCGGAGGTTGCTTAACCCCCTGGATCCCAGCTTCCTCATCTGTAAAACGGGCTGATGCCTATACACCTGGTTCAGAAGTCCCCAAATGGTAGTCCTCAAATTCTGGGCCAAGGCCAAAGCAGGTGCTTCGCTTCTTCCGTGCACACCCTGCAAGTGGACTCCGGGTGGCAGGTGCAGCTGCGCCCTCTGCCGGTCGGGGCGGGAGACAAACTCAGGGTAGTGGGGAGAACCACAGCAACTCAGGGAGCTATTTCAGAAAGGAAAAGTGGAAGGCGCTGGGGCCCAAGGAGAGTCTGTAAGCGAACAGATGAGGAAATGACCAAAGAGTTAATATGTTAGTGCAGCGCTTGGAACGCAGAGGGAAGGACCATTTACGGTGTGGTTTGTTGGTTCCTTCCGTCTGAATTTAGGTCCATTTGGTTTGGCCCGGAGTGCTTGTCAATACGTCAGAGGGCCTGGGAACGGAGCATCCTGGGAAAGATAGTTCCCAGACGGGCTTCCCGCGCTGCTTTTCGGCGCCGAGAGGACTCCATTTCCCGACGTCCCCCGGGTCCGGGAGGCGGAGGGCCGCCGTGGCGTCGGGCCCCGGGCCGAGCCGGGGGTGGGGGCTCGAGGCGCCTCCGCAGCTGTGGACTAGCGTCCGTGCGGCCTGGTCCGGGCCATGTCCGCGTGAGGATCCCGCCGCTGTCGCCGCTCCCGTTCCGGCCCTGGCCCCTGCCCCCTGCCCCCTGCCCCCTGCCTGGCAGCGCCGCGCACCATGGGCTCCATTCTCAGCCGCCGCATCGCGGGGGTGGAGGACATCGACATCCAGGCGAACTCGGCCTATCGCTACCCTCCGAAGTCCGGTGAGCGCCCGGCCCCACGCGCGAACTGCTAGGCACGCGCTGGAACGCGGGCCCGGAGGGCGCGGGGGCGGGGACTGGGGGCGGGCGCCCTGCTCGGCCCCCTCCGGGCCTCGTTACTACCCCGAGCCTTCGCGCGGCCCCGCGGCCCCGACCTCTACGCGTACCTGGGGGCCCCGGAGGAACCTGCCCGAGCCGTACCCGGCGCTGCTACTGCCCGGCTTGGGTGACCTTGGGGCAGTCCCTTCGCACCGGGCGCCTCAGCTCTGTCCTCGTAACACGGGGGAGCTCCAGGGGGAAACCTGGAAGGCGGGGCGGGGTGCTGAGCGCGGGTCCCGGCGCACCGCTCCTGCCTAGAAAGCGCTCATTATCATCAGATTGATCTCACCGCGGGGGCCGGCTTTCGCTTTCTTTAGTGGCTTGGTGTGAAGGCCGAGCCAGTGGTTTGGGCACTTTCCCTCCCATCAAGACGGAGGCTCTTGGTGTGTGGGTTGGAGGAGTGGGGCTGGGCCCAAGGAGATTATTATAATTGATCGGGAGGGGCCGGGGTCCTTGCTGAGAGGACCCACCCGATACTCAGGTCTCTGTGTTATGGCTGAGGGACCTAAGCCACCAAGGAGGAAGTGACTGCCAAGATCTCAGCTGGATGGAAGCATAGTTGGGACCAGGAGCAGGTGTGGGGCTCCCACGTAGCTTTGTTCCCTGCTCTCTTTCTGCCTCTATTGATGAGCATGGGTTGACTGGGAGCATGTAGCTCCAAGTCTCACCCTCCGTCTCCTCGTGGGGTCATTTGTGGTGGAAAGGAGAGAAGAAAGAGGAGAGAGAACTTGGGTATCATGGGGACATCTAGATTGGGTCCTCAGATCCTAGCGTCTCATCTGATCTGATGTCTCAGTCTCCTGGGTGTCTCTGGACACCCACAGGCCAGATTTCTCTGAGTGTGGGCCAGGTCCACAAGCGGGGAGGACTGCTAGACATGCCAGGGCCTGCCTGGGACCCCCTGGGGCCTGGGAACCTGCATTTTCAACCCATTCCCCACGTGAGTTTTACATCCACTCAGGTTTGAAAAACTGCTCTGCCCAGGTTTTGTAAGATGTGACTAGGTGAGGGCCTGGGGCCACTGGGATGAAGTGAGGGGAACCAGCACAGTTTGGGGGCACTCTGAAGGGGATGGACTCAGAGCTAGGCAGAACGCACTGTTGCCTGCCTGCTGTGGAGAGCACAGCTGTATCCTAGGCCCAGCAGCGGGGCAGCCTGGCCTTTGGGTGGTTCGGCCCTGGGGTTTCCCTGGGTTCCGAGGGCTGATGGCTCCACATCAGATGGAGCAGTTTGCTGTAGTCCTCTTTCATCTCTGATGTTCTTCCAGCCTGTCTCTGGCTGAGTGAACTTGGTCGAGGTTGCTTAACCCCCTGGATCCCAGTTTCCTCATCTGTAAAACGGGCTGATGCTTATACAGCCCTCAGAACCACACCTGGCTCAGAAGTCCCCAAATGGTAACTGCTACAATTGCTCATAAAGGAAGCTACGTGACTAACTAATGACTCTAATCATAGTAAGCAGTGGTATGACACAGATATCAAAAAGTTGAGTGGCACTTCCTGTCACCTGGGACCTGAGCTCACTTGATGTCCCTTCTTCACTTGGCCTGGACAAAATAACATACATGGCATTTACAGCCCACTTCGGGATCCCACTGTGGCTGAAATGTCATTGCTAATCACTCATGGCCCTCCCTCCCACTGAGCACCCATCACAGAACACTCCAGTCAGCCACTATTAATTGGTTGGCACTGGCACCCAGGTGAAACCCATCAGCTGCCTGGGTCATGTTGCCAGTGCCAGCAGTGCTCTGGGCCCGTCAAGTCCACAGGTCCTCTCCAGCTGTGCTTTTTCCCTTTCTCTTCTCCATCCTTGCCTGGGACCCTGCAGACACTTGTTCTATTTGTTCATCTCTTCCGGTCCTTGCCTTTGTGCCCCCACTGGTTTCCTAGACTCCCCTCCTCTCCTCTCTCCTTAAGGAGAACTCTGTAAGGTCAAGGGTGGGAGGCAGGCCAGGCCTCAGCAGCATTTTGGTGTGTTTCCCCAAGGGCAGACTGGGGACCGTGGAGACGTTTAAGATGATTTTACGAGTTGCCACCATGGACCATTCAATCACCTGATGAGAAAGCTTTCTTTTCACATCTCTGTCAATTTTGTTGATTATGTCAAGGAGAAAGAGTCACTGGGTGGTAATATATGCATTTTTAACACCTAACACTGTCCAGTTTTCTTAATGGAACTTTCAGCACGTTCTGCAGCAGTGCTCGGCTTGAATTTAATATTAGCTTTGTTTTCACTGTATCTATTTTGCTCTTCACGGCTTTATTGAGGTGTAGTTCAGGTACCACACAACTCATCCACTGTAAACATGATTTGATGATTTTTAGTTAAATTATAGAATTGTGCAGTCGTTTGGCCAGGCGCGGTGGCTCACGCCTATAATCCCAGCGCTTTGGGAGGCCAAGGTGGGCGGATCACGAGGTCAGGAGATTGAGACCATCCTGGCTAACACCGTGAAACCCCGTCTCTACTAAAAATACAAAAAAAATTTAGCCAGGTGTGATGGCGGGCGCCTGTAGTCCCAGCTACGCGGGAGGCTGAGGCAGGACGAATTGCTTGAAGCTGAGAGGCGGAGGCTGCAGTGAGCCGAGATTGCGCCGCTGCACTCCAGCCTGGGTGACAGAGCGAGACTCCGTGTCAAAAAAAAAAAAAAAGGCCGGGCGCGGTGGCTCACGCCTGTAATCCCAGCTCTTTGGGAGGCCGAGGCGGGCGGATCACGAGGTCAGGAGATCAAGACCATCCTGGCTAACACGGTGAAACCCCGTCTCTACTAAAAATACAAAAAATTAGCTGGGCCTGGTGGCGGGCGCCTGTAGTCCCAGCTACTCAGGAGGCTGAGGCAGGAGAATGGCGTGAACCCGGGAGGCAGAGCTTGCAGTGAGCCGAGATCGTGCCACTGCACTCCAGCCTGGGCGACAGAGCGAGACTCCGTCTCAAAAAAAAAAAAAAAAAAAAAAACGCTGGGCACGGTGGCTCACGCCCGTAATCCCAGCAGTTTGGGAGGCCGAGGCGGACCGATCACAAAGTCAGGAGATCAAGACCATCCTGACTGATCGGACCATGCTGGCTAACACAGTAAAACCCCGTCTCTACTAAAAATACAAAAAATTAGCCGGGCGAGGTGGCGGGCGCCTGTAGTCCCAGCTACTCGGGAGGCTGAGGCAGGAGAATGGCGTGAACCCCGGGGGGCGGAGCCTGCAGTGAGCCAAGATTGCGCCACTGCACTCCAGCCTGGGCGACAGCGAGACTGTCTCAAAAAAAAAAAAAAAAAAAAAGAAAAAGACCATCCTGACTAACACCGTGAAACCCCATCTCTACCAAAAATACAAAAAATTAGCCGGGTGTGGTGGTGGGCACCTGTAGTCCTAGCTCCTCAGGAGGCTGAGGCAGGAGAATGGCATGAACCCGGGAGGCGGAGGTTGCAGTGAGCCTAGACTGCGCCACTGCACTCCAGTCTAGGTGTCAGAGTGAGGCTCCATCTCAAAAAAAAAAGAATTGTGGCTGGGCGTGGTGGCTCACACCTATAATCCCAGCACTTTGGGAGGCCGAGGTGGGCGGATCACAAGGTCAGGAGATCGAGACCATCCTGGCTAACACGGTGAAACCCCGTCTCTACTAAAAATACAAAAAATTAGCCGGGCGTGGTGGCGGGCTCCTGTGGTCCCAGCTACTCAGGCGACTGAGGCAGGAGAATGACCTGAACCTGGGCGGCGAAGCTTGCAGTGAGCCAAGATCGCACCACTGCACTCCAGCCTGGGTGCCAGAGCAAGACTCCATCTCAAAAAAAAAAAAAAAAAAAAAATTGTGCAGTCGTCACCACAATTACAGACATTTCCCTTAAAAAAGTTTCTTTCCATCTGTTTGCAGAGTCCCTACCGCAACCCCCACCCTCAGCCCATCAGTGATCTGCTTTCTTTTTTCTTTGAGATGGAGTGTTGCTCTGTCGCCCAGGTTGCAATGCAGTGGCATGATCTCGGCTCAGTGCAACCTCTGCCTCCTGGGTTCAAGCGATTCTCCTGTTTCAGCCTCCCAAGTAGCTGGGATTGCAGGTGCGCACCACCATGCCTGGCTAATTTTTAGATTTTTAGTACAGATGAGGTTTCGCCATATTGGCCAGTCTGGTCTCGAACTCCTGACCTCTGGTGATCTGCCTGCCTCGGCCTCCCAAAGTGCTGGGATTATAGATGTGAGCCACCATGCCCAGCCCTTTCTGTTTTTTTTCTGAAACAGAGTCTCGCTCTTGCCCTGGAGTGCAGGGCACTCGATCTTGGCTCACTGCAACCTCTGCCTCCTGGTTTCAAGTGATTCTCCTGTGTCAGCCTCCCGAGTAGCTGGGATTATAGGCACTCGCCACCATGCCAGGCTAATTTTTGTATTTTTAATAGACACGGGGTTTCACCATGTTGGCAAGGCTGGTCTCGAACTCCCGACCTCAGGTGATCTGCCCACCTCGGCCTCCAAAGTGCTGGGATTACAGGGGTGAGCCACTGCTCCTGGCCTGCTTTCTGTTCGTGTATTTGTGTGTGTGTGTGTGTGAGAATTGTCTATTTGAGTCTTTTGTCCAATTTCCAAAAACTGGATTGTTTATCTTACGAAGTTGTAACAAAGCGTTCTTTATGTGTTCTGGATAGGATTCTCCTGTTAGCCATGTGATTTGCAAATATTTTCTCCCAGTCCGGTTTGTCTTTTAATTTTCTTAACTGTGTTTCTTTTGAAGAGCAAAAGTTTTGAAGTTTGACGTAGTCTCATTTATTGCTTTTTAAGTGGATACTGCATTTGGAGTTATGTTTAAGAAATCTTGGGGCCAGGTGCGGTGGCTCACGCCTGTAATCCCAGCACTTTGGGAGGCCAAGGTGGGCGGATCAGGAGGTAAAGAGATTGAGACCATCCTGGCCAACTTGGTGAAACCCCATGTCTACTAAAAATACAAAAATCAGCTGGGCGTGGTGGTGCACACCTGTCGTCCCAGCTACTCAGGAGGCTGAGGCAGGAGAATTGTTTGAACCCGAGAGGCGGAGGTTGCAGTGAGCCGAGATTGCACCACTGCACTCCAGCCTGAGCGACAGAGTGAGACTCCGTCTCAAAAAACAAAAAAAAAAAAGAAAGAAAAAGAAATCTTTGCCTAGGTCAAGGTCACAAAGATTTTCTTCTAGCATTTTTTGTTGTTGTTGTTGGTTTTTTTTGAGACAGAGTCTCCCTCTGTCACCCAGGCTGGAGTGTAGTGGCGTGATCTTAGCTCACTGCAGCCTCTGCTTGCGTTCCAGCGATTATTCTACCTCAGCCTACTGAGTAGCTGAGATTAGAGGTGTGAGCCACTACGCCCGGCTAATTTTTGGATTTTTTAGTAGAGTCGGGGTTTTCACCGTATTGGCCAGGCTGGTCTTGAACTGACCTTGTGATCTCCCTGCCTTGGCCTCCCAGATTGCCGGGATTACAGCCGTGAGCCACTCTGCCCGGCCTTTTCTGGAAGTTTCATAGTTTTAGCTCTTACATTTAGGTCTTTGATCCATTTAGAATTAATTTTTTTTTTTTTTTAAATTTTGAGATAAGGTCTTACTCTGTCTTTCTGGCTGGAGTATAGTGGCATGATGTCAGCTCACTCTAGCCTTGACTTCCTGGCTCAGGTGATTCTCCGACCTCAGCCTCCGAAGTAGCTGGGTTTTCCCAGCTATATGTGTGTACCACTATGCCCAGCAAAGATTTTGTATTTTTTTTTTTTTTGAGACGGAGTCTCACTCTCTCACCCAGGCTGGAGTGCAGTGGCGCGATCTCGGCTCACTGCAAGCTCCGCCTCCCGGGTTCACGCCATTCTCCCGCCTCAGCCTCTCCAAGTAGCTGGGACTACAGGCGCCCGCCACCACGCCCGGCTAATTTTTTGTATTTTTAGTAGAGATGGGGTTTCAACGTGGTCTCGATCTCCTGACCTCGTGATCCACCCACCTTGGCCTCCCAAAGTGCTGGGATTACAGGCGTGAGCCACCGCGCCCGGCCAGATTTTGTATTTTTTTTTGTAGAGACAGGGTTTCACCGTGTTGTCCAGGCTGGCCTCAAACTCCTGAACTCAAGCAATCTGCCCATCTTGGCCTTCCAGAGTGCTGGGATTACGGGTGTGAGCCACTGTACCTGACCAAATTAATTTGTTTCACTTATGGCTTGAGATAAAGATCTAAACCCCCCTTTTTTGTGGATGGAATTCAATTATTTTAGTATCATTTGTTGTAGAGACTATCATCTTCCCATCAAATTGCCTTTGCACCTTTGTCAAAAATTAGTTGACCTAAGCCAGGCATTGTGGCTGGATAACAAAGCAAGACCATGTCTCTTGAAAATGAAAACAACAACAAGAACCTCACCAGTTAACCATAAATGTGAGGGTTTATTTTGGGACTCTCCATTCTGTTCCATTGATTTATATGTGTGTCCCAGAAGTTCTCAACTGGGGCAATTTTTCCCCCTCAAGGGACATTTGGCCATGTCTGGAGACATTTGTGATTGTCACAGCTGGGGGCATCTGTTGGGTAGAGGCCACAGGACAGTCCCCCACAATAAATAATAAATGGGCCCAGAATATCCATGGTGCTTAGACTGAGAAATTCTGGTCTGTTCTTAGACCAGCAACACACTGGCTTGTTTACTGTAGTTTGATAGTAAGTTGTGAAATCAGGTAGCATAAGTTCTCCAACTTTGTTCTCTTTCAAAATTGTTTTGGTTATGCTAAGTTCTTTGCATTTCCATATACATTTTATAATTAGCCTGTCAATTATTTCTACAAAAACAGCCTGCAATTTTGATAAGTATTACATTGAATATATAGATCTACGTGGTGAGAATTGCCATCTTTACAATGCTGACTCTTGGAATCCATGAACATGGTATATTTCTACATTAATTTTGATACTAGCTTCTCAGTTGTTGTTTTTTTTCAGATAACTTTACCTATTTAAGGCAAGTGATACTTGCCAATCTATTAGTGATACATTGCCTTCCCAATCTAGTAGTGATAAAAAATTTCCTTCTTTATATATATATATATATATATTATATATATATTTTTTTTTTTTTTTTTTTTTTTGAGATGGAGTCTTGCTCTTGTCACCCAGGCTGGAGGGCAATAGTGCTAGTGCAATCTTGACTCACTCCAACCCCTGCCTCCCAGGTTCAAGTGATTCTCTCCTGCCTCAGCCTCCTGAGTTGCTGGGACTACAGGTGCGTGCCACCACGCCCAGCTAATTTTTGTATTTTTAGTAGAGGTGGGGTTTCACCATGTTGGCAGGGATGGTCTTGATCTCTTGACCTCGTGATCCGCCTACCTCAGCCTCCCAAAGAGCTGGGCTTACAGGCATGAGCCACTGCGCCCGGCTATTCTTAATAACAGTTTCGTTGAGATCTAATTCACAGCATACAAGTCACACTGAAAAATCCAGTCCAGTGTTTTTGTTTGTGTGTTTGTTTTTGAGACGGAGTCTTGCTCTGTCGCCCAGGCTGGAGTGCAGTGGCACAATCTCGGCTCACTGCAAGCTCTGCCTCCCGGGTTCACGCTATTCTCCTGCCTCAGCCTCCCGAGTAGCTGGGACTACAGGCGCCCGCCACCACGCCAGGCTAATTTTTTGTATTATTAGTAGAGACGGGGTTTCACCGTGTTAGCCAGGATGGTCTCAATCTCCTGACCTCATGATAAAAATTTTTTTAAAAAGGGCTTGAGTTTTACAGTAGGGTACATTCGAAGGTAAAAGCAATCCTAACAGTCTGTGAAAATTGCAGCTGCCTTTGGGGGCGACCCTGTAGGCGTATGGTGGGAGGAGCACTAGCTTCAGAGTCCTGGGCTGATGGTAGCCCCAGCTCTGCCAGTGACTTCCTCAGTGGCCTTGGCCAGTGTTTTGCTCACTGGGGTCCCAGGTTTCGCTGGCTGAGCCCTGGGGGTCACCTGATTCCCTGGGCCCCTTTCAGGTCCGGCTGCCAATCCATGTGAGCCAGCAGGGAGGGATAGGCCCTGGCCCTCGCCCAGCCCAGCTTTTGTTTTTCATGATGCCCGGAAGTTTTCTGGAAAATGTTCTGTATTTCCTGGATGACCCTGGAGCGGTGACCACTCCTGCCTGCCCACCTCCCAGACCCAGTGCCGCCTGGGTCCGACATTGCCTGACTTTCCCCGCGCCCTTCCACTGTGTCCCGTGAGGCTCTCTAGCTTTCTGCTTTGGGGTCATCTTGTCCAGTGGAGGATGGCATGGTGTCGTCTGCACCGTCCCTGCAGTGCCTGACTTGTGCTCGCCGAACAGCTGTAGAATTGCCCAGAGCTCAGCCCCTTGCTGCACCCTAGGAGGGGGCTGGAAGAGGATGGGCCTGTGTCCCTCTGCTTGTTTGCTGAAAAGCTGACCTGGAGCAGTGTTGGAGGGTCACTGGATCCTGAGCGAGCATTCGGTCATTTGTCTGTCCATAGACCTGAGTGAGGAAGTGAGAGGTTTGAGGAGTGACTGAAATCAGGACCTGAGGCCATGAGAAGAAACACCATTTTCTCAGTCCTTTCATCCAGCTTGCTGGGGACTGGAGTCCTCTTGCGTGGTCTTGGGTATGTGGCCTCAGCGTGGCCTGGCATCCCTGAGGTGGGCAGAAGGTTGCGTTGGCTCCCCGGGGCTCAGCACTGGCGCCACTGCTCACATAACCGAAGCTTTCTTCTAACAGGGCTCTTGCCCCGTGGAACAGATGCTCTCTGTGATGCCTCTGAGAGCCCAGACTCCCAGGGAGCCTTCTGGGGAATCAAAAGAAAGAAAAGATTGCTTCAGTGCTTTGGGGAAAAAAAGTGTGTGTGTACACATACTGTACATAGACATTAAAAATCAGAGGCTGGGGGCTGGCTGCAGGGGCTCACGTGTGTAATCCCAGCACTTTGGGAGGCCGAGGCAGGTGAATCACTTGAGGTCAGGAGTTGGAGGCCAGCCTGGCCAACATGGCAAAACCCTGTCTGTACTAAAAATACAAAAAAAATTAGCCAAGTGTGGTGGTGTACACCTGTAATCCCAGCTGCTCAGGTGGCTGAGGTGGGAGAATCTGTTGAAACCAGGAGGTGGAGTTCACAGTGAGCCAAGATTGCGCCACTGCACTCCACCCTGGGTGACAAAGTGAGACCCTGTCTCTAAATAAATTAATAAATCAAGTAAATAAAAAATAATAAATTGAGGCTAACATATTCTTTTTTTTTTTTCTTCTTTTCTTTGAGACAGAGTCTTGCTCTGTCGCCTAGGCTGGAGTGTAGTGGCGCGATCTTAGCTCATTGCAACCTTTGCCTCCTGGGTTCGAGCAATTCTCCTTCTGCCTCTGGAGTAGCTGGGATTACAGGTGTGGGCCACCACACCCAGCTAACTTTTTTTTTTTTTTTAAGACGGAGTCTCACATTGTCGTCCGTGCTGGTGTGCAGTGGTGCAATATCGGCTCACTGCAACCTCTGCCTCCCAGGTTTAAG
Organism: Nomascus leucogenys; assembly: GCF_006542625.1. Lineage (NCBI taxonomy): Eukaryota > Metazoa > Chordata > Mammalia > Primates > Hylobatidae > Nomascus > Nomascus leucogenys. The sequence continues at coordinate 98,483,173 of NC_044398.1, read as the reverse complement.
CGACTCTCCCGCCAAAGCCTCCTGAGTAGCTGGGATTACAGGTGCCCACCAGCACGCCCAGCTAATTTTTTTTTTTTTTCGTATATTTAGTGGAGATGTGGTTTCACCATGTTGGCTAGGCTGGTCTTGAACTCCTGACCTCGTGATCTGCCCACCTCAGCCTCCCAAAGTGCTGGGATTACAGATGTGAGCCACACGGCCCGGCCTCAGCTAACTTTTGTATTTTCTTTCTTTCTTTTTTTTTTTTTTTAAGTAGAGTCAGAGTTTCACCATGTTGGTCAGGCTGGTCTTGAACTCTTGACCTCAGGTGATCCACCTGCCTCGGCCTCCGCAAGTGCTGGGATTACAGGCATGAGCCACTGGGCCTGGCCAATACTAGCATACGTTTAGGAAATGTACAGCTCATTAATGTGCAATTTGATAAATGATCACAAAGTGAACAATTGAGAAAAATAGAGCAGTACTGGTCCCCAGAGGCCCTCTGTTGTCCCCTTCTGAACAATCTGCCTCTCCCTTCTTCCCTGGGAACCACCCCACTGACTTCCTCCCTGGGTGAGTTCTGCTTGGGTTTTAGCTTGAAAGAACTGGAAGGAGACGCTCTTCTTGCTCCATCTCAGGATGAGATGGGATGCAATGGCCTGGCGGGGTCTGTGAGCAGTGAGTGATCTGGCGTCTGCTGTGGGACCCTCCAGCGTCCCGGTGCTGCCCGTGGACGGGCTCCAGGGGAGCTGGGGACATCCTTGTGTCTGGCAGTGGTGCCCTTGAGCCTGATGTCTTTGGGTGCGTTTTTATGCCTGGAGTGGACTTGTCGGGGCTATTGGGTACATTCAGCCTTCGTAGATTTTAAACTTTTCGGAGTGAACGAATTTGCATGTCTGCAGGCAAGAACAAGGGTGTTGGTCGCTCTGCATTCATACTGGCACTAGGTAGGGTGAGGGGTGTGTGCTGTTTTTAATTTTTTTTCAATTTCACCTTGAATTTCTCATTGCACTTTTCCCTGATGATCAGTGAGGTTGAGCGCCTTTCTGTATGCGAATTGGCCATCTGTTTCTCATCCTGCTGTTGAAGTGCCTGGTGAAGTCTTTTACGCATTAAAACAATTGAGTGGCCAGGCTCAGTGGCTCACACCTGTAATTCCAGCACTTTGGGAGGCCGAGACGGGAGGATCACAAGGTTAGGAGATGGAGACCATCCTGGCTAACATGGTGAAACCCCTTCTTTACTAAAAATACAAAGAATTAGCCGGGCACGGTGGCGGGCGCCTGTAGTCCCAGCTACTCGGAGAGGCTGAGGCAGGAGAATGGCGTGAACCCGGGAGGCGGAGCTTGCAGTGAGCCAAGATTGCGCCACTGCACTCCAGCCTGGGCGACAGAGCGAGACTGTCTCAAAAAAAAAAAAAAAAAAAAAAAAAAAAACCAAAATTGAGTTATCTTTTTTTTCTTACTAGTTTATAGGAGCTCTTTCCTAAGTGCTTTTTATTATGGTTTTAATTCTTTGGAAATTGGCCTCCTCAGTGCCATTTATGGAAGCTAGCCCAGGCAAGAAATGGAGTGTATTGAAGGCTCCAAGGGAAGTCCCAGTAACCTCAGGGGAAAAGGGCAAGTGGAAGCTGCGGGAACCCAGAGCCCCTGTTCGGCTGCGGTCTCAGCGCCGTCCTGCTGTCCTGCAGAGCGCCCCAGCTGCTCCGGCGTGCGTGAGGCCATCGCCACCCACCAGGCTGGTCAAGGGCCAAGTGTTGCCGTCGTCCCTGGTCCCGTTCCAAAGCAGGGAGAATTGGGATGGCCTAGCGTGCCAGTGTCCACCTTAGGGCCAACCAGCCCTGTCTAGGGGGTGGGGGCCACCCTGAGGGTGGTGGAGGCTGTTTCCAGAAAAGGGGAGGACACACCACCAACAAAAAAGGTGGCTACAGCTTGTGCCCCCTCCGTGCTCTAGCGTCTTTGCTTAGTCAGAGTTGTTCTCAGCTGCGTATTCCGCACTGGGAGCCAGAGCCCTGTATTTAATATCGTGTCACGTTTACTTATGGGAGGTCCGAAAGGGACATCTAGCTAGCGTGTTCACACCTGCCGGAGGCTCCTTTGAGTAAATTGGCTTTTTTTATCCTCAGGACGTCCTGAGTTTAGGGTGGTCCTCTCATCTCAAGTTTGCAGATAAAGAAATCAAGGTTGGGTGTGGTGGCTCATGCCTGTAACCTCAGCAGTTTGGGAGGCCGTGGCGGGTGGATCACTAGGTCAGGAGTTTGAGACCAGCCTGGCCAACATGGTGAAACCCCGTCTCTACTAAAAATACAGAAAATTGCTGGGCGTGGTGGCGGGTGCCTGTAATCCCAGCTACTTGAAAGGCTGAGGCAGGAGAACGACCTGAACTCGGGAGGCAGAGGTTGCAGTGAGCCGTGATTGCACCACTGCACTCCAGCCTGGGTGACAGAGTGAGACTCCATCTCAAAAAAAAAATAAATCAAGATCTCAAGCCCGTGTTGACTTCCCCAGCTGGGTGGGGGACTGGTAGTAGGCAGGGAAGCATGATAGGCCCAGGGGGATCAATGCGTGGGTGATACAGCTGGGTGGGACCCCCAGGGCACTCGAAGGCTGTGGGGCAGCCACCCCCTCTCGCCTCCCACCTGGTGGGGGCATCCTGGAACCTGATCTTGTGCAGGTGTGGCCCACCTGGGGTTTATTGGCAATGCAGCAGCTGATTTTGTGAGACTGGTAACCAGGAACACCTGTCCTGTTAGAACATGAGAAGAATTTTAGCAGGTGGAATGAGTGAGCTGTTCGGAGACCCTGCAGACACCTCGTGGCCTTCCCACTCCCCCTTCCTCGGGTGGGAACGATGGCTGAGGCAGCCCAGTGAAGTCCCCCCCTGGTGTCCCAGGTCCCTGGGCCGCCGTGTTTCTTAGGAGGCAGACATGCTGGGTGTCTTCATTCACATCCTGGCTTACTTCCCATGGCTGAGAATGCAGGCTCTGGAGTCTGCCCGGGGGTCCCAGTGAGAATGTCTGTCACTGGTTGTGTGGCCTGAGCAGGTCACTCAGCCTCACCGGGCCTCGGCTTCCCTGACTGTCGAACACCAGTAACAACAGCATCTGGTTTCATTCATTAGGTGAGTGTTCATCCAGCTCTTGCGGCGTAGAGGGTGGAGGTCATGAAGATGCGGGGCCGTGGACAGTTGTAGATGATGCCTGCTTTTGGGCCGGGGAGGACAGAGGGAACCAACAGGTACACGAGATAAAGCAGCAGTCACACTATGAGGAGAATGGCGGTGGGAACGTTGACCATGAGCTGGCAGTTGGCCTGCAGGGTGGTCCAGGCTGGCCTCACCGCGGCATCCCAAGGAGGGAATAGCCCAGGCTGGGAAGGTGGAATCGCTGGTCTGCAGAGCGGGGAGCTTGGCCGTGGCCTTCAGGTCAGGGTGCAGCAACCTTCACCATTGGGCATCATTGGGCTGGGGGCATCTGGAAGGTGAGGAGGAAGCCTGGGCTATCTAGGATGGAACAGGCAGGACAGTTGTCTCCAAGGCCTGCTTATGACTTGGGCATCCTGTCCCCAGATGCACAGCCTCTGTCCCCTCGGTTGGGGAGGATGAGGAATGCCTGCCTGTGGATCCACACATGGTCCCCATGTTGGGGGTGGGGAGGAAAGGCCTTTCTGCCGAGATCTGAGCCCGGCCCCTTTCTCTCAGAGGTGTCCCAGGGTTGGTGGGTTTGGAGGCACATGCTTTTGAAGGGTCCAGATCAGGAACCTGTGACCCGGTGGGCCCCAAACTCTGGTCTGATAAACATGGGTCAGACTTCTCCCTGAAAACTTTGAGTGCGGAGTTCAGACACAGGCAGGCGGGCAGGTGCTTTCAGGCTTGATAGCAAGGCCCTACTTTACTCATCTGCCCTCCACGCTCTGCAGCTCCGACGGTGGTTTGCTGCAGCTCCTCGGCTGCGTTGAGTCCGTCTGTGCTCTCAGATGGCCTGTGCTTCGCCTTTCGCCCGCATTCTTGGGAGGCCTTGCCACGTCGTGTGCCTCCCACCCTTCCAAGGTTGGCTCGTTTCAGTGATTCGGAATGTCCCTGTTTTCCTCTCGCAGATGTCTGGTGGCGTTCATTGCACACTGTGTACCACGAGATAGTGACAAGGTACAAGAGACAACAGGGGGGCCCAGAAGGCTTCTTGGTTCACTCTGTGGCCTGTGTGGAAGGGACAGGGCTGTCCCCCTCCCCCGGCCATCCCTGAGACAGCATCTGACCTGTGGCCTTGTGGTTTTGGTTTTTCTCAGCTGTGAAGGATGACAAACATATGTATCCTCCTGCCTTGAGGCATGTGTGGAGGGGATTGAGGCTGTGCGGGGAATGCCTCGAGGCCTCCCATAGAAGGGATTGTGCAGTTTTCATTTCTGTGGCTGTTATCTCCCTGTGCAGGTCGCCTGGACACCTGCAAGCCACCCAGAGTCCGAATCCCTCGGGCAGGGAGGCAGTGAACTGCTGGGCTCCAGTTCCCCTGGGGGTGACAGTAAACCAGGGGAGAAGGATGCCTTGGTTGTAGCCGTGTTTGAGGACTGCCCTGAGGCCCTGGGTCCTTGAGTGTGTTGGTTCCACGTAGCCGGGATTTCCAGGACAACCTTGGGACCCTGTGGCGTCTGTCGGGCTCTGTGAGCCCACAGGAGGATTTTCAGCCATTCTGCTGGGGAAGCCCCTTGGGTGTGGCTTTTTGTGTGTGAACAGCGCCCATTGTCACTGGCGATGACCCCACTGACTCCTGTCCCCGTGGTTCCGCGCCTGCAGGAGGGGAGGTGCCCAGCACAGAGACTGAGAAACAAGTGGGCTCTGCAGTCGGGGTGTGCGCCCCAGCTCCACCGCTGATGAGCTTGGGGGCCTTAGCTGAGCTTCGTTTCCTGTATGTTTGAAAGTGGGGGCCTTGTCTGCCCGTCTCTCCTTGGGGCCAGCGGGAAAGGGGGTGAAGGCGCTGACCTCAGCAGGTGTGGAGGGAGAGCCCGGTGGGTGTGGTTCCACATGCGTTCTTTCACCTCCACAGCTGCCTTCCCACTTCTCACTCACAGTCTCCTTTTCTTTTTCCTCTACCCCCTCGGCAGCCGTGCCTGCTACTCTTGGTCCTGAGCTGGTGCACATACAAATGTACACAGCGCATGCACGCACACACCACGTGCACACATGTGCGTCTTTCTTCTTGAGGCAAAAGAAAAGGCCGGCCCCGCCCCTAACACTTCCCCAGGCCTGGTCCCTTCCTCCTGCCCCATCAGGGACCTAGGGTCTCCTTCCTGTGTTTCTTCTCCACGTGTAGATACCCATGTGTGAGCAACAGGATTCTTTTTTTTTTTTTTTTTTTTTTTTTTGAGACAGAGTCACGCTGTTGCTTGGGCTGGAGTGCGGTGGCCCAATCATAGCTCACTGCAACATCAAATTCCTGGGGCTCACATGGTCGTCCTGCCTCAGCCTCTTGAGTGGCTGGAACTACAGGCACACACCACTGTGCCTGGCTGCTTTTTTTTTTTTTTAAGGCAGAGTTGCTCTCGTTGCCCCAGGCTGGAGTGCAGTGGCGCAGTCTCGGCTCACCGCAACCTCTGCCTCCCAGGTTCAAGCGATTCTCCTGCCTTAGTCTCCTGAGTAGATGGGACTACAGGCACCTGCCACCACGCCCAGCTAATTTTGTATTTTTAGTAGAAATGGGGGTTTCTCCATGTTGGTCAGGCTGGTCTGGAACTCCCAGCCTCAGGTGATGCGCCTGCCTCGGCCTCCCAAAGTGCTGGGATTACAGATGTGAGCCACCGCGCCTGGCCACTTTTTGTATTTTTTGTAGAGACAGGGTCTTGCCATGTGGCCCAGTCTGGTCTGAAATTCCTGGCTTCGAGCCATCTTGCCCACCTTGGCCTCCTAAAGTGCTGGGATTATAGGCGTGAGCCACCGTGGCCAGCCCTGGATTCTCTGCGTGGTGTTTCTGGTTCTTCCCAGTTGGTCTCTTGTCTCCTGCAGGTGTGAGTTGTTGATTGATCACGTAGAGCCTGCTCCTAGCTGCTGGGGGTCCATCCTGTGACCCTGCACTGTCATGCATTTCCCTATCTGTGAACATGGGACTTGGTTCCTTTTTTTTTTTTTTTTTTTTCAAGGCCGTCTTGCTCTGACGCCCAGGCTGGAGTGCAGTGGCACGATCTCAGCTCACTGCAACCTCTGCCTCCTGGATTCAAGTGATTCTCCTCCTGTCTCAGCCTCCCGAGTAGCAGGGATTACAGGCATGAGCTAATTTTTGTATTTTTATTTATTTATTTATTTTTGAGACGGAGTCGTCTTCTGTCGCCCAGGCTGGAGTGCAATGGTGTGATCTCCGCCCACTGCAGCCTTTGTCTCCTGAGTTCAAGTGATTCTCCTGCCTCAGCCTTCTGAGTAGCTGGGATTACAGGTGTGCACCACCACGCCCAGCTAATTTTTTTTTTTTTTTTGTATTTTTAGTAGAGATGGGGGTTTCACCTTGTTGCCAGACTGGTCTTAAACTCCTGACCTTGTGATCTGCCCGCCTTGGCCTCCCAAAGTGCTGGGGTTACAGGCGTGAGCCGCCGCGCCCGGCCCTAATTTTTGTATTTTTAGTAGAGACAGACTTTCCCATGTTGGCCAGGCTTGTCTTGAACTCCTGACCTCTGACCTCAAGTGATTTGCCTGCCCTGGGCCTTCCAAAGTGCTGGGATTACAGGCGTGAGCACCGTGCCTGGTGGATTATAATTTTTTACGCTTGAATTTTTTTTTTTTTTTGGATGTAGAGTCTGGCTCTGTTACCTAGGCTATAGTGCAGTGGCTTGATCAGGGTTCACTGCAGCCTTGACCTCCCAGGCTCATGTGATCCTTCCACCTCAGCCGCCCAAGTAGCTTGGACTGCAAATACGCATCACCATGCCAGCTAATTTTGTTTTGTTTTGTTTCGTTTTGAGACAGAGTCCCACTCTGTCACCCAGGCTAGAGTGCAGTGGCATAGTCTCGGCTCACTGCAGCCTCTGCCTCCCAAGTTCAAGCGATTCTCGTGCCTCAGCCTCCTAAGTAGCTAGGACTACAGGCGCACACCACCATGCCTGGCTAATTTTTGTATTTTTAGTAGAGATGGAGTTTTGCCATGTTGGCCAGGTTGGTCTGGTACCCGTGACCACAAGTGATCTGCCCGCTTTGGCATCCCAAAGTGCTGGGATTACAGGCATGAGCCACTGAGCCTGGCCTAATTTTTGTATTTTTGGTAGAGATGGGGTTTTGCCATGTTGCCCAGGCTGGTCTCGAACTGCTGGGCTCAAGTGAGCCTCCCACCTTGGCCTCCCAAAGTGGTAGGATTAGAGGCGTGAGCTACTGTGCCCGGCCTTGCTTGATTTTTTTTTTTTTTTTTTTTTTTTTTTGAGACAGAGTCTTGCTCACTGCAACCTCTGCTTCCCGGGTTCAAGCAATTCTCCTGCCTCAGCCCTTCCCAAGTACCTGGGACTACACGCGCGTGCCACCACACCTGGCTAATTTTTTGTGTTTTTAGTAGAGATGGGGTTTCACCGTGTTAGCCAGGATGGTCTCGATCTCGATCTCCTGACCTTGTGATCCACTCCTCTTGGCCTCCCAAAGTGGTGGGATTACAGGCGTGAGCCACTGTGCCCAGCCTGCTTGAATTTTTAATGCTTGAAAATCTTTTTTTTTTTTTTTTTGAGACACAGTCTTGCTCTTTTGCCCAGGCTGGAGTGCAGTGGCGCGATCTTGGCTCATTGCAAACTCTGCCTCCCAAGTTCATGCCATTCTCCTGCCTCAGCCTTCTGAGTAGCTGGGAGTACAGGCGCCCGTCAGCACGCTCGGCTAATTTTTTGTATTTTTAGTAGAGACGGGGTTTCACCGTGTTAGCCAGGATGGTCTCTATCTCCTGACTTGGTGATCCGCCTGCCTCAGCCTCCCAAAGTGCTGGGATTACAGGCGTGAGCCACCGCACCTGGCAGAAATCTTGTATTGATCATATTGTGTGTCTGCAACCAAAATATGCACACCAATTGAAATTAGAATTTTAAATAATTTTACATCATCGTAAGCTGTGAGGAATTTTTCGTGGTTTGAATGGCCATTACTAATACCCAATTGATCAAACAAATATTACGGTTTTTATCAGTAACAAGTAGAAATACTAAAGAACACTGGAAATATGTCTCTTGAGCAGGTGGCTTCCTTTTCTCTTGGTTAATTCTACATTCACAGTTGGATATAAGCTGTTGCTAAAATGATAGATTTCAGCCTCACTTCTAGTTTTGTTTTGTTTTTTTTTTGAGGTGGAGTCTTGCTCTGTTGCCCAGGCTGGAGTGGAGTGAGGTGGTGCAATCTCGGCTCTCTGCAACCTCCGCCTCCCAGGTTCAAGCGATTCTGCTAATCTGAGTAGTTGGGATTACAGGCCTGTACCACCACTCCCGGCTAATTTTGTGTGTGTGTGTGTGTGTGTGTGTGTGTTTTTAGTAGAGATGGGGTTTTACTATGTTGGCCAGGCTGGTCTAGAACTCCTTACCTCAAGTGATCCACCCACCTCAGCCTCCCAAAGTGCTGGGATTACAGGTGTTAGCAACCATTCCTGGGCCGCTCAATTCTAGTTCGTTTTTGTTTTTGTTTTTGTTTTTTTTTGATGGAGTGTCACTCTTGTTGCCCAGGCTGGAGTGCAATGGCCCAATCTCAGCTCACTGCAACCTCTGCCTCCCAGGTTCTAGCGATTCTCCTGCCTCGGCCTCCCAAGTAGCTGGGATTAGAGGCATACACCACCATGCCCGGGTAATTTTGTATTTTTAGTAGAGACAGGCTTTCTCCATGATGGTCAGGCTGGTCTCGAACTCCTGACGTCAGGTGATCCACCCACCTTGGCCTCCCAAAGTGCTAGAATTACAGGTGTGAGCCACCATACCTGGGTTCTGTTTTTTAAGTTGAGAAACCTTGATAACATCAATTAGATAGGAATTAGCAAGATTTTTATATAACAATAGCATCTAATTCTAAGTTACTTGCCAAAAATTGACATAAAAACCTAGTATAAAAATTAATGATTTATCACCTCACAACTTATGTCCTTCCAGTTGTTAAGGTTTATTGAGGTAAAATTCACTTACCATGGGGTCACCTTTTTGAAGTGTACAAGTCAGTGATTTTTGGTATATTCAGTCATGCAACCAGTACCTTGATCTAATTCTAGAACATGGTCCCAGTTTTGTGATATCACAACCATTGCTTTAACAAACACTCTTCTTCCTTGTCTCTAATCTTTTAAAAATAATTTTCTTGTCTTACAAATGATACATGTTAATTGTAGAAAACTTAATTTTAAAAAAAGGAAAAAAATTAATAATCACTTATTACCTATGCAGGTGTTGTAGTTTGTAGCATTTGTTTCTCTGAAATTATTCATATGTATATATGCGTGTGCGTATATATATGGAGAGAGAGAGAGAGTTGGCAGGGATGGGGTGGTGGGGGGGGAGGGGGAGAGAGACAGGGTCTTGCTCTGTTGCCCAGGCTGGAGTGCAGTGTGGTGTGATCATGGCTTACTGCAGCCTCGAACTGTTGGACTCAAGCGATCTTCCTGCCTCAGTAAGTGTCCTGAGCAGCTCGGACTACAGGCATGCGCCGCCATGCCCAGCTAATTTTTAAGAATTTTTTGTAGAGACAGGGTCTCTCTGTGTTGCCCAGGCTGGTCCTGAACTCTGGGGCTCGAGCGATCCTCCTGCGTTGATCTTCCAAAGTGCCCAGGCATGAACCACCAGCCCACCTTAATTACTTTCTCTGAAGTTATTGAAGCTGAAAACTACATACATGCATATGTAGTATGTATGTAACTACATACTTACATACATAAGGTAAGATCTTAGAGCCTCCCACCTAGAACACCAGACTGAAAAGTGCTATGGAGAAGAATAAGGCCGGAAAGGGGAGTGGGAAGGTTGGTTAGCAAGCAGGGGTGTGGGAGGCTTGGCAAGACATAAAAGGGGTGTCAGAAGAGGCCTCGTGGAGAGAGCAGCCTGAGGTGGAGCCGGAGCTCCAGGGAAGAGCTGGATGAGCTGAGGACTCCAGGGCCTGAGGTGTGAGCGGGCTGGGGCTGGCAGAGTGGCCTTGTCTGGGGCCTCAGAGGCTACTGGGACCTGTCCCAGTGTGGCTGGGACGCAAGCAGGGTTTTGAGGGCAGTGGGTCCAGAAACAACAGACCTGGGGACCCAGGGGATGTGGGGAGACTGGTGAATGGGCACAGTCACAGGGCAGATGGTGCCAGAGGCTCTAACCAGGGCTGTGGCTGTAGAAATGAAATCGAATTGGGAGCCAGGAGAGGAGAATGACAGTCACCTAGACCACGTCTCAGAAAGATTCGGCGTCTCTGAAAGATTCGACGTCTCAGAAAGATTCGACGTCTCTGAAAGATTCGGCATCTCTTTCTGGGTGACTCCTTCAGAATTTAGCGACTTAGCACAGTCAGCACTTCCTACCTCCTGGTGTGGGTCGGGATTGGGAGTGGCTCAGTTGGGGGGCTCTGGCTCACCATCACTCATGAGTCCTCACTCAGGCTGTGGCACGGTGGCTCACGCCTGTAATCCCAGCACTTTGGGAGGCAAAGGTGGGAGGATTGCTTGTGCCCAGAAGTTTGAGACCAGCCTGGGTAACATAGTGAGACCCCATGTCTACAAAAAATAAAAATGAGCCAGGCATTGTGCACACTGTGGTCCTAGCTACTCGGGAGGCTGAAGCAGGAGGATTGTTTGAGCTCAGGAGGTCCAAGGCTGCAGTGATCGTGCCCCTGCACTCCAACCTCGGTGACAGTGCAAGACCCTGTCTCAAAAAAAAAAAAAAAAAAAAAGGAAAAAAAGCTGTGGGTGGGCTGTGGTCCTCTGAGGGCTTGCCTGGGCGTGGAGGAGCTGCCTGCCTGGCTCACAGGCCCGGCATGCCGGTGCTGGGTTTAGTGGGAGGCCTCAGGTCCTCCCCTCGGGACCTCTCCATGGGGCTGCTTGGGTGCCCTCACAGCATGGTGGCAGCTTCCCCCAGAGCCTTAGAAGCCACACACCATCATTTTCATGCAGTCTCCCTGGACACCTGGTCAGCCCTGTTTAGTGTGGGTACAGTCTACCCAGAGACGTGTTGGCTGGGAGGTGAGATGCGCTGGGGACCCTCGTGGTGGCTGGCCACCTCCCTCATCTTCTGCCTACAGAGAGGAAACTCAGGGGGCTTCTTGGACACAAAGTGGTTGTGCCTTGAAGGTAGGTGCCCTGGGAGGAGGTTGGAGCAGGAGGCTTCTGGAGCAGGGACCTGTCTCCTGCCCGGGGCCATGGAGTGCCCAGTGCTTCGGCCTGGAAGGCCTCGCAGGGACAAGCCTGCTCCTGAGTCTCCCTCCAGACCAAGGCTGCCCGGCCTTCTGGACCCCATCTCACTACGTCAGCACTGGGGAGAGTCTGGAAGGGTGGGGGCTGGTCACTGCGAAGGGTGCCTCCGACGATGGGTCCTGGGCTGGTTAGCAGGGTCACTGAGCTTCCCACACCCTCTTGCTGTGCTGCTGTGGCCCTTGTCTGCCAGCGGCTAGTGCGGGGGTTCCCAGCAGCCGAGTCCTTCATGTGGTTTTCACGAACATGGTGCACATCTTGGAGGAGCAGGCAGGTGGCTCTGGGCCGGGCCCATTCTCAGCCCTGCTCCATGACTGGGGCTTGAGATTGGTCTGAGGCAAGCGTCCGGAGACGACCGTGTGCTGAGGCACGGTGTGCCTTGTGGCCCCTGGCCCCGCCCCATAGGCTGTGTGGAAAATTCACCTTTAAAGACTTCGTGTATTAAGATTCACTGAAGCTTTCAATGTGGTGGGGCTGTGTGCAAGGCCAGCTAATCAGGGAAGGCATCCTAGGCTCACTGTACTGCAGGTAAAATTCTTTCTTTTGATTTAAAACCACCACCTGGGCTTTGCTCCACCCCTCATCTGCTCTGCACCAATCTCCCTGGCAGTCTCGTGGGCGTGTCCTTCCAGAACATTCTCTATGTATTCACAATTTGTTCTGTGCACATCTCAGTGTGTGCAGTGACCCCTCGGAAAAGGATCTTGCAGTGTGTTAACTTGTTGTCATTAACCTACAAATACTCCGTGATTCACTGCATGTCAGTGTGTCTAGATGAGCTTGGTTCCAGCAGCTGCGTGGTGGGCCATAGAATCAGCGCATCACACTTGCTGAAGTAGTTGCTGCTTTATTCTTTTTTTCTGGTCGTCATCAGCTCTCAGTGGTCCCTGTTCTGCATGGTGGGTTAGGTGGGGCTGCGGCTTCCAACCACTGTTCCTGGCAGTCAGGAGCAGCCATGCTGGGCACCTGGCTCTGGGCCACCTTCTTCGGGAGGAGCACCCTGGACTCATTGTGGGGCCCGGCTGGTCTTGGTGGCCGTGGCTGGGCCAACTGTAACTGGGGCCGTGGTTCTCAGGAAGGACACAGACCATGCAGGGCCTGAAGGTCTCAGAATTCCCGCTGAGGGCCCTGGGAAGGGCCCACCTGGCCTCAGGTGGGAATTCTGAGAAGGAATAGGGATTCTGGGGCCCCCAGTGGGAATTCTGAGAATTCCCAGAAGTCCCTGCAATACGTGAGGTTGAGGACCATGTAGCCTGAGCATCCCTGAAATCCACAGGCCCCTGCGGCTACCTGCGTTCTCCTCTCAGGGACTCTTCCCATGGTCCCCTGCGTCCTCCTCTCGGGGGCTCTTCCCGTGGTCACCTGGGTCCTCCCCTCGGGGACTCTGTGCCGTGGTCACCTGTGTCCTCCCCTCGGGGACTCCGTGCCGTGATCACCTGGGTCCTCCCCTCGGGGACTCCGTGCCATGGTCACCTGGGTCCTCCCCTCGGGGACTCTGTGCCATGGTCACCTGGGTCCTCCCCTCGGGGACTCTGTGCCATGGTCACCTGAGTCCTCCTCTCGGAGGCTCTTCCCGTGGTCATCTGGGTCCTCCTCTCAGGGTCTGTGTGCCAGGAGAAACGGAGCTGGATCTGGGTGTCAGGTCTGGAATCCCTGGGAGAGGCCATGCTCTCAGTGTTCCTTGGCAGGGCTGTGAGCCCAGGTCTCTGAGGATGCCCAGCTGTCCATGCCCTCCTCATAGGAGAAGTGCAGATCTCATGCCTAAGTGTGCCAGGGTCCTGATGGGCGCCACCTACAGCCTCCCGCCCTCACGCGGGAGTCACACTGAATGAACTAGCCCAGATCCACAGAGACTTCTAAACCCGGCTTGGTGCTGCCATGGAAAGCACACAGGGCTCAGATTTGGGGGTGGGGTGACTTAGTCTGGGGTCAGGGAATGTGTAAGGATTTCTTGGGATGGCTGTGACAAATGATGTCTAACTGTGGCTTGAAACAGCAGAAATGTATTCTCTCACCATCATGGAGGCACACGTCAGAAACCGAGGTGTCAGCAGGGCCACGGTCCCCGAAGGCGCTGGGGGAGGACTTTTCCTTACCTCTCCCCACTCCTGGGGCCGCAGGCACCCATTGTCATCCTTGGGCTTGTAGCCGCATCACTCCGGTCTTTGCCTCCGTCTTCCCTTGGCCTTCCCTTCGAATCTGCGTCCAAACCTCCCTCTCCTTTCTTCTGTTAAGAAGCAGTCACTGGATTTAGAGCCCCTCAATCCAGTATGACCTCATCTTAACTTAATTACATCTGCAAAGACCCTGGTTCCAAATAAGGTCACATGCACAGGTAGGGGGTGGGTGTGGGGTAGGACCCAAACTTGTCTTCATTGGAAACACAGCTCAGGCCACTACAGAAGAAAGTGGTGTTGGAGCTGGGAGCTGGCTGACGGGCTGGGAGCAGTGAGGAGCCATCCAGGGAAGGGCGTTGAGGCTGGCGGTGTGGGGAGGCCAGGAGGCCACCTTGGAAGGCCCGAGGCCAGGTGGCGTGAGGGGCACCCGCTGGCCTGTCTGCACCAGCTTCCCTCAGGTGGAGCCTTTCTCATGGCTGAGCTTCTTGGCCGTCAGATGTTCCCACCAGACTGTGTTCAGCCTCAGAGTCTATAACGGTGTTTCTAGGCTGAGTGCCGTGGCTCATACCTGTAATCCCAGCACTTTGGGAGGCTGAGGTGGGCGGATCACTTGAGGCCAGACGTTGGAGACCATCCCGGCCAACATGGTGAAACCCCGTCTCCACTAAGAATACAAAAATTAGCCGGGCGTGGTGGTGGGCGCCTGTAATCCCAGCTAATTGGGAGGCTGAGGCAGATGAATCACTTGAACCCGGGGGGCAGAGCTTGCAGTGAGCCAAGATAGTGCCACTGCACTCCAGCATGGGTGACTGAGGGAGACTCTGTCTCAAAAAAAAAAAAAAAAAAAAAAAAAAATCTATAATTGTGTTTCCTTTTTTTAACAGGAAACTACTTTGCTTCGCACTTTTTCATGGGAGGAGAGAAATTTGACACCCCCCACCCTGAAGGTTACCTCTTTGGAGAGAACATGGATCTGAACTTCCTGGGCAGCCGCCCGGTCCAGGTGGGTCTGGACAGGGCTGTCTCATGGGGCTGCGGGGGCGGGAGGCTCCTGTCCCCAGAGGTCTGCATCCCAGCCATGAGGGCAAGCAGGCACCAAATCACCCCTAAATGGGGCAGAGCTCCTGGCAGGATTCCAGTTGAGCTTGGGTGTGGGCACGTGCCCTGGAATGGGTGGTGTTCTGGTGCTGCCTCTTAGAGGCCAGACGGCCAGGGGCAGGTCACTGAGAAACAGAGCAGCCATACTGAAGGGGTGCGTCTGGGCTGCAGCAGCTGCAGAACGTTGTGGATTTGATTCTAGCCTTCTTGGATGACTTTCTTTACAAAGCAAAAATAGTATTTACAGACCAGGCATTGTGGCTAATGCCTGTAATCCAAGCACCTGGGGAGGCTGAGGCAGGCAGATCACCTGAGGCCAGGAGTTTGAGAGGAGCCTGGCCAAAATGGTGAAACCCCATCTCAAATAAAAAAAAAAAAAATTAACCAGGTGTGGTGGCACGTGCCTGTAATCCCAGCTACTTGGGAGGCTGAGGCAGGAGAATCACTTGAATCTGAGAGGCAGAGGTGGCAGTGAGCCGAGATTGTGCCACTGCAGTCCAGCCTGGGCAACAAAGGGAGACTGTCTCAAAAAAAAAAAAAAAAAAATTTACTTTCCCTAGAGCAGTGGGCAAGAGACATGGTCCAAAGGAGAGATGCAGACAGCTGGCTAACATCTTCACCTCGTTGCCAGAGGAGGGCACATTTGATTACTGTCATAGTACTCGAGTACTGTGAGCTGTCCATTTGTTCAGCACACATTTGGCACCTGCTGCATGCCTAGCACTCTTCCAGGGCCTGGGGTGAAAGCAGACCCTGCCTCTGCTACCTAGTGGGGGTGTAGACAATTAATATGGGACAAATGGGTAGAAGAGAGAAAAGGCAGAAAGGGAGGCTCCACTGGAGAGGCCGTGGCTGAACCAAGCCATGATAGGTGGGAAGGAGGCCCCTCCAGGAGGAGCAAGAAGGCAGGGGGCCTGGGAACAGAGGAGGAGGTGAGAGGGTGCAGGCCTTGGGGGATAGGCTGGAGGAGCCAGTAAACTTTGGGGGCCCTGGGGCGGGTTGCTGAGCTGTGCTCATAGGAAGCTTTGAGGATGGAAAGGCTGGGGCCCGAGGAAGGGGCTGAGGTTGTTCGGGGCAGTGATGGATATGGGAAGCCTGGGAGAGCAGGTTGGCGATGGACGGCCCCAGCGTGCAGGAATCCGGCGTTGAGGCTGCCTGGCCAGATTTGCTCAGGGTGGTTTGGTCCTGGCTGTTGCATGTGCTGGCTGCGTGGCCTGTAGCTTCTCCCTGTGAATGAGGACAGCGCACCCAGCTCAGCCCCTCACACTGGGCGAGAGCCCAGGGATACCCGCTGGGGCTGTGGCCGCTGCAGCCTGACCCGTTTTCTGTTGTTGGCTGCTCCTGAGGGAGTCACCTGGGGCCCTGTGGTTTTTCTCCTAGTTTCCCTACGTCACTCCTGCCCCCCACGAGCCCGTGAAGACGCTGCGGAGCCTGGTGAACATCCGCAAAGACTCCCTGCGGCTGGTGAGGTAACCTTCGCCCTGCCCCTGGGGACCCTGTGGCTCTGTGGGGCGCAGCCTGGGGTGGAGGTTCTGGCTTGATGGTTGAGGAAAAGGGCAGGCGGGAGGGGCCTCAGTTTCTGCGCTCTCCCGTGTGGAATCAGAGACTGCCCTGGGCTGAGTATGGGAAAGGGCATGTGGAACAAGAGCCGTTTAGCCAGGGCTTCTGAGCTGTGCTGCACAGGGACCCTGGGCAGTGTCTGGAGGCAGCCAGGTGGGGTGCCTGGCATCTCAGGTGGGTGCCAGGGGTGCTGCAGACTTCCTGCCACACACAGGACGGCCCCCCCACTGACAGGAATGACCCAGCACCACATTTCAGTAGGTTCAGAAACTGCTTAAACTGACTAGACTTGAGGCATCTGGGGCTGTCTCTGAACCAAAAGCATGTACCCCATCTTCTGTGGGCAGGAAGAAGGAGAGGCAAGCCCTGGACCACTGGGCTTTCATGTCCAAATAGGAAACAGCCCCCATGTCTACTGGAGAAGTGGGCTGTGACCACATAGCCACCTCCACGGCCCCTCAGCCTGGCAGGGGAGGAGGCAGCCTTTGCGGATGTGGCCGCTGACCCGCTGCCTCTCTCTCCACCGCCTGGGGTAGGTACAAAGACGACGGTGACAGCCCCACCGAGGACGGCGACAAGCCCCGGGTGCTCTACAGCCTGGAGTTCACCTTCGACGCTGATGCCCGCGTGGCCATCACCATCTACTGCCAGGCATCGGAGGAGTTCCTGAACGGCAGGGCAGTGTGAGTCCCGTGGACGGCTGGCACCAGCCTGGCTGGGGTCCCTGGACTCCTCGGGGAGGCTTCTGTCCACCTTACTAACCAGAGGGAGAAAACCAAACCGTGCTCTCTCACCATACTCCCAGGACTTCACCACGATGTGAGGGGCTTCTCCCATCCCAGGGACTCCCCACTTCTCTGCGGGAACCAGCTGGGGTCCTGTGACTCATTTCAGTTCCAACGCTGCCTGGAGTTTGTGCAGCCCCTGCACTTTGAGGGCCCAGTCCCACAAGACTGCCCCACTTCAGATGCCACTCATAAGCCCCCACTGTCACCTGAACTTCTCACCAACCAGCCATAAATCAGGCTCCCACAGCCCCCTCCTCGGGCTTGATGAGTTGCTAGTGTGGCTCACAGAACCCAGGGAAACACTTGGCTGGTGTTTGTTGGTTGATTGTGAAGGATTCAGATGAAGAGGTTCACAGGTGTGGGGGAAGGGGTGGGGCGTACCACCTTCCTCATATTCAGCAACCCGGAAGCTCTTCTGAAAACCCCGTATTTCAGGGCCTTTTCTGGAGACTTCATCACGTAGGCAGGATTGATGATTAAGTCCGTCTCCAGCCCCTGTCCCCTCCCTGGAGGATGGGGCTGGGCTGAAATTCAGTTCCAGGTGTTTTTTGTTTGTTTGTTTGTTATTTTTTGAGACAGAGCCTCACTCTGCTGCCAAGGCTGGAGTGCAGTGGCGCAATCTCGGCTGACTGCAACCTCCGCCTCCCGGGTTTAAGCAATTCTCCTGCCTCAGCCTCCTGAGTAGCTGGGACTACAGGCACGCACCACCACGCTTGGCTAATTTTTGTATTTTTAGTAGAGATGGGGGTTTCGCCATGTTGGCCAGGATGGTCTCAATTTCTTGACCCCATGATCTGTCCATCTCAGCCTCCCAAAGTGGTTTTTGTTTGTTTTTGAGACAGAGTTTCAAAACAACAACTCTTGTTGTCCAGGCTGGAGTGCAATAGTGTGATCTTGGCTCACTGCAACCTCCGCCTCTTGGGTTCAAGTGCTTCTCCTGCCTCAGCTTCCCGAGTAGCTGGGATTACAGGCATGCGCTACTATGCCTGGCTAATTTTGTATTTTTGGTAGAGACAGGGTTTCTCCATGTTGGTCAGGCTGGTCTCGAACTCTAGACCTCAGGTGATCCACCTGCCTTGGCCTCCCAAAGTGCTGAGATTACAGCCGTGAGCCCCCACACCCAGCCCACTTGGCCCAGGTTTTTGTTCGTTTTTCCTGGGGAGCTCTTAGACGACACTTCAGAGTCTCTAATCATGGCTTGGTCTTTCTGGCGCCGCCCGCCCAGGAGCCAAGAGTCACCTCATTGGCACATAAGACACACTCCTACCACCCGGGAAATTCCAAGGGTTTGGAGTTCTGTGTTGGGAGGAAAGGTCAAGGAACAAATGTTAGAACAAAAGGGGCTCCTAGCACCCGTCGCTCAGGAAATGACAAGGGTTTTAGAGGACTCTGTGTCGGGAACCGGGGCCGGGACCAAATATTTATTTTTTAATGTGTCATAATTACATATTTGCACTTTCAGAGGTTTTATTTGAGATAAGGGTCCTTCTGGCCCTGAAAGTGTGAAAGCTGCAACTTCAGCAGGAGCTGGCAGGGCCGCCTCCAGGCTACAAGGGCACATCTGCCCCAAGTGGTTTTAGAGACAGGCAGGAGCGTGCCCCCGCCTTCCTGCATTGGAGCACACCGCCCAGTGGTCAGCTTTGCATCTGGGGATAGGGTGTGGTTGAGAGCCTAGGCTGTGAATGCTGTCCCCGCTGAGTGGCTTGGGGCACGTGACTGCTTGTGCCTCTGTGTCCTCAGCTGGAAGGGTGGGTGGGTGGTGTGAGGAGGGGACTATGTGTCCTGTGCACAGCCCCTCGTGTGACAGGTGCTCATGAAAGGAGCCTGAGTGCTCGAGCTGAGGGGCCGGTGGAGACAACTTATCTGGAGCTTCTTAGGGACCTGCCACCAGGTGAGGCCGCCCTTGGGCTCTGGCCCTGTGCTCCCTGGCAGCCAGGGCTCCTCCTGGGGAGCAGCACTTGGGGGAGGAACAGGTCCCTTTTTCTAGACTGTTCTTTGAGGCTCTACCTTGCCCTGGCACTTGATTATATTTCTTTAATGACAGTAGTAATGCATGCCTGTGTGCTATGACAGGCGTGGAATTCTTGGGTGTAGGAGCGTTTGGAGTGACCAGGGCAGGCCCCTCTGTCCCCTCTTTGCACCCCACTGCTTGGGGTTGAGTGTGTGACACCCATGGGGCCTGGTGCCCTCCTCAGACCTGGCCGACATGGTGGAGGAGCTGGGTTCTGGGTCCAGGGGCTGCCACAGAGAGGGTGCTGGCGGAGGTCACAGGCCAGTGTGAGTAAGTGGTCTGTCCCCTGCCCCCCCGGTGCTCCAGCTGTTAGGGGCTGGGTGACCATCTCGGGTGCACTTGAAGAGAGGGTCCCGCTGCTACCAGAAAGGCTAGAGAGAGCAGAGAGGGTGCCCTGCCAGCCCTGGCTGGTGTCACCCTGTCCTAGACCCCTAGGGACTAGTGATCTAGTGATGAGAGAAATGCCACAGTCCCCCCTTCTCAGGACCTGGCACAAGGCCAGCTTCCCCTCCCAGTGGGGATCACAGAAGGAGTGGCTGCGGTGCCACAGTCCCCCTCTCTCAGGACCTGGTACGAGGTCTGCTTCCCCTCCCAGCGGGGATCACAGAGCAGGATCAGCTGCAGGACCTGGAGGCCATGCCCAGGCACCCGGACACCATCCAGCCTGCCAGTGCTCCATCCATTTGAGCTGCAGGGCAAGCCACCCTCCCTGCCTCCTGACAAGGAAACTGAGGCTCAGACAGAGGGATGTGTCCAGGCCTCCACATCTCACAGGAGAAAGCTGGGGTCCGCCTGAGGGTGGTGTCTTACTGTGCCTTTTACTGAGTCTGAGCCCGGGCCTCCCCTGTAGTGCCTCCAACCATGCTGGGCTCTGGCGGCCATGGCAGGCCTCTTCTGCCTTTGTGTGTACAGTGGTGGCCCCCCCATGCCCCACCTCACCTCTGGGCTTGGTGTGCCTTTGTCCAGGAGAGCCTGTGGAGCCCTGGCCACAGGCAGGCAGGGCAGGGGGGTGGAGGGAGGGGCTGTGGGTTGTCAATTGGTTTCCTGCATGGAGTTTTATCAGAAATGAAACTGCTTGAGGCACCTGTCCTAGGGATGCATTCGTGCCTGTGGCTAAGACATGCAGAAGGGTGGTCCTTGAAGCAGTGTTGGGAAAAGTGAGATGTTGGTGACCATCTGCTGGTGTCCCCCAGGGGCCCTGACTGAATCAGTAAAACCACAGCGGGACCTGTGTGGTGGTTCACAGGACGCAGCCCCTGATGTGTGCGGACGCATGAAAGAGCAGTGTTGACGCCTACCCCGTCTGAATGTGGAGGAAGAGAGACCCGTGCTGCATGTGGGCACCACTGTGCCTCCGCCCTCTGGGACTGATCTGTGGGTCTCTGCTGGGGCAGACAGCCAGGCCTTTGGGAGCAGGCGTGAGGGTTGGGGAAGGAGCATTTTGCACTGTGTATACTTACGTACTGTGTTCATTAACAAAGTAAACAGCCGGGCGCGGTGGCTCACGCTTGTAATCCCAGCACTTTGGGAGGCCGAGGCGGGTGGATCACGAGGTCAGGAGATCGAGACCATGGTGAAACCCCGTCTCTACTAAAAATACAAAAAATTAGCCGGGCGTGGTGGCGGGCGCCTGTAGTCCCAGCTACTCAGAGAGGCTGAGGCAGGAGAATGGCGTGAACCCGGGAGGCGGAGCTTGCAGTGAGCCGAAATTGCACCACTGCACTCCAGCCTGGGCGACAGAGCAAGACTCCGTCTCAAAAAAAAAAAAAAAAAAAGTAAACAAACTCAAGCTGGGCACAGTGACTCACGCCTGTAATCCCAGCACTTTGGGAGGCTGAGGCAGGTGGATCACTTGAGGTCAGGAGTTCGAGACCAGCCTGGCCAATATGGTGAAACCCCATCTGTACTAAAAATAAAAAATTAGCCTAGCATGATGGCGCACACCTGTAATCCCAGCTACTCGGGAACCTGAGGCAGGAGGATCACTTGAACTCAGAAGGCACAGGTTGCATTGAGCTGAGATCACAGCGCTGCCCTCCAGCCCCGGCGACAGAGCGAGACTCTCAAAAAAAAAAAAAAAAAAAAAAAAGTAAACCAACTTAGCACTGCATGGAAAGGAAAAGCACAGCTACATTGGGAAGGCAGCAAACGGATTGGGCAGGTGTGGGCTCTGGGAGAATCGTAGCCAGGTCTGACCTGGGCAAAGCTGTACGGTGAGCAGAGAGGCTGTGGAAGGCCCTGGAAGGGTGAGGGCCACGTGGCCATGTAGGCTGTTTGCTGTCCCCTATGAGAGAGGGTCCCCAAAAGACAGGTGTCTGCATCCCTGCCAGCTGTCAGAGTGGGAGGGACGGGCACGGAGGGCCCTCTTCCTGCCGCAGTCTCACTGCTTGCTCCTGGCTCCCTGCAGATACAGCCCCAAGAGCCCCTTGCTACAGTCTGAGACCGTCCACTACAAGAGAGGAGTGAGCCAGCAGTTCTCCCTACCCTCCTTCAAGATCGACTTCTCGGAATGGAAGGATGACGAGGTAATCCTGGCTGGGCTCCTCCTTGCCCTTTGCTCCTCCCAAATTCTCTCCCCTTGGTGGGAGTGGGGCCAGCACAGTGGGGCCTGTGTGTTTGGCTTCCTCCGGGGTTCATAAGTCCTAGGAACGGCCGCCCCAGTCTGTGTGCTCAGGTGGACATGCAGATGGGCGGGAGCAAGGCCTGGGCCACATGCTGGTGGGGCCAGGGGACCAGAGGCTGACCAGCCAGCCACACTCGGAGGCTCGGACACTGGGGTTTGGGGAGGTGTGAAGAATGGGGCTCCCTCTGCTGGGCTGCAGCAATGCAGGGTCTGTTCACACCAGGTGGCATTCCGTCAAGCTTTTTAACCTTACTTTTGTTTAAAATCTTGGTGCAGACATCTTTTTTTTTTTTTTTTTTTTTGAGACAGAGTGTCACTCTGTCGCTTAGGCTGGAGTGCAGTGGTGCAATGTGGGATCACTACAACCTCCGCCTCCCGGGTTCACGCCATTCTCCTGGCTCAGCCTCCGTAGTGGCTGGGACTACAGGAGCCCCCCACCATGCCTGGGTAATTTTTTGTATTTTTAGTAGAGACGGGCTTTAACCGTGTTAGCCAGGATGGTGTTGATCTCCTGACCTCGTGATCCACCCGCCTTGGCCTCCCAAAGTGCTGGGATTACAGGTGTGAGCCACTGCGCCCCGCCATTGCTGCAGACCTCTTTTAACCAGGCCTTTTATAGGTTGCGGCTTGAGTGCCTGCTTTGCTAGCTTTCCCTCCTAGGCCCCTTTCCAGCTTTCAGTCAAAGCTGTGTCCTCCCTCCTTCCCCCTTTGCCTTGTTTTCCAGCGTCCATCTGGTCTGCAGCTTGCAAAGACCCTGGTCCAGGGGGTTCCTGTGTAACAGTACAGACTTTGTGTGGCCAGGCGTGGTGGCTCACGCCTGCAATCCCAGCGCTTTGGGAGGCCGAGGCAGGCGGATCATGAGGTCAGGAGATCAAGACCATCCTGGCTAACGGTGAAACCTCGTCTCTACTAAAAATACAAAAAATTAGCCCGGTATGGTGGTGGGTGCCTGTAGTCCCAGCCACTGGGGAGGCTGAGGCAGGAGAATGGCATGAATCCAGGAGGCGGAGCTCGCAGTGAGCCAAGATCGCGCCACTGCACTCCAGCCTGGGCGACAGAGAGAGACTCTGTCTCAAAAAAAAAAAAAAAAAAAAAAAAAAAAAAAATATATATATATATATATATATATATATATATATATAGACCTTGTGGGTCCCAGGTCTGAGGCCAGGAGGAGATACTGACCACATGCCCTGCTAGCAGACCTCGTGAGCCGACTTACACTGGGGACATTCCTGTGGCTCTCTTCCTGACCTGTAGCCACTCTCTTTAAAAAGCCTCCCTTGTCCTTGCATTAACAATAAAACAAGCCAGGTGTGGTGGCTCTAGCCTGTAATCCCAGCACTTTGGGAGGCTGAGGTGGAAGGATCATTTGAGGCCAGGAGTCTGAGACCAGCCTGCCAGCCTGAGTAAAACCTTGTCTCTATGAAAAATACAAAAATTAGCTGAGCGTGGTGGTATTTTCCTATAGTCCCAGCTACTGAGGAGGCTGAAGTGGGAAGATCGCCTGAGCCTAGGAGATCGAGGCTACAGTGAGCCATGATCGTGCCACCGCACTTCAGCCTGGGTGACAGAGTGAGACCCTGTCTCAAAAGTAAAAGTAGCTGGGAGTGGGGGACCACCAGGTTGTCTAAGGAGGGGTGAACCGGTCCAGGTTGGAAACCAAGCAGATCAAAACTCCCACGCTGATCAGTAGTGGGACTGTAGCTTTGAATAGCCACTGCACTCCAGCCTGAGCAACATAGCGAGACTCCATTTCTTAGGAAGGTGAAAAAAAAAAAAAAAAGTAAAAGTAAAATAAACGTCTCCCTAGACTCCCTCGGGTGGGCGGAGTCTCTGTCATCTCCCGGCATCACTGGCGTGGACCCCACACCCTGCTTTCACGTGCGACTGTGGGTGCTGTGTGGCGTGTGTGCTGAGCTATGGGGAGTGGGAGTTTGGGGGGTGTCTGTGTTCCCTGTTTGTTTCATGTTCCTTGGGCTCCCTCCCCCAGCCCCTCTGGGGAGCCCCATTCTCTGTGTCCTGTGAGCCATGGGTTTGCAGGTGAGGTGGCTAGGGGAGTGGAGTGGTCATTGTGGCCAGCTTCCTGAGGGGTACGGTGTTCAGCGTCCAGAGAGGGTTGGAACCACGATGCCCTCAGTTGTCCTTACCTCTGTCCCAGACTTGGCACTGGACCCGCCAGGGGTCCTTTGATAAGGGTTTGCTGAGGAAGCTGAAGGAGCGCCCGTGTGCAGCGCAGCCCTGGCTCGTGCATGGATGGCCGTGCTGAGTCCGCGCACGTCAGGGGCAGCTGCTGCTGCGGGGCCTTCAAGGTGCTATCCTTGTCAGGACTTTTGTGGATGTAAGTGACAGAAAAACACTCGGTCTGGTTTAAGAAAAGAAAACCAGAGACTTACTGGTGTAGATTCAGAGAAGGCTGGGTGGCCTGAGGTTTCTTCCAGGGCCTGTGTCATCAGGGTGGGGATCTGTGTGGCTTAGCCTCCCATCTCTCTCAGCTGGCCCTGCTCTAAGTGAGTGCCCTGCAGGCCAGCGCATGGCCGTCTGGCTGGGTCCGGAGGTGCTTGGAGGCCGTGCGCCTTCTCTTTGTGGCCCCACTTCGGGGGGGTTGCCTCCCGTCCTGCAGCCAGGCCACAGAGACCTGGAGTAGGAGGGAGACGCTTCCCCAAAGAGAACCTGAGGAGCTCAGATGCTGGGCCAGGCATGGCTTAGCATCAAGAGCACAGATGCAAGGACAGGCCACAGGGGTGCCCAGCATGGCTGCGCTGGCCTTGCCTAGTAGCAGAGAGGACATGTGTGGAGGGGCTGGGGGCCCACTTTCGTTCTGCTGCTTTCTCTGTCTAGAGCGTTAGGCCAGTTGTGCAGCTCTGTGAGCCTGGGTTTGCCCCTCTGTAGTCTGGGGCTGGAAGCAGTCCCTTGCAGGGTGGCCATGAGGGGTCCGTGATGAGCATGCAAAGGGCTTTGTCCGAGGCTGCCCACTGTAAACCAGTCTGCCAGCCGGGAAGTGGGAGAGAAGGCTATAGCCACCATCATGCATGCCTCCCCAGACCATTGGTTTTTATTCCATACCAGTAAAGCACTGTCAGCACTGAGTTTCTGCAGTGTGATGAGAAAAAAACCACAGCTCACTCAGAGGCTCCTCAGAGCACAAAGTGGCCCACGCCAGTGCTGAGGTGCTGGCTGCACGGATGCATTCCAGGCCTGGGCAGTAGCACAGGGGTGGGCAGGGGCGCGGGGGTGGACGTGCTCCACAAAACTCTGCCTCCCCCGTCTGGCTCCATCACCTAAAGGAGCGGCTGCCGGTGCGTGAACTCCCCATTTCCAGGCTTAATGACAGCCCTTGTGGCAGCAGTGTGGGAGCGTTGCCAGGCAACCCTGGGACGATGGCTCCTATGCAGACTCAGTGGAGTGGGCAGGAAACAGGCTCACAAGGTTCCTACAGTCCCAGCATGATCAGCCCCTGACAGGCCCCCCAGACCAGGGAAGGGAGTGTCCCTCTCTGTGACAAGCCCAGGTGTCTGTGGTATCCCTCAGACGGCTGGCAGCTGGAGGCCTGGCTGGGTCCTGGTGGGTGTGAACATGTGCCCCACCTCCCTGCAGCCTTTTTTTTTTTTTCCCCTTTTATTGAGACAGGGGCTTACTGTCTCTCAGACTGGAGTGCGGTGGCACAATCACAGCTTGCTGCAGCCTCGAACTCCTGGGTCAAGCGATCCTCTCACCTCAACTTTTCCCAGTACCTGGGACTACAGGTGCCACAACTACCGGCTGATTTTTTTTTTCTTTTTTTGTAGAGACAGAGTTTCACTATGTTGCCTAGGCCGGTCTCAAACTCCCGGGCTCCAGCAGTCCTTGTACCTTGGCCTCCCCAGAGTGTTGAGATTGTAGGCGTGAGCCACCACGTCAGGCCCACCAGTCTGCAGCTTTCTGGTGTGTGTGGACGTTTTCACAAAGCTCTGGCCCAGGATTGGCCTCCTTGGCCACCTTTCACACCCTTTTCTCCTTCTGCACCTTCCAGCCCCCTCCCGGAGGAGGCTGGGTCGGCTCCCGTTGCCTGGACACACAGGGCTTCAGGGTGCTGGTGTTGACTGTGTGTTCTGCCAGCCACAGCACTTGGAGGTTTGCGTTAGGCATGGCTTCCATTCCATTTTGCCAAATGGGGAAACTGAGGCTCAGGTGGGGTTCTGTTTGTAGTGAATGGTTGAGGAGTTAGACTCGACGCCAGCAGCCCTGACTCTGGCTCTGGGCCAGTGCCCTGCCAGTTCCTGGCTCCACCCTTCCTCACTAACAGAGACCACGGCACTTCTCAGCCTTCACAGCATAGCCCCCGGCATCAGTGTCTCTGGCCACCTCTGTCCATGTGTGCGTTGGTGTCCATCCCATGGGACTTGTGGCTGGAACCCCTGACCCTTCCTCGTGAGATGCTGGGCGTAGGCCCGTGTGGACTTGGTCTCCAGGCTTGTGGTTTGTTCAGCTGATGGCTGCCTGCCCAGGGCTTCTTGTGTGGATGGGTTACCTGTGCCATTCATTCTGGTCAGAATGGAACTCTTAGCTCCAGATGGCAGGAAGCTGCGGTAGCCATGTGCCAGGTGCCTGTGGGTACGGAGTTCTGCTGGGTGGGGACATGCCTGGGAGCGCCTGGGTGCTGCCAGCCTTTGCCCTGTGTGCATGGCCAGGTAGCCTCCCTGGTTCGCAGCCGGGCACTTTCTTGACACTGATGTTTCTGCCCATCCCTCTTCTCCTGACTGCTCTCTGTGGTCCGCTGTAACTCCTTTCTCCTCGCCTGTGTTTTTGGTAGGAAATTCACTGTGTTGACAAATCTTAGGAGGAAACATTTCCCTCTGTTCCTTAAATAATAGTAATATTTGGCCGGGTGCAGTGGCCGATGCCTGTAATCCCAGCAGTTTGGGAGGCTGAGTCAGGCGGATCACTGGCGGTCAGGAGTTCGAGAGCAGCTTGGCCAACATGGTGAAACCCCGTCTCTACTAAAAATACAAAAATTTAGCTGGGCGTGGTGGCGGGCGCCTATAATCCCAGTTACTCGGGAGGCTGAGGCAGGGGAATTGCTTGAACCCACGAGGTGGAGGTTGCAGTGAGCCGACATCCTGCCACTGCACTCCACCCGGGGTAACAGAGCAAGACTCTGTCTCAAAAAAAAAAAAATAAGCCGGGCACGGTGGCTCACGCTTGTAATCCCAGCACTTTGGGAGGCCGAGGCGGGTGGATCACGAGGTCAGGAGATCGAGACCACGGTGAAACCCCGTCTCTACTAAAAATACAAAAAATTAGCCGGGCGTGGTGGCGGGGCCTGTAGTCTCAGCTACTCGGAGAGGCTGAGGCAGGAGAATGGCGTGAACCCGGGAGGCGGAGCTTGCAGTGAGCCGAGATTGCGCCACTGCACTCCAGCCTGGGCGACAGAGCGAGACTCCGTCTCAAAAAAAAAAAAAAAAAAAAATAAAAAAAAAAAAAATAATAATACAACAGCTATAGCAGCCACCACAGGTGGTGTCTCTGTGCTGGGTCTGTCGAGAGGACTTCATTTGCGCTTTATCTTTGAAACCCATGCGGCAGCGTGGTAATGACCCCATTTTACAGGGAAAGAAGCCGAGGCTTAGAGGGAGGAAGGCCTGAGATGAAAGCCACCCTGGCCACTGGGGTGGGGACCTGTGCCCCTGCCCTGCTTCCGCTGCCCACTTCACGGAGGGACAGCAGGGGAGAGGAGACATCCTGTGTGTCTGTTGGTTCTGAGCATTGCCGTTCAGGGGCGGGTGCTTGGCTGCGGGCTCAGGGTTCCCGTGTGCTGGGCCAGGAGCGGTCCCACCTGGATGTCTGTGGGGGTGGTTGCTGCAGACATGGAGGGGCTCGTCCCTTCCTCATGGGTCTTAGTCAGTGAGGCGTGTGGTCGGGCTCGGGAGGCAGGAGGCTCTCCCCTGACCCACCTTCCCTTGCCTGGGCTGGGCCTGCCAGGCCTTTCCTCTGATGCTTCATCCATATTTTGTTTTTGTTTTTGAGACGGAGTGTCACTCTGTCGCCCAGGCTGGAGTACAGTGGTGCGATCTCGGCTCACGGCAACCTCTGCCGCCTGATTTCAAGTGATTCTCCTACCTCAGACTCCCAAGTAGCTGGGATTACAGGCATGCGTTACCATGCCTGGCTGATTTTTTGTATTTTTAGTAGAGACAGGGTTTCACCATATTGGCCAGGCTGGTCTCAAACTCTTGACCTCAGGTGATCCGCCACCTGGGCCTCCCAAAATGCTGGGATTACAGGCGTGAGCCACGGCACCCGGCCTTGTTTTTTTTTTTTTTTTAAACACCTTTATTCTGTTATAATTACCATCTCCTGCAGCTCATTCGTGTTAAGGGAATGATTCACTGGCTTTTAGAATGCTCACAGTGGCACAGCCAGCATCTGTTCTTTCAGTAAATCTTTATTGAGAAATAAATGATTCCTTTTCTTCCCAGAATAAACAGATGCATGTGTCCACTGCTGTTCTGTGCCAGACACCGAGGATGTCATGGTGGCTGGAGAGGCAGGGTCCCTGCCCTCCATGGAGGGAGTCAGGGAGCCCGATGGTGGCCGGTGGCTTTCCTGGTTGCCAGGGTATGAGCAATAGAAGCCCAGGGGCCAAGTGCTTCCTGAGGCCCAGAGAAGGACGTGGCCTGCAGAGAGCAGGGCGAGACCTGCAGAGCAGTGCCTGGGAGCAGGGCTCCGAGAGGATGGTACTATGCTGGGCCAACTGCTGGGGCCCTGGGGGCCATGGGGAAGAGGGTGGCCTTCAGCCTGTGCACAGCAGGGGGTGGGATGAACACAAGAGGAAGCTTCTCTTTGGGATCAAGCCAGCCTTGTAGTCTCCCTCGCTTGCCTTTTGTGTTTGCTGGGGCCAGGTCAGGTGCCTTCTTCAGAAAGTTACAGGGAGTTGCCCAGAGACCAGTGCTTCCCCTAAGAGGCACGCACCCGGGAGAACAGAAAACGCGGTTCAAGCAGACAGTTGCGCACCGGCGTCCAGCGCAGTGCTGCTCACCGTAGCCAGGACACAGGCCTAGCCCGGTGTCTGTCACGGAGGAACGCCGTGCACAGCGTGTGGATATCCACACAGTGCCTGTTATTTGGCCGGAAAAAGGAAAGCAGCACCGGTGGGTGAACTTTGGAAACATACCTAGACACAGAAGGTCACCTGTTGTGCAATTCCATGTAAATGACAGGTCCGAAAATGGCAAATCCCTGGAGACAGGAAGCACATGGTGGCTCCTGGGGGCTGGAGGAGGGGACAGGGAGTGTGTGGGTGCTGATGGCTACGTGGGCGGTTTCTGTTTGGGGTGATGAAAAGTTCTGGAAATGGATGGTGGCAGTTGCATGACATAGATGTACTTTACTCAACGCTGTTGAAACGTAGTTAAAATGGCAGATCTTATGTTGTATCTGTTTTAACACACACATAAAAAAGGTGCCAAGCGTGGCATCCACCTTCCCTGCCATCTCGAGGCATGTCCTGTGAGCTCTGCTGCTGCCTCCTGCTCCTGCCTGCCCTCTCCACCTCATCTGTTGACTGACTCCAGGCTTCTAGGCTTGGCTGTATGGGTCCTGACCGTTCTTGCCAACTCTCTCCTCAGCTGAACTTTGACCTGGACCGGGGCGTGTTTCCAGTGGTCATCCAGGCTGTGGTGGACGAAGGAGACGGTGAGTACGTCCTCTTCCGTCCTCCTGGGCGTGCAGGCCGTGCAGGGAGGAAGCACGTCCTAAGGGAGGAGTGTTTGCAGCAGTGATGAAGCAGGCCAGGCATAGGGCCTTGGGCTTGCCACAGGGCAGGGTGTGGGCAGCTTGGAGTCCCGGGCAGGTGAGGAGGTGGAAAGTTCAGGAGGGCGGGTCCCAGAAAAGGCTCTGTACTCTATGGACTCTGTGCAGGCTGAGCCCTCGGTGCCACAGGCCTGTCAGGGTCGGGGAGGTGAGATGCCTGGGTGGGGCAGGCCCGGACTCTGACTATTCTGCCCCTCTCTCCCCAGCAGTGGTGGAAGTGACCGGCCACGCCCACGTGCTCTTGGCTGCCTTTGAAAAGGTAAGTGCCATCTGGCCTTCACCTTCCGGGGGACCTGGAAGCTGGGCAGGGGGTGGCCTTTTGCGACGAGAAGCCTGAGCAGGGGTTGGGGCTTGGTGGGGTGGCTGAGTGTCAAGGGCCCGGGGCAGGTTGGGGCGTGTCTGTGGCTTCCTGCTTTCCAGCATTGTGGTCCCGAGGCTGAGCTCCACTGTCAGGAGGCTTAGCATTTGCTTTTTTTTTTCTGAGTCAGGGGCTCTCTCTGTCACCCAGGCTGGAGTTCAGTGGGGTGATCTCGGCTCACTGCAACCTCTGCCTCCCAGGTTTAAGCGATTCTCCCACATTTAAACAATTCTCCCACCTCAACCTCCTGAGTACCTGGGAGTACAGGTGTGCACGACCACGCCTGGCTAATTTTTGTATGTTTAGTAGAAACAGGGTTTCACCATGTTGGCTAGACTGGTCTCAAACTCCTGACCTCAAGTGATCCACCTGCCACAGCCTCCCGGATTGTTGGGATTACAGGCGTGAGCCACGTGCCCGGCCTTTTTTTTTTTTTTGAGGTGGAGTCTCACCCTGTCATCCAGGCTGGAATGCAGTGGTGTGATCTGTGCTCACTGCAACCTCTGCCTCCCAGGTTCAAGCGATTCTCCTGCCTCAGCCTCCAAGTACCTGGGATTACATGGCCATGCCACCATGCCTGGCTAATTTTTTTTTTTTTTTTTTTTTTTTTGAGACGCAGTCTCGCTCTTTTGCCCAGGCTGGAGTGCAGTGGTGTGATCTCGGCTCACTGCAGCCTCTGCCTCCCGGGTTCATGCCATTCTCCTGCCTCAGCCTCCCAAGCAGCTGGGACTACAGGTTCCTGCCACCACGCCCAGCTAATTTTTTGTCTTTTCACTAGAGACAGGGTTTCACTGTGATAGCCAGGATGGTCTCAATCTCCTGACCTCATGATCCACCCGCCTTGGCCTCCCAAAGTGCTGGGATTACAGGTGTGAGCCACTGCGCCTGGCCTTTTTAAATATTTATTATTTTGAGACGATGGAGTCTCGCTTTTCTTACCCAGGCTTGGAGTGCAGTGGCACAATCTCGGTTCACTGCAACCTCCACCTCTTGGGTTCAAGAGATTCTCCTGCCTCAGCCTCCTGAGTAGCTGGAATTACAGGTGTCCACCACCACGCCTGGCTAATTTTTTCTGTTTTTAGTAGAGATGGCGTTTCACCATGTTGACCAGGCTGTTCTTGAACTCCTGACCTCAGGTGATCCACCTGCCTCGCCCTCCCAGAGTGCTTGGATTACAGGCGTGAGCCACCGCACCTGGCCATCTCTTTTCTTTTTTTTAAACAGGGTCTTGCTCTGTTGCCCAGGCTAGAGGGCTGTGGTGTGATCTCAGCTGGCTGTAGCCTTGACCTCGTGGGCTTAAGAGATCCTCCCACTTCAGCCTCCTGAGTAGCTGAGACTATAGGCATGCACCACCACGTCTGGCTAATTAAAAAAAAAATTTTTTTTGTAGAGAAGAGGTCTCGCTCTGTTGCCCAGGCTGGTCTCGAACTCCTGGCCTCAAGTGATCCTCCCACCTTGGCCTTCAAAAGTGCTGAGATTACAAGCGTGAGCCACTGTACCTGGCCAAGAGACTTTTCAAAGGGTACTTGGAGTGTGTTGAGGGAGAATGTTCTAGACTGAGGCCAGCCCTGTAGAATTCTGTAGAGCCTGCTGCCACAGGGGCTGGGGCTCCCACAGGGAGGGCTCCCTGCGGTAGACTGACTTCGCCCTGGGGTGTGCAGAGATCAGCAATGTTGTTACCTCCTCAGGCTGTAGCTTTTTCCACCAGGCTCAGTGTCCTTGGGTGTCACCTGGCACACGTCACAGACCCCCAGTCCTGCTGCCCCTTCCCCCACCTGGCTGCGGCACCCTGACCCTGCAGGCTGGGCAGGCCCTGCTCCCTGCAGGAGGCTTTTCCTGACGCCACTCAGGACAAACATCTGTTGTTCCCACTTGATGTTTACAAGGGCAGCACTGTCCTCTTGGGTGTCGTGGCATCCCCAGAGCTGAGTTTGATGCCTGGCACGGAGCAGACACTTGGAACACTGGCAGGATGGACAAGGGGCTGCTGCCTACCTGGCATGGGTTTCTGCTGAGAACTTGGCAGAGGTGGTGGGATGCACCCTTGTTTGATAGTGCCTCGGTGGCCCCGCCCCCAGTGTGCACTGACGTTCATCAGCACCCTGCCGTTGCAGGTCTGTGTGGCACCATCCTGCAGCCCAGGAGTCAGGAGGGGAAAAGGATCCCGTGAGACAAGGCCCAGCCTGCCTGCTGCGGGCTTCACGCTCCCTCTGGGTCCTGCCTGTCCCAGGCTCTCCACCCACCTCCAGCCCCATGTGCAGTCGCAGCCCCTGAGAGCTCTAAGTGCAGAGTCCAGCTCTTCCCTGTGATCTGGGTCTTTCTAGAGCACCCAGCGTCGGGGGTTCTGTGAGCTCGGTAGAGGACCCTCTCGTCTGTGTGTCCTGTGGTGAGGCTGGGTTTGTTCTCTCCCGGGTCCAGGACCACAGACTGTGGTGATGCAAGTGCCCTGGGCAGAGGGCAGCCTTCTGCCTTTTCAGTACTGGGCTCCCCAGCTGTTCTCCCCAGCCCGGCCTCATCAGAAGCCACGGTGACTGTTGACACATCTGCGCCCTCTGGCAGAGGCAGATGGGCCATCTCTGGCAAAATGGTCCATTCTGTGCTTCAAGTACAGAACCCAGTGGGAAACTGCTTTACTTTTGGAGTCCAACATTCTGGAAATTTCTGTTAGAACCCACCAGCCTCACTGGAAAATTCTGAGTGCTGATCATGGTTGACTGAGAAGGGATAATGAGTGTTGTTGCGAGGTCTCCGATCTCAAGCGGTAATTAACCTTGTTGAACTCTGAGCGGCGGTGTGTTTCCCTGGATACCGCCGGGTATGCTTGTTCTATTTCGTTCCTGCGTTTTTAGAGCTCTGCGGTTCCCTGTGCGTGCACCACTGTGCGTGCTCCCGCTCTGTCTTTCTAACTCAGCCGGGTCCTGGGAGAGCAGGAACCTGTTTTGTCTGTCTTGATTTTTGCTGCCAGGTGCTACTTCTTGGTGTGCAGGAGGCCCTTGTCCATCATCTGAACTTGGCTGATTGGCCTTCAGCTTGAGTGTGCTTGAGACCAACCGAGGAGAGTTGGGTTCTGTGGGTCAGCAGAGGGTCCTGGCGCTGTGTGTTTAGGAGGCCTCAGGTCATTTCACAGCCAGGCCTGAGGTCCATGTTTTGAGAAATCTTGGCTCTTTAGTTTTCAAGTGGCCCCATCTTTTCTTTTTTTCTTTTTCCAGCTGTGGGCATGGATTGGCTGGGGCAGGGTGGCCAACCCAGGCGGCCACGCAGGGGTGCTCAGAGGTGCCAACTTGACCACCTTAACCTCTTTGTCTTTCTCCCCTGCAGCACATGGACGGCAGCTTCTCTGTGAAGCCTTTAAAGCAGAAGCAAATTGTAAGTCATCACAGGAAATACGACCTGTTTGAATTAAAAGACACACATATACAGTCACTCACACGCATACTCATAGACACACACTCATACACGCACACTCACACACACTCATACATAGACACATTCACTTGCATATATATACAGACATACATACCATCACACACATTTACACACAGATAGACACAGTCATACACACAGACATACACACATAAACACACTCATACACTTGCACATACAGACACACACACACGTAAAATCACACACATATTCAGACGCACACATACAGTCGCACACACACTCAGACTCATACACACAGTCACACACAGACACTCGTATACATACACACATACACTCACACTCAGACACATACACACATACATATTCACACACTCATACATAGACATACATATACATACACACATGTATACATAGACACACTCATACACATACCTACACATATACTCACACACATACACTCACATGTATACTCATACACATACACATAGACACACATTCACTCGCACACATATAGACATACAATCACTTGCACACATATACATAGACACAGTCATACAATTGGTCACGCACATATACAAAGACACACACGCATACACTCACATAGACACACATACACTCATACACATATATACAGACACACATATACTCACATTTATGTATAGACACACACTCGCACACACTCTTCAGTAGTCTTCATGCACTAGTCTTCCTAGGCCACCCTTGGTGCTGCCTTTGAAATAACTGTGCAGGGGCCGGGTGCAGTGGCTCACGCCTGTAATCCCAGCACTTCGGGAGGCCGAGGTAGGCAGATCACTTGAGCCCAGGAGTTTGATACCAGCTTGGCCAACATGGTGAGACCCCGTCTCTACTAAAAATAAAAAAATTAACTGGGTATAATAACACATGCCTGTAATCTCAGCTACTCAGGAGGATGAGATAGGAGAATCGCTTGAACCCAGGAGGTGGAGGTTGCAGTGAGCCGAGATCATGCCGCTGTACTGCAGCCTGGGTGACAGAGTAAGACTGTCACAAAAAAAAAAAAAAAAAAAAAAGCTGTGCAAGAACCTGTTGACTTCCCTGTAGAGCTCTAAGCTCTGGGACGATGGGTGCCTGTCTTGGGTGAGCATATGTGTTGTGTGTGCCCGCCATGTACAGGGACTCTTGCAGGCCCTGAGTTCTGTCCACTTTGAGCCACTGTGTCTGGAACATAGCGTTAAGTAAATATTTGCCGAATGAATGGATGGACGGAAAAGGAAGGAAAGAGACTAGAAACAAAGTCTGCAGCTCCTTCTCCTCTTCCTTACAAATTGTCCAATATGTCAGTATTGGACAGAGACTTAGCTTGACTTCATCAATACTTGAAAAGAAGGATTAAGTAGCCTAGAATAAATGGAGCTATAGAGCAGTACGTCTGTTCTCTGGGGTCAGCAATCCTGGGATGCTGCACTGGGAAGTGTTATTCCTGGTGGCCTCACATGTAGGCACCGAGAATTTAGAGGATGGGGTCCCCTAAACAGCACTGTTAGATCTTGCTAATGAGATGTCCTAGGCTGCGGGTAACAGTTACTCCGTGTGTACTGTTGGGGCGCATAAGACCTGTTTCAAGCCACCACTTGGGAATGATTTTTGTTAGTTTTTAATTTTTTTATATTTAATTTAATTTTAATTTTATTTTATTGAGACCAGACAGAGTCTGGCTCTGTCGCCCAGGCTGGAATGCGGTGGTGCGATGTCAGCTCACTTCAACCTCCGTCTCCCAGGTTCAAGTGATTTCTCATGCCTCAGCATCCCAAGTAGCTGGGACTACCGGTGTGCACCACCACACTTGGTTAATTTGTTTTGTTTTGTATTTTTGAGATGGAGTCTCAGTCTGTCACCCAGGCTGGAGTGCAGTGGCATGATCCCAGCTTACTGCAGCCTGCACCTCCTGGGTTCAAGTGATTCTTCTGCCTCAGCATCCCGAGTAGCTGGGACTACAGGCGTGCGTCACCATGCCTGGCTAATTTTTGTATTTTTTGTAGAGATGAGGTTTTGCCGTGTTGGCCAAGCTGGTCTCAAACTCCTGGCCTCAAGTGATCCACCAGCCTCGGCCTCCTACTGAAGTGTTGGGATTATAGGTGTAAGTCACTGCACCTGGCCATCTGTTAGCTTTTTAGACGAGAGGTTGTCCAGGTGCAGTGGCTCATGCCTATGATCCCAGCACTATGGGAGGTGGAGGCAGGAGGATTGCTTGATCCGGGGGGTTCCAGACCAGCCTGGGCAATGTAGCGAGACCCTATCTCTATTTAAAATGTAAATCGCAATAAACAGAAGAGAGGTGGAGCAAACTGTAGCAGGTCCAGGTCCCTGCAGGTACCAGGGGAACAGGAGACCCCAGTGATGGGCAGGGCCTCGTGTTCAGAGAGCTGACCAGCAGGCCCTGGGCTCCCTGGAGTGGTGCTCCTGGCCCATGGTCTGTGGGAAACCCAGCAGCACAAACCGCTTTGCAATGTGGTCACCGTGAGTCTTTTCGGTTGCGAGTGGGTGGCAGGACAGAATCAGCTTGGAGACATTGCTTTGGTGTCTTTGAAACCAGAGAGGCTTCACGTCTTGTCGAAGGAGGTCTGGAAAGCAGTGGGCACTTAGGCTGTTGTCTGGTACCTTCAGGCATCGGCTCCTGCTGACCTCGTGGGGCTGGTGGCGGTGGAGCCAAGTGGTGTTGGGGGGGGTGGTCAGGGGGTGGTGGTTGGGCCTGTGGGTTGGCTCCAGGCCCCCAGTGGTGGGGAGAGCCACCAGCTCCAGCCCTGTTGCAGGTGCTGCTGGTTGGGTGGGGGCCGGCAGCAGGTTTTCCCTGCCCCTCTCCTGGCCCCCAGGGGTTGAGCTGGACGGACCCCTGGGATAGAAGCCTGGCACCTTGGAGGCAGGGCTAGGCCAGGTGGGCTGTGGAGGAGCCCTCACACGGCGGTTGGCGAGGGCCCAGTGAGCCCCTCTCTGCTCTCCAGGTGGACCGGGTCAGCTACCTCCTGCAGGAGATCTACGGCATCGAGAACAAGAACAACCAGGAGACCAAGGTGTGTACGTGGGTGAGGTTTCCCTCTGCCATTACAGAAGCCCACACCGGGAGCAGCCGGGGACAGCAACGCTTGCTGATTCCCTTCCATGCCTTCCCCTGGAGTCCTATACTGCTAGATGCCATCATTTTTCCGTAATTTTTTTTTTAAAGCTAACAGTTTAGGGAACATTTTATCCTTTCTCCAGCAAATTCACTGGCTTGTTATGTAAATTGCCATCCAGGTTCCCCAGGGTAGCCGGGGAATGGGGGCCAGTGTCTCACCCTCCAGGCTCAGCTGTGTGGCACCGTGCTGCCGGGCTCCTGCCTGCCTCCTGCCCACCTCCCCACAGACAGCACGTCCCTGCAGCTCCTGGGGGAGGGATGCTCATTCTAGATGTCCATAGAACCAGCCCTGGTGCCTGTCAGTTCAGCCATGGTGTACCCCAGCCAGGGAATGTAGCAGGGGATGAAATTAGTTTTTTTGTTTTTGTTTTTGTTTTTTGAGTCAGAGTCTCACTCTGCTGCCCAGGCTGTAATGCAGCAGGGAGATCTCGGCTCACTGTGGCCTCCACCTCCCGGGTTCAAGCGATTCTCCTGCCTCAGCCTCCTAAGTAGCTGGGACCACAGGTGCGCGCCACCACACCCTGCTAATTTTTTGTATTTTACTAGAGACGGGGTTTCACCATGTTGGCTCGGATGGTCTTGATCTCCTGACCCTGTGATCCACCCTCCTCGGCCTCCCAAAGTGCTGGGATTACAGGTGTGAGCCACCGCGCCCGGCCTAATTTTTAATTTTTGTATATGTAGTAGAGTTGGGGTTTCCCTATGTTGGCCAGGCTGGTCTCGAACTTCTGATCTCAAGTGATCTGCTCGCTTCAGCCTCCCAAAGTGCTGGGATTTCAGGCCTGAGCCACCAGGCCTGGTCAATGAACTTGTTTAAAGGCACACTGACATGAGTGAAACTCTTGTCTCTTAAGATCTCTTGGAAAGTCTCACAGGCCTGCTTCATTATGGCATCTGGGCCCAGGACAACTGGAGCAGCTCCACATGGCGGGAGCAGAGCACCTGGCCGGGCCTTGCCTCAGCCCAGGGCAGTCAGTGCATTTACGTTTCATACCAGGGGGCAGCCCACTTTGAGAAAAGGGTCAGAGAGGGAATGTTTTCAGCTGCCCGGGCATATGGTCTCTGTTGCACTGACTCCACGCTGCCATTACAACAGGAGCAGCGGGGACAGTATGAAAATGAGTGGGTGTGGTGGTGTTCCAGTAAGATTTTATTTATAGAAACAGGCCGCAGGCCTAGTTTGTGGACACCTGTTTTAGATTTTTGGCTTTCTCTTGGTCCAATTGCTAATGTGGTTTCTGGTAGCTGCCATTAATGAAAATATTTCTAACATATTAACTTGTTTTTTTTGTTTTTTTTGTTTGTTTGTTTCTTTGTTTTGAGATGGAGTCTGGCTCTGTCACCCAGGCTGGAGTGTAGTGGCAGCGATCTTGGCTCACTGCAAGCTCCACCTCCTGGGTTCACGCCATTCTCCTGCCTCAGCCTCCTGAGTAGCTGGAACTACAAGCGCGTGCCAGCATGCCCAGCTAATTTTTTGTATTTTTAGTAGAGACAGGGTTTCATCGTGTTGGCCAGGATGGTCTCGATCTCCTGACCTCGTGATCTGCCTGCCTCAGCCTCCCAAAGTGCTGGGATTACAGGCGTGAGCCACCATGCCTGACCATTAACTTGGTTTTTTTAAACCAAAGATACGGGTACCCTGACCCTCAGGAAGATGTGTTTCTTAGGTGCGTCTCTTCCACACTTTTTCTTTGGGTCTGAAGAACAGAAAGAGACCATGTTCTCATGATTTGGGTGGGTGAGGGGCACAGACCCTCCCCCTCTGCCAGGTACTGAGTTTGCACTGGATTTTAGCCTGGTGATTCTGCTCTGGGGCAACCTCCCCCTCCCCTCTGGACTTCTCTTTGTCATGACAGCCCCTAGAGCAGGGTGGAGTGGGGTGGGCCAGCTGGGGACAGGAAGCAGGAGCCCTGCTCTGGCCCTTGGGAGGCTGCTGACCCATAAGCCCTTGTCCCCGCAGCCCTCGGACGACGAGAACAGCGATAACAGCAATGAGTGTGTGGTGTGCCTGTCTGACCTGCGGGACACGCTGATCCTGCCCTGCCGCCACCTGTGCCTCTGTACCTCTTGCGCCGACACGCTGCGCTACCAGGCCAACAACTGCCCCATCTGCCGGCTGCGTGAGTTCCCCGGCTGGCTGTTCTGTGGAAGGTTCTGGAAATTAGGGACTGGCCACACCACGGTGGTCCTGGGCTAGGGGGCCACAGGTCCCTTGATGGCTAAGAAAGAAGTGTCATCATTCATCCAGTCTGTGTTGAACGTGGGCGTGTTGGCTGTCGGAGTCAGTCACCATGAGAGCTGGCAGGGACGCTAGCACGGGGCATTCACATCTTCACGTCTGCCTCCAGCCAGACAAGGCTTGCAGAACAAAGGGCTACAGAGGCGCTCCAGGGCAGATGAACTGAATGAAAATTGATCAGTGAATGAAATCTTTATTCTTATTTTATTTTTATTATTTTTTGTTTGAGACAGTTTCATGCTGTCACCCAGGCTGGAGTTCAGTAGTGAGTTCTCGGCTTACTGTAACCTCTGCCTCCTGTGTTCAAGCAATTCTCCTGTCTCAGCCTCCCTAGTAGCTGGGATTGCAGGCAACCGCCACCACGCTTGGCTAATATTTTACTTTTAGTAGAGATGGGGTTTTGCCCTGTTGGCCAGGCTGGTCTTGAACTCCTGGCCTCAAGTAATCTGCCTGCCTCAGCCTCTCAAAGTGCTGGTGTTATAGGCGTGAGCCACCACGCCTGGCTATTTTATTTTTATTTTATTTTTTGAGATAGAGTCTCGCTCTGTCACCCAGGCTGGAGTGCAGTGTTGCAATCTCGGCTCACTGCAACCTCCGCCTCCCAGGTTCAAGCGATTCTCCTGCCTCAGCCACTTGAGTTGCTGGGATTACAGCCCTGCACCACCACGCCCGGCTAATTTTTGTGTTTTAAGTAGAGATGGGGTTTTACCATGTTGGTCAGGCTGGTCTTGAACTCCTGACCTCGTGATCTGCCCGCCTTGGTCTCCCAAAGTGCTGGGATTACAGGCGTGAGCCACCGCTTTTTAATTAATTACTTACTTTAATTAATTTATTTATTTTGAGACAGAGTCTAAACTCTGTTGCCCAGGCTGGAGTACAGTGGCAGAATCTTGGCTCACTGTAACCTCCGCCTCCCAGGTTCAAATGATTCTTGTGACTCAGCCTCCTGAGTAGCTGGGATTACAGGCATGTGCCACCATGCCCTGCTATTTTGTGTATTTTTAGTAGAGATGGAGTTTTACATTGTTGCCCAGGCTGGTCTCAACCTCCTGACCTCAAGTGATCTACCTGCCTTGGCCTCCCAAAGTGCTGGGATTACAGGCAGAGCCACAGAGCCCGGCCTTGTTTTTAAATTTTTTTTGTAGAGACAGTGTCTTGTTATTTTGCCGAGGCTGGTCTCGAACGCTTGGGCTTAAGTGGTACATCTGCCTACTAAAGTGTTGGGATTATGGGCGTGAGCCATCCATGGCCAGCTCAGATCTTTATTTTAAAGGTAAAATAGAAAATATTTCGATAACGCTGGTTGCAGATCACGCCTATAATCCCAGCACTGTGGGAGGTCAAGGCAGGAGGATCGCTTGAGCCCAAGAGTTCGAGACCAGCCTGGGCAACATGGTGAAACCCTATCTGTACAAAAAGTTAAAAATCAGCCAGATGTGTTGGCTATAGTCCCAGTGACTTGGAAGGCTGAGGCGGGAGGATCGGCTGAGCCTGGGAGGCTGAGGCTGCAGTGACCTGTGATTGTGCCACCAGTGTACCCCCGCCTGAGAGACAGGGGAAAACCCTGTTTCCAAAAAAAAAAAAAAAAAAAAAAATTATAGCGAGGTGAAAACAAAGTATGCTGGGTAGAAAATTGACCAAGGAATTAAATTTTTTTTTCTAGAGCATTCCAGACATTTCCTCAGTGAAAAGCCATCTCGTAGGGCCCCGTTCTGAGTGTCTTCCAGTAGAGGGAACCTGAATGTTCTCACAGTGAAAAAACCACCGGGTCAAAGTGCACATCCCACTGGCAGGCCCTTGCCCTGGATCCTGGGATCCCTGGCCTGGATCCTGGCAATGTGGCCAGGGCGTAGGGGGGATTTGCCTGCGCAGCTGCAGGACACATGTGCTTAGTAGGCCAGCAGACCTCCAAGCCGGATGTGGGGCTGTGCGAGGACGCAGGTCTGTGCAGTCAGGCCATGGGGTCACTGGATGTGTCCAGATCCCAGGAGTGAGTGAAGAGGCTGCTGGGGCCTGGAGGGAGAGGCCAGCCGCCCAGCTTGTGGCAGATCCTGTAGCAGGGAGGGCTGGCCCAGGCTGTCTGTCGGCCTATCCTGTCTGAAAGCCACAGAGTTGCAGAGGCAGGGACCAGGAAGTGGGGGCAGGGGTGGGCTGTTCAGGAAGGTTCTCTGTGCCTGCCCAGGAGGGAGGCAGTGTTGAGGACTGAGTCTCAGGGAGGCTGTGTGGCTGGAGATACAGCAGGGCTGCTTTCCGGGGAGGGTGCCCTGAACCGAGTCCAACTCTGGAATCTTCAGGTGTGTGGGGTCGGTGGGTCGGGGCCATCAGACTCGAGTTCAGCGCTCCCATGTGGCTTTGAGCCTCAAGGACGTGGTGGTAGAGGTGCCCCTCACAGGCAGCCGAGGGCAGAGCCTGCTGTTCTCAGTAGAAAGTGACACAGAGGAGGCCTGAGGCCCTGTCCCTGGGCTGACGGCAGATGCTCTCCCCTGTGTTGGTTTCTTGGAGGTGGCTGGTTTGGCTTGGTGGTTTGGTTTCCTGGCCTGCACGCGTCACTAAAGGTGTCTCAGGAACATTCTACAGCGGCCTGTGGGGCCCTTGTGTGAGCAGGACTGGCACTGTGGGATGACGGGGCATCCTAGGTCCTGGTTTATCTTCTCTGCTCCCAGTGGCTGCTGTCTGCCCCTCAGCTTCCCCAGCGTGATGTTCTTGCCTCAGTTTCCCCAGTGTGACTCCCCACTTCAGCTTCCTCAGCATGATGTCCTTGCGTCTGTTTCCCCAGTATGACATCCCCACCTCAGCTTCCCCAGTGTGATGTCCCCGCCTGCCTTCCTGTCGTGCAGCCAAGAGCTCCTCTGGCCTCAGCCAGGACTGCTGATTTGCAGTCACGTCCTGTCTCGGGTGCAGCCTGGAGCTTCAGGGGTGTGACACCTTGGGGGTCTTGGCCACCAGCCTCTTGGAAACACCCTCTGGAGCCCCACCTTGGGCAGCACTGCGTGGCCTTGCTGTGTCTCCTGCCCAGGGCCATTTCATTAATACTGTGTTTGCTGGAGTTCTGTCTCTTGTCTTTGGAGCCCCCCTCCCTCTATTTCTGTACAGGGGAGCTGCTTCTTTCTTCCCCCATCTTTCTTGCCTATTAAATTCCTGCTCCTTAAAACTAAAAGAAAAAAAAGACTGTTTGTTGTGATCTGGAAGCGGGGTTGCCCTGGGACCCCTATGGTGTGGGGGTAGTGTCGATCCCTGGGGCTTGGAGGGTCCCCTCGGGGCTGGGTGTGTCGCCTGGGCCTGATCTGAGCCCTCCTTCTGCTGCAGCTTTCCGGGCCCTCCTGCAGATCCGGGCGGTGCGGAAGAAGCCAGGAGCCCTGTCCCCCGTGTCCTTCAGCCCCGTCCTGGCCCAGAGCCTGGAGCACGATGAGCACTCTGTAAGTGCTGCCTCCTGCCTGTGGGGTGGGCGGGAGCGGGGCATGAGTGCCTGGGCCAGGCGCAAGGCCCAGATGGTCCAGCCAGCAGCCCCGTGTTCTCTTCTGTCCGGTGGGCAGGCGTGGCCCCCATGGGCGGCTGTGAGGCATGAAGGGGGTGGCCAGGCTGGGCCCTGGGG
Organism: Nomascus leucogenys; assembly: GCF_006542625.1. Taxonomy (NCBI): domain Eukaryota; kingdom Metazoa; phylum Chordata; class Mammalia; order Primates; family Hylobatidae; genus Nomascus; species Nomascus leucogenys. Next base: position 98,441,120 of record NC_044398.1, on the reverse strand, counting down.
TGCTGCTGCTGGGAACAGTGCTGCTGCCGTCAGTACCGAGAGCCTGTGACAGGGCTGAGCGTGGTCGAGGTCTTGGTGGAGCCAGGTGCTTTTTTTGTTTTTCTTTTTGAGGCAGGGTCTTGCTCTGTCACCGAGGCTGGTGTGCACCCAAAGTGGTGCAGTCTCGGCTCACTGCAGCCTCGACCTCCCAGCCTCAAGCAATTCCCCCACTTCGGCCTCCCAAGACGCTGTGACCACAGGCGTGTACCACCAGGCCCAGCTAATGTTTTGTATTTTTAGTAAGGTGGGGTTTCTCCATGTTGCCCAGGCTGGTCTCGAACTCTTGGGCTGAAGTGCTAGTCCTGCCTCAGCCTCCCAAAGTGCTGGGACCGCAGGCCTGAGCCACCGCCTCCAGCCCATGGTTCTTAGTGAATGAGCCATGCTGTTTCCCCCATGAGCTGCTGTGCAAGGGGCACTGGTGACCCTCCCACGCTCCAGGCCCACCAGGCTCCCTCAGTGGGGACCTTAAGGGCAGACCCTGCTTCAGCCACAGAAGGGAGGTGGAACCCTGGCTTCAAGGACCCAAAGAGAGAGACAGACATGGAGAGAGATGCACAGAGAAACAGAGAGACAGGGCGAGAGAGAGGTGGAGAGACACAGGGAGAAGCAGAGACAAATGTGGAGAGACACAGAGACAGGATGAGAGACGTGGAGAGACAAAGGGAGAGACAGAGACATGTGGAGAGACATAGGGAGAGACTGATGGAGAGATGGGAAGAGACAGAGACAGATGTGGAGAGACACAGGGTGAGACATGTGGAGAGACACAGGGAGGGACAGAGACGGGGGTGGGTGGCAGGGGCTATGGTGGGCGGGGAGCAGAATGGGGGAGTTGGACAGTGACTGGCTGGGCCCAGGTCTCAGGCCCCCTGCTCCCCACTGGCCACGCACATCGTCAGATTGAGTCCCTTTCTTGGCTCTTAGCTGTGGCTGTTTGGAGCCGTTGGTTATTCCAGGCTCTGCTGCCTCTCTAAACAGAAAAGAGGAGCAGAGCCCTGAGGACTGGCGTTCACAGACACCGCCTTTGCTCTGGAAGGCTCCTCGAGAGCCCCCTTGATCAGGGCCTTGACCTGGGCCCTATGGGCCTCCCTGGCAGCAGGCGCAATGTTTCTGAAATGGGGTCAATGTTTAAAAGTCTGGAATTTCCCTTAAAACCCAGATTTTGGGGTTTGTCTTTTAAAATCTGACATGGTCTTGAAGCTAGAGGAGAAACATGGCTTGGGGGTCCCTGTCCACCCAGGCCCTCTAGGTCCCTGCCATCGTGGGGCTCCTGGCACCACGCCCTCTGGCACTTTTGATGTTGGCTGTGATTCGGAAACGGTGCGTGCGCTCAGGTTTTTGGTGGATAGAGAAGCAGCCCCTGAGGGATTTGCCTCTGAGAGGGTTTCACCTAGAGAGTGATCGATGCTCAGGTGTGGCTAGGTTTATTGTCACTTGTTTTTGCCCCTCCCTGTTTGTGTTCTGGTGGCTGAGGGTCCAATAGGTCCCTCTGTGTTTGTCCCTCTTAATGCTGAGTGAGCTGGGCGGCCGGGGTCTGAGGTGTGACCAGGCAGCTCTGACCTCCACATGCCCTAGAAGGGCTGGCACCCACCCAGGGAGCCGCCGTCCTCTCTGCTCGGAGCAAAAGCAAACGCCCGTCGTCACCTGCCAGGTTCCTGTCGGAGCCCCTTCCACGCAGTGTCAGAAAGAGCCACCATGGGTGTTCTTTCCAGCGAGTCCCTAAAGATGATGGTGGGGTGGGTCGGTCTGGGGCTGAATCTTCTCCCCAGCCCTCTTGAGGGGTTCATCATTGGTGAGAAGTTAGCGGCAGTGCCTGGGCACCGGCTGGGGGACTTTGACCAGGGTGGCTTCAGGATCCCCGCCCTGCACCCACCCTGCATTAGGGAGAGTTCAGCTGCCCTCACGTCCACCTTGGCCAAATCTGTTGCCCCAGGTGACACAGACTGCGGTGGGACAGGCAATGGGGATGAGATTGGGCTCCACAGCCTCCCCACTCCAGCAGGACAGCTCCTGGGAGCTGCCGAGACGCACACATGGCCCACCCAGACCCGAGTCAGAACCCGCACTTAGGACAGTCCCGAGATTCGCATCCGCTGGAAGCTTGTGAGGTTCTGGGCCACGGTGTGGCAAGAGGACAGCCAGTCAGAGAGACCTGTCCAGCCCACTCCAGGGCCGCATGGGGGTGGTAGTTGTAAAACATATGATTTTTATCTTGACAGTGTCCCTTTAAAAAATCAAAGCCGCACCCTGCCTCCCTGGCCAGCAAGAAACCTAAAAGGGAAACAGTAAGTGTCTGGTCCTCCCGCTATGTTTTTTTGCCCCTGCCCTCATTTTTAAACCCACGACAAGTAGGGGAGATCGTTTCCGCCCCAGGCTAGTGTCTGATTCGTATAACCTGTCAGCTCCGCTCTCCCAGTCCCGGCCTCCCTGCCCAGGGAGTTTGTGGAACCAGAAAAGCTCTCGGTTCGTGGGCGAAACGCCAGGCGAGCTGGCCCCGCCGCCCTCCCCTCAGCTTTGCCTCCGCCCCGCGTGGCCCCCGTGCCGTTTCCCTTTTTTTCTTGCTGGCAGTGGAATGGACGTTGCAGGCGGAACTAACGTCGCTGCTGCGTTTTGCAATCGCGCCCCGCGCATGCTTCTCGGCCCCGTGTCCCGCTCCTTCACCCTGCGGGTTCGATCTCCTTGGGCTGAGCTCTTTGGTTTCCTTGGGCTTTCCTCGTGCCCCAGGGAGCAGGCAGGGGGACCAGCACACAACCACCTGGAGCCTCCGTGGCCCGGGCAGACCCAGCCAAAACCCTGTGGGCGTTGGTGTGGAAGGTGGAAGCCGCTCCGTAGCCACCCGGAGCGCGTTTTCCTTTCTAGAGGGGTGAGGGGATTCTGTGTGGTTATTTACCCTCAACTTGGAGGCAGGGATGGGAGCAAATGTGGGGTACACAGAGGTCCAGAAAAGCATCCTGGGCTCAGTGCCCGGGCCGTGCCCGCTCCCCCATTTCTCCCCCACCTCCCCGTGGTCTCCAGGCACCCCGCACCCATCTCGCTTTCCCCTTCCTTCCAGGAGCTCAGTCAGGCAGGCCGGGGTCTCCCGAAAGGAGCACTGACGAGCGTTTCGCCCCTCAACCTGGTTTTGTGGGGACAGAGCGGGTCCCCGCAGTCTGACTTCCGTTCCCCAAAACCTGGGCATTTTCCTTCTTCCTCAGCCTTGTTGATTCTGTCTGCTTGCAATGAGGGGAGAACAGTGGCTGTTAGCCAGGGTGCCCGTTAGAGCCGCCTGGAGCAGGTCAGCCCCCAGAGGTCCAGGCAGGGCACAGCTCCCGACAGCTCAGCTCTCCCTGGTCCAGGACGCCCCCAACCGTGTCTCTTGCCTCTGGCATGGCTTTGCTCTGCCCCCCGCTCCCAGCTCCTGTCTGTCACTCTGTCACTAACCCTTCACTCTCCACGTGTGGCCAGGCGGGACTGAAAGCCAGGGAGGGGCTGGTTGAGGCCAGGGCTGGGGCGGCTCTTGGCAGATGCCCTCGTGCCCGTCATCCCAGGCACCAGCGTGGGCATTTGGGCATCCAGCCACGTGCTGGAGTTGATGGCTGAGGCAGGGAGGGCATCAGTGCTGCCGGGTCGCTGTTGGCCACCCTCTGAGGGTGGGGGAGTCCCAATCCCCCAAAGGACAGAGTGGACAGGGGGTCATCAGGAGGAGCGTCTGGGGAGTAGGTGGTCCTTGGGCATGAGCCCCCTCACGCACCCTGTCCCTACAGAACTCTGACAGCGTCCCACCTGGCTACGAGCCCATCTCGCTGCTCGAGGCGCTCAACGGCCTCCGGGCTGTCTCCCCGGCCATCCCCTCGGCCCCTCTTTATGAAGAAATCACCTATTCAGGCATCTCGGACGGCCTGTCCCAGGCCAGCTGTCCCCTTGCCGCTATCGACCACATCCTGGACAGCAGCCGTCAGAAGGGCAGGCCGCAGAGCAAGGCCCCTGACAGGTGAGCGGCAGCCAGGCCAGGTGCATGGCAGGGGGTGTGGTGGCACGCGTGCGGAGCGGGTGTATTTGTGGTTTCAAATCACTCTGTGCTGTGTTCCGTGTGGCGATTCTCCAGAAGGACTCTGAGACCCTGCATCAGGTTAGACTCATGGATAAAGTTTATTACGGCAAAGAACGCAGCAGACGAGGCAGGAAGAGCGTCCGGGCAGCCGGAGGCTTTGATCCCCTGACCAGGGCCACACTGGCGTGCAGGCGCATACGCGCTCTTGAGCAGGAAACTGCAGGGGTCGGTGCTGTGTCTCTGCTGAGGGGAGCCCCTTTGAGCCTCTGGGTTCCCAGACTTCACTGGGGGGCTGGCCACGTAGGCCCACTCTGCCAGTGACCAGCCAGGGCAGCCGAAGCTCAGGACCTGACAGTGACCCAGGCACACTCATTGCTCTTGCCATTCGCCCGTGACGAGCCACGGGGCACAGTCCCTCTCCAGGCGGTGACTGCATCATCCATCACTCATACGACAGCCTTCCGAGGGCCTGGTTCCTGGGGTTGACCACAGGTCATTCGTGGTTCCCCTGGAGCCTTGCGGTGTATAGAGCGGCGGCTGCCGGGGGAACTCTGTGCCTCAGGCCTGTCAGTTCTCGTAGAAGAGTGTCAGGAAGGTGTGGGTTCTGCAGGGCCACCCTGGGCACCCTCCATGCCCACAAGGAGGCAGCACCAAAGCTCAGAGAAATGGGGGCCTCTGTCTCCTCCTGCTTCTCCTCCCCAGGAACCACCAGCGGTTTCTCTTCTCCTTCTAGAAAGAAAAGGAAGGCTTGGCCTGTGCCAGTGTGCGGGGAGCCCCTCTGTCAGGCGGGTCTGTGGTGGCTGCTGTTGCCTGTTGGCCGTTTGGGTTGGTCCCGGTGGCTGGTGATGCCCTTCTCCAGGGAGTGTGCTTGTGTGGGTCCTGGCAGGCGTGTGCAGGGGCCCCCAGGTGCCTTGCGTGGCTTTGGCAGGGTTAGCCTTTCTTGTCGTTATCCTCTCACCCCGCCCACCCTCTCCTCTGTCCCCAGCACCCTGCGGTCCCCGTCTTCCCCTATCCACGAAGAGGATGAGGAGAAGCTCTCCGAGGACGTGGACGCCCCTCCCCCAATGGGTGGCGCAGAGCTGGCCCTGCGGGAAAGCAGCTCCCCTGAGGTGAGGCCCCTTGGGGAAGCTTTGTGCACGCGCCCGGGCCAGCCCTCCTCCAGCTTCTGTCGCTGGAATCAGACCCCATCCCATTGCCCACCTGGGCGCTCCCGCACTTTATTGGCCCTTGCTGAGCTGCGTGGCTCCTTAGCCTGTGTCTGTGGATGCAGCACCCCCTGGTGGGGCGGCTGTGCGGTCCCAGGAGGGCCTGATGGTGGCTTGTCCTGGAGTGGTGGCCGCGGCTGTCTGAGCTCTAGGCCACTTTCCCCTTTGTTTCCTAGAGTTTGATAACAGAAGAGGTTGATGAGTCGTCGTCACCAAAGCAAGGTGAGCCCCTCCTTCCATGGGCACAAACCGCATGCAGGGACCCGGCAGCCCTGGCTCACTGGGGCCTTAGGGCTCCAGGTGGCGTTGGGCCAGCACCTCTTCTGCCCCAGGAACCCTGGGCCAAGAGGCCTCCCTTGGTGGCACTGGGATCCCAGCTGGGAGGGACTGAACGGGTGACGGGGTCAGGCTGCGCTGTTCACCCTGCAGGGCTGTCTGCCTGGGACGGGGAACACCTGCCAGCATGCATTCCTGGTTTTGAAACATGAGTGTGTAATGTTTCTATGGCCAAAACAAAACAGCCCCATGCTCTGAACATCCGGGACACAGTGTAAAAAAGGGGAAAAAAAGCCCCATGCTGGGGGATGGGAAGGAGGGAAATAGAAGGGAAACACCTAGCTTTGGGGTCCCTGGAGAGCAGGTGGGGTCACAATGGAGTCCTGCTAGAGCCCAAGCCTGGGTTCCCCACCGTGGCTACAGAGCCCTTGGGTAAGAGAGACGGCCTCCCACCCAGAGGGACCTGTCGGGACCTGGCCCCTGCCTGTAGGTCCCTAACCTCAGCCTCCACCTGCAGGGACCCGAGCACCTTCCATTGAGAACGTCCTGCAGGACAGCAGCCCTGAGCACTGTGGCCGAGGCCCACCTGCTGACATCTACCTGCCAGGTAAGGGGCTAGGGGTCTGGGGGTGAGGGGCTGGGTGCCCGTCTCAGTCCCCGGGGAGGGGGCCCTGCTCTGATGGTCGGTGCATAGCAGCAGAGGCGGGTCCATTGGAGTCCGGTTCTCTCCCTGGCTCTAAGCCATGCCCCTGCTGCTGACCCTGAAGCAGGATGCGGGCCAGGGCCACAGCCACAAAGCAGCCTCGGGCGGGGCCTGGCTCTTGGGAGCGGAACCTGCACCAATGCCCCTTCGCTCTCTGGGGCCACATTGGCCACAGGAGGTCAGAGAGGCGAGAGAGGCTGCCTGTGAGAGGATGGGGCCCTTTTCCCTCTGCCTCCTGCTCACACCAGGAGGGCAGATCCGGCCCCACTGGGATAACCACATCTTCCCCCACTCCTGATCATATCGTGGGCCCACAGGCCCCATGCTGGGTGCCAGGTGAGCTCCTGGCAGTGCCTGAGAGCTGCAGACAGAGCAGGAGCAGGTGCCACATGCTGTGCTAGGTAGCAGGGGCCCTAGGCCACAGAGAGCACGGGCAGTGTCGTCTGGGTCACCCTGTCCCCGGGCCTGACGGAGGCCACCTGATGCAGCAGCATATCCCAGGCCAGCGTGCAGAGGACAGGCGGGGGTGCCATGCGCCAGCGGGGAGCAGCAAGGCAGCAAGGCCGGGACAGAGGGTTGCTCTTCTCACCTTTCCCGGAGGCTCGGGCCCAGACCCCGTCAGCCAAGTACCTGCGTGCTCCTCTCTGCTGGGATGAGATCCTCAGTTTCGAATCCTAAGCTCTAAAGACCGGGAGGGAATGGGGGCTCTCAGACTTGTGTCTCAGCACCTGCCTCGAGGCTATCTGCGGCTCTGGAACTGGGATAAACAGCCACGGTGCCTTCAGACATGACCCCGGAGCCACTGCTTAGGGACTGTGGCTCTTCCCTTGTGGCCGCCAGGCCTCTTCACCCGCTTCCTGGCTCCAGGGCCCACCATTGCTTGGTCCTCTTGAGTCACCTGGTGACCTGGGCCTGGCATTGGGTGGTTGTGATGTGCTTTAGTTGGAAAGGGGCTCTTGTGCCCCCGGACTCTGGCTGAGCAGCGGCCTGTGCTCATGGGCTGGGCGTGACAGGTCGCAGGTGCAGGAGCAGGCACTGCCTCTGCTGCCCTGATGACCACAGCGGCCTGCCCCGAACAACTCACAGCAGGTGTGTTTAGGACCAGACTACCTTACAGTGACACAGAATTTGAGTAAGGTCTTTCAGAGGACTTCAAATATTTCATTCTGATTAAAAACTTGGGGGTTGATTGGGGAGGGGCCGGAAGGACCTCAGCTTCTGGGAGCCACGAACATGATAACTGATCCCGCAGGGTGGCCCTGTGGGGCAGCATCTCAAAGGCTGCGCCTCCCCTATGTGGCCAGGCCTGGGAAGGATTGGGACAGCCACTGTCGGCCCACACAGATGAGGCCAGGGCTCCGAGTCTCATTCCCCACCCGCAGGGGAGGGTCTCGGGCCTTCTTCAGGCCCACAGACGGGGGCAGGCGGTAGTCATCTGTGGGGGCAGGCGGTAGTCATCTGTGGAGGCGGCAGAGGAGAGGCCGAGTCTGCATCGGGTCAGCCAGAGGTGAACTCCTGGGCCCTGGGCCCCCCTCTTGGAGTCGGCTGCTGCTGAATGCCAGCAGGTCAGCCTGCACGGCCTCAGTTCTGAGCCACGGAGAGCACATCTGCCTTTGGGGGCTGTGTGGCACCATCTCCGTGGCTGTCAGCCTTGTCAGCACAGGTTTCTATGTGTTTTTAAATCCATGTGGTGGCCCCTCTGTTCCACTGACTTTTACACATCACAGAGCCCTTGACTGTCTCTCCGTGTCTGTGCGTAAGGCACGAACACACGCCGGAGCCTGTGGTTTCTCATAGGGGTGCAGCTGCTGCCTGGTGGGGTGGGCAGCATCACTGAACCCTGGCGTCCCTGTAGATGGGAGGGCCCATGAGATGGTGAACACCGGGGGTCCTGGTGTCTCGGACTTGGTCCTGAGCTCAGTCCTGTCTAGCCTCAGCCCCCCACCCAGGGCCTTCACTCCTGAAAACACAGGTGGACTGCGCCCGCCAGGTCCTTCATGCGCCCTTCCCTAGGCTGCGGCAGCGGGAGGTGCGGGAGGGAGGGGCAGGGCCAGTGTGCTCCTCCGCCTTGAATTCTGGCCGCGCTCTGCCTCCCAGCTGTGGTTCTCCTTGTGGTTCTCTGTGGTTGCAGCAGAGCGTTTGTTTCTAGATGGCCTCAACCCTGTCCCCAGGCTGGTGCCCTTGCTGTGGCTGTGCCGGCTGCTGTGTGCTTGCTAACCGAGCTTCCGTCTGTCTCTCCCCCTCTCCGCGCAGCCCTGGGGCCTGATTCCTGCTCTGTTGGTATAGACGAGTAAGCCGGTACGTGATCTTCCAGATGCGCTTCGGGGGCTCTGACGCGCGTCCTTGGAGAGAGGAGCCCTCCCCTGCTCTCTGACGGGGGTTCCTTCTGGTTTTCGGGTCTTCGTCCGCATCCGTCTTCCCAGGGGCCCTGGATTCCAAATCCAGAGCTCTCCAGTGGCTGCTGCACCTTCCCCCAGAAAGTGGCCTCCTGGGGGGTCCTGACTTTCGGGGCCAGAGGTCTCTGCATCTGGACTAGGTGGCCGGTCAGGCTCTTCTTCCAGCCTTGAGGGGCCCTGGAACAGTCCCAGCCCAGGCGCGCCTGAGCCACTGTCCCCTGTGGGAGGCAGAAGCTTGGAGGATCAGGGCAGCACCGTGGAGGGAACCCCAGGGAGACGTGGGGTGATGCGTCCCGAGGGGAGAGGCCTGGGCCTGGCCTTATTCCGGGTGGTCCCACCATGAGTTCCCATCAGTCCTGCAGCAGACACGTTAGGACGCTCAGCAGGTCCACTCCCGTGTTCTGGTCATGGCTTTAACAATTCGTGGGGAAAAGAATGCGCCCTCGATTGGGAGAGCCCCTGGATCACCTGTTCCCAAGCTCAGTTCCCGTCTCTTGGAGGGAGTCTGTCCTCGCGGGGCCCTCTGGTGCCCAGGTCAGAGTGTCTTGCATCCTGTCCCGAGGGCGTCCACTCACACAGCCACCTGCTCCCCCGCTCCCTCCTTCCCTTGTCAGCATGGCCATCGTGGGCCTGGCATCACCGTGGGCCTGGCAGACAGTCCCTTGTGGGCTGCCTTTGTGCCATGAGCCGGCTCACTGCTACTGACTCACCTGTCCCTCCCAGTACTGGAACCTTCTGGAACACCAGCACTGAATGATAGGAGGCCCTGTGAGGTTGGCATCCCCCATCCCCCCCAAGAGGCGCCCTCTACCAGGGTGGCCCAGGTGAGTGTTTTACAGAAGGCCGCTCTGTCCGGGCAGTGGTTCACACCTGTAAGCCCAGTACTTTAGGAGACCAAGGGGGATAGATCACTTGAGCCCAGGAATTCAAGATTAGTGTGGAAAACATAGACCCCGTCTCTATAAAAAATTGGCTTGGGCGTGGTAGCTCGTGCCTGTGGTCCCAGCCACTCAGTGGGGCTGAGGTGGGAGGATCGACTGAGCTGGGGAGGTCAAGCCCCACTCCAGCCTGAGACCCTGTCTCAAGAAAAAATCACACACACACACACACACACACACGAGAGAGAAGGCAGCTCCAAGAGTGCCACCAAAATGTAGGCAGATGGATTGGGGACTCTCTGCCTTCCCACAGGGTCTTGGCACACATGCTGCATGCAGCTCTGGTCTGCCGAGGCCCGCGCAGCCTGCTGGGAAAAGCATGGCCGGGGGTCCAGGCACTAAGAGGCCCTTTCCCCTTGGGTGGACTTGAGCCGGGCTGGGGAGAACTTCGCTTCTTTTGACTGCGCTCTGCATTCCCACGAACCTTTGTCTTCTTGAGCCCAGCGAGTCCCTCTGTTGACCCCTGTCCTGAGCCATTATACCCCTAGATTGAAACGACACTCAGCACCTTTCAGACGGGCCCCGGCCTGCGCGTCGGTGGAAGGTGCCATGCGAATGTTACGATTCAGGTCAAGCTTCCAGAGCTGGGGAGTGCAGGTGTGATCTAGAACAGGGCTCACAGCCTCGGAACCCTGCTCTCGCCGCAGCCCCCGAAGAAAATAGCTGCCCTTCACCTGAGAGTGGGGCCTGGGCCATGTCTACTGGGAGCCATGCGTCAGGGCTGGTGGCTGGGCAGCCTTGAGGCCACGCTGGCCCCGTCCCAGGCTCTGCACCAGCACCATTGCCCAAGCCCCAGGGACGCCAGACCCATCCGGGGACAGTGCCCGGCGGCATCGTGCAGGCCACAGTCTGGGCATTGGGGCTCTCTGGGAGGCTCCTCTCTTTGCCTTGCAGTAGCCACCCAAGGGCTACTCTGAGCACGGGCTTGTTCTCGCCCAGGGCCACTCCCCACCCCTGCACCCTGGTTGACCGTGTTCCAGCCTAAGCCAGCCGTAAGAACCTTGGTGGGACAGTGACTGGTCACATCCCAGGAAACTGGAACCAGGGCAAGGGCAAGAGACCCAGAGGGCAGCAACCGCGGTGCCGTGTCGCGCTCTGACTCGGGGCTGCAGCTCTGCTGTCGGTGTCCGGGGATGTGGGGTCATCTGTTCCAAGAGGGACACACCGTATTTGGTACAGCTGGGGAGTCCCCAGGCCCTTGGTGTGCTCACATCTGAGTAAATCTGCTGTTGTGGCCACAGGCAGCGGGAGTGGGGGTGCTGGATGGCCCAGCCCCTCTGGGGCTCCACATTGGTAGGAGCGGGTGGCGTGGCACCAAGCATCGGAGTGTGACCCTCCTCCCTCTGCTCCCACCTGCAGGATGGCCCACCTCCATGGAGATGGCCCATGGCCTCGGCACCACCAGCCCCACCTGGCCTCCACTTGGTGGCCGCAGCCCCGATCCCAGCGCCGCCGAGCTGACCCCACTCTGAGAGCCTGGCCAAGCTGGCAGCATGGAGCCCTCAGCTCCCCAGACTTTGCCAAGGGGCTGCCCCGGACCCCGGTGTGAGCCGGCGTCTCCTGTCTGCATGCCCCCTGTGGCCACCAGGTTCCGAGGGGCCGTGGTGACCCTTGATCAAAGAGCACAGTGGACTGTCCCTCCTGAGTCTCCCTTTTCTACAGTTGATATATTTGTAACTGGTATAAGATGAAGGACAGCAGCTTTCCATCCCTAGTTCAGAGCCCCGGTTCCCCAGGGTCCTGCAGGCTGAGCGGCTGGGGCTGTGGCTGCCCACGTGCGGCCTCCGCTGGCTCTGCCTGCTCCTGCAACAGTGCGGTCACTGCCCCGAGAACTCAGGAGGCCTGCAGAAGAGAATTGATTGGTGGTCGAAGCACCGTCTTCACAGATGTTCAGGGGCAGTGGGGGGCTCCAGGCATGGTCAATGAAGGAAACTGCCTGTTCGCCCACCCTGCGTGTCACTATGGCAGCCTGGCTGTTGCTGCTTTTTGTCCTCTGCCGTGTTTGCGCGGCCTCAGTGCCCTCCCTAGTGCGTCTGCGCTGGGGCCCTCAGTGCTTGGGGCCTTGGGGTGCATGGGCGCTGCCCTGAGCAGCTAGAGTGTCTCAGCCCGGTGCTGGGCCTGGCCAAGGGGCGAAGGCACAGCCGCTTCCAGCAGCCAGCATTCAGTGGCCTTGTCACCAAGCTCCACACCTCCTCATGGTGCTGGCTTTGGTGACATCACAAGGCCCCTCCAGGTGCAGGGGCTTCTGTTTGGCAGGCCCTTGCCAGGGAGGACCTGGCGGCGTCCTCGTTCCCTTTTGCCATTGGAATGTCCCCTTGCGGTTTTTTTTGTTTTGTTTTGTTTTTTTAAATGGAGTTTCACTCTTTCTGCCCAGGCTGGAGTGCAATGGCGCAATCTCGGGTCACTGCAACCTCCGCCTACCGGGTTCAAGTGATTGTCCTGCCTTAGGCTCCTGAGTAGCTGGGATTACAGGTGCCTACCACCACGCCTGGCTAATTTTTTTGTATTTTTAGTAGAGAAGGGATTTCACCATGTTGCCCAGGCTGGTCTCGAACTCCTGACCTAAGGTCATCCACCTGCCTTGACCTCCCAAAATGCTGGGATTACAGGCGTGAGCCACCGTGCCCGGCCCCCTTGTAGTTACCTCTGATTTGGTTTGTTCTGTCGCAGGCTTCTGTGGCAGGACTGGCCCAGGGAGGAGGGAGCCAGCAGCACACCTGGGGAATGGGGTCCCGGCCGGGAGGCTTGGCCTCTGGGCGACCTTGTCCTGTTTTTTTTTTTTTTTTTTTTTTTTTAAGGTAAACCTCCTGGGCAGCAGATGGGCAAAGGGAGTGCCTGGGCCTGGTGACCCAGGGCTGGAGCCACCCCAGCAGAGCCCTGGGCCAGGCAGGTGTCTGCTGCTCCCCTGGCTCTGGAGGGCTGCCCTGTAGCTGGGCCTGGGGACAGGTCGGCTGTGGGGCAGCTCAGGGCCCTCCCTGAGGCTCACGGTGGCTCTGAGCAGGAGCTCTGCCTCGTGGGCACTCGGGGGAGACCCAGCAGTGGACAGCACGGTCCTCACATCCAGGCCAGCCACCCCTCCCGCTTGTGCACATGCTCACACACGCTCTGACACATACACGCTCACACATGCACACCCACTCGCACACGCTCACATGCATACGCTCACACGCACACTCATGCTCACACACACTCACGCATACACGCATATACTCATGCACATGTTCCCATGCATGTGTGTGTACTCGGACCGAGCATCCCCCATGCACCTCTACCCCACCCCAAGCACCTGTCTCCCCCCATGCACCTCTCCCCACGCCATGCTCCTCTCCCCGCGCCATGCTCCTCTCCCCAACAACACACACACCCCTGCACCGCCCCCTTCCCCCCGCACCAAGGCCCCAGCCTCTGGCCATCAGTGCTGGTGCCAGAGCTCTGCGTGAAGTTCGGGCCTCAGAGTGGCCCGCTGGGACTCCCATGTGCTGCCGTCTGACGTGCTCAGATGGGCTCATCGTTGGTTCGTTTTTACTGTATATTTATAGTAATAAAATCATGCAGCAATATCCTGTCTGCTCCTTCCTCTGGGTGCAGCCTTCGGGATTGTGGCTGTTTGCTGACCCAGAGTTTTGCCCCTGGGTGATTGGCAGTGGCTCCCACACTGTGGCAGCTCCAAGGCCTCTGCCCGGCTTCTCTCTGGGGTCAGGGCGGTGAGCAAGGTGAGGGCTAATGAGAACGGGCAGCTCCCAGCCATCCCTGTCAGGGCTGCTTGTCTGGTTGGAGGGAAGCCACACCCTCCAGATTGGGCTGTCTCCTGAACAGGTGGTGGGGGGGCCCAGGGCCTCCAGGTGTGTGAGTTGTCGCTCCCGTCCCCATCTCTAGCCCTGATCATCTCAAGGTATTTGCTGAGCACCTGCTGTGTGTCAGTGGAGGCAGAACAGCCGAGGCCCCGACCCTGGCCCCTGGCGCCTGCCTTCCAGGCAGTGAGATGCCCAGCAGCTCATCAGAATCCTGCCAGGTTTGGTTACTATTAGGAAGAAAGTCAGCGTGGTGGTGAGATGAAACCATACAAGGACTCATTTAACCGGGTGGCAGGGAGGGCCTCTCTGAGGAGACTCAAACAGCCCTGAGGGCTGAGGAGGAGCTGGCCCTGGAAGAGTGTTCCAGGTGGCAGGAGTGAGCCTGGTGTGTGCCCTGGGGACGGAGCCCCTGGCTTCAGTGACGGGTGCTGGATAGATACTGAAGAGCTTGTAGGGGCTGCTGGAGTGTTTTTGTAAGGGGGGGTCAGAGCTTTAAGAACACGTTTCCAAGCAGAGGAGCAGTGCTGACGCCCTGCGGCTGGCGTGTGGAGCCCGGACAGCGGGAGCAGGTCTAGCCGCCCATGGTTGTGGAGTCGCAGGCTGGAGCCCAGCCCCAGGCCTCTGCACGGCCCCTACTCCCCTGCCCAGGGAGTGGCCAGTGCCCCAGGGCACCCACCACACCACTGCCTACCACTCAGGGCCCCAGCTCCTTTGCATGCAGGTCAAGCTGCCACCATGGCCCTTCCTTGAAGTCTGTGAGGGTGGAGGGGGAGCCCAAGTTCTGGCCCATCAGTCCCTGCCCCGAGAAGGCTGCCACCCATGGGCCCTGCAGCTGCTCTGACATGCCTGGGTCTGGCCCCATCCCAGTGTGGGTAGAGGGGTGCCCAGGGTGTCAGACGGGTGCTTGCATGGGCCAGATCTGCTCCCCCTCTGTACCTCCCAACAGCCCCAGCACTTGTATTTACGTCTGGTCTCGGGCTCCCCTCCTGTGCCCCTGCATCCCACCGGCCCTGGGTGCTGGCTGGGCTTGGCTGCCTAGGGGTGGGACCCTCTTTGGGTGAGAGGACCCTTCCCCTTGCTGCCCTCTCGCCTTCTGACATGGTCGCTCACCCTGGAATCTGGACTTCCCCTGCTGCTTGCAGCTGTCCCATGTGGCCCCTGACCCACTGGTGGCCACAGGAGGAGAGAGAGGTGCCCTCTCCGGGTCCTTATTCTCTACATCTGACGCCACCATGGACCTAACAGGTGAGTTTCCAATGCCCACCCTCTGCCTACCTCTCTCTTCTCCTGCTTGCCTCCACTCAAGGCAGCCTTCTCTGTGCCAGCAAGCTCAGCCTCACTGCACAGCTCTCCCGAGGCTGTGCCCCAGCCTTGGGCACCAGTGCTGTGAGTGCAGGCAGGGGGATTCATGTGCTCAGCAAATCCATTCCCCCGGTAGGGAGGAAAGTGGCCTTGGGCCCTGCTGCTGGTGAGGTGAGCCTTGCCATCATGGAGTTCAGGGGACCTCGCTCTCCCTTGGGCTCTTTCTGATGCTTCTGAGCCCCAGAGACATCTCCAGTACAAACACAAGGTAAGTACCTCAGGCCCTTGTGGAATCGGGATCCTGCCTCTGTCATCAACCACCGGGTGTACTTAGGCAAGTTCTGTCCCTCTCTGAGTTCCAAGTTCCTCATCGTAAATTGGGGAAACCCCTCTTCCCCCGACAGTACCTGGCACAGGGTGCCTGGCTTGGAAGATGCTGGAAAGCTCCAGCCCCGGAACTTAAGTCACTTTCTGCCCAGCAAGCTGGATCCACAGAGCCCCAGAGCTCCCGGTCGTCCGCCCTGACCCCGCGTGGACTTGGGGACTGGGGCACTCTAAGCCCTGTCAAGCCCTGCTCCCCGTGCTGTCCTGGATCGAGCCGGCCAGCAGGGTGGCTAGATCGGAACAGCTGTCGTGCGTGGCAGGCGAAGGCCGTCGCCCTCCGGCTCGGGTCCGGTGACGCTGGCGGAGCAAGGCTCCGGGGCATCTCTGGTTCGTGTGGTCGTGCCATGGGTGCCATTGTGGATGGACAGGGCCATGCGGGCCGCGTCGGCCTCCTGGGGAGAAACGGGTGAGCGCAAGGGGATCGGCGCCATGGAGGGTGGAGAAACCGCAGGGATTTTCGGGTGTCCGCTTTGGGGCGCCAAGGAAGATGTTCGTCGCCCACAGTGTGAACCTTGAGCTACCACGGCACCGACCAGTCGACTAGGCGCTCCCGTCGGAGGCGGGGCCGCCGCCCGGGGTGTGCGACTATTGGGTGACGGCTGACGCGCACCGCCCTCCTTTGCACACCGCCCGCTGCACTTCTCGACTGCGCGCCGCGGCGCTGCGAGGGGCTCGGACCCGGGGCGTGCCGGCGATTGGCAGGGGAACGGGACCCGAGGGCGCGGCCGCCCGCGGATTGGCGAGGCGCGGCGGGGGCGGGCTCGCGCATGCTCTTAAGTGGCAGCGGCGGGCACGGGGTCAGTGCCAAGATGTCGACGGCGGCGGTTCCGGAGCTGAAGCAGATCAGCCGGGTGGAGGCGATGCGCCTAGGGCCGGGCTGGAGCCACTCGTGCCACGCCATGCTGTACGCCGCCAACCCCGGGCAGCTCTTCGGCCGCATCCCCATGCGCTTCTCGGTGCTGGTGAGGACGGGCGAGGGCGAGGGCGCGGGCGGGCCGGGGCGGGGGCGTCCGTCGACCCCGCGGCTGTCCCGCGCTCCCTTGCAGATGCAGATGCGTTTCGACGGGCTGCTGGGCTTCCCCGGGGGCTTCGTGGACCGGCGCTTCTGGTCGCTGGAGGACGGCCTGAACCGGGTGCTGGGCCTGGGCCTGGGCTGCCTGCGCCTTACCGAGGCCGACTACCTGAGCTCGCACCTGACCGAGGGCCCACACCGCGTCGTGGCGCACCTATACGCGCGGCAGCTGACGCTGGAGCAGCTGCACGCCGTGGAGATCAGCGCGGTGCACTCGCGCGACCACGGCCTGGAGGTGGGGCCGCGGCCCGGGCCCCGCCCCCCGCCCCGGGGTTTGGCTCTGGCCCCGTGGAAGGCACCGATGGGTAACACGTCTCCTGAGGGTCCCCTGGCCGGGCTGGGTCGGGTATCGCTGTCTCCAGCAATGGGGTGGGGAGAGGGGTCTGGGGCTGGGGGGCCGGGAAAGGAGGGGCGGGGGTGGGGGCCGGGGCTGGGGCTCCCTCAGGGCTGTGTTACATCCGCCTTGCTGCCTGCCATTGCCAATCCTGGGAGTGGGGGAGTGGGATCGGTGGGGAGGAAGGGATGGGGGAGGAGCGGGGCTTGCCTGGGGAGTTGGGAAACTTGAGGAGCACAGCGGGGGTTGTAAAACTTGGGAACCTCATGGGGGGCGTGAAGGGTCTTGGAATTCGTGTGTTTTGTGGTCTGGAAGGGCTGGACTTTGGGTGTTCAGGCTTCGTTGGGTGGACGGGGAGCATGGGGTGCGGACCCCGGGGGGTGGCCTGGGTACGAGGGAGAGTGCAGGGAGAGTGCACGGGGTCAGCCTTCACACTTGCTTGGGGAGGAGGGGGCTGCACTGCTCTAAGGGAGCTGGCTGGCTTCTGCCAGGCCCTGCCCGGGTCTCCCATTAAGTCTTTGGCAAAGCTGGCTGCTCGTATCCTGGCCTCACAGCTTCCAGGCCCCTCCTGCTGGGGGTGCCATTGCGTGGCAGGCCTGGCCCCAACCCCTACCTCCTGTCCGCGCAGGTACTTGGCCTCGTGCGGGTCCCGCTGTACACCCAGAAGGACCGAGTCGGAGGCTTTCCCAATTTCCTGAGCAACGCCTTCGTGAGCACGGCTAAGTGCCAGCTCCTCTTTGCCCTCAAGGTGCTCAACATGATGCCCGAGGAGAAGCTGGCTGAGGCCCTGGCTGCCGCCACCGAGAAGCAGAAGAAGGCCCTGGAGAAGTTGCTCCCGGCCTCCTCCTGAGGGCTGCCTGAGCTGGTGGCACCCTCCCCTGGACCGCAAGACTGGGAATTCCTGCTAAGTGTGGCTTCTAGAGTGTATGTGTGTACCCCGCTTCTGACTGCCTAGGGCAAGTGGGCATCCTGTCATCTCCACTGTCCCAAGCAGTCACCAGGTGGCGGCCGGGCCAGCTGGGACCCAGCCCATCCTCCCAGGCAGAGCAGGGTGGTCTGGGCACACTGGGCCTGCCTCTCCAGCCTCAGGATGCTCTTGTTCATCCTGGGCTCAGACCCTCCTCTGTGTGCGTCTCATCACAGCTGGTGGAGGCCCAGGAGTGCCTGACTGTCCCACAGGGGTGGCGCACAGCTCTGGGACCACTCAGAAGATGGGATGTGTGGGTGGAGGATGCCTTGTCTAGGTCAGATCATTCCTGCCTCCTTCCTGAGCCAGCTCAGGGCCTGGGGGAGAGCCAGCTTGGGGTAGGAAGTTAATACTGTTAATTTGGGTTGTTGTTGGATTTACGTTGCTAGATTTTCTCTTTCACCACGTGTGAACTGTGGGTGAGGTTTCAAAGTAGCTTCACCACACGTGGCTTGGTTCCCAGGGACAGTCAGGGCCTCGGGGGCCCAGCTATGTACAACGAAGCTGTCGAAGGAGAAGACAATAAAGTCGCTCCTCAGCTGCTCTGTGTGTTTCTCAGCTGCTCTGTGTTTTGGTTCTGGATGGAGCCAGCTCAGGCCTCCTGCCCTAGGTAGGGGAGGGAGGAGCTGCCCCAGCCAGGGGCAGGTTTGTTCCCCAGTGTTTACTGAGGGCACTCCCAGCATGAGTGCTGCGTCCATCAGCCAGGTTGGGGCGTCTGGGCCGAGACCTTCAGGGCAGGCTCCCCTTCCTGATCCTGGTGGCCCTGGCTGCACTTGGGCTGACCTGCTTTGCTTTGCAAACGCGCCATTCCCCACTGTCTGCAAGCAGCTCCAGGGGATGGTGTGGAAGTGCAGGCTTACTGTGCAGAAGGACCGCAGCAGAGCCATCCCTCGTGGTCTCCTACAGCCCCACATCTGGAAAGACTCCAGTAGCACCGTCAGAAAATTTTCACAGCCCATGCCTGGCCTGGTGAGGGAGGCAGTGTTCCCAGCTCCATCTCAGAGCTTGGTGTGAGAGCAGCATGTCCCGGGGGAGGCCCTGTGCTACGGCGGGCTGGGGATGTTCTTGGCTCTCAAAGCCTTGTCTTGAGTCATGTGGGCTCCAGGAGCAAAAGGCACACCCCTGAGCAGCAGGGGACAGGGCAGTCAGGGTTGCTGCATTGGCCAGTGGCACATGTCATGTGACCAGAACTGAGCCCTTCACTAGCTGTTCTTAAATCTTATTTATTTTCCAACAAATGGCATTTTCCAGGTGCCCCAGTCCTCACTCCTAAGGTCACACCTCAGTTGGCACCTGTGCGTGTGTATGGATACACTTCCCCCCACAGGGCCCTGCCTGGTCTGGTCGGGGGCAGCCCATGAACTCTGGGCCTCACCACGAGGTTCAGGGTGAGACCCTCGTCCCGCCTCAGTGCTGGCCCGAGCTGCCTGGCCAGGGCCGCAGCCCCCATCTTGCCTCTGTCTGCCGGCTGCTCCCGGGGCCTGATCCTCTGGCCCCCACTGGGCCTGGGCTGCACATGGCAGCTGCCTGCTCACTGTCCTCCTCACTCCCTGGCACACAGCTTCAGGGTGGACCAATCACCCAACGTCAGATTCTGAAAGAAAAAGTCCTGGTGAGAAGGGAGGGGGACAAGTGGCTGCACGCGCACACCTGCAGCTGCGCAGACAGACCCTGCTGCCCCCGCCACGCGGGATCTGGGCTGGCAGACACTCACCGGCTTGCGGGCTAGGGCTCCCGCCACTTCTTCCCATTCAGCACCTGCAGCTTCTCCAGGCTCTGGGTCACTAAGCACAGTGCTTGCCCTGAAGAATGATGACCTTGAGCCTCTCCCACCCAGGCTCAGTAGGGCTGGGTGGTACTGCCCAGGGGTCTGAGCTGCAGGATGTGACCTGCCCCTCGCCCGTCACGGCCCCAGCCCCGAGGTCAGCCTTGGGGTAGAGAGACTCAAACCTGCTTTCCCTGGAAAGGGGTCCCTTTGCCTCCCTCGGAAACAAAAAGGAGCTCTCAGTCGTCTGGTCCCCGGAGACTCACCCATCTCACGGACACGGTCCTCCAGGGCTCCTGAAAGCTGGGGGAGGCTCATGGCCTGCAGGGACGCTTGCCAACCCTTGGAGTCTGTGGTGCAGGGACCGAGTTAGCTGGGAGTCTGTGTCCCCACAGGCCCTGCTTTATTCTGAGTCCATGCAACCAGAAGAACCTGCTTGGATCAGAACCTCCCAGGGCCGAGGCTGGGGAGCCCTGTTGTGCCCTTCCTCCCACAGGCTGAGCAAACACTACGAGGCCCGGGTCAGCCCGAGAGAAGACACGGCTGTGCCAGTGGGGACCCAGGTCTGGGCCCTGGCTAGAGGCTACAGAAGTCACTGGTGGTCTCAGCACAGCACAGCCAGTCACAGCACAGGGCCTTTCTCGAGTATCTCCCACCCCTGGGGATAGGCAGTTTTCCTGTCACAGGTGAGGAAGTGGGCTTGGGTCCCCAGGACCCCCTCTCCTTGGACTCTGGGATCATGTGCACACAGGGACCTGGGAGAGTGGCTGCTGGCCGGAGAACCAGGCCAAGCCCACTGGGTCAAACCTGGCTTCAGGGCTCCCCCACCTACCCCTCTGCCCAGTGCGGGGTCAGGCCACTGCTCTTACCAGCTGGGGGGAGGGCTGGGCCCAGAGTGGCTGCACCAGGGGACTGGTCCTGCCTCACTCGGGCTGACAGCTCAGCTTGACAGGCTCTGCCAGACACAGGAACAAATGGTGGTGAGGGCAGAGGCCTGGCCGCCGCAGAGCCCCCACCTCAGACCTTCAAAGGGAGGGAGGTGCTCAGCCCTGTCCCTGCAGCTGGCTCTCATGGGCTGGGCCAGTGCCCCATTAGGCTGTGCTAAAGAGCAGGAGGGCAGCCGGCAAATTCCCGGCCCCGACTCCTGCCTGGGTCTGCCTGCAGGAAGGAAGGGCCTGGATGAAATGGGGGTGGGATGGCTCCAGGCCCTGAAATCCACCTCTCAGTTACAAAACCAGGAGGAAAGGATGCCTGGGGGCCCTGGGGGCCCAGGGGCCGGGTAGCTGACCACTGGAGACCCAGCCCCGGGAAGCTCAGAGCCACTCACCGCAGCTGGTCCAGGACGAAGGCAGCATCCCGGGCCAGGGCCCATGTCTCCTGCAGCCGGGCCTGGACGTCCTCGCGGGCACGGTCCTGCTCCAGCAGGCAGCTCTCCACCACGGCGCGCAGCTCCTGCTCCTGGCACACCTGGCCCCGCATGGCCTCTACCTCCTCGCAGCGCTGCAGCGGGGTGGGGGGCGCGGGGAGGCTGGGTGGTGGCTGGGCAAGCCAGATCCTTGGCCACGGCCCTGTCCTCTGTGTGGGGCCCTCTCCCCCTTGCATCCACCTGACCCCTCCACACAGCACCACCTTTTCTGTCAGAGATGGGGCCAACTCAGGGGTGTCACCCTGTCCCCCCATCCCCCACCCAGCCACTTACCTTGTGCAGCTGGATGGCGAGCTCCTGCATCTCAGCCTCCAGCCGGTCGGCGTAGGCCAGCTCCAGGGCATCCCCGGGCGGGTGGGCACTGCTGTGCCAGCGGGCAATGGCAGATGTCATCTTCCTCTTGGGCCCAAACAGCCTGCAGGGGGAATGTGACCAGGACGTGCCTCAGCCTCCCAAGAGCGCTTACACGAGTCGGAGTTTGCCCCAACCCCGGGCTGAGGGCCAGAGCAGCCCTTCTGGACGCACGTGATGCCGATTTCCTTCAGGTCACTCTCAGTGAGGGTCAGAAAGATGCGGAGGTCCACGTCCTGCTCCTCAAACACCTGCAGGTACTTCAGACACCCGATCTGCTCCAGCAGTGTGGCCAGGTCCTGGCAGGCACAGGGGACGGGTTGGTGGGGGTAGTGGCCGACAACGAAGCAGAGACATTTTCCTCCACTCGGAGCCCCACCACTTCCCCAGGCTCAGCACCAGACAGTGCCTTGTGTGTGGCGCCCAGGCTGTCCCCTCCACTCGGAGCCCCACCACCTCCCCAGGCTTAGCCCAGACAGTGCCTTGTGTGTGGCGCCCAGGCTGTCCCCTCCACTCGGAGCCCCACCGGTTCCCAGGCTTAGCACCAGACAGTGCCTTGTGTGTGGCGCCCAGGCTGTCCCCTCCTACTCTGGTGGCTCAGGCAGGGCCGGATGTCGCAGGCAGGTGAGTCCTCACACTGTGGTCGGCCACCTGGGGACACTGTGTGTTCATCACCAGAAACTGGCCGCCTCCTCCCACACGTGCTCAGTTCTGTGAAGGGGCGATGGCGCTGCTGATCTCGACAATGCTTTGTACGCGGAGAGTGCTGCTCTCTAATTCTAGAGTCTCAGTGTCAGATGTTCTGCTTTCCACTTGTCTAAGCGCAGCTCTTCTCCACGTTCACCTGTCTGGAGGTCACCGAGCTCCCTGGATGTAAGATCCATGTTTCTGATCCACTGAGATGGTCAGGCTGTTTCTCACCCATCGTTTCTGCTCTCTCCTTCTGGAATGCCACTGTATGGGGCAGTGTTGTTGTACTTGAGGGGGTCACAGGTTTCTGTTCATTTTTTTCACTCATTCTTTCTGTTCCTCAAGCGAGATGATCTCAGGTGACCTGTGTTCACAAGTTGTCTGATTCTTCTGCCTGCCCAATTCTGCTGTGAGCTCATCTAGTGATATTTTCATTTCAGTTTACTTTTCAACTCCAGAAATCCTACTTTTGAGAGTTTATTGCTTTTAATGGAGAAACAAATGTTACTCTGACATTTTCTTCAAGGTATTTTCTGAAAGAAACATACTTTGGAGTCTGGTCAGGGTACTGTCCTCTCAGTGTATGTTCAAGGGACTGAGACGTGTGCCTGCTCACTGAGCTGGGGGCTGCAAGGAGAAGCCGGCAAATCCAAGGCTCTACTGAACAGCAAAGCCAGTGCTTTAACAAATAACCAGCCAGGCCAGGCGTGGTGCCAGGCCAGGTGTGGTGGCTCCCACCTGTAATCCCAGCACTTTGAGAGGCCGAGGCGGGCAGATCACGATGTCAGGAGTTTGAGACCAGCCTGGCCAACAGTGAAATCCCGTCTCTACTAAAAATACAAAAAATTAGCCGGGCGTGGTGGCGGGTGCCTGTAATCCCAGCTACTTGGGAGGCCGAGGCAGGAGAATTGCTTGAAACCGGGAGGAGGAGGTTGCAGTGAGCTGTGATCACGCCACTGCACTCCAGCCCATATGACAGTGCGAGACTCCGTCTCGAACAAACAAACCAAATAACCAACCAGAGATTCCCTCTGCCTCTCATCTCTGTGCCTCTTCTGCTCACACAGGGTAGGAGAACTCAGCAGACACAGGTGAGACAGCTGAGCTGTGAGTCACACCTGTGATCCCTAAGGTAATGCGTGGTCAGAGGGACCACAGAAAGGAGGAGGACAGTGGCACCTGCAACCATCACCAAGCACACACTGTGTGTGGTTCCTGTCTCTGCTTCAGCCACATCTTGTCAGACTCCTGCAGGCAGCTCTGAGGTCAGGCTTGCTTTTCTTCTCCCCAGGCTCAGGGAGGCCAACTCCAGTATGGAAAGCAGGGAGACAAGTCCTTCCCGTGGAGAGGAACAGAGTAGAAGCACTGCAGTGGGGGCACCAGCCATGGAGCCGGCTGTGAGCCTGCGGAGCCTAACAGGCCATGGTGACGCCACCGCCATTCTGTTCTCCCAGCAGCGCCTGGCACATCATATACACAACACTTGCCTCATAAGTCACAAAAAGTGCCGTCTCTGAGTGTAACCTCCAGTTTCACAAGCGGTCTTACCTGGGGTCCTGAGTAGGGGGCCCTCTGAGTCTGGGGGCTGGACTCGGCGAGAAAGGCTTCCCTGTCAGTTGCAGCGCGGGGAGGCCACTGGCTGTCAGGATTCTTGGTCTTCATGTAACTTTTAGCTTGTTTGCGAGCTGAGCTTTTACAGGCGTGATCTGAGTCCTGCAGCGAGAGGCATGCATCTGAAGGAGCGCGTGGGCTCACTTGAGAGCCTTCGTAAAACCCCCCACCCGCCACACGGGCTTCCGGTGCGTTTGCTGTCATCTGAGAAGCCAGGCCCTGGACACAGCACATCCCAGTGCAGCACACACGTGCAGCACCTGCTTGTTACAGATGTGCTCATCTTAAAGTAACTGGGGGATATCAGGCATCCCAGCCAGGGACCAGCTATGGGAGACCAAAAAAGAAAGAATCCGTACCTCGTTGCTCTCCACAGAAGCTTCGCTGCTGAGTCCCTGGGCTCTGGCCAGGCCCTCGCTGCTGCTGCTGCTCTGGACGGGCCCCAGGTTGGCACAGAAAGCATGTTCCTCTGAGGGCAGGAAGACAGGGCATCCGCCTGCAGGCCTCACGGAGGTGCTGCACATGGGCGTGCCCCGGGTTGAGCCGCCTCCATCAGGGCACTCCTTGGGGCCTGCAGTGGTTGCTTCCTTATATTTCAAACTTCCTGCCTGTCCTAAACCCTCCCCTCTATACAGACGGGCAGGGCTTCTGTCTTTTTTGTTCACTGATAAATCCCAAGCACCCGGAGCAGTGCTTGGCACATGGTAAGCACTATGGAAACAGCTGCTGCACGGAGGTGCAGTTAGACATTCCTACTGGAGCCTGTCCTGAAAGCCTCAGGGGGCTCCCAAGCAAGGAGCTAAACCTGTTGCTGTGGAATGGCTCCCTTAAGCTGCACGGGGATGCTGGACCAGAAGCTTCTCCCATTCCTCACAAGAACCAGGGCCGTCCACACCTCTCCCTTTCCTGTCCTCTGCTGGATGGCTGTGTCCCAGCGCCAAGCCCAGGGGATAAGTGGGGATGGGCACACAGGAGCTCCAGGACCTGCCTGAGCCGCGGGCTGGACAGGGGTGGGGGTGCACATACCCCGGCTGCTGCTGCTGCTGCTGCTCTCCACGTCCCGCTCATTGATGGGGGAGGTGACGTCCCGGCAACAGAGGCCCTCTTCTTCCAGGGGGTTCTCACCACTGCTGTTGAAGGTGACATAGCCGCAGGGAGGAGGCTGCTCTGTATATAGAATGGGGCCCATGAGCCCAGGGAACTCCAAAGTGAAACCTCCTCAGAGGCCAAGGCCCAGGATAGAGGGTGGTGACTTCCCGGTCATGACCTCATCTACTTGCCCCCATGACCCAGCATGGCTCCATCTGTGGTGTGTGGGTGGAAAAGACGCTCTGAGGGTCAGTCAGTGGCCCAGGCAAGTGCCTGGTGGGGCCAGCGCTGGCAGCCGGGTCAAGCCTGGGCCCTCTCCATTTCTTTTCCAAGGGGAAAACATAGGAAATGGTAAGCTGTATTCACAGATGCCTGACCAGAGAAAACTATACCACTAGTGTTCCCTTTAGCAGGAGGTATCTAATGACCTCACACAGACACCCAGCGACCAGGTGTCTTTATGTCCCTGTGACCTTTAACCACAGGCACTTAGCGGGCCTCCTCGGGTCAGTTAACCCCGGCGAAAAAGATCTGGCTGAGCAGGAAGGAAAAAGGCCTTGGGCTAAAAGTTAACAATAATATGAAATTACCTAACTCTACCTGCCTCTAAAACCAAGCAGAAAAAGGGGCATGCATACCAGGCACTTTCACTCCAGTTTTGCCCCTTTATTTACATAAAAAGACTGACTTGACCAGGCACAGTGGCACATGTCTGTAATCTCAGCTACTCGGGAGGCTGAGACAGGAGGATCGCTTGAGCTCAGGAACTGGAGCCTGCAGTGAGCTATCATCGTGCCTCTGCACTCCAGCCTGGGCTACAGTGAAACCCTGTCTCAAAAAAGAACCCAAAGGACTGGTTGATGGGACCATGGGGAACTTACTTTCCTCGTTACGTATTTTCCTAGTTATGGAGAAGTTTTTACAATCAGCACATGCTATTTATCATTGCCCCCTAAAATTTTTTTGAGACAGGGTCTTGCTGTTATCCAGACTGGAATGCAATGGCACCATCATGGGTCACTACAGCCTTGACCTCCTGGGCTCAAGCAATCCTTCCACCTCAGCCTCTCATGTAGCTGGGGCTACAGGCATGGGCCACCATATCTGGCTAATTTTCAAAATTTTTTGTAAAGATAGGGTCTTGCTACATTGCCCAGGCTGGTCTCACAACTCCTGAGCCCAAGCAATCTTCCTACCTCACACTTCCAAAGTGCTGGGATTACAGGTATGAGCCACTGCACCTGCCCCCCACCCCAATTTTTTTTTTTTTTTTTTTTTTTGAGACAGAGTCTTGCTCTGTTGCTCTGTTGCCAGGCTGGAGTGCAGTGGCACAATCTCGGCTCACTGCAACCTCCGCCTCATGGGTTCAAGCGATTCTCCTGCCTCAGCCCCCTGAGTAGCTGGGATTACAGGCACATACTACCACGCCCGGCTAATTTTTGCATTTTTAGTAAATACGGGGTTTCACCATGTTGGCCATGATGCTCTCGATCTCCTGATCCCTTGATCCACCTGCCTCGGCCTCCCGAAGTGCTGGGATTACAGGCATGAACCACCGCACCCGGCCCCAAATTTCTTAATTACTGACAAAATATATGCACTTATAGAAAATTTAAATTTCACAAGGTATGAGAGGAAAAAACAAAAATCCCCCGAAATACCACACTTGAGACCACCATCGTGATTACTTCTCTGTGGATACATTCGAAGAACCACACACAAGCGGCTTCACACATGTATGATTTTGATAAAGCATTTGTTGTACAGCTATATACATTAATTACCAACCCAGCCCCAGGATGACAGCTTCCTTCCTGTCCCCACCACACCTCAGGCTGCAGCAGGTGGCAGGGACCTTTCGGAAGGAAGAGACTCTGCCACTCAGAATGACCAGCCCGGTGTCCCAGAGCCAGTGCTCACGTCTCAGTGGACAGGACACAGGCGGGCCCTCATGCTTTGATGGGGGTGGCCAGCAGCTCTAGAGGCCTTCCCAGTGGCCTAGTCAGCTTACCCCTCCCAGGATGACGGGAGAAGGTGGGTCTCCAGTTCCCAACCCAGCACCCAGGCTTGGGAAGACAGAATTCTGCGCATCTGCTTGTTCCCGCGGTCTTAGAAGGGAATTCAATTACTCACGTACCCTTGGCTGAAACACTGTCTACTCTCACTCTTCCAAGTCCTGGCCTCAGAGAGGCCTTACTCCCGACAGGGACCAGCCACCAGGCCTGTGAGACCAGCAGCCTTGGCCTGGCCATGAGTGGGTGACAGCCGTCAAAGGAAGACATAACTCACACCTCCAGCTGAGCTCTGGGACAAACCACAGCAATAGAGAGTAGGCACCAAACCCAACTCCCCTAAAAACAGCCCCCAGCACTCCCCAAGAGCAAAACGCTCAACACCCTGGGGCTGGGAATCTGAGAATGAACGAGATCGGAAAACCCAAAGGCTAGGATTCTTCACCAGCAAGTCAACAAGTGGCCCTCTCTCAGGAGGGTCTGAGAAAACAGCAGGGCCTGCCCGTGGCCTCCTGCCCCCAGCAGCACACCCGACCCAGCTGGTGTGGGCAGGGCAGGGAAGTGAACTTCACGCTTTGCCTCCTCCCTGCATGAGCCGACCCACCTACGTGATGAATGAAATCTGACCTTAGCTACATTTCTGCTGCACTAGAGAAAGTTCTATTCCTCAATTTAACCAATGAAAAGGAAACTCAAGGAGATAAAGCAAAAAACAAGAGCTAGTCCGTGGCCAATGCATTTCCATCACTGGACTCAATCTTGAGTCTCCCTGAGCATGAAAGCTGGGCCACCTGTCCCGCTGCCACCTGAGGTCCAGTGACTCACATTTCAGGAGCCTAAGAGCTATTCCATTCTTGCCAACACAGAATCTTGGTATGCAATGAGAAATAGCCCTCGGGCCACTCACCATAGCGAGGCCGTGGGGCTCTGCTGCCCAGGCCAATGCCTGTGATCCTGGCCAGGGCTCGCGGTCCCTCATGGATGCTGACACCCTTCTTCCGGCAAGGCCTCTGTCTCTGAGGAGCAGGGCAGGACTCATCAGAAGAGCTCAGATCTTCGTACTTTTCTGTGGTCAAACACCAAGATTAAGATAGTCTGTTCAGTACTGGACTCATTTACTAATCCTACGACAAACTGAAAAAAACTAACCGTCACCGGTTTTGTTAAATTAAGGAGAAGGGTATCTGCCAGGGCATCACTTTTGAGAAATGTCCTAACAGGCCGGGGCGCTGCTCCAATGGGCCACAGGGAGCTGCAAAGTTAGTGAGGGTGGAAAGCTTCATTTTTCTCGAGACAGAGTCTCATTCTGTCCCCCGAGCTGAAGTGTAATGGCATGATCTTGGCTCACTCACTATAACCTCTGCCTCCTGGGTTCAAGCGATTCTCACACCTCACCCTCCCAAGTAGCTGGGGTTCATGCCCAGTGTTGTTTTTTTTTTTTTTTTCAGTAGAGACAGGCTTTTGCCATGTTGGCCAGGCTGGTCTCAAACTCCTGACCTCAGGTGATCTGCCTGCGTCGGCCTCCCAAAGCGCTGGGATTACAGGCATGAGCCACCATGCCCAGCCAGGAGTTTATTATCTCTCTTGGGGTTTGCAAAATTGTTCATAATCAGAAATTTTGCTCTAATTTGAATAAGTAAAAACCATCTCTTCATTAAAATATATGGTAATATCAGGTCACAACTGCTTTTTCCTAATCCCTTCCTTTGGAAACAACTTTTTTTTTTTTTCTTTTGAAAAGGGAGTTTTGCTCTTGTTGCCCAGGCTGGAACTTCCACCTCCTGGGTTCAAGCGATTCTCCTATCTCAGCCTCCCGAGTAGCTGGGATTATAGGCAGATGCCACCATACCCAGCTAATTTTTATATTTTAGTAGAGATGGGGTTTCATCATATTAGGCTGGTCTTGAACTCCTGACCTCAGGTGATCCACCCGCCTCAGCCTTGCAAAGTGCTGGGATTATAGGCATGCACCACTGCGCCCGGCTGTAAACAACTTATTAAGCAATTCTGTATTTTCTTTTTTTTCTTTTTTTTTTTTTGAGACGGAGTCTCGCTCTGTCGCACAGGCAGGAGTGCAATGGCGCCATCACGGCTCACTGCAAGCTCCACCTCCCGGGTTCACACCACTCTCCTGCCTCAGGCTCCTGAGTAACTGGGACTACAGGAGCCCGTCACCATGCCCAGCTAATTTTGTTTTTGTATTTTTAGTAGAGATAGGGTTTCACCATGTTAGCCAGGCTGGTCTTGATCTCCTGACCTTGTGATCCGCCCACCTTGGCCTCCCAAAGTGCTGGGATCACAGGTGTGAGCCACCACGCCCGGCCACAACTCTGTATTTTCTAAAGCATGGCATGTGTTTGCTATGATTATAAACCGTTTCGAATCACTACCCAGTGTGAGCTTTCAGAGCGCAACCCAGAGCTTTTACTACTTTGTAGCTTTTCAGTTTTTCATATTTGATTTGTATAAGGCTCTGATCTGATTCTACTTTTAAGAGATATGTGAGTTGTATACAGGAGGAAATGCTATCTCCTTGTGGAGGTGGTAAGCTGGGGAGCAAATGAAGGGAGAGGTCCTTTGCATTACCACCTGAGTTGTGTTTATTATGAAACAATCCCAGCGCCAGGGAAGGAGCTGGGCTGAGCCTGACCCTGGGAAAGCAGCTGCTCACTCAGGTGCAAACTGAGAGGACAACTCAGGGCAGGCCGGCAAAGAGGGAGAACTCAGGCCCTGAACGTGGGCCACTCTGTCCTTCCCCATGAAGAGGCTCATGCTCTGGCGACTGAGCTAGCCATATGGACACACACCCTCTCACACTCAAAGATCTACAGCACCCCAGGGAGACTGTGCTTCCATCCAAGCTGAAGGGGAGAGAGCTGTAAGACAAACGGCACAGAGGCAGCAATAAGCAAGAGAACGGCAGCTGCGTGAATCTCAGCACCCAACACACCCTCAGAGCGGCTTAAAAAGAACAGGCAGATGGAAACCACAAAAAAGCCAGGGCTGCAATCCTGCTATCAAAGTGGAATTCAGGGCAAAATGCATTAAATATGACACAGAAGGACACTTTTTTTTTTTTTTTGACACAGAGTTTCACTCTGTCACCCAAGCTGGAGTGCAGTGGCACAATCTCGGCTCATTGTAACCTCCGCCTCCCGGGTTCAAGTGATTCTCCTGCCTCAGCCTCGCGAGTAACTGGGATTATAAGTATGTGCCATCATGCCTGGCTAATTTTTGTATTCTGAGTAGAGAGAAGGTTTCACCATGTTGGCTGGGCTGGTCTCGAACTCCTGACCTCAGGTGATCTGCCCGCCTTGGCCTCCCAAAGTGCTTGGATTACAGGCACAAGCCATGCCCGGCCAGAAGGACACTTCTAATACTAAAAGCCGTAATTCACAGTGAATCTATAACAAGTTATGAAAATCTGTCACCAAAAAATGCGCCAACTTCCTTCATAAATCAGAAACACGCTAATAGGTAATTTTGTAGAAAATGAACTAAGAGTACATAATCCTAAATAAGATAGACTCACAGATATGCTAAATTGTATACAGACAGCAGACAATACAACTTCTTCTCAAGCAAAACACGGAACATTAAAAAATATTGATCAGGGCTGGGCACGGTGGCTCACGCCTGTAATTCCAGCACTTTGGGAGGCCGAGGTGGGCGGATCACTTGAGGTCAGGACCTCGAGACCAACCTGGCCAACATGGTGAAACCCTGTCCCTACTAAAAATACAAAAAAAAAAATGAGCCAGGCGTGGTGGCAGACGCCTGTAATCCCAACTACTCGGGAGGCTGAAGCAGGAGAGTCACTTGAACCTGGGAGGCGGAGGTTGCAGTGAGTCGAGATAGCGCCTGGGCACTCCAGCCTGGGTGACAGAGTGAGACTACATTTGAAAAATATATATATATATTGATCAGTAGGTGATAAATAAGATGACAAGGAAGTTATGTATATGTAAGAATTATAAACACTCTGATCAGACACATTACAGTTGATCAGAATAACATGAGAAATTAATCACAAGATCGAAAAGGCCCTTCCACCTAGAAATTAACAAAAACAACCATAATACTTCTATTAGACAACTCCTGGGTGAAGGAGAAAATATACATAAAAATTACAGAATTTCTGAAAAATAATAAGGAAAGTATTAAATACAGAACCCCCAGAATACACTTAAAGCAGCAATCAGCAAAAATTCACAGCCTCTAACATTTAGCAACAAAAGGGTAACAATGAAAATGAAAGAAATTTCCAACTCAAAGAACTAGAACAACAACAAAGTAAGCCAAAGAAAAATAAAAGCAGAAATTAGACAGAAAATCAGTTGGTCTCATTAATAAATCAAAATCCGATGGGTTTTTCTTGTTTTTCCACTAAACAGACAAAGTACTAGTATTTAACTTAAGAAAAAAGGAACAGGGCGGGCATGGTGGCTCACGCCTGTAATCCCAGCACTTTGGGAGGCCGAGGCGGGCAGATCACGAGGTCAGGAGATCGAGACCATCCTGGCTAACACGGTGAAACCCCGTCTCTACTAAAAATACAAAAAAAAATTAGCTGGGCGTGGTGGTGGGCACCTTGTAGTCCCAGCTACTCAAAAGGCTAAGGCAGGAGAATCGCTTGAACCTGGGAGGCGGAGGTTGCAGTGAGCCAAGATCGCGCCACTACACTCCAGCCTGGGCGACAGAGCAAGACCCTGTCTCAAAAACCAAACAAACAACAAAAAAGATCTCACCCATTTACAGGATTTTTAAAAGCTCATGTCAAACATGTAGAGTAGAATAGTGGTTATCAGAGGTTGGGGGTGGGGAAGTAGTGGGAGAGATTGGTCAATAGGTATAAAATTACAGACTGAAGAAAGAAGTTCTGGTGTTCACAGTAGAGTGACTATACGGAGGAGCGTATACCTCAAAATAGCTACTAGAAGAAAGGATTTTAAATGTTCTCATCTCAAAAAAATGATAAATGTTTGAGGTGATGGATAAGCTAATCACCCTAATTTGATCATTACACAGTGTATACATGTATCAAAACATCACACACTGTACCCCATAAATATGTAGTTATTTTGTGTCAATTAAAAATGAGATAAATATTTTCCAGGTCAGGTGCAGGAGCTCATGCCTGTAGTCCCAGCACTTTGGGAGGCTGAGGCGGGTGGATTGCTTGAGCTGAGGACTCTTGAGACCAGCCCGGTCAACATGGCAAAACCACCTCCCTACAAAAAATACAAACATAAGCTGGGCGTGGTAGGGTGCACCTACAGTCCTAGCTACTCGGGCTGAGGTGGAAGGATCGCTTTGAGCCTGGGAGGCAGAGGTTGCAGTGAGTCGAGAATGGGTCACTGGACTCCAGCCTGGGTGACAAAGCAAGACCCTGTCACAAAAAATAAATCAGTATTTTCCATGCCAAAAAAAAAAAAAAATAATAACAAGAGAAAATAACCACTGAAACAGAGTATTTTATTTTGTTTTATCTATGTACTTTCTTTGAGATGGAGTCTTGCTCTGTCGCCAAGCTGGAGTGCAGTGGCGTGATTTTGACTCACTGCAATCTCCCCCTCCTGGGTTCAAGTCATTCTCCTGCCTCAGCCTCCGGAGTAACTGGCGCACACCACCACATCAGCTTATTTTTGTATTTTTAGTGGAGACGGGGTTTCACCATGTTGGCCAGGCTGGTCTTGAACTCCTGACCTCAAGTGATCCATACGCCTCAGTCTCCCAAAGTGCTGAGATTACAGGCATGAGCAACTGCACCCACCCTGAAACAGAATTTTTTTTTTTTTTTTTTTTTTTTTTTTTTTGAGAGAGTTTCGCTCCTGTTGCCCAGGCTGGAGTGCAATTGCACAATCTCAGCTCACTGCAACCTCTGCCTCCCGGGTTCAAGCGATTCTCTTGCCTCAGCCTCCCGAGTAGCTGGGATTACAGGCCTGCACCACCATACCCGGCTAATTTTGTATTTTTAGTAGAGACGGGGTTTCTCCATATTGATCAGGCTAGTCTCGAACTCCCGACCTCAGGTGATCCGCCTGACTCGGCCTCCCAAAGTGCTGGCATTACAGGCATGAGCCACTGCACCTGGCCCTGAAACAGAAATATTTTAAAAGGAGAAAAAGAATGGCTGGGCACAGTGGCTCATGTCTATAATCCCAGCACTTTGGGAGGCCCAGGCGGGTAGACCACCTGAGGTCAGGAGTTTGAGACCAGCCCAGCCAACACGGAGAAACCCCGTCTCTACTAAAAACATAAAATTATCCGGGCATGGTGGCGCATGCCTGTAATCCCATCTACTTGGGACGCTGAGGCAGGAGAATCGCTTGAACCCAGGAGGCAGAGGTTGGTGAGCCAAGATCGAGCCATTGCACTCCAGCCTGGAGCAATAAGAGTGAAACTCTGTCTCAAAAAAAAAAAAAAAAAAAGGGAGAAAAAAATTATCTTGTAGAAAATATAATTTACCAGAACTGACCCCATAAGAAGAGAAAGTGTGAGGAGGCCAATGTCTACAGAAGGAATAGAAAAACTGTTATCGAGGAACCACCTCACAGAAAGAGACCAGATGGTTTCATGGGAGGACTCTATTAGTCCAGGTAGCACTAATGCTACGTGTATTGTCCTAGAACACAAAAAAGGAAAGAAAACTTCTAAATTATTTTTATGAAGTATAACATTGATACCCATACCTGATAAAGACAGAACAAAAATAGAAAAGTACAGACCACACCAGGGGCGGTGGCTCACGCCTGTAATCCCAGCACTTTGGGAGGCTGCGGCAGGCGGATCACTGGAGGTCAGGAGTTCGAGACCAGCCTGGCCAACACGGTGAAACCCCGTCTCTACTAAAAGATTAGCTGGGTGTAGTGGTATACACCTGTGATCCCAGCTACTAGGGAGGCTGAGGCAGGAGAATTGCTTGAACCCAGGAAGCGGAGGTTGCAGTGAGCTGAGATCTCGCCACTCCACTCCAGCCTGGGAAACAGAGCAAGACTCCATTTCAAAAACAAAAAAAAGAAGAAAGAAAACTATAGACCAATATCACTTATGACTGAATATCCACAGAAAAATACTAAATATTAATAAAGAGAATTCAAAAACACATTAAAATAATACAACATGTGGGATTTATGCCAAGAACGTAAGGTTGATTCATTATTAGGAGGTTCATGACGACAATCTACCATATAAAAATTCACAATCATCTCCAAAGATATGGGAACAAAATTCAATAGTTACTCCTGTAAAACACCACTCAAGAATAGAAGAACTGATGAATACTTTGTTAATATGCGAAAATAACATATGCCTTCTCTTTTAAAGCCAGCCTCTCATGTAACGTGGCATTTCCACTAAGATGAGCACCAAGGTAAGGAGGCTCACTATCTCCACGATGTTAAACAATGGGCTAGAGGTGTTAGCAACCAAACAAAACAACAATAATGCAATTCAACAAAGTCAGAGTCACGAGAATCAGCAGGAAGCAGTGTATCCGTCCATACTTAAAGATTATATGTTAGTACACCTGTAAAGCCCTAAAGAATCATAACAAAACTACCCTGAACAATACAAGAATTCTGGGCCAGGCGCGGTGGCTCACACTTGTAATCCCAGCACTTTGGGAGGCCGAGGCGGGTGGATCACGAGGTCAGGAGATCGAGACCCCGGTGAAACCCCGTCTCTACTAAAAATATAAAAAAATTAGCCGGGCATGGTGGCGGGCGCCTGTAGTCCTAGCTACTCGCAGAGGCTGAGGCAGGAGAATGGCGTGAACCTGGGAGGCGGAGCTTGCAGTGAGCCGAGATCGCGCCACTGCACTCCAGCCTAGGTGACAGAGCGAGACTCCGTCTCAAAAAAAAAAAAAGAATTCTGTAAGGTAGCAGAATATAAAATTAGTTTGCAGGGCCGGGTGCAGTGGCTCACACCTGTAATCCCAGCACTTTGGGAGGCTGAGGCGGATGCATCACCTGAGGTTGCGAGTTCGAGACCAGCCTGACCAACATGGAGAAACCCCATCTCTACTAAAAATACAAAAAATTAGCTGGGCATGGTGGTGCACGCCTGTAATCCCAGCTACTTGGGAGGCTGAGGCAGAATTGCTTGAACCTGGGAAGCGGAGGCTGCAGTGAGGCAAGATCGCTCCATTGCACTCCAGCCTAAGCAACAAGAGCAAAACTCCTGTCTCAAAAAAAAAAGTTTGCAGAAATCCACTCCCTTCAAATGCACTGACAATATGCAGTTAAACAATATAATGACACCACTAAAGAACTTATTCACGCATCCAACCACCACCTGTTCCCCAAAAACCTACTGAAATAAAAAATAAATAGCACTGAGTAATTAATACCCTGAGATTTGGGGGAAAAAAGGGATATAATGAGAGGGAAAACCCCATTTACAATAGCAATAAAGATGATCAAACACTTAGGAATAAACTTAAGTCATATGCAAAATGTAGATGAAGAAAAATTTAAAACCCTCCTGCAAGACCCAAAAGTACACTGGAACAAGAAGTCATCCCTTGTTCTTGGATAGGACAACTCAACAACACAAAGATATAGTTAATTTACACATTGTCACAATCTCAATAAAAATATCAATACTGTTTTTAAGGAGCTAGACAAGTTGATATTCAAGTTCATATAGAAAAATAAACAAGCCATAGCTCAGGAAACAGTGAAAACAGAAAACTAAGAGGGGCCTGCCCCTACTCGGTAGTCAAGCATACTACAGAAAGCCTCTACAGTCACAACAGCCTGGTTTTGTACCACTCTCCATCGTAACCATCCTTCTCTCCTGTTAGAGCAGGGGCCTCAAACTTGACATGAAGGTGGCAGCCAGGGAAGGGGGGACATTTTTCTCTGCCAGCTCACCTAAAGCTCAAGGCAACCAGAGACCCCAGCAGGGCGTGGCTGGCAGGTGTGGGTACCTGGGCTCCGATAGAGGCTCTTGGGCAGAGAGGGCGAATGAGTGTCCATCAAGGCCACGATCTTCATGTGTCCGTACTGCTTGGCCAGCATCCGGGCTGTGGCGCCACTGTGGTCTCTCACGTCCACCTTGACTCCCTGCGAATGTCCGTGAAAGGGTAATTAGGGGCCTCTCCTTCAAAGCGCCTGCCCTTCCTGGGCTGCTGGCTGGGAAGAGAGAAGGGCATATGCTGGTTTCTGACTGCCTCCCTGTGTGGGAAACATCACATCTGCATGAAAAAGAGGCAGGCTTGTCTGCACCACAGCCACAAGTTTTGCTCTCACTCTCTTCTTAGTAACAAGGATGAGGGGGGCTGAGGGCTGGGGGCTGGGGAGTCATCTCCCACGCTCATGACCTCCCTTGCAGGGGGCTGGCAGCCACCATGTGGAGATCCCAGCCTTCACCTTCTGCGTCTGGGCTGTGTCCCACTCACTTCACTTGTCTTCAAAGAAAGCAGCCTTTTAAACCAGTCAGAATGAAAGCACCATCCTCTGAAGCAGAATTCGTAACTTTGATCCAAAGCTCTATAATGTATTTACAGGTCTCGCAGCGCAACAATTCCACTTCTATCACTCTAAGGAAATAACCCTAAATACAGAGAAGGCTTTAGTGCACAAAGATATTTGGCACAGGCCGGGTGCGGTGGCTCATGCCTGTAATCCCAGCACTTTGGGAGGCCGAGGTGGGCGGATCACGAGGTCAGGAGATTGAGACCATCCTGACCAACGTGGTGAAACCCCGTCTCTACTAAAAATACAAAAATTAGTCGGGTGTGGTGGCGGGTGCCTGTAGTCCCAGCTACTCCGGAGGCTGAGGCAGGAGAATCGCTTGAACCTGGGAAGCGGAGGTTCAAGTGAGCCGAGATCATGCCACTGCACTACTCCAGCCTGACGACACAGTGAGACTCTGTCTCACAAAAAAAAAATTAAAATTAAAATTAAAAAAAAAAAAAAAAAAAAGGATGTTTGGCACAACATATTCACAGTAATGAAAACCTACCTAGAGAAAACCTGAATGCTCAGGGGGATGAGGACTCAGTTATCTTATTGCCATAGATGATGATATTTACAAACAGCTGTATGATCAAGTTGAAAAAGGATCATGGCCAAGTGAGGTGGCTCATGCCTGTAATCCCAGCATTTGAGAGGCCAAGGCAGGTGGATCGCTCGAGCTCAGGAGTTGGAAAACAACCTGGGCAACACAGCATGACCCCACCTCTACAAGAAAAGAAAACAAACTATAATCAATACAGCATGTTTTTGGTGTCACTGTACACTGTAACTGTCCTCTCCTGTCAGACTAGGCAGCTGGGGGAGGCAGGGGAGCCAGAGCCAAATCTCAGAGGAGGAGGTGGGACCCCGGAAAAGGGGAGCACCTTTAATAAAAATCAGCAGGGTGTGCCAGCACATGCCTGTAGTCCCAGCTACTCGGAGGCTGAGGCAGGTGGATCACTTAAGTCCCAGAGGTTGACGCTGCAGCGAGCTGAGATCGCACCACTGGTGGTACTCCAGCCTGGGCAATAGAGCGAGACCTTGTCTCAAAAAAAATAAAAAAGAATCATGATACAAAACTACATATACATTACAACTCCTGCAAAATGAGACAAAAAAAAATACACAGAAAACAATATTGGAAGGTAACATGCCCAAAATGTTGCTATTTTTAAGTTATTTATTATTTTTGATGGAGATTTTTCCAATTTTCCAATCTCCTATGTTTTTAAAATGTACTATCATAAGCAAGTTTGCTTTTTTTTTTTTGAGATAGGATCTTGCTCTGTTACCCAGGCTGAAGTGCAGCGGCGCCTAAGGAAATAATGCAGGACATACACTACAATTTAGAATTTTCACTGTGGCATTCAGCATAGTGAGAATCAGAAGGAACTGAAGAGATCAGTGAGCCACGTGAGAGCATATTCAGAAAGCAGAGTGCCTCTTGCCCATTTACGCGGTGGGTGGGAGTACCTGCAGTGACAAGGACTAAGGTGCACAAAACATCATTAAGAGGAAAAAAGCAGGGCTGGGCGCGGTGGCTCATGCCTGTAATCCCAGCACTTTGGGAGGCCGAGGTGGGCGGAGCACAAGATCAGGAGTTCCAGACCAGCCTGGCCAACATGGTGAATCCTTGTCTCTACTAAAAATACAAAAAAAAAAATTAGCTGGGCGTGGTGGCGGGCGCCTGTAGTCCCAGCTACTCCAGGAGGCTGAGGCAGGAGAATCGCTTGAATCCAGGAGGTGGAAGTTGCAGTGAGCCAAGATCGCGTCAATGCACTCCAGCCTGGGCGACAGAGGGAGACTCCATCTCAAAAAAAAAAAAAGAATCACAACCCTTAAGTAGTTTTGCTACCACCCATACTGCAACTGTCTCTCCTGTTAGACCAGGGGGCCTCAACCTTCACCCCCACAGGGAGTCGGTGGGGAAGGCAGAGGTGGTCTCTGAGCAGGGATACAGGAAAAAACTGTGTTTTCACAAAGTGTAAGCAGTTTTACTTTCTAGACTGCCCCCCATCCTACTTTTGACTCTGGTTAAAAATTACCTATGAAACTTTGAGCCTTAAAAAATAATTTATAGGCCGGGCGCGGTGGCTCACACCTGTAATCTCGGCACTTTGGGGGGTGAGGCGGGCGGCTCACAGGTCATGAGTTCCAGACCAGCCTGGCCAATGTGGTGAAACCCTGTCTCTATTAAAACATACAAAAATTAGCCGGGCATGGTGGTGTATGCCTGTAGTCCCAGCTACTCAGGAGGCTGAGGGAGGAGAAATGCTTCAATCCAGGAGGCGGAGGTTGCAGTGAGCTGAGATCATGCCACTGCACTACAGCCTGGGTGACAGAGTGAGATTCCATCTCAAAAAAATAAATAAATAAATAGTAACAATAATTTATAAGCTGGGCACGGTGGCTCAAGCCTGTAATCCCGGCACTTTGGGAGGCTGAGACGGGTGGATCACCTGAGGTCAGGTGTTCAAGACCAGCCTGGCCAACGTGGTAAAACCCCATCTCTACTAAAAATACAAAAATTAGCCGGGCATGGTGGCACACGTCTGTAGTCCCAGCTACTCAGGAAGCTGAGGAAGGAGAATCGCTTGAGCCCAGGAGGTGGAGGTTGCAGTGAGCCAAGATCACGCCACTGCACTCCAGCCTGGCCAACAGACGAAGCAAGACTCTACCTCAAAAATAAAAAATAAAAATAAAAAATAATTTATTGGCTGGGCACAGAGGCTCACACCTGTAATCCCAGCACTTTGGGAGGCTGAGGTGGGCGGATCACTTGAAGTCAGGAGTTTGAGACCAGCCTGGCCAACAACCAGCCTGGTCAGGAGTCTGAGGCCAGCCTGTATCTACTAAAAACACAAAAGTTAGCTGGCAGTGGTGACACGCACCTGCAATCCCAGCCACTCGAGAGGCTGAGGCAGGAGAATCGCTTGAACACGGGAGGCAGAGATTGCAGTAAGCCGCTGCACTCCAGCCTGGGCGACAGAGGGATACTCCATCTCAAAAAAAAAAAAAAAAAAAATTCTAGTTTAAGTTTGATAGAAGGAACCTTAAGGTTTTAACCAGAATAAAACAGTAGCCTCTTTAATGTAGGATTTTAACTTGTTATGTATTTTTGGTTTTGTTTTTGAGGCAGAATCTCACTCTGTGGCCCAGGCTGGATTACATTGGCTCATTGCAATCCTGACTGCCCCAGCTCAAGTGATCCTCCCATCTCAGCCTCCCTGGGATTACAAACACACACCACAACTGGCTTTTTTTTTTTGAGATGGAGTCTCACTCTGTCACCCAGGCTGGAGTGCAATGGTGCAATCTCAGCTCACTGCAACCTCTGCCTCCCGGGTTCAAATGATTCTCCTGTCTCAGCCTCCGAAGTAGCTGGGATTACAAGCACCTGCCATCATGCCCGGCTAATTTTTATACTTTTAGTAGAGATGGGGTTTCACTATGCTGACCAGGCTGGTCTTGAACTCCTGACCTCAGATGATCCACCTGCCTTGGCATCCCAAAGTGCTGGGATTACAGGCATGAGCCACCACGCCTGGCCAATTTTTTTTTTTTTTTTTTAATGTAGAGACAAGGTCTCACTGTACTGCCCAGACTGGTCTCCAACTCCAGCCTCAAGCGATCCTCCCACTTTGGCCTCTAAAAGTGCTGGGATTACTGGCATGAGTCACTGTGCCTGACATGAAAATAAATTTTTATCTACTTATGCTTTAAAAGATTTTTTTTCCTATTTTATAATGTCCATATTACTAAAGAGACACATGATCAAAATTCATTTTAACATGAAGGTGGGATCAGAAAGTTTAGAAATCATGGAACAAGACTACCTGGAAGGCATGAATCAACTTTCTCTTAAAGAGAGAGGCCCAAACAGATCCATATCCTCTTCTCCTGACTGAGCTGCTGGGACTTGGCCTCACTGGCAGAAGGGAAATGAGGGAGAAAGAAAGCAGCCACAGCCCTTTCTTCCCCTAGCAAAGAGCACAGGATGCCCAGACTTGCCCAGTTCTCTACCTCCAGAAATGGAGCCCACCTCTGGAGGGGCAGGCTGGGAAACCGGGTGGGCCCCCTCCTCTGGCTCCAGGTGGTCTAACAACTGGGCAGCAGGAAGAATGTGGGAGAGAGGAGCTTCCAGACAGGGCTTGCCCACCAGCCTCCCTGGCAGGCAAACCACCCAGGCCATCGGGCCACCTGCTGCCAGTCCTGCCCCATCCCACCAAGCAGTCACTAACCAACACTTTGATTCTTGATTAAAGTGCTGGAGGAAGAACTCAGTGTTCCTGAGTTTGATAATTTTGTGTGACTGGGAAAGAGAACATTCTTGCTTTTAGGAAATACATAATGAAACTGTTACTTTTAGGAAATACATATTTAGGGAAAAAGGGGCATT
Organism: Nomascus leucogenys; assembly: GCF_006542625.1. Taxonomy (NCBI): domain Eukaryota; kingdom Metazoa; phylum Chordata; class Mammalia; order Primates; family Hylobatidae; genus Nomascus; species Nomascus leucogenys. Next base: position 98,400,876 of record NC_044398.1, on the reverse strand, counting down.
ATGTCACAATTTACATTTAAATGATTCAAAAAAGATATGCATGTTATATATAAAGAGACTGATAAGAAAATGAGGTGAAATGTTAACATTTGGGGAATCTAGTAAAGGCATGCAGATTGTTGGCCAAGCACTGTGGCTCCTGCCTGTAATCCCAGCACTTTGGGAGGCCAAGGTGGGAAGACTGCTTGAGGCCAGCAGTTCAAGACCAGCCTGGGCAACATAGTGAGATTTTGTCTCTACAAAAAACACTTAGTCAGGCGTGGTGGTGCGTGCCTGTAGTCCCAGCTACTGAGGAGGCTGAGGCAGAAGGATTACTTCAGCCCAGGAGGTTGAGACTGCAATGACCCATGATCAGGCCACTGCACTCTAGTCTAGTGACAGAGCAAGACCATATATAAAAAATAAAATAAAATAAAATAAAATTATTTGCAGAAAAAGAAACCCAAATGGCCATTAAAGATAAGTATAAAGTATTACAGAAAAATAAAAAATAAAACATAAATTAAAATTAAAAAATGAAAAGATGCTCAACCTCATCAGAAATCAAAGAAAGGCAAAAATCAAAAGGAGGCACTAATCTGACTATGGGAGCCAAAGAAGTCTAACATCCTGGCCAGGCGCAGTGGCTCACGCTTGTAATCCCAGCACTTTGGGAGGCTGAGACAGACAGATCATGAGGTCAGGAGTTCAAGACCAGCCTGGCCAACATGGTGAAATCCTGTCTCCACTAAAAATACAAAAATTAGCCGGATATGGTGGCACACACCTGTAATCCCAGCTACTCGAGAGGCTGAGGTAGAACTGCTTGAGCCCAGGAGTCAGAAGTTGCAGTGAGCTGAGATCATACCACTGCACTCCAGCCTGGGGACAGAGCAAGACCCCATCTCAAAAAAAAAAAAAAAAAAAAAAAAAAAGGCCAGGCACGGTGGCTCATGCCTGTAATCCCAGCACTTTAGGAGGCCAAGGCAGGCGGGTCACAAGGTCAAGAGATTCAGACCATCCTGGCCAACATGGTGAAACCCCATCTCTACTAAAAATACAAAAATTAGCTGGGTGTGGTGGCCAGTGCCCGTAGTCCCAGCTACTCGGGAGGCTGAGGCAGGAAAATCGCTTGAACCTAGGAGACAGAGGTTGCAGTGAGCCGAGATCGCGCCACTGCACTCCAGCCTGGGCGATGGAGAGAGACTCCATCTCAAAAAAAAAAAAAAAAAAGAAGTCTAACACCCTAAGGGGAGGGGTGTGAACCAGGACCACTACGGAAGAAAGCAAGTTTACACTACCCACTACTGACTGAGATTCACCCACCTTACATAACAAAAACTCTACTTTGAAGAACACATCCTAAGCTTCCAAAGAAATTCCCATATGTGCTTAAAAAGACATGTAAGAAATGTCAACGGCAGGCTGGGCGCAGTGGCTCATGCCTGTAATCCCAGCACTTTGGGAGGCCGAAGTGGGTAGATCACTTGAGGTCAGGAGTTCAAGACCATCCTGACCAACATGGTGAAACCCTGTCTCTACTAAAAATACAAAATTAGCCAGGCATGGTGGCACACACCTGTAATCCCAGCTACTCGGGAGGCTGAGGCAAGAGAATCGCTTGAACCCGGGAGGTGGAGGTTGCAGTGAGCCAAGATCGCGCCACTACACTCCAGCCTGGGTGACAGAGTGAGACTCCGTCTCAAAAAAAAAAAGAAATGTCAACGGCAGCACTGTCAGAAGAGCAAAGTGGAACCCAACCTAACAGCCCACTAATAAGGGAGAGGATGAAGGCGACTGAGGCACCCCTCCACACACACAGCTGTTAGAGTGCGTTTTGCCTGCATGAACCAACATGCTGCTGAATGACACACACAATCTGATATGCTGTTTACACCCATCTTTCAAGATTCAAAACAAGTCTACACATGGTGTTAAGGATGCACAGTATATGATAAAAATATAAAATCAGGGACAGGAGAGGTACACACAGGCAGCTGGAGAGTTTTGCCTCTGGAAAAGGAAGAAGGTGGATGAAATAGAAAGGCATATAAAGGTGATTTTGGTTGTGTCCTTTACAAACACAACGGGAGAGGAGCTGAGGCAGATGAGACAAGAGGTTAATGTGTGTCACACACAGGTACTGGGTTTGTGTGGGTGGCTATCTTACCTCTATACTCTTTTGAGTGCTTCATAGTTTAGGATGCGTGATTCTTACTGTGGTGGGAGTGGAAGATGGCAGTGGCAACATCCACATTAAGACTGTACTTACACTTCACCCAAAACTTGTAACCTTAGTGCTGGACCATACAGATGTGGTCACACGTGTTTACAGACACATGTGCAAAGGTATTCTGCTCAGCACTGTGCATAACAGTAAATGATTGGCAAGGACCTAATACTATCTGTAGATTATTGTTAAAGAAACTCTGATTCGGCCAGGCACAGTGGCTCACACCTGTAATCTCAGCACTTTGGGAGGCTGAGGTGAGCCGATCACAAGGTCAGGAGATTGAGACTATCCTGGCTAACATGATGAAACCCCATCTCTACTAAAAAGAAAACACAAAAAATGAGCCAGGCGTGGTGGCACACACCTGTACTCCCAGCTACTCGGGAGGCTGAGGCAGGAGAATTGCGTGAACCCGGGAGGCAGAGGTTGCAGTGAGCTGAGATTGCACCACTGCACTCTAGCCAGGGCGACAGAGTGAGACTCTGTCTCAAAACAAACAAACAAACAAACAAACAAACAACCTCTGATTCATCCCTACAGGGAATACCATGCCATCATAAAAAAAAAAAAAAAAAAAAAAAAAAAGAGAGGCCAGGCACGGTGGCTCACGCCTGTAATCCCAGCACTTTGGGAGGCCAAGGCGGGCGGATCACGAGGTCAGGAGATCGAGACCATCCTGGCTAACACGGTGAAACGCCATCTCTACTAAAAATATAAAAAATTAGACGGGCATGGGGGCGGGCGCCTGTGGTCTCAGCTACTCGGGAGGCTGAGGCAGGAGAATGGCGTGAACCTGGAAGTCGGAGGTTGCAGTGAGCCGAGATTGCGCCACTGCACTCTAGCCTGGGCGACAGAGCGAGACTCTGTCTAAAAAAAAAAAAAAAAAAAGAGAGAAGGGGCTGGGCGCGTTGGCTCGTGCCTGTAATCCCAGTGCTTTGGGAGACCGAGGCAGGCGAATTACCTGAGCTCAGGAGTTCAAGACCAGCCTGGACAACGTGGCAAAACCCTGTCTCTACAAAAAAATTACAAAAATTGGCTGGGCATGGTGGCACGTACCTGTAGTCCCAGCTACTTGGGAGGCTGAGGCAGGAGGATCACTTGAGCCCAGGAGGTCAAGGCTGCAGTGAGCTCAGACTGCACCACTCCACTCCAGCCTGAGTGACAGAGCAAGACCCTGTCTCTTTATTTGTTTATTTAGAGATAGTCTCACTCTGTCACCCAGGCTGGAGTGCAGTGGCAACATCTTGGCTCATCGCAACCTCCGCCTCCCAGGTTCAAGTGATTCTCCTGTCTCAGCCTCCCAAGTAGCTGGGATTACAGTGCCAGCCACCTGTATTTTGTATTTTTGTATTTTTAGTAGAGGCGGGTTTCACCATGTTGGCCAAGCTGGTCTCAAACTCCTGACCTCAAGTGATCTGTCTGCCTTGGCCTCCCAAAGTGCTGCGATTACAGGAGTGAGCCACTGCACCTGGCCCCGTCTCTTTATACACCAATGTAAAACAATCTCCATGATTAAGTTTAAAAAAAAACGCAAGATGGGAGCAGCTGTGCATGGGGTAGGACCATGCGCGTGTGTGGGTGCAGTCCCAGAGTCGCCCGTGGGGAGGGTGCCAAGGAGACGCAGGCAGGGTGGGGGACAAGCCTGCGGTGCACCCACCTTCTGGTCTGCATGTGTACCACGTGCAAGTTCTGTCCCAAAATTCTTTGTGAAAAAGAGATACCATGTGAAATTTTCATTATTTAAGAAATTCCCACCAATAAGTGACAAAAAAACAAACTATCCAATAGAAAATTGGGCTATAAACATAGACAACTCATAAGACAAATACAAATGGCCAGCCAGGCATGGTGGCTCACACCTGTAATCCCAGCACTTTGGGAGGCCAGGGCAGGCGGATCATGAGGTCAGGAGATCGAGACCATCCTGGCTAACATGGTAAAACCCCGTCTCTACTAAAAATACAAAAAATTAGCCAGGATTTTTTGTATTTTTAGTCCCAGCTACTCGGGAGGCTGAGGCAGGAGAATCCCTTGAACCTGGGAGGTGGAGGTTGCAGTGAGCTGAGATCATGCCACTGCACTCCAGCCCGGGCGACACAGTGAGACTCAGTCTCAAAAAAAAAAAAAAAAAAAATACAAATGGCTAAGAAATCTATTTAAAAATGTTCAACTGGTTGGGCGCGGTGGCTCATGCCTGTAATCCTAGCACTTTGGGAGGCTAAGGTGGGCGGATTGCCTGAGCTCAGGAGTTCAAGACCAGCCTGGGCAACATGGTGAAATCTCATCTCTACTAAAATACAAAAAATTAGCCAGGTGTGGCGGCGTGCGCCTGTAGTCCCAGCTACTCAGGAGGCTGAGGCAGGAGAATTGCTTGAACCTGGGAGGTAGAGGTTGCAGTGAGCTGAGATCACGCCACTGCACTCCAGCCTTCCAGCCTGGGCGACAGAGCACAAGACTTCCGTCTCCAAAAAAAAAAAAAAATTTCAACTACTCTAACAAGGACAAACTAAAATGACATGCCACAATTCACCTGCCAGATTGACAAAAGGTTGACTGACATCAGGGCTGGTGAGGACATGAGAAAATGGACACCTTTGTCTATGACTGGTGGGCAGGACGAGAGACAACCTTGGTAGTGGGAATTCATCAGGACCGCCTGCAATTCCCCCCATTGGGTTTAACAGCCTTATAAAGATATAATCCACATATCAACAAGTCACCCACTTACAATGTACAATTCAATGGCTTCTCGTATATTCACACTTGTTCAACCATCACCACAAACAATTTTAGCACATTTTTATCACCCCAATCTTCCCATCCCCCAAGACCCAGGAAACCACTCATCCATTTTCTGTCTATGTATTTGCTTATTCTGGACATTGCATATGAATGAAATCACACACTAGTGGCCTGTTGTGTCTGGCTTCTCTCATTGAGCCTAGCGTTTTCCTTTTTTCTTTTTGAGGCAGGATCCACTCTGTGACCCAGACTGGAGTGCGGCGGCACAATCATAGCTCAGTGCAACCTCCAACTCCAGGGCTGAAGCGATCCTCTGGCCTCAGCCTCCCAAAGTGCTGGGATTACTGGCGTGCGCCACCGCACCCAGCCCAGCCTAATGCTTCAGGGTTCACCCATGCTGCAGCACGGGGCAGTACTGCATTACTTTGTAGGGCCGAATAATATCCTGCTATATAGATACATATTTTGTTTATCAGTTCCTCAGCAGATGGACTTGTGGGTTGTTTCTACTTTTTGGCAACTATGAATAATACTGCTATGAACATTTATGAATATTATGAATATATATTATGAATTATATTAAGGTTCTGTGTGGACAGGCTTGCACCTGTAATCCCAGCACTTTGGGAGGCTGAAGTGATCACTTCAGCTCAGGAATTCAAGACTACCCTGCACAACACAGTGAGACCTCCAACTCTACCAAAAAAAAATTAAATAATTAGCCGGGGCATTGTGGCATGCACCTGTAGTCCCAGCTACTTGGGGGCTGAGGCAGGAGGATTTGCTTGAGCCCAGGAGGTTGAAGCTGCAGTGAGCCACGATCTCACCACTGAACTCCACCCTGGGATAGAGGGCAAGACCCTGTCTCAAAAAAATAAATTAATAAAATAAAACAGAAATACAATATACAGAAATAACTGCAAATGTATTAAAGCTATGTATAAAAGGATATTTCCAGAGCACTGTTTATAATTGCAAAATGTTCAAAACTAAGTTTCTACTAATAAGAAACTCATTAAATTAACTGAGACAGATTGTACATGGAATACTGTACAAAGGTAAGATGTCTGTAAGACGTCTCTAAGTTACAGAATATACGTAGAATCCCACTTTGTTCAAAACACAAAGCAACGGGCACACACTTGCCTACAGACACACCTTTCCACAACAGAGGAAAAGTCCTAGGGCAGCTCTTTCTCAAACCAAGTGGGCATCTTAGAGAGGTTGAAAAAGAGAGAAAGATCTCTGCCTTCTTATTCTATGTAATTTTTCTAAGTGACAGGGTTATGAGTGGTATTTACTTTTAAAATATTTTTCCATAATTTTCTAATAGTATTTTCAACATTATTACAGGAATAGGTGTCTATTTCTACTCACCACTGTACCCTTAATGCCTAAGCACCACTCAACACCGGGTGTCAACAGATAATGAAAATGTGTTGAATAAATGAATGAAAGACAGTTACTTCTGTGCAAAGGAAAATTCTGTAATAGCTTATACTTCACTAATATGATTCCTCATTTACTGTGACTACATTACATGCTAATAAACAGGGTCACTTACGTGATTCAGAAAATACTGCACGATTATCTCATGGCCAGCCGCAGCTGCTTCCATCAAAGGAGTAAATCCATATATCGGCTCCCTGCAAGATGTGGGCCACAGTCAGATGATCGGCAGAGACGAGTTCTGCCAGGCAAAAACTCCCTGCTGAAGATAAACCCAGGGCAGTGCACGAGTCACCGATCCCTAAGTGTAGAACACTCTCCCTTTCAAGTATTAACAGGCGAGATGAGAACAGTGAATATAACACATCAGCTCCATTTACTCTTCTGGTGTCTGTCCCCAGGGCTGGTCTTTGTCCTAAAGACAGACGTCTGCCTATTGTCCCACCTGTTGGCTATTCCCACCTGCTACCTCTGAAATCTCCACCTCAATCATATTCAAAAAGCAGTTCTAACTCCTCACTCCTCACAGAAAGCTAACGTCTCCCACCCATTCACCCAAATCCTGGCTTCAAGTTCAACGTCCTCCACGAACCCACTCTGAAAAGCTCAAGTACTAATGATCTAAGCTGTCCTTGCCACGCTTAGCTCCTGAAGCTTGCTTTTCATACTTGGTTATGCTAACTCGGCATTGTCTTCAGAGGGCTTCCGAATCCCTCCTTGTCTCATGTTGGTCTAGAAGTCAGGAACCATGCATGGGAAATGCTGTTCTTCATCCATTCTAAGACACACAGTTTTCATATTTTAACAACTCTCAAGTCACAGAACATCTTTAAATCAACAGGCGAGTTGAATGTTAATTAGCAGCATATTTTTTCTTTCTTAGTGGCATACAAATACAAAATTATGAGGTGTCTTAGGATGGATGACAGCCAGGGTGGGTGCTGCGTTAGTACCTGCTGCGTTTGTTCAAAGGTGATTATTATCATGACAAGCTTTAGACAACAATCCCACTTCCAACTTATAAAACTCATGACTGGTTTTTTGTTTGTTTCTGAGACGGAGTTTTGCTCTTGTTGCTCAGGCTGGAGTGCAATGGCGTGATCTCAGCTCACTGCAACCTCTGCCTTCCGGTTTCAAGTGATTCTCCCGCCTCAGCCTCCCGAGTAGCTGGGATTACAGGCACCCGTGACCACAGCCAGCTAATTTTTTTGTATTTTTAGTAGAGACGGGGTTTCACCATGTTAGCCAGGATGGTCTCGATCTCCTGACCTTGTGATCCGCCCGCCTCAGCCTCCCAAAGTGCTGGGATTACAGGCATGAGCCTCCGCGCCCGGCCCAGCCTCATGACTGTTTTTAAAGCATCACCTCACCTCATCCATACAAAAGGCAAGAAAATGGAAAGAAAGTGCATGTAATGTATGACACTTAAATGCCATTCAGTATCTTAGGCCCCTGGCATACAATAAAACATGTAATTCTTACAACTCTATGACCCAGGTGGGTTTCAGATAAAGAAAAGGAAGCTGACAGGGCTTGAAGAGATGCATCTCATAGATGTAGGAAAAGGCCCGCGCCTCAAAGGACAATGCTCCTACCCCTCATCTTGAGCCTCTCGTAGGGTGGCCCTAAACTCTGGTTAGCTGCCTCCAGAGCCACCCTCCTTAGAGTCAGATGACACCTAGGCCACTCCTGTGGCCACTAAAGACGTGGCAATCACCTCACGTTGGCATTGGCTCCACTGTCCAAGAGGAACCTGACCATGTGCTGGTGCCCGGCGCTGGTACAGTGGAAGAGGGCCGTCCAGCCCTGGATGTCTTTCATTTCTAGCTCTGCACCTTGCTTCAAGAGAACACAGAACGTGCGTTACGGCCTCATCTCCTCTGCGTGGGACGGGCGCCCTCCAGGCGGCCATGCTGCAAGAATCAGAAGTGATTACACGAGCACACACGAACACCGTGGCCTGCAGTGGTTCGCGTCTCTGTCAGGGCGGCCACGGAGCCCCTCAGGTTTCTGGGCCTGAGTTCCCTCGTAGCTCACCTGGAGGAGAAAGTAGGCGATGCTCTCGTTGCCACAGCTGGAGGCCAGCATCAGTGGAGTCTGCCCTTCTGGGGTCGGCACATTCACACTCACCCCCGCCTCAAGCAGCAGGTGCACGATGGTGTCGTGGCCAATGTAGGAAGCATACATCAGCGGGGTCCAGCCACCACCATTCTTCTTATTCAAATCTAACTCTCTCCTAAACAAACGCAAGATATGCTAGACATGGCCAGCCGCCTCGCATGTGAGGTTCACCAAAGCTGGTGGCGAGGCTAGGCCAGGCGGGATGAGTTGACAGGAAGCAGAAGTTATCTGCCACCCTGGACGTTGTGGGGATTGGGGGCAGACAGGCAGAGAAATGCTGACAGTTGCTCGTACACTGCCTTGTGAGGCCCTGAGCCTTCGTCTCCTTGCTCTGATTTCGGATCCTCCTAGCCCACGGCCAGCTATGTTCTGTCACACCACCAGATAGGCAGGTGGCACTCAACCAGGGAATATCTGGCAACGTCTGGAGGCATTTTTGGTTCTCACAACTGGGCAGGGAAGGGCTGCTGGCATTTAGCAGGTGGAGGCCAAGGCTGCTGCTAAACATTCCACAGTGTCCAGGACAGCCCCCACAGCAAAGAATGATCCAGCCTGGATTGTCAACACAGCCACAGTTGAAAAACCCTGACCACCACACGCCTGGCATCTACTAGCCCAGTGCTGGGTGGAGAGGAGCAGTGAGGAAATAAGGGACTCGACCGTGGACAAGTCCCACCGCCTCTGATTCATCCTTTGTCACTTCACCCTAAGAAACATTTTTGAAAAATCTGTGACCAAAGAATCCCATCTTTCTCACTGATTTCTGTTAAAATTCTGGCAATGCATTTTCCCATGGGAAACAACTGTGGGGTTCCTAGCCATCACTTTGGGGTTGGGACAAGGGAGTCACATTTAAAATAATACCCACTTGCATGGTTACCTGGGATCCTACACGGTTAACGCCCACAGGCCTTCTTTCCCTTCCCCAGTTCTTGACTGCAGTGGGGGTAACTGGTGACTGAACCCCAGGATCTGTCCCTTTTGTGGGATTCACTTTTTTTTTTTCTTTTTTTTTTTTGAGACAGAGTCTCGCTCTGTCGCCCAGGCTGGAGTGCAGTGGTGCGATCTGGGCTCACTGCAAGCTCCACCTCCCATGTTCACACCATTCTCCTGCCTCAGCCTCCCAAGTAGCTGGGACTATAGGCGCCCACCACCACGCCCGGCTAATTTTTTGTATTTTTACTGGAGACAGGGTTTCACCGTGTTAGCCAGGATGGTCTCGATCTCCTGACCTTGTGATCCGCCCGCCTCGGCCTCCCAAAGTGCTAGGATTACAGGTGTGAGCCACCGCGCCCGGCTGGGATTCACATTTTAGACCACACCAGGCAACTACCTTCCATTGCCTGGCAGCCCTCAATGACTCTGGGATGCACACCTGGGCAGCCATTCCAGAAGGTCCTGATACCGGGGTTCAGTGGCAGCCCCTGACCAGGGGAGCTGCGTGGAGATGCCTCTGCAGCAGGGCTCGAATGCACCCAGCTCGTCCTAACACTATCTTCCTTTACACAACAGCAGAGCGTCTCTCTGGGGCTCTCTCACCACTCCTCGTTCAGCCCCACCCCTCCCTTCTGATGCCCCCAGCTCCCCTCAGGCCCCATCCTGTGCTTACTGTCAGCAAGCCTCCGCCTCAGCTAGTGTCAAAATCCCATCACAACACAAATGCCTCCCCCTGCTCCTCTGCGGAGCGGTTCTGGACTCTGCATCTTAACAGGACACCCAAAGACTTAAGAGCCAGAGAATTGCAAACGTGACCCTGTGAGGGGCCGTACTGACTGCATACCCAGCTGCCTATGCCTAGAGCCTCCTGTGGAGGGAGCACAACAGACCACCCTGTACCAAGGTGCACCGGCGCTCCATGGGCTGGGTATGTCTAAGTGAGGGCCACAACTTGGGAGCCAGAGACCTGGGGCTTCAGCAAGGCTTTGCTTTGGCTCACTGGGAACTGGAAGAGGCACACAGAGAGAGGGAGAGAGGTCGCTGCACCACAATATCAAATGAGAACAAGGAGACAGAGTTAGGCTGTGTGTGGAACATAAGGGGGTGGAAGTGAGGAGACGACCCTTTTCCAAAAACAAGATGATCACATCCTACTATGGGCAAGATGCAGCCATGGACCCTGCCAGGGGCTTTTTATTGTCTCTATTGGACACAGATTAGCAAAGGGCAGGTGGGGAGTGAGGTCAGGAGGTCATTCCCCAGAGGCACTAAAAGCCCAGCCTCTGTCCTCCTCCCTGGCAGAAGCTAGAGGGGAACAGGGATCACAGGGATCGAATGAACCCTCCGGGAAAAGAAGGCCAGGGATCACTTTCTTTTTCTTTTTTTTGTTTTTATTTTTGTTTTTGAGACAGAGTCTCACTCTGTTGCCCAGGCTGGAGTGCAGTGGCGCAATCTCTTCTCACTACAACCTCCGCCTCCCAGGTTCAAGCAATTCTCCTGCCTCAGCCTCCTGAGTAGCTGGGATTACAGGTACATGCCACCACGCCCAGCTAACTTGTATATTTTTAGTAGAGATGGGGTTTCATCATGTTATCCAGAATGGTCTCAAACTCCTGACCTCAAGTTACCCGCCCATCTCAGCCTCCCAAAGTGCTGGAATTACAAGTGTGAGCCACCACGCCGGGCCATCACTTTCTGTCTTTTTTATTTTTATTTTGCTTGTTTGTTTAGGCATTTCTGCAATTAGTGAATAAAATTAGTCTGGTTAAAGAATGACTGTTTACAAGCTTCTGATTAAAGTTTACTCCCTCTTTTTCTTCCTAGGAATAAAAACTGCGTCTTTGTCAGGGCCCAGCATCAATACTTACTGACAGCTGCCTGAGATAAGCAGGTTAACCTATTCTACACGCATTAAACACCCACAACTGTGTGCAGAGCCCCATCACGTGGGATGCGAAGCCATCAATGCGCTGCTCAAAATCTGAGAGGAAGTTCCTCGAGATCTCTTACCGCTGCACACATTCCTTCACCACTTCATACTGGCCAATGGAAGCAGCTGTGTGAAGATCCAGGGGGACATCCAGCTCCTCCCGGCTGACCTGTGCTCCCAGCCCGTGCCACATGGACAGGCTGCGGTTCAGGAGTTCCGGCTCGCTGGCTTCATCGCTGAGCTCGGACATCACTGAGGAGGAAGGCCCAAGGGTTAGATCTTTCCTGGCTGGTTGTTCCAGGGCATGAAACAAGCTGGTCCTGCCCCTGCTACACCACTGCACTAGCAGACTGATAATCCAATGCAGTCAACCCTGGGAGTAACTCAGACAAATTTATTTGCTGAAATAATGTATGGTTTGGGCAGTCCCATCCATGCTAAATCTGGTGAGCCTGCTACCACACCAGTAAAGAGGAGCACATATGGTGAGGCATTAACTGTGGAGTACCTGCTCCTCCTTCCACCTGCAGTCACCAGATAAAAGAGAATTTTCCATCAACTCTAGGAACCTGACAACCTCTTGGATGGGCAGTAAAGAAATGGTAATTGGGTTATTTAACCAAATCAGTTCCTTGATGTGGTGGGGAAGAACCCTGGATTTGGGGTTTGATCAAAATTCAGCTTGGACCGGGTGCGGTGGCTCACACCTGTAATCCCAGCACTTTGGGAGGCCAAGGTGGGCGGATCACTTGAGATCAAGAGTTCAAGACCAGCCTGGCCAACATGGTGAAATCCCGACTCTACTAAAAATACAAAAATTAGCTGGGCATGAAGGCCAGCTACTCGGGAGGCTGAGGTAGGAGAATCACTTGAATTGAGGAGGCGGAAGTTGCGGTGAGCAAAGATCACGCCATTGCACTCTAGCCTGGAAAACAGAGCAAGACTTTGTCTCAAAAAAAAAAAACAGCAGCTCTGCTACTTAGCAACTCCAATCCTTAGTGCCTCACTGTCTAACAGGGACATATCTAAAAAGGCTGCTATTATGATACATAAAAGAATGGATAAAAAACGGTGGTACATCCGTACAACGGATGCTACTCAGCATTAAACACAAGGATCCAACAGTTGACGTGCAACACATGAATGAATTTCAAATGCTTTATGCTAAATGGAAGAAGCCTGCCTACTGTATATTTTCACTTACATGACATTCTGGAAAAGGCAAAATTAAAGGGTTAGAGGTTACGGGCAGAGAGGGAATTTGGGGGATGATAGACCTGTATGACTGTGATGGTGGATCTGTGACTCTATGCCTTTATGAAACCACAGAACTGAACACCAAAATGAATTTTACTGTATGTAAATTTTATTTTTTTTTTTGAGACAGTCTCGCTCTGTTGCCCAGGCTGGAGTGCAGTGGCGTGATTTCAGCTCACTGGAACCTCTGCCTCCTGGGTTTAAGGGCTTCTTGAGCCTCAGCCACCTGAATAGCTGAGATTACAGGTATGCGCCATCATGCTAGGCTAATTTTTGTATTTTTAGTAGAGACGGGGGTTTCACCATGTTGGCCAGGCTGGTCTCGAACTCCTGACCTCAGGTGATCCGCCTGCCTTAGCCTCTCAAAGTGCTGGAATTACAGGCGTGAGCCACTGAAACTGGCCTGTAAATTTTAAATATAAATTAATTTTTCTGGAATGGTTATGAAATTAAAAATTTCAAAAAAGTAAAAATAAATTTTTCTTTTTTTTTTGAGACAGAGTCTCGCTCTGTCGCCCAGGCTGGAGTGCAGTGGCGCAATCCCGGCTCACTGCAAGCTCCGCCTCCCGGGTTCACGCCATTCTCCTGCCTCAGCCTCTCCGAGTAGCTGGGACTACAGGCGCCCGCCACCACGCCCGGATAATTTTTTGTATTTTTAGTAGAGACGGGGTTTCACCGTGGTCTCGATCTCCTGACCTCGTGATCCGCCCGCCTCGGCCTCCCAAAGTGCTGGGATTACAAGCCTCAGCCACTGCGCCCGGCCAAAAATAAATTTTTCTGAAGAAAATGGAAAGCAATTCCCCAATAGGGAAACCAGGATGTGATTGGTGGCACGCAGCAATGGTCAACTGAATAGGAATCCACTTAGGCATCCTTTGAAGAGAGAGCTATGGGGGGGAAATATAACAGGCTGGTGAACTTGTGGGGTGACACTTTCCCCAAGATGGGCCTACATGGGTAACGGCACACCAGGAATCCCCCAAATCAAGGCCAAGTCATCAGCTTCCCAGTAGAATCCTTAGGTACAAGAGTGCCAGGAAACAAGGGCAGGAAAGGGAGCAAAGGCGAAAACAAAGGCCTTGTCATGTGGTGATGACCTACAGGTGCTATGGTAGTTAACAGATGCGATGAGGACCTCAGTTTCTACTAAAGAATGCTTCCAAGCCCCAGCTGACAGCCAAGATGGCTAAAGAAACAAGCCACCAATGTGGGGGATGAACACTTCACAGGCCCTTGGCGAAGAATGTGTGCAGGTGCGGTGGGGCAAGCAAAGCTCTCCTTCCTGGAACCACCACCTCTTCAGCTAGCAGAGCCCAAGATCGTGCAGTCCCCTTCCCTCACTTTGCAGGTGAGAATCCCACCCTAACAGTCCTGGCCAATGAAGCCTGGATAAGAAACCAAATGAGCTGAGGGTCAGTTCAGAGTCCCTTCCACACCTCCCTCAAGTCTTCACTGGACATGTCTCTTCCACTCCAAAGGCCTCCTGCAGGGTGAGGCCGTGTTCTCCATTTATTGGAGACTTGCATATCTGACACCCCTAGAGGTCTGAAGGACAATCAGAACCAGACCAAGCCTGATGGATCACTTCAGGACAGGAGTTCGAGACCAGCCTGGCCAAAATGGTGAAATCCCATCTTTACTAAAATTACAAAAATTAGCTGGGCGTGGTGGTGGGCGCCTGTAGTCTCAGTACTCAGGAGGCTGAGGCAGGAGAATCGCTTGAGCCTGGGAGGCGATTGCAGTGAGCCGAGATCAAGCCACTACACTCCAGCCTGAGCAACAGAGCGAGATTCTGTCTCAAAAAACAACAACGACAAAAAAAAAACACTAAAGTGAAAACTAAAATGTCCCTTCCCGAGTGGTGTGGTGTAAAGTAGCACTCGAGATGAGATGTTTTAATTTTCATTCAACTTTTCGGTTCTGTCCATTCTGAAAATGCTAAGTATCTGTTACCTTTACAATGAATCCTAAAGAAAATGTGGTACTTGGCCAGGCGCGGTGGCTCATGCCTGTAATCCCAGCACTTTGGGAGGCCGAGGTGGGCGGATCACAAGGTCAGGAGATCAAGACCATCCTGGCTAACACACTGAAACCCCGTCTCTACTAAAAATACAAAAAATCAGCCGGGCGAGGTGGCGGGCGCCTGTAGTCCCAGCTACTCGGGAGGGTGAGGCAGGAGAATGGCGTGAACCCCAGGGGGCGGAGCCTGCAGTGAGCCGAGATCGCTCCACTGCACTCCAGCCTGGGCAACAGCGAGACTCTATCTCAAAAAAAAAAAAAAAAAAAAAAAAGAAAATGTGGTACTTACACACAATGGAGTACTATTCAGCCATAAAAAAAGAATGAGATCCTATCATTTGCCAACAACATGGATGGAAGTGGAGATCGTTATGTTTAATGAAATAAGCCAGGCACAGAAAGACAAATATTGCATGTTCTCACTTATCTGTGGTTATCTAAAAATCAAAATAATTGAACTCATGATAGAGAGTAGAAGGATGGTTACTTCTACTGTAACCAAGGCTGGGAAGGTTAGTGGAGGGTGGGGATGCTTAATAGATACAAAAAAAAAAATAGAATGAATAAGATCTAGTACTTGATTGCGACACTGCACTCCAGCCTGGGCGACACAGCGAGACTCCGTCTCAAAAAAAAAATAAAAAATATCTAGCATTTGATCGCACAACAGGGTGACTATAGTCAATATAATCTAATTGCACATTTTATTTAATTATTTATTTATTTTTTGAGACGGAGTCTCACTCTGTTACCCAGGCTAGAGGGCAGCGGCATGATCTCGGCTCACTGCAACCTCCGCCTCCTGGGTTCAAGCGATTCTCCTGCCTCGGCCTCCCGAGTAGCTGAGATTACAGGTATGAAATACCACGCCAGGCTAGTTTTCGTATGGTTAGTAAGGATG
This sequence comes from Nomascus leucogenys, assembly GCF_006542625.1. Taxonomy (NCBI): domain Eukaryota; kingdom Metazoa; phylum Chordata; class Mammalia; order Primates; family Hylobatidae; genus Nomascus; species Nomascus leucogenys. The sequence goes on along the minus strand of NC_044398.1, from coordinate 98,385,309 downwards.
GAGTTTCCTCATGTTGGCCAGGCTGGTCACGAATCCTTGACTTCAGGCGATCCGCCCGCCTTGGCCTCCCAAAGTGCTAGGATTACAGGCGTGAGTGAGCCACCGCGCCCGGCTGCACATTTAAAAATAACTCAGAGTATAATCAGATTGTTTGTAACACAAAGGATAAATGCTTGAAGGGATGGAGACCCCATTTTACATGTGATTATTACGAACTGCATGCCTGTATCAAAATCTCTCATATACGCCATAAATATATACACCTACTACGTACCCACAAAAATTAAAAAATTTTTAAAAATCTTAACAAATGTGATGCTGGTGGTAACTGTCACGCCCACAGAGGAGGTCTGTGAAAGCATCCGGGCACCCCCTCTCGCCCCCTGGAACCGCATCGCAAAGCTAGCTCACTGGCCCCGGGGCGGGTCCCTGGCCGACAAACCCGTAACTCACAGCAGTGACGCTTCCCGATGCACCCCGGCCACAACCCCACAAGAACGCTACGGCGCACAGGGCATTACTGTCCCCACGCCACAACCACATAAAGAAAATGTGGGGGCTTGGTCCTCCAGTCACGCCGCGGGGGCTCGGTCCTCCAGTCACGCGGCGACCAAGTGCAGCGCGGGACGCCCAAGCGCCGGGTCTAGGCGAGCAGCAGGTGCCGGCAAGTGCTGGTGCCGCGCCGCCGCGGAACCCACCTGTGCTGGGCCTCAGGCCTTGCGCCGCCCTCGGGCTGCCGTCGCCAACCTCCCGAGCAGCTAGCCGCCACGCTCCCTCGCAGGGCCACAGCCCCCGGCACCAGCCCCGGAAGTAGTTGAGGGAGGGCGCGGAGCACGCCGGGAAGCTCGCGGGTCGGCACGGGGACAGCTCCCGGGCGCCGTGGAATGTACACGTCCCGCACCCGGACCTTCCGGTCAGCTTCCCAGCTCGTTGTCCGATGTCCGCGGTAGCCAATGAGCTAGTGGTGTTTGTCCTGCCCCGCCCCCGCCCTCCAGGGGAACCAATCCCATTGCAGGATAGGCAGGACGCGCAAAGGCCCGAAAGAGGAGCGGGGCGGGGAGAGGAACGCGGAGTCAGTGTAGTAATGTAAAGCTCCGCTGAGAGGGAGAGTGCCGAAGAAGGGGACAGCCTCTGTACCTGCGGCGCGGCCCGAGGGGCGGACGCGACCGGAGTGACGCACTGGAGGCTGTTTATAGCGCTGTCAAGACAGCGTGGGGAGTGGAGGCAGAGGCCTGAGGTGAGGGGCCTCGGGCCTGCTGCGCCTGCAGGGAGTTGAACAAAACGCGGGCAAATACGGGCTGGGGGTGGGTGAGAGGAGGAGCGATGGGCTTTCCACTTCCACAGTTTTAAAATTTAAAAGCTTGACCCGGGAGGCTGTTTGCGTCTGGTTGCCACAACAACCGGCAGCCTCGTGGCAGCCCGGCTGGGGGCGGGGCTCTGGGGGCCGGGGCGGGGCTGTGGCGGGGCTAACAGGCTGCAGCTGAGAAACCAACCCCGAGATGGAGCAGGAAGGCCGTTATTCAGAGGCGGCTCCGAGCCTCCCCTTCGCCTTCTGGATGCGCCAAGCTCCTCAACTTGGCGTTCAGGGTCCTGCATTGTCTGGTCCGTTTTCACCGGAGATTCCAGCAACTGACACTTTCTTCCCTTAGACCTGTTGGGCGGTTCATTCATTTGAGCCAGTGTACATGCTCTTCCTTTTGCCGGTAATGCCGTTCCCTCCCCTATTGTCTTGTCCGCCTGAAGTTTATCAGAGTTTCTGGAGGCCCTCTTCATCTCGACGATTCTGTTGCCCTGGGAAATACTGTGCCCTGAATTGCGGAACAGAGCTCTAGTTACAAAAAACACCCGCTGGGTGTGTGCACCAGATGCGTCCCCAACCTGCTGCTCCCAGTTCAGAGTGCACCAAGCACCTGCCCTGGTCCCAGAAGTACGGAGGAAGCAAGCAGCCCCCAGTTCACATCTCCTGCCGCTGCCCTGATTGGGGATGAAGGGGCACTGACTGCAGGGCCAAAGCCACAGCGGCCTCTCGAGCTGCAGAGTTCTCCTGACACTGGCTATAGAGCACCCTTACCCCCCAGCTCTCAAGCTCAAGCTCCCCAGCCCCCTGAAGAACAGGACCATCTCCTTTAAGACTCTAAGATACAAATGCAGGGGCTGGTCAGAGTAGTGACTCCAAAAAAAAAAGAAAAAAGAAATCACTTGGTGACTCCAAACTGTCAGCCAGGCGTGGTGGCACATACCTGTAATCCCAGCACTTTGGGAGGCTGAGGCAAGAGGATCACTTGAGGACAGGAGTTTGAGACCAGCCTGGGCAACAGGGAGACTCCATCTCTACCAAAAATAATATTAGCCAGATGTGGTGGTACACACCTGTAGTCTCAGTTATTCAGGAGGCTGAGGTGGGAGGATCACTTGAGCTCAGGAGGCCGAGGCCTCAGTGAGCTATCATTGTACCACTGCACTCCAGCCTGGGTGACAAAGCCAGACCCTGTCTCCAAAACGAAAAAGCAACGTGTCTTCTGTTCCTTGGTAAAGGGCAGTAAAGGGTAGTAGGACTTGAAATTCCCCCTGATTCAGAGTCCACTGTTGCTATTTACTAAACCCCCTGAGCCTATGAAATGAATAGTTAGGCTATATGGGGTATATATAAAATATACCTATATATCATTATATATCATACATATGGCATTCTATATAACATGTACATATATCTACATATGCATATTTATATCAATACATATATTTGTATATTATGTATATATCACTATATACATTATATACCTGCAGGCTCCACATGTGTGCATGAGTGGGAACACACACACACACACACACAGACACACAGTGCCTGGCACTAACAGGAGCTTGCATAACCAGAAGGAAACTGAGGCAGGTGGTGAGGTCTGCCAGCCTGTTTGGTCTCCTAAAGCTGGTAGGGCAGCCCCTGCTCTCCTGACCTTCAGTGGCCCGGACCCTCTTCCATCACCCTGTGTGCCCCACAGAGCTCCTCGGATGATGGTGCACTGAGAAGGCATCTGGAAGCCTGGACCCTCATGGCATCCAACGTTGAAGGCATGGCACCCTTGCTGGGCTCTCCCTGGGCCTCCCAGATGGGGCCCTGGGATGCCATCCTCAAGGCTGTCAAAGACCAGCTCCCGTCTCTGGACTCAGACTCCTCCTTGGTAAGCAAGAACTGTCTCCCTGGACGCCTTGTCCTTCCTACCAGAGCAGGCATGACGCTGGCCAAGACAGCTTTGGAGCACTTCTCTGAATACTTCCCCCGCTGACCTGTGCAGTTTGTTGTCATTTTACTTTAAATCACATGGCCAGACTCAAAGTTGTGTTTTCTGGGTGCCTATTTCCTCCTTTACTCTTTCTTCTGCCTTGATTGTCATCTCTGAGCATGGGTATTGGTGCTCAGCATCTTGGGAGACCCTTTCAGTGGTTTTTGGTGCTGACTTGGAACCCAGGTCAACTCGATGCAGAAGTTCTGTCCTTTCCATTCTGCTATTCTCCACTCTCTCGGGCCAGGACAGGGCCAGAACACTCACTGAGAATGCACAATTCCAGTGCATTGTGATAAGCCTTCGAAGGATTCTGCATTTGTGGTTTGGGGTCCCTGAAATGGCCCTCAAAGACGCTCAGACCAATAGCCCTAGATGCAGGTGTAAGACCCTGCTAAAGATGCTCCTGGCAGGGGCTGCTCAGTGCACAGGTTGGCACTGGGCGTTGAAAGACAGTGTGAGGGTTTTAAAAGGAATGGGCTGGGTTTGGGTCCTACCTGGGCACCAGCAACAGAGCTTCAGGGACCTCAGATGTCATCCAGTGCATGGCGAGGCTAAAGAGTACCTAAGGGGACCCCGCACCTCAATGCTCAGGGTGTTTTCACACCTTTAGTCTCATTTGAGAGTATGAGCCCCAGCCCCTTCAAGAAGACAAACTAAGCTGTGTAAGTGATGGCTCAAGTTCACAGGGGATGGGGAGGGCTGGACCCTGCTCTTTCAGCTACCACCTCACTGCCCTGTTCATGTCACACGAGGCATTAATGAAGCACCTGCTGTATGCGAGGTACTTGCAGAACCAGGAGCCCCAGTCTCACCTCCACGAAGTGGTGCTGCCGAGCCGGTTTCTTTTTTTTTTTTTTTTTTTTTTGAGGCGGAGTCTCGCTCTGCCGCCCAGGCTGGAGTGCAGTGGCGCGATCTCGGCTCACTGCAAGCTCCGCCTCCCGGGTTCATGCCATTCTCCTGCCTCAGCCTCTCCGAGTAGCTGGGACTACAGGCGCGCGCCCGCCACCACGCCCGTCTGATTTTTTTATATTTTTAGTAGAGACAGGGTTTCACCGTGGTCTCGATCTCCTGACCTCGTGATCCGCCTGCCTCGGCCTCCCAAAGTGCTGGGATTACAAGCGTGAGCCACCGCGCCCGGCCCGCCGAGCCGGTTTCTAAATGGTGGCAAGAAGCCGCGCATGGCAAGGCTGACTGGGAGAGAACCGGATCTCCCCCGGGCTCCTGAGCAGCAGGGCTGGGCGGGCTGGGTGGGCTGGGCTGGAAGTGAGAGTGGAGAGCGGGGATGGCTAGGCCATCAGGGCTCTGCCTGCTGCCTTGTCCTCCAAAGCCCTCTCATTTGTCCACAGTCGGACTATGGGGAAGAGGAGCTGTTCATCTTCCAGCGAAACCAAACCGCCCTGATTCCAGACCTGTCGGAGGAGCTGGCTGAAGATCCTGCCGATGGCGACAAGTCCAGGGCCTGGGCTGCTGCAGCTGAAGAGTCCCTTCCCGAGGTCTGTGGGACACAGAAGAGTGTACGCCTTTGTGTGTGCAATGTAAGTCTAAACCGACTGGTCTAAACCACTGGTCTAGCATTTCCATGACACCTGGTCCTTTTTTTTTTTTCCCATGTACAACCCAAGGTATTCAGATGACCAACATCTAACCTCCACGCACCTCCCTGTCCTGGGGAGCCCAGCACCTTAGGGCTGGCATGCGGACTTGATTTTCCATCCGATTTTGACCCTTCTCTTCCTCTTGATCTCTCCTATCCTGTTTTTTACCATGGCATCCTGAATAGCTTCTGGCCATTGTCACGACTGCTTGTCCTAAATGTCTCTCCCTTAACCCAGCTGGCTTCACGGCTACCTGGCTCATCCCAGCACCTGGCGAGTACACAGGAACTCTGGTTTACTAAACTAAACTAAACTGCTACAGGCTACAGTGGGGAGTGGGAGGGAAGAAGATGGCCCATCAGTGCCTGAGCAAGCACACAAGCTGGACCTCGCGGGAGGGACAACCCAGGAGACAGTGAGCAAATGTGGACTAAGCGTGCCAACGCAGGCCTGTGGTGCCAGTCCTGGAGGCTGAGACAGAGGTTCCCATGAGGCCAGGAGTTTGAGACCAGCCTGGGCAATACAGCAAGACCCCATTTCTGGCCGAGCACAGTGGCTCACGCCTGTAATGCCAGCATTATGGGAGGCCAGTATGGGTGGATCACTTGAAATCAGGAGTTTGAGACCAGCCTGGCCAACATGGTGAAACACTATCTCTACTAAAAATACAAAAATTAGCTGGGCATGGTGGCAGGTGCCTGTAATCGCAGCTACTCCAGAGGCTGAGACAGGAGAATCACATGAACCCGGGGGAGCGGAGGTTGCAGTGAGCCAAGATCACGCCACTGCATGCTCCAGCCTGGGCAACAGAGTGAGACTCCGTCTCAAAAAAAAAAAAAAGAAAAGAAAAGAAAACAGTGTAGAGACACTAACCCACTTCCAAAACGGGGGCGGGGCCTAGCTCCAGTGTAACTTTTCTCAGGTGTTCTGCTGAGAACCATTAACCTACTGAATGGGAGGGCGTGGGCACTGAAGCAGATCATCTCCCAGAACCAGGACATGCCCCGCCCATTACCTTGAAGGAAATCCCCGTCAGCCCAGCCATGCCTAGACCTAGGTTTGAAATAACCCCACACAAGAGAGATCCCCAGGGCGGCTAAGAACTCTGGAGGGTTCAGGTGGAACAGTTTCCATGTGATTTTATTTTGCTTCTGCATTTCTACAATCAATTACTTTAGAAACTCTTCTGATTTTTTCTTTTTTTTTGTAATGTGGGATCTCTACTAAAAAATTAGTTGGGTGTGGTGGTGTGCCTGTGGTCCCAGCTACTCAGGAGGCTGAGGTGGAAGGATGGCTTGTACTCCAGCTTGGGGTATCAATTTCTGAGCCCCAACATTATCATTATTGATAATTTAAATATTGTTCCATTGCTGTAACAACACATTCCACTCTAGCCTTGTATTTAAATAGCAGGATGCCTCAGTGTTGCTGTCTTTAGCCAGCCCATATTCAACAGTAGCTTTCCAACTGTCTTTTTTTTTTTTTTTTTTTTTTTTGAGACAGGATCTTGCTGTGTCACCCAGGCTGGAATACAATGGTGCTCTCACCGCTCACTGCAGCCTCCACCTCCCGGGCTGAAGCGATCCTCCCACTTCAGCCTCCCAAGTAGCTGGGATTACACGCACGCCACTGTGCTGGCTAATTTTTGTATTTTTAGTAGAGTGAAGTGTGCAGTTAAAAATGGTTAAAAGAGGTCAGGCACAGTGGCTCATGCCTGTAATCCCACCACTTTGGGAGGCTGAGGCAGGAAGATTGCTTGAGGCCAGGAACTTGAGACAAGCCTGGAAGACCAACTATGTTGTAGAGACTCTGTCACTACAAAATAATATTTAAAAAAAATTAACTGGGCCTGGTAGTATGTGCCTGTCATCCTAGCTACTTGGGAGGCTGAAGTGGGAGGATCGCCTGGGCCAGGGAAGTCAAGGCTGCAGTGAGCTATGATCGCACCACTGCACTGCAGCCTGAGCAACAAAGCGAGACTTCACCTCAAAAAAAATAAATTATGTACATCTTTTACTATGAAAAACATTCCCTGAAGCATGTTTTTGAGGATGCTAACTGAACATACCTGTTTTCTCGACAGCCAGTTCTGGTGCCTGCAGAACTGGCCACAGAACCTGGGAGCAGATGGAACACAAGGACAAAGGATGCATCCTCTCAGGAAGGAAGAGACCCTGGCAAGCCTTTTAAAAGCTGTGGTGAGGTCAGCGCTCTTCTTGGGAGGGCCGAGGAGACCCCCAGGTGGCTGGAAGGCGACCTTGGAAGACTGTCTTTCAACACCAAAGGATCCCAGGGTCCTCCCTGGGACCCACAGGCCGAAGCCACTCTCTCCTGCCATGAAGGAGACCCAAAGGCAGGGCCCTTCAGCAGCGCCTCACAAGAATGTGTGAACCGCCAGGCCCTCCGACAGGAGAGAAGGAAGATGATAGAGAAGGACATCCTCCAGAAAGTCACCCGGGATGCCTGTGGCCCGACTAGCAGTGACCAAGGCGGGGTGAAGGAGGCGCCCTGCCATGCTGTGGAGTCAGCTCCCAGATCGAAAATGCCCCTCGTGGAGCCTCTGGAGGGACCACCAGTGCTCTCGCTCCAGGTAGGCGCCTCCCAGTGCCTGGCTCTTTCTCAGGCCTGTTACCTGTGGCATGGCCGCTGTTCCCATGCACTGGGGTTAGAAGCAGCTTGAGGGCTGGCCCACTAGGACCTTAGGCCCATTATCTACCATTCTGTGTACCTGTCTCAGTAGAGGGGTGGAGGGTCCCATCAGAGCACATCCTGGGGGAGGGTTAACAAGAACACAGAACAAGCAGGGCCTGCCTTCTTTAAAGAGAGAAAAGGAGGCCAGGCACAGGGGCTCGCACCTGTAATCCCAGCACTTTGGGAGGCCGAGGCGGGAGCCCAGGAATTCAAGACCAGCCTGGTCAACACAGTGAGACCCTCATCTCTAAAAAAAAAAGAAATCATCCTGGCTAACATGGTGAAACCCCATCTCTACTAAAAATACAAAAAATAATAATTAGCTGGGCGTGGTGGCGGGCGCCTGTAGTCCCAGCTACTCAGGAAGCTGAGGCAGGAGAATGGCGTGAACCTGGGAGGCTGGGAGGCAGAGCTTGCAGTGAGCCGAGATTGCACCACTGCACTCCAGCCAGGGCGACAGAGCGAGACTCCGTCTCAAAAAAAATAATAAAAATAAAAATAATGTATAAGTTTAAAAAGAGAGAGAAAAAAGGAATTCCACTCCCAAGGATGTTCATAAATACATATAGCCATATCTAAAATATAGAACCTGGTTCTGTCAAAGCCTGATCTCAAAATATGAAAGCCTTCATTCTCATAAACTAGTGAGCACCTGTTAAAAAGTTGTATTTAGTGCATTAATGAGGGAACCAGCAGGATGACAGCGCCGGTTTAATGAGATCATAAGAAATTGGGATTTTGGCCAGGTGTAGTGTCTCATGCCTGTAATCCCAGCACTTTGGGAAGCCGAGGCAGGAGGAACATCTGAGGTCAGGAGTTCGAGACCAGCCTGGCCAACATGGTGAAACCCTGACTCTATTAAAAATACAAAAATTAGCCAAGTGTGATGGTGCACGCCTGTAGTCCCACTACTTGGGAGGCTGAGGCAGGAGAATCGCTTGAACCCAGGAGATGGAGATCACGTCCCTGCACTCCAGTTTGGGTGACAGAGCGAGACTCCATCTCAAAAAAAAAGAAATTGGGATTTTGTAAAACACTGGGGAAAAAGAGAGGAATGCAGACATATGCTCGTCACATTCATGTCCTAGAGGAGTTATCTTGTCTACTGGACAGAAAAGTAACTATCACACCTCGGTTTTACACATTTTGGATAATTTTTCTTAACGGCTTAGAGAAAACTGGCACCAGGTATACACAGAAGTCATCTTTACTACTGTTTAAATCAACCGTTCTTTCTGCTCACCTAAAAACTTATTTTTCTCCACTTAGAGGGCTGCAAAGAGTTGAAAGGTCATATGATAAACATGAATTCTTGATTAATTTCCTCCCTTCTCCTCTCACTCACTCTGCCCCTAAGCACTCACTGCCAAGCCTTCCAGTTTTAGCTCCTGCCTGGAACAGCTTGATTCTTAAAATAAAATTTTTTAACCTCCAAACGTTGTGAACCTGTATGAACCTAAATAGTGTTTCTGAAAACAACACAGGGTTTGGCTGGGCGCAGTGGCTCACGCCTGTAATCGCAACACTTTGGGAGACCCAGACAGATGGATTGCTTGAGGTCAGGCATTCAAGACCAGCCTAGCCAACATGGTGAAACCCCATTTCTACTAAAAATACAAAAATTAGGCTGGGCGTGGTGGCTCATGCCTGTAATCTCAGCACTTTGGGAGGCGGAGGCGGAGGCGGATGGATCACCTGAGGTCAGGAGTTTGTTGGAGACCAGCCTGGCCAACATGGTGAAACCCCGTCTCTACTAAAAATAAAAAAAAAAAAAAAAAAAAAAAAAAAAAAAAAATTAACCGGGTGTGGTGGCGCATGCCTATAATTCCAGCTACTTGGGAGGCTGAGGCAGGAGAATCACTTGAACCCTGGGAGGTGGAGGTTGCAGTGAGCTGAGCTTGCACCACTATACTCCAGGCTGGGCGACAGAGTGAGACTCGGTCTCAAAAACAAAACAAAATGAAACAACAACACAGGGTTTCCTTCAGGTCAGACGTCTTTGTGCCAAAAACAAAAGTACAGTACTGATCCCCAAGAAAGCATAGGAAGGAGGTGGCAAAGTGCAGGCCCACCTTAACGGAGGCGTTCAATCTGTAATGGAAAGGTGGGGTCAGCCCATTTGCAAACTCTGTCATGCATTTAATTCCTGATTTCTACCCCCCAACATCCTATGACCATCTCTGTGGGTCACAGCAGCTGTGAAGCAGGTACTCATGCCTCTGGGACCCCTCAGCATCCTCATAATCACTGGTTTTAATGATTTCAGCAACTTGAAGCATGGGATTTGGATGACATCCTTCAGAGTCTGGCGGGGCAAGAAGACAACCAGGGAAATCGTGCACCGGGAACTGTGTGGTGGGCAGCTGACCGCCGCCAAGTTCAAGGTCTGACCTTGAACACGGGAGCCCACATGAATCCCCACAAGCAGCACCTTCCTGGGCCCCTCAGACACAGAGGGCTGCAGGCTGGTCACAGTCCTGCGGCCCACACGTCTTCCCTGCTGGCCCCGCCCTGAACACTCATGCTGCCAGTCCCTGAAAGACTTCATTCATTCAACATATATGTGATGACCTGCTACGTGCCAGGCGTGGGCCAGGTCCTAGCAACAAAGGAGAGGCCTCCACATACCACCCCATGACCCATACCTCCTCTTCGCCACCTCCCTGGCCCGGCCTTCCTTCCTTCTCCTTCCTCCTCCTTCCTGGGGGAAGGAAGTCCCACCTTCTGAGCACAGGCAGCTCCTAAGCACACTCCTGCTTCCCCTGGCCTCCCCATTTAAAAAGGGAGGCAAAGGATGTCACCACTGTCACTACACCCATGGCTTTGCTCTGGGAAGTCCTGCAAATAAAATAAAGTTCTCCAACCCCTCCCTACCCACTCAGGCCACAAAGGCGAGAGGAGGCAGGTCTCAGGCAGAGGCAGGTCTCAGGCAGAGGAGCCAGGGCAGGTGCGGCGCTTCCACCTCTGTTCCCAAAGCAAAGACTCCCCTGTGACTGACAGCCTGTGTTATGTTAAATACATTTTGTTGGTTTGTAATTCAAACCCCATAAGGCAGGATGTAGAGAGCCAACCATTCTGGAGGGCATGTGTGTGCGTGTGTATTTGTGTGTAACTGGCACTCCCTTTGTGCAGGGGAGTAGGGCAGAATTTTTTTTTTTTTTTTTGAGACAGAGTTTCGCTCTTGTTGCCCAAGCTGGAGTGCAATGGCATGATCTCGGCTCACTGCGACCTCCACTTCCCGGGTTCAAGTGATTCTCCTGCCTCAGCCTCCCAAGTAGCTGGGATTACAGGCACGCACCACCACGCCTGGCTAATTTTTTTTTTATTTTTAGTAGAAACAGGATTTCACCATGTTAGCCAGGTTGGTCTCGAACTCTTGACCTCAGAATCCGTCTGCCTCAGCCTCCCAAAGTGCTGGGATTACAGGTGTGAGCCACTGCACCCAGCCGAATGTATTCTCTATTTTAAAGGCACATAACGCTTTGATCAAGCTATTTCACTTAGAAAATCTGTCTTACACTCTTACTCTAGTAGGTAAAGATGTGTGTTCAGAGATGTTTGCTGCAGTGTTGTTTAAAAATCTGAAAAGCTGGAAACAACTCATATTCAGTAGGAGTCCAGCTAGATCGTTTTAGCACAGAATACACTGCGGCTCAATGAGGGGATCTCCGTAGGTTAACGTGGAAGCATGTAATATACAAAGTGAAAAAAATGAAGTTGAAAAAAAACCTATAGAGGATGACCCTATTGTTATTTTTCTTTTTTTTTGTCAACACACAGAACTGTTCATTATGATCACCTGTGACAAGTGGGACCGGGGTGTGAGGAAGTGCGATAAACTTTTAAAAATACGTCACTCCTACTTCACAAAGCCCTTGTGCCACAGGCCCTGCTCATAAAGATTCTGCTATCCTCAGCCCTGCTGAGCTAGAGGTGGAGTCCTCAGAGGGCTGAGTAGGGAGAGGGCTGGGCAGGGGCAGTGGAGGAGCCTGGGGTCCATTCACATGCGGAGACCCCAGGGGTCCTGAGTCTCCAGCTGCTGTAAGTCACAAGTGGGGCCAAGTCCCCACTGATCAGCCTCTCCTTTGGCCATCCTCAGACCGCACGGTGCCAAGCACCCACAACAGGCTCATGGAACAGCTGGCCCTCCTGTGCACCACGCAGTCCAGGGCCTCTGCTTGTGCCCAGAAGGTGCCTGCCGACACCCCCCAGGACACCGAGGAGGCAGAGTCAGGAAGCAGGTGGGACTTGTAGCCAGGCCCGGCTCCTGTGGTCCTTTAGAACGGCCCCATGGTTTTGTAGCACTGACTGGGCCTACCAAGGGCGGGGCACTCCATGTGCATTTTCTCAGTCACTCCCAAGCATCTGATCAGGCAGTCACTCCTGTCATCCCCGTTTTAGAGATGGGGAAACTGAGGCTCAGAGAGGTTGACTCTCCCTGGCCATAAATGGCAGGGCTGGGACTCAAGCCGTAAAGTACCTGCTCTTTCCTCAAACCCAGTGGGAACCCTCCCTTCAATGGGAGGCCATGAGGCCTCCCTGAGAGTGGGAAGGGTATCACGTGACCCTGCCCCTCTGGCCACAGCTGATTGGTCCAGCCCTGGGCATGTGACCCCAGCCGTGGGATTTTTCAATCTCTGTGTCTCTGTGTAGGGGTGGAAGGGCAACAGCCACCTGTCCTGCCACAGGGAGAAAGGCAAGCTGCAGTGAAGCTGGGAGAGGCAGAGGTGGAGGCAGGGCCCCAGGGTCCCGTAAGGCCCCTCTATATGCCTGCCCTCCCCACACTTTGGTTGTTCCACACTTGAGGAATCTGAGAACCAGTGAGTGAATCCCTTTTCACCTGACCAGCAGTGGGTTTCTGTGCCTGGAAACCAAAAGTACCTAACAGAAGTGGCTAGACCTGGCTGGGCGCGGTGGCTCATGCCTGTAATCCCAGCACTTTGGGAGGCTGAGGCAGGCAGATCACCTGAGATCAGGAGTTCGAGACCAGCCTGGCCAACATGGTGAAACCCTGTCTCTACTAAAAACACAAAAAAATTTTCCAGGCATGTTGGCGCATGCCTGTAATCCCAGCTACTTGCGAGGCTGAGGCAGGAGAAATCTCTTGAACCCAGGAGGCGGAGGTTGCAGTGACCAAGATCACGCCACTGCAGTCCAGCCTGGGCGACAGAGCAAGACTCTGTCTCAAAAAAAAAAAAAAAAGAAAAAAAGAAATGGAGAGAACTGCAGTGTTGACCATGGTGGCCATTAGCCGTGTGTGGCTATTAAACACCTAACGTGGTGAATGTGACTGAGGAACTGAATTTTTTATTCATTTGATTTTAACTGGCTTAAATGTAAACTTAGCCACTTGTGGCAAGTGGCTGCACTTACCACAGATAGAGAGCATGTCCGTCATTAGGGAAGTTCTGTTGGCCAGCAGTGGCCTAAATCTCGCAGCCTGTTCTGAAAAAAGCAAATGTGTTTAATGTGCCCATCGGTAGAGAGTGGACACTCACTGGGTGGCAGCCACGCGCACTGTGACTGGACAAACCCAGCGCAGGTCACACAGTTATCACAGAGAAGTGACTCCACAACACCTGCTTTTCTCATCTCAGATGTGCCTCGAGGAAGCCGGACTCCCAGGCCGGGCCAGGCCTGCAGCTGGCCCAGGGCATGAGGCTTAACACAGAGCCCCCCACCATCTTTATTGACCTGCGGCAGACGGAGACACCAGACCACCTGTCCCCAGAAAGGTCCAGAGGGCAGTTACTACCCCATACCAGCCTCTACTTTGCAGAGTTGCCTGTTGACCTCACAAAGCCTCTGGTGGATCCTAATGGGGAGGAATAGGGACTTCAAAAGGCTTGGATCAATTCTCAATTGAAAAGTGCTTTTAGCCTGGAATGGGGTCTGGCCTACAGTCCCCCTGGGTCCTTGCAGGGAGGGAAGAGGGGCACAGGGCACACCTCCTCGGGCTGGGCTCTATGCAATAGAGCCCAACACGTCTAGGCTGGAGGGCATCACCCACACCTGCCCTCACCTCCTGGCAGGATGTCCACCGGCCTCCAGTGTGGCTACTGCCCTCTTGCATTGGATCACCAGCAAAGCCCGAGTGCTTCAAGCCCCAATAGGAGTTGGAATGCCAGGTGGAGTGGGCACATCCAGAAACCCATTTCTCTCCCTGCAGCTCCAGCCACAGCTCCTCTGACAGCGAGGAGGAGGAGGAGGAAGAGATGGCAGCTCTGGGAGACGCAGAGGGGGCATCTCCTTCCTCCCTGGGGCTACGGTAACCACCAAGGGGCCTCCCGCCACCTGCGGATGTCCCACCTCTGCTTTCTGCAGCAAGCCCTCCACCTGGCACATTTACCACCTGTGGTGAGGTCTTGCTGCACCCACCGCACGGGGTGGGGGGCGGCACAGCTTCCATCATCCCCCCCACGTCCACTGGGTCCCAGCAGTGGCAGCAGCAATGGGCCGCCTGAATTGCATTCTTACTCTGAAATGGGAGCTGGGCTCACCTGCTTTTCTCACGTTTCAGTAAGGAGTGCTGGGAGGTGCGGGCCCCATGGGGTTGAGTGAATTTGGTCTCATTGTGTCACAGGAGCTGTACTGGGAAAAGCCAGCTTCTCCAGCAGCTCAGGGCCTTTCGGAACGGAATAGCCCAGCCCGAGCTGCCTGCCAGCAAGGGGCCCGAGGGCGGGAGGGCTCAGGCCCCTGAAGACACACCTGGATCAGGAACTGGGAGGAAGCAACACATGAAGCTCTGTGCCAAGGGGCAGAGTGCCCAGGCCCGACTCCCAAGAAGTGGGCCCAGAGCCCTGGGGGATGCTCCTGAGCCAGGGGCAGCCAGGGAGGCCCTAATGCCTCCTCTGGACCAACTATAGATGCCTCAGGTAGTGGGATCCCAGGAGTCGGCGGGGGCGGGCTGACTTGCCATGGACCCTGGGCCCCGGTGTCCCCTTGTTGTCCCTGCATTTCCACTAGCAGGGGCATTCCAGAGGCAGAGACCCTCAGACTGTGGACTGTTGCCCACCCTGTCAGAGCTCAGTCACAGGTGCATGAACTTAGAGCAAGGATGCAGATACAAATCTGTATGTAACGTGTGACAACAGCTTTGGGATAAAGGGGCCTGGTCCTCTGAGATGGACAGGGACAGCAGGAGGACGGGATGCTGCTCTCTGCGGGACTCTGAGGCTCTTCATCTTTCTCCAGTTCTGCATTTTTTTAAATGGGCATCTATTATTTCCATCAATAAGGTCTTTTTAAAAACCAAGTAGGGCCGGGCGCGGTGGCTCACGCCTGTAATGCCAGCACTTTGGGAGACCGAGGTGGGCAGATCACGAGGTCAGGAGATCGAAACCATCCTGGCTAACACGGTGAAACCCTGTCTCTACTAAAAATACAAAAAATAGCCAGGCGTGGTGGCAGGTGCCTGTAGTCCCAGCCACTCGGGAGGCTGAGGCAGGAGAATCGCCGTGAACCCGGGAGGCGGAGCTTGCAGTGAGCCTAGATCGCACCACTGAACTCCAGCCTGGGCAACAGAGCCAGACTCCGTCTCAAAAAAAAAAAAAAAAAAAAAAAAACAAGTAAAACATATTTAGAGGATTTCAGGGTTGAAAGAGACCTAAGCCTTATTTTTCCGGCTTCCTGCATACTTGCTATTTCGGGCACCTAAATTAACACACAACACACACGCATGCCTACCCACACAGACCTAATACATGTGTTTTTTTTCTCTTTTCGAGACACAGCAGCTGGGACTACAGGTGCATGCCACCATGCCCGGCTAATTTTTTTTTTTTTTTTGTAGAGATGGGGGTCTCACAGTGTTGCCCAGGTTGGTCTCGAACTCCTCTCATCCTCCTGCCTAGGCCTTCCACAGTGCTGCGATTATAGGTGTGAGCAGCCAGCCTGGCTTTTAATGAACTTTTTGAAAGAGGAGTAATGAGAATTTGCTTTCTCTTTCTCTTTCTCTTCTTTACCTAAGATAGAAAGGCACACATAGATTCTCAAGGCCTTTGACCTTTATGAATCTAGACAGAATACTGGAAACCCCTGGAAATGCTGTCCTGTGTAGAATGGAGCAGCGTCCTCACTTGTTGATCACCAGCAAGAACTGGGGACAGCTGCTTGCTCCCTGCCAAGACCCGGCCCCTCCACAGGACATGCCTGGTCTTCCCGGGTCCTGTTCCTTTGCCAGCACTGTCCTGCAGCCCCGTCTTCACAGGATGCTTTTGTAACTGCTATGATCAGCCCTGACCTGGGCACCTGTTTGTCTCCCCAACCCTGTTTCCAGGATATGTCCCGCTGCCTGCCCCATGGGAAGAACAGAGAAATCATCACCACCTCGGGCCCCACGGCGCCATGGGCTCAGGCAGCACAGCAGGGCGCTGGGCCTTTAGGCCAGTGTCCCAGCTTCCCCTGGGGTTCACCCCTGGCTGCCATGCCGCTGAGGGTGGGCAGGGGTCTCTTTACATCAAGCCTTGTACCAGGCAAAAGACAGGCCCTGCTTGGCCGTGGTCACTGGCCGCCAAGATCAGGGCCACAGATGTCTGCTCTCCCGACCCCATGTGATCTGGCTAGTGGGGACCCCCACCCAACCCCACTTCCAATGATGAGGGGCGTTTTCGTTACAAGTCAAAGGCAAGACAGGCTTCCATAACGTCCCAGGAGGTCCCTCCTGCAGGGCACAAGGCCAGGCTGCCTCCCAGCCCCCAGGCCCTCTCCCACCTACAGAGACTGTCCCCTGCCCCCTCCGCTCCGGGGCACATGCAGCCATAACTGGGCTCTGCCCTCGCAGCCTGACGGCCTCCGCTGTGGCTGCCTAGCTGTCAAGAGCAAAGGCTTTTTTTTTCTTCAACCCCATTTTCTTCCATTTCTCCCACCTTTTTAATGCCAGTAACCTCATTGACAGTGTTTTACAGTGATGGAAAATAAACTCTGTTCCAAGTTCAACTCTGAATTACTGTGTCTGTCAAGGCAAGGGGAGTGAGGCGGGAAGTCAGACCTGGGTCCAAAGCTGGCTCTGCCACCTGGGCAAGGTTTTCACGCTCTCAGTGCCCAGTTCCTCCACCCACAGAAGGAGAATCATGGCCAGGCGCGGTGGCTCACACCTGTAATCCCAGCACTTTGGGAGGCCGAGGTGCGTGGATCACAAGGTCAGGAGTTCAAGACCAGCCTGACCAACATGGAGAAACCCCATCTCTACTAAAAATACAAAAATTAGCCGGGCATAGTGGTGCGCACCTGTAATCCCAGCTACTCAGGAGGCTGAGGCAGGAGAATCACTTGAACCTGGGAGGCGGAGGTTGTGGTGAGCCGAGATCGTGCCTTGCACTCCAGCCTGGGTAATGAAGTGAGACTGTCTCAAAACAAAACAAAAAAAGGAAAATCATGGGAGTCCCCCACACTGGACTGCATGAGATAACATCACAGCACACGCAGGCACCTGGGACTCATAGCTCCTACGAAACTCTCCCATCACGTGAGTGCTGAGGATGATGCCCATGAGATGGGGCCAAGCAGCAGGCAGGGACCCACTGAGCCAGCGGGAGGCCACAGCCTCGGCAGGAGGAGGGAAGTGGACAGACCCCAACCACACTTCCCCCCAGGCCGCCACCTCCAGCACAGGCCTTGATATGAGAGAGGGGCCTGGGGGCTCAGGCTATGCCAGGGAGATGGGTGTCAGCAACGCTGGGCACTTTGCTAGCTCCTGGAGGGTGGCCTGGCCACATCTAGCTGGGTACCTCATGCCCCATAAGAGATCCCAGAGCTGATCTAGAAGGTAAAAGCCGTCCCTCAACCAGGCAGCCCCAGACACAGGACAGAGCACACAGGGGCCAGAAGCAATGACTTTAAAAAAAAAATTGTTTATCTGAGACAGGGTCTCACTCTGTCTTCCAGGCTGAGTGCAGTGGCACAATCACAGCTCACTGCAGCCTCAACTTCCTGGGCTCAAGTGATCCTCCAGCCTCAGCCTCTCAAGTAGCTGGGCCTACAGGCACACCCCATCGTGCCTGGCTAATTTTTTTTTTTTTTTTTTTGTGGAGTCTCGTTCTGTCGCCAGGCTGGAGTACAACGGTGTGATCTCGGCTCACTGCAACCTCCGCCTCCCTGGTTCAAGTGATTCTCTTGCCTCAGCCTCCCGAGTAGCTGGTAGGCACGCACCGTGCCACCATGCCCAGCTAATTTTTGTATTTTTAGTAGTGATGGGGTTTCACCATGTTGGCCAGGATGGTCTCGATCTCCTGACCTTGTGATCCACCCGCCTCGGCGTCCGAAAGTGCTGGGATTACAAGCGTGAGCCACTGCACCTGGCTTTTTTTTTTTTGGTAGAGGAGAGGTCTTTCTATATTGCCCAGGCTGCTCTTGAACTCCCAGGCTCAAGCAATCCACCCGCCTTGGCCTCCCAAAGTGCTAGGATTATAGGTGGGAGCCACTGTGCCCAGCCTCTGACACTAAATATGTCAGTTAAGGGAATGAGAAAAGGGCAGGTCATGCACCTGGAACCTGGGCTGTGCCAAAAGGTCAAATGTGCAAGTATATACAGTGACTAGGTGACAAATGCAACAGAGCATCCCAGGCTGCGATGAGGGCCAAGGCCACCTACCCGTGAGGAACAACACTGCCTGGCTGCAATGTTCCAGAACCTAGTGGTTTCCACAGCTGCCCTACGGCTTCCGAGATGACCAAACCCACCAAGGGCTCTATCACACTGCTCGTCTCGGCCACTCACCCACCGTGGATGTGCACAGACCAGTGGCTCCCACGCAGCACAGGCCAGACAAAAGCTGGAAGGTGAAGGCTTCTTACCTTAGAAAGACAAAGTGGGGCAACCATGGAAGGCCACATCCCAGACACTAAGGGGCCAGGAGCAAAGGCAGCCCTGGGCCCCAGCCCTGGGGAGGTGTCAGGTCAGTCACATCCCTGGCAACATGTCAGGAAGATGGAACTCAGGGGTGCTTTCCCGCCCCAGGTGTCTTCCACCCTGCAGAGCAGCTATGGATCTGCGAAGGGGACTGGAACGCTGGAGAGCTCCGGGCTCCATTTGGAAACTCTAGCAGGATGAAGAAGCTGGAGACCACGTCCTGGGAAGGCTGGGGTACAGCAGGGCTCCCTGCAGCAGATGAGGGGCCCCTCAAATTCATGTCCACCCAGACCTCAGAATGTGACCTTGTTTGGAAACACGGGTTTTGACGATATAATTAGTTAAGATGAGGTCACAGTGTATTGGGGGACCCTAAACCCAGTGAGTAGTGGCCCTACCAAGAAAGAGACTGGGCATGGCGGCACACACCTGTAACCCCAGCTACTCGGGAGGCTGGGGCAGGAGGAACGCTTGAGCCCAGGGATTCGAGGCTGCAGTGAGCTATGATCGTGGCACTGTATTCCCACCTGGGGGACAGAGCAAGGCCCCGTCTCAAAAAAAAAAAAAAAAAAAAAAGGGGGAGCAGGTGAGGGGTACACAGAGACAGCGCACAGGGTCACACACACACAGAGGAGGGGTTGGGACGCGGTGATGAGGCTGCGCGCCAGCAGCCACTGGATGCTGGAGGTGGCTGATGGACCCTCCCAGGCCCTTCAGGAGCCAGCCCCACGAACACCTTGAGTGTCGGCTTCTAGCCTCCTGAGTGCGTCTCTGTGGCTGAAGCCCCCGCTCTGTGTCACCTGTTCTGGCTGCCACTGGACAGTTATAGAGCCTGTTCTTGCCCTTGCTCTGCACCCAGTGCGCAGCTTCCTCCGCGGCCTGGGCATCCCAAATGTGCCCTGCTGGCCTCATACTGGGCCATGGGAGGAAACAGGCAGCTGGCAATGCTTTCGGACCAGGCTCTCTAGCAGCTTCCTGAATTCTGTGCCCAGGGACGAGAGTCCTGGAAAGGGAGTTTCAGGCATGGTGATCAGGCTTTGGCACCGGGGCCTCCAGGAGCCACCGGCTGGAGCGTCAGCAAGGAGCCTGTCCCCATGTGGGTCCGCTGGTGCTTGTGCAGGTCGGTGCCCCGGCGGAAGCCCCTGCCACAGGCCGGGCAGGTGTAGGGCTTCTCACCTGTGTGTGTCCGGCGGTGGGCGCTGAAGTGCGAGCTGTTGTTGAAGCGCTTCCCGCACTGGGTGCAGGCATAGGGCCGCTCCCCGCTGTGCGTCCTGCGGTGGATGACCAGGCTGGAGCTCTGGCTGAAGCGCTTCCCACACTCGGGGCACGGGTAGGGCTTCTCGCCCGTGTGCACCCTCTGGTGCGTGCTGAAGTTGGAGCGGTCGCTAAAGCCCTTCCCGCAGACCAGGCACTTGTAAGGCCGCTCGCCCGTGTGTGTGCGCTGGTGCTTGGTCAAGTGGGACGTCTTGCTGAAGCCTTTGCCGCATTCGGGGCAGGTGTACGGCTTGTCAGCCCCATGGGAAGCCCGTCTTCCTGGTGGGGGGCCGCCTCTTGGCTGCTCAGGCCTGACCAAGCCCCTGACTGGGGCTGGCCTCTGACCTGAGAGCGGGTGGCCAGGCCCCTGGCATTGTGCTGACAGCACTCGGTACCACTCCATTCTCACGGGGGCATCCTCCCTGCCATCACCGCCATCCTCCAACTGGATCCCAGGTCCTGAGACAGAGAAAGCAAGATCTCTAGGAATTCATGGCAAGAGGGCAAGGGAAATATTTCTAATAGGAAAATGAAGGCCTCATAGGGCTCCTAAAGTTCCCCTACAAAACATTTAGCAGGGGCTGGGCACCGTGGCTCACGCCTATAATCCCAGCAACTTCAACTTCCAAAGGAAGGCTGAAGCGGGAGGATTGCTTGAGCCCAGGAGTTCAAGACCAGCTTGGGCAACGCAGTGAGATCTCATCTCTACAGAAAATAAACAAAACTAGCTGGGCATGGTGGCTTGTGCCAGTAGTCCTAGCTACTCAGGAGGCTGAGGTCGGAAGATCACTTGAGTCTAGGAGGTCAAGGCTGCAGTGAGCTGTGATCGCGCCACTGCATTCCAGCCCAGGTGACAGAGTGAGACCCTGTTTCAAAAACTAAATAATCAATAAAACAAACAAACAGGAACTCATTTGACCACCACAATAACCCAGTGGGTCAGTGCTGTTACCATCTCCATCTTGCAGATGGGGAAACCGAGGCACAGAAGTGTTAAGAAACTTACCCAGAATCACCAGGCTTGTACGTTACAGAGTGAGGGCTGTCAAGCTCTGCACTCTGCTGTACCCTCTAAGCCAGGGGTTCCCACCCAGTGGCAAGGTCTGGAGACATTTTTGTCGTGTCTGGGGAGGGGTTGTAAATGGCCTCTAGTGGGCAGGGGCCAGGGCTGCTGAAAAGCCTCCCGCCCAGCACAGGCAGCCCCACGTGGAAAGCCATCTGGCCCAAACGCCAGCAGCACCGAGGTGGAGAAGCCCTGCTCTGGGCTGTTCTGGCTGAGCAGAGCAGTCATGGGTCCCAGCCACTGGACCTCCCTTGTCGTACTTGATGTAGCCCCTGAGGCCCCTCTGCAAATCCAGGTTCTAGAGCCACCACCATCAGGACAGGAGAACAGGGAGAGGGGCCTGGAATGATCCAGGCTTTGCCCCTTTCAGGAAAACGCCTTTGACTTCTCTGCTCCTCCTCTGCAGCATGAGGGTGACTGCAGCTGGGGACCTGGTAGCACAAAGTGCACCAGGGTGCCTGGGGGGCTGGGGGAGCAGCCGCCTTCACAGCAGTCCCGCAAGAGGCTCTGCGCATGGTAGGCACACACTGACCTCATAGGGGAGGGACAGAACCACCAACTGCCCTTGGAAATGTCCACTTTAAGACACTTCCAGCCCCAGACCACCTGGTCGAACCCTTCTTGCCCTCCCCTCCCATCTCCAGGACCAACTTCCGGATAGCCAAAGTGGGTTTGGCACGTACCGAGCCTCAAATTCCACATCTATAAAACTGAGAGGAGGCCGGGCATGGTGGCTCATGCCTGTAATTCAAGCACTTTGGGAGGCTGAGGCAGGCGGATCACTTGAGGTCAGGAGTTTGAGACGAGCCTGGCCAACATGGTGAAACCCCATCTCTACCAAAAATAAAACAATTAGTTGGGGGTGGTGGTGGGTGCCTATAATCCCAGCTACTTGGGAGGCTGAGGCAGGAGAATCGCTTGAACTCAGGAGGCAGAAGTTGCACTGAGCCAAGATCATGCCACTGCACTCCAGCCTGGGCGACAGAGCGAGACTCTGTCTCAAAAAAATAAATAGAAAATAAATAAAACTGAGAGGAGGATTAGAACCACCTCACTGGCCTGTTATAATAATATTTTATTTATTTATTTTAAAGACAGGGTGACTGCCGGGCGCGGCAGCTCACGCCTGTAATCCCAGCACTTTGGGAGGCCGAGGCGGGCGGATCACGAGGTCAGGAGATCGAGACCATCCTGGCTAACACAGTGAAACCCTGTCTCTACTAAAAATACAAAAAATTAGCCGGCCGTGGTGGCGGGCACCTGTAGTCCCAGCTACTCGGGAGGCTGAGGCAGGAGAATGGTGTGAACCCAGGAGGCGGAGCTTGCAGTGAGCCAAGATCGCGCCACTGCACTCCAGCCTGGGAGAAACAACGAAGACTCTGTCTCAAAAAAAAAAAAAAAAAAAGACAGGGTGATATGGTTTCAATCTATGTCCTCACCCAAATCTCATGTCAGACTGTAATCCCCAATGTGGTCGTGGGGCCTGGTGGGAGGTGAGTGGATCATGGAGGCAGATTTCACATGAATGGTTTGGCACCATCCTCTTGGTACTGTCCTGACAATAGTGAGTGAGTTCCCGTGAGATCTGGTCGGTTAAAAGTGAGTGGCACCTCCCCTCCCTCCTTTGCTGCTGCTCCAGCCATGTGAGACGTGCCTGCTCCCTCTCTGCCTTCCACCATGACTGGAAGCTTCCTGAGGCCTCCCCAAAAGCTGAGCAGACACCAGCATCATGCTTCCTGTACAGCCAATTAAACCTTTTTTCTTTATAAATTACCAGGTCTCAGGTATTTCTTTACAGCAATGCAAGAACGACCTAATACACAGGGCCTCACTATATTGCCCAGGCTGGTCTCAAACTCCTGACCTCAAGTGATCCTCTCACCTCAGCCTCCCAAAGTGCTGAGATTATAGGCATGAGCCACAGCACCCAGCCTTGTTGTAAAAATATTTTTATTTATTTATTTTTGAGATGGAGTCTTGCTCTGTCTTCCAGGCTGGAGTGCAGTGGTGTGATCTCAGCTCACTGTAACCTCTGCCTCCCAGGTTCAAGCGATTCTCCCACCTCAGGCTCCTGAGTAGCTGGGATTACAGGCGTGAGCCACCACGCCCAGCTAATTTTTGTATTTTTAGTACAGATGGGGTTTCACCATGTTGGCCAGGCTGGTCTCGAACTCCTGACCTCAGGTGACCCAACTGCCTTCGCCTCCCAAAGTGCTGAGATCACAGGGGTGAGCCACCATGCCTGGCCGTAAAAATATTTTTAAAAGAGACTGAGTCTGGCAGCTCATCAAAAGGTAAACAAGAGTCATTATATGAGCCAATGATTTTACTCCTAGGTACACACCCAAGAAAAATGAAAACATGTCCTCAAACAGAAATGTGTAATAAATGTTCACGACAGCACTCTTCACAGTAGCCAAAAAATGGAAATCACCCAAATGTCCATCAATGAAAATGGATCAACAAAACGTGGTCTATCCATACAGTGGAATACTATTCAGCCATGAAAAGGAAGCACTGACACATGCTATAGCATGGATGACCCAGGAACACATGACACTGAGTAAAAGAAGCCAGTCACCAAAGGACAGTCCCTGCACGATTCCCTTCACAGAAGACAACCAGAACACACACCCAGAGACAGAGCATACAGGTGGCTGCCAGAGGCTGGGGGAGGGGAAATGGGGAGAAACTGCTTGTTGGGTATGAGGTTTCCATTTAGCGTGATAAAAAATGTTTTTGAGGGCCAAGTGTGGTGGCTCACGCCTGTAATACCAGGACTCTGAAAGGCCGAGGCGGGCTGATCATTTGACGTCAGGAGTTCAAGACCAGTCTGTTCAACACGGCAAAACACTGTCTCTACTAAAAATAGAAAAAATATTGGGAGGCCGAGGCAGGCAGATCATAAGATCAGGAGTTCGAGACCAGCCTGACCAACATGGTGAAACCCTATCTCTACTAAAAATACAAAAATTAGCCAGGTGTGGTGATGCACACCTGTAATCCCAGCTACTTGGGAGGCTAAGGCACAAGAATTGCTTGAACCCAGGAGATGGAGGTTGCAGTGAGCCGAGATGATGCCACTGCACTCCAACCTGGGTGACAGAGTGAAACTCCATCTCAATTAAAAAAAAAAAAATGTTTTTGAGCCCGGGTAACACAGTGTGACTCCATCTCTATCAAAAAATTTTTGTCACCCAGGCTGGTGTGTAATGGCGCGATCTCGGCTCACTGCAACCTCCACCTCCTGGGTTCAAGCGATTCTCCTGCCTCAGCCTCTGAGTAGCTGCGACTATAGGTGCATGCCACCACACCCGGCTAATTTTTTTGTATTTTTAGTAGAGATGGGGTTGCACCATGTTGGCCAGGATGGTCTCGATCTCTTGACCTTGTGATCCACCCGCCTTGGCCTCCCAAAGTGCTGGGATTACAGATGTGAGACACTGTGCCCGGCCCAAAAACTTTTTCAAAATTCGCTGGGCATGGTGGCATCGACCTGTGGTACCAGCTACTCGGGAGGCTGAGGTGGTAGAATTACCTGAGCCTGGGGAGGTTGAAGCTGCAATGAGTCAAAATTGTGCTACTGCACTTCAACCTGGGTGACAGAGTGAGACCCTGTCTCAAAAAAAGAAAAAAAAAAGTTTTGGAACTAGATGATGATGATTGTACAACACTGTGAATATACTAAACACCACTGAACCGTTTACTGAAAAATGGCTAATTTCATGTTATGTGAATTTCATCTCATTAAAAAATGTAAAAACTTTGAGGCCAGGTACCAACCTAATTTGTTTTTTTGAGACAGTCTCACTCTGTTGCCCAGGCTGGGGTGCAGTAGTATGATCACAGCTTACTGCAGCCTTGACCTCCCAAGCTCAAGCATTCCTCCCACCTCAGCCTCTCAAGCAGCTGGGACTACAGGCGTGCACCACTTTTGTATTTTTTGTAGAGACAAGGTTTCTCCGCGTTACTCAGGCTGGTCTTGAACTCCTGGACTCGAGCGATCCACCTGCCTTGACCTCTAAAGGTGCTGGGATTACAGGCATGAACCACGATGCCCGGCCTGTTTTTGTTTTTTGGAGACGAAGTCTTGCTCTGTTGCCCGGACTGGAGTGCAGTGGTGAGATCTCGGCTCACTGCAACCTCTGCCTCCCGGGTTCAAGCGATTCTCCTGCCTCAGCCTCCCAAGTACCTGGGACTACAGATGAGTACCACCACACCCAGCTAATTTTTGTATTTTTTAGGAGAGACAGGGTTTCATCATGTTGGGCAGGATGGACTCAATCTCCTGACCTCATGATCCACCCACCTCAGCCTCTGAAAGTGCTGGGATTACAGGCGTGAGCCACCGCGCCGGCCTATTTTTTTTTTTTTTTTGAGACAGAGTTTCGCTCTCATTGCCCAGGCTGGAGTGCAATGGTGTGATCTTGGCTTACTGCAATCTCTGCCTCCCGGGTTCAAGCTATTCTCCCGCCTCAGCCTCCCAAGTAGCTGGGATTATAGGCGCCTGCCACCACGCCTAATTTTTGTATGTTTAATAGAGACAGGGTTTCACCATGTTGGCCAGGCTGGACTCGAACTCCTGACCTCAGGTGATACACTCACCTCGGCTTCCCAAAATGCTGGGATTACAGGTGTGAGTCACCATGCCTGGCCATTTTTTTTTTAAGCAAGATCAAATAGATCCAACTTTCCTTGGCCCCACAGACCTTTTTTACCATAGGCTCTGGTGCCAGGTAAGTAAAACCCAACCACGTGCCTGTGACCCTGAGAGGGAAGCTGTGTCTGGGCTCCAGGAGCTGGTGACAGAGCTGGGCAGAATCTCATTCCTTCCCTTCTGAGGATTCCATGTAGCCACTTGGGAGCTGGGAGGGCTGGCAAATTCTTTCCCTTTTGACTGCTGCCTTTTGCACAGGGAATGAACTGGACCACATGTAATGAGCTCTCAGAGACCTTCAGATCAGAGTTCCTCAATCATGGTACAGGTGGCGTCCATGGGACCTGGCCCGGGCTGTCTCTGATGCGGCTGCCCTGTGCACCACAGGAGGCTGGGCAGCATCCCCACCTTCCGCTCATCAAATAATCACTTTCATCAGTGAGAACCCCAGGGTCGTGACAACCAAAAATGTCTCCACTCATGGACAGATGTCCTCTGGGGGACAAGATTGCCCCGGGTGGAGAACCCCTGCTCTGGATGCATGTCACCAAAGCTACTGATGACCAACCAGAGCCTCATACAACATCATCTAAAACTCTTCATAGGCAACAAAAGAGAAAAACGATAAACTGGACACTAGAACCAAAAACTTTTGTGCATCAAAGGACGCTACCAACAAAATGAAAATGCAACACACAAAACAGGAGAAAATATTTCCAAATCAGGCCGGGTGTGGTAGCTCACACCTGTAATCCCAGCATATAGGGAGGCTGAGGCACGCAGATCACTTCAGATCAGGAATTCGAGACCAGCTTGGCCAACATGGCAAAACCCAACTCTACTAAAAATACAAAAATTAGCCGGGTATGGTGGCGCACACCTGTAATCCGAGCTACTTGGGAGGCTGAGGCAGGAGAATCGCTTGAACCCAGAAGGCGGAGGTTGCAGTGAGCTGAGCTGAGATTGTGCCACTCCACTCCAGCCTGGGCAACAGAGCAAGACTCCATCCAAAACAAACAAACAAACAAACCCTGAAAATAACAACCGTTGGTGTGGATGTGGAGAAACTGGAACGCTTGGTGGGTGCATGAGATGGTGCAGATGCTGTGGAAAACAGCATGGCGGTTCCTCAAAAAAATTCAACACAGAATGACCATATACGCTCCAGCCATCCCACTGCTGGATACATCCACCCCAGGAACTGAAAGCAGAGTTGATCAGAGATACACCTGTACACCCACATTCACTGTAGCATTATTCACAATGGAATATTCTTCCGCCTTAAAAAGGGAAAAAATTCTGGAGGTTTCCCAAAGAAGGAAGTCTGCCTCAAGACCATGGCACAGAAATCCTAACCTTCCAGCCTGCTGGCCTGGCCTGCAGATTTCAGACTTGTCAACTTCTGTAACCAACCAAGGGAGCTGTCTGAGTACCCATTCCTTAAAATAAATCTGCGTGTGTGTGTATCTTCTGTTGGTTCCATCTCTCTGGAGAAGAACCCTAATACAAAGTGACATCTCACTGTTGTTAGAAAAGGCTTCAGCATGGCCGGGCACAGTGGCTCATGCCTGTCATCCCAACACGTTCGGAGGCCTAGGTGGGCGGATCACCTGAAGTCAGAACTTCGAGACCAGCTTGGCCAACATGGTGAAACCCATCTCTACTAATAATACAAAAATTAGCCAGGCACGATGGCGGGTACCTGTAATCCTAGCTACTTGGGAGGCTGAGGCGGGAGAATCGCTTGAACCCAGGAGGTGGAGGTTGCAGTGAGCCAAGGTCGTGCTACTGCACTCCAGCCTGGGCGACAGAGCAAAACTCCATCTCAGAACAAACAAAAAACCAGAAAAGGCTTCAGCAGCATCAGGAAAGTCAGGAAGAGACAAACGGGGAGAGAAAGAGCTGAGGGGACAGTGCTGGGTAAGGGGCAGGGCAGTGCTCAGTGCGATGGGGAGAGGCTGGAGAGCCAGGCCCTGTGGGAGCAGCTCTGCCCTCCAGAGGAGGGCACAGGGAAGCTGAAGTGAAGTAGGACCAGTGTGTAGGGGGCGGGGCAGAAGAACAGGATGGCAAGGCAGTGCTGGGCATCTGCCTGGGTCATGGCTGAGTGGCTGTGCAGGCCCTGCAGCTGGTACTCTGCAGGGATATGGGCAGCCCTGGCCACGCAGGATTGCCCCAGGCCAACTGGACCAACAGAACCAAGCCCAGGAGCTGCTGCCTGACAGTTCCTATTTTTGGCAAGCCCCCTAGAGGACACAGTCCCTTGCAAGTTACCTTCATTCTCCAGTGGCGTGTCCCGCTGAGCTGGGTCCAGGCATCCTGGCTCCTCCCCAGAAAGGTACACAGCCATGTCCTCCAAGTTCACGGGCACCTGCCAGAACGCACCCCACTCAGTCCTGGCACCAAGCAAGCTGCCTCCTCCCCAGCTGAGGCCACCGGCCCAGGGAGCTGCACCCCCACTGCCCCTCGAGGGTGGGGCCAAGCCTGGTGGTGCAGCTGGTCTTCTCCACTCTTGTTGCCGTGGTAAGTCCTGCTGTCTCTGCCCACTGCTCCCATGCGCCACTGCTGCAGAGCTGGGACACCACTGGGGAAGGGACAGATTCGCCACGAGGAGTGGTGGACCCACTGCGCACTCAGCCACTGCGGCCCATGCTCCACAGGGAGACAAGAGCAACCCCTGACTCTGTGGCCAGCCAGCCCCGGGACCCCGATGCGGCAGACGGGGGACTTCAGGATGCCTCTGGGCCAGTGGCTCCCAGATGTCGCACTAGATTGACCCAGAAGCATGATTAAAACACAGGCAAATCCTTTCCAGAACAGGCAAATCCACAGAGACAAGAAGGAGCTTTGTGGTTGCCAGAGGCTGAGGGAAAAACAGGCAGAGACTATGGTAATGAGTCTAGGGGGCTTTGCGGGGAGGGTCTAAAGAACATGTTAGGTCGGGCGCGGTGGCTCACGCCTGTAAATCCCTGCACTTTGGGAGACCGAGGCGGGAGGATCACGAGGTCAGGAGATCGAGACCATCCTGGCTAACGCAGTGAAACCCCGTCTCTACCAAAACTACAAAAAATTTGCCGGGCGTAGTGGCGGCGCATGTAGTCCCAGCTACTCGGGAGGCTGAGGCAGGAGAATGGCGTGAACCCGGGAGGTGGAGCTTGCAGTGAGTGGAGATCGTACCACTGCACTCCAGCCTGGGCGGCAGAGCGAGACTCTGTCTCAAAAAAAAAAAAAAATGTTCTCAGACCGGGCGCGGTGGCTCACACCTGTAATCCCAGCACGTTAGGAGGCCGAGGCAGGCAGATCACCTGAGGTCAGGAGTTGGAGACCAGCCTGACCAACATGGAGAAACCCCGTCTCTACTAAAAATACAAAATGAGCTGGGCGTGGTGGCGCATGCCTGTAATCGCAGCTACTCAGGAGGCTCAGACAGGAGAATAGATTGTACCAGGGAAGTGGAGGCTGCAGTGAGCCAAGATCACAGCATTTACTCCAGCCTGGGTGACAGAATGAGACGCTGTCTCAAAAAATATACATATTGGCCAGGCGCGGTGGCTCACGCCTGTAATCCCAGCACATTGGGAGGCCGAGGCAGGTGGATCATCTGAGGTCAGGAGTTCGAGACCAGCCTGGCCGACATGGTGAAACCCCGTCTCTACTAAAAATACAAAAAAAATTAGCCAGGCGTAGTGGTGGGTGACTGTAATCCCAGCTACTCGGGAGGCTGACGCAGGAAAATCGCTTGAACCCAGGAGCCAGAGGTTGCAGTGAGCCGAGATTGCACCATTGCACTCCAGCCTGGGTGACAAGAGCAAAACTCAGTCTCAAAAAAACAAAAACAAAACAAATATATATATATACACACACACATATATATAAATTATAAATAAATAAATAATAATAAAAATCAAACAGGCCAAGCATGGTGGCTTATGCCTGTAATCCTAGTGCTTTGGGAGGCTGAGGCAAGAGGATCACTTGAGCCCAAGAGTTCAAGACCAGCCTGGGCAGCACGGCGAACTGTGTCCCTGTAAAAAATATATATATAAAAAAACAACTAGCCAGGTGTGGTGGCGCATGCCTGTAGTCCCAGCTAACTAATGAGGCTGACGCAGGAGGATCCCTTGAGCCTGGGAGGTCAAGGCTGCAGTGAGCCGTGATCACACTACTGCACTCTAGCGTGAGCACAGAGCCAGACTTTGGCTCAAAAAAAAACAAAAACAAACAAACAAAAAAAACAAGCAAGCAAACAAAGGAGACTCCCATTCCAGCCCAGGGGTGTGGGAGGAACCTGTATTTTCCCCCCAGAGTCCCAAGAGATTCCTATGCCCAGTGGGGTAGGAGTCACCACCCTGTCTCACTGTTGGACCACAGAATCTTCCGGGCACAGCCGAGTACTTAAATGGCCTCTGGAGAGAAGACAAGACTTCCCAGGAGGCCAGGGGAAGTGACTCCAGGGTTGGAGCAAAGGGAGAAAACTCCAGGGAAGAGCTCCTCTGACATCCAAAACCTTGGCCCCCAGGAAAGCTGTCCCCTTAACAAGGAAGTGTGACACAGAGGAGGTCGGGCCAGACCCCAGGACGCTGCAGACCAGGAGCATCCCACTCACCTGGGACCAGGCCGAAAGAAAGGGCGAGGCCGACGCCATCTCCTGATGCCGGGGGGCTGCAGGGCCTGGGAAGGAGCAGAGTCATCACCAGTCACACAGTTCACCCAGCACTGCCCCTGCCGCCCCCTGCACACCAAGGCCCCAACAGCCTGGTGGCTGCCCACCCAAGATCCACTCCTTGCTGGAGAGCCTGTGCACCCCGCATCCAGGCAGGCCTCTGCCCTGGCCACACCCCACACCCCATTCATCTTCACCTCCCTCCCCTGCACCACTTCTCATTCCTCCAAAGGGGTGCTACTCACCCCTCTCTGGCCACAACAGCGGGCCCCTCTGTGGCCTGTGGCTCAGCTGGGCTGGGGGCTGCTGGCTGGAGAATTGAGCCTCTTCCTCCAGGGACAGATCCTCTGGCTGAGCCTCTGCCTGGGGTTTTAAGGACTGTCCCCCTATCCCGAGGGGCACCTCGTCATCAGAAAGCAGCTCTGAGCCCTGCACACAGACAGAGATCTGCCCACCAGCTCCCAGAAGGCCAGAAGGAAAATCCCCGCAGGGCCCCACACCTCTCATCTCAGGCACCCCAGCCAGCTGCCCACCCCCAGGCTGTCTGCAGCCTCCCTCCCTCTGCCCAGCCGTGTGGCAGTGCTCCCTGCAGCCAGCTCTCAGCCTGCTCTACTCCATGGTCTCTCCCTGTCACCACAATCATGTCCCCATCACATTCTTACCCTCAAGTCCTTGGTCCTGCTGATAGACCCTGGCCCAGAAGAGCCCTGAGTCAGCCCTGGCCTCATTTCAGAAGTTCACATAACTGCATTTGCTAGATTTTTTGAAATTATCTGGCCAGCCACAGTAGCTCACACCTGTAATTCCAGCACTTTGGGAGGCCAAGGCAGGCGGATCATCTAAGGCCAGGAGTTCGAGACCAGCCTGACCAACATGGTGAAACCCCGTCTCTACTAAAAATATAAAAATTAGCCAGGCATGGTGGCAGCACGCTTGTAATCCCAGGTACTTGGGAGGCTGAGGCAGAAGAATCACTTGAACCCGGGAAGTAGAGGTTACAGTGAGCCGAGAAAGTGCCACTGCACTCTAGCCTGGGCAACAGAGTGAGACTCCATGTCAGGGGAAAAAAAAAAAAAAAAAGAAAGAAATTATCAACAGGTGCTCTCAGATGATCTAATTCCTAATTCCAGGAAGGGCGAGTGGAATGAAATTGGGTCTTAGAATTGAGCTCTGCAATAGCACTTGGACAAGAGACATCCCTAGGCAACTACAAACCCAGCGTCAGGGACCCATCTCAGGCTTCCTCTTGTCCAACATTCCACACCTCTAAGGGAGGGTAGTCCCCTTGGGGAGCAGAGCCCGCCCCTCTCCGCTCAGTGATGGCCATGAGGCATGTGTGCAGAGGTGTCAGTGCAGTGACAGAAGGAAGGCATGCCGGGAACCCAAACACTGAAGCTGTGGTGGCCAGGAAAGAGGCTGGCCGGCTGGGAAGAAATCCTGATTTCTTGGCCACCATGATGGCAGGATTTTCTGACTGTGGTCAGCTCACGCTGTGGTCAAGCATTAGGGGATGTGTTTCCTCCATTGGCTGCAAAAGGCCAGAAGTGTGCAGCCAGCAGCACTGCCACAGTAAGAAAGGCAGCTGGTCAGCACTGCCCATGTGCCCCATCCCACGCAAGGCCCTGAAAAATGAACTGAAACAGCAGGTGGCAAGACTTCTGCTTTTTAATCTCAAGGAATTCAATGACTGAAACCGAAGCAGGAGGAATGAGTAAGAGGCTCCCCCTGCTCCTCCAAATGGGGCTGCAAGGAGGTGGACAGGCACTGTCTATACAGATTTCAGGGTATCAGAAGGGTCCTGTCTGTGCCGTCCAGTATAGTAGCCACTGGCCATGTGTGACGACTGAGCCCTTGAGAGGTGGTCAGTGTGACTGAGGAACTAATTTAACATTCTACACAGTGGCCGGGCGCAGTGGCTCATGCCTGTAATCCCAGCACTTTGGGAGGCCGAGGCAGGCGGATCACTTGAGGCCAGGAGTTCGAGACCAGCCTAGCCAACATGGCAAAACTCTGTCTCTACTAAAAATACAAAAATCAGCCTGGTGTGGTGGCAGACGTCTGTAATGCCAGCTACTTGGGAGGCCGAGGCATGAGAATCACTCCAGCCTGGGAGACAGAGAGAGACTCTGTCTCACAAAAATAAAAATAAAATAAATGTACATAGCTGTAATTTAAAAAGCTACATGTGGCTGGCAGCTACTGTTTTGCATGGCACAGCTCTAGAACCTCTGGGGGCTCTAACCAAAGTGCCCCCCACGCCCCTGGTCTTTCTTCCTAGTGTTCTCCCACTTTGGGGGTAGTTTCAACTCCCTGCCTTGGAAGGTGCTGGACCTCTCTCCCACCAAAACCTATGTTTGGGGCTGGCGTAGTGGCTCATGCCTGTAATCCCAGCACTCTGGGAGGCCAAGATGGGAGGATCACTTGAGGCCAGGAGTTCAAGACCAGGCTGGGCAACACGGCGAAACCCTGTCTCTACAAAAAATACACAAAATTAGCCAGGGGTAGTGGTGCATGCCTGTAGTCCCAGCTACTCAATAGACTGAGGTGGGAGGATTGCTTGAGGCCTGGAGGCAGAGGCTGCAATGACTGGCGATCACACCACTACGGCCTGGGGAACAGAGCAAGACTCTGTCTCAAAAAAAAAAAACAAAAACCAACAACAAAAAAACCTGTTTGGCCTATCCTAGGACAGTGTTCACAAACCATCTGCACTAGCTAATAAAGGGCTATCGGGGTAGGATGAGGTTAATCAAAGGGTGGACACCCACTGGCCAAGGCTGAGAAATCTTTTGCAGTTGCCTTCTTCAAAAGGGCTAAGGGGCCAGGCAGCCACACTTGGTCACCCAATAACCAAGGAATCTCCAGCTGCAGACCCCAGCAGCAGGGCCCCATTTCCTCACCTGAGGGTCAAAATGCCCCCCACCTCACCCGCTGCCTGTGTTTCCTGGGCTCCCGCTGCAGCCCTTCCACGAGGACCACGGCCTCCTCACCGCTCTCCGGCTGCTGCTCGCGCACCCGAGCCTGGATCTCCCCTGGCAGCACAGTCAGGAACTGCTCCAGCACCAGAAGCTCCAGGATCTGCTCCTTAGTGCGCAGCTCCGGCCGCAGCCAGAGGCAGCACAGCTCCCAGAGGCGGCTCAGGGCCTCCCGGGGCCCAGCCACCTCCTGGTAGCAGAAGAGCCGGAAGAGCTGGCGGAAAGTCTCAGGGCTGGGGTCCTCCGTCTCCACGGAGGGCTCCTCTTCCAAGCAGAAGTCCTCCTCCACCTTCACAATCAGGATCTCATCGTGTTCCAGGTCCTGCTCCAAGGTTGGCAGAGGCTGGAGGCCAGGGACGGTGGCCATTGCTTCCAGTCGGCCTTGTTCCTTTTTCAGGCCTTAGAGTTGAACCTGTCTCTCTCTGTACCTCTGGCCAGACACAGGAAGAGAGTTTCTTTCAGGGCCCTGTGGAGAGACGATAAAACCTTCTGAAGGGCAGCCCTGGGGCTGGATAAGCCCTTTGTACTGGGAAGCCCCTGCCCTGGTTCCAGGGCCAGCTCACCCCACCATGGAAAAGGAAAAGGAAGTAGATGAATGCCATCTTCGCTATGAACCCCCTATTAATTCCCGGGTAATTTACTGAAGGGCTCTGGGCTTTGCTTCCTCACTGGGCAAACAGAGATGATAACAGGATCTACACACACAGGTTGCTGACAGAACTAAAAGGGATGGCTGGGCGCAGTGGCTGACGCCTGTAATCCCAGCACTTTGGGAGGCCGAGGCGGGCAGATTACGTGAGTTCAGGAGTTGACCACCTGGTCAACGTGGTGGAACCCTGTCTCTACAAAAAATACA
This sequence comes from Nomascus leucogenys, assembly GCF_006542625.1. Taxonomy (NCBI): domain Eukaryota; kingdom Metazoa; phylum Chordata; class Mammalia; order Primates; family Hylobatidae; genus Nomascus; species Nomascus leucogenys. Next base: position 98,351,425 of record NC_044398.1, on the reverse strand, counting down.
AAAATTAGCCCGACGTGGTGGTAGCACATCTGTAATCCCAGCAACTCGGGAGGCTGAGACAGGAGAATCGCTTGAACCCGGGAGGCGGAGGTTGCAGTGAGCTGAGATCTCATCGCTGCACTCCAGCCTGGGCGACAGAGAGACTCAAACAAAAACAATCTAAAAGGGATGTTTGCGGTCAGAGCTCGAGAATCGTTATTTTCCATGATTACAGTGGGTCCTATATGGAAGGGGTTCCTTTGGAAATCTGATGAAAAGTAGGGCCCTTCTGCCGAGGAAGGTGCAGACTCTGCCTCAACTTGATCCCCGGAGTCCAGGTCTGGCGAACCCTGAAGCCCCTACGCGGCCCTGTCAGGCACCCCCGAGTGGGTGGTTACAACGGCCCCTCAATTCCAGCGTTCTGGGAGAGCTGGGACCCCCAGGCTGGGCTGCTTTCCCGTCCGACCCCTCAGGAGGAGGGTGAGCGGTGCCCGAGGCCGCGGCAGAGACCGCGGCGCTGGCGCGGGCCGCGAAATCGAAGCTTCGGCCGGGACCCGCGTCCCCGCGCCCCCCGCACTCACTGGAAGCGCTGCGGGCCGTGGGCAGTTCGGGGCAGGACCGGAGCGGCGGGTCTCCGCGGGAGTGGGACTACGGGCCTCAGGCTCAGCAGCCAAGGACGCCAGAGCCGGGGCCGAAGACCCCAAACCAGGTGTGGAAACCAGGCCGTGTGGGCGGGCCCGGGGCGGCATTGTGGGTAACGAAGCCTTGGCACCATTGGCTGAACTGGCTCTTGGGGGCGTGGCAACAAGGCCGAGTGGGCGGGTCCGCGAGGTGCACTGTGGTTAATGTTGTCCTCAAATGTACGCATTGTGGGTAACGTAGTCCAGCACTTTGGTGACCGCGCGAGCGTGCGGCGACTCTGCAGCCTCTGGGCCACTCTCCCAGTTACTCTTCCACACCCGCTCTCCTCTGGCCTGAAAAAGTTCACAGTAAAGGCCGCCTCTTCCATCTCTAAAGCCAGCAAAGTCGTCCGGGCACGGTGGCTCACACCTGTAATCCCAGTACTTGGGGAGGCCAAGGCGGGCGGATCACCTGAGGTCGGGAGTTCGAGACCAGCCTGACCAAAGTGGAGAAACCCCGTCTCTACTAAAAATACGAAATTAGCTGGGCGTGGTGGCGCATGCCTGTAATCCTAGCTACTCAGGAGCCTGAGGCGGAGGTTGCAGTGAGCCCAGATCCCGCCATTGCACTCCAGCCTGGGCAACAAGAGTGAAATTCCGTCTCAAAAAGATAAATAAATAAATAATAAATAAAATAAATAAAGGCAGAAGTTGTTCAAGATAAAACTGGAAGACATGCCAAGTGCTTGCGCCCACCCTCCCCCAGGAGGGCCCCCAACAACGCCCAACCCGAAATATCCCTTGTCCTGCCTGCTTCTTACTGACAACATAATAATGGGCATCAATTTGTGTTGTTGTTGTTGTTGTTAGAGATGAAGTCCCACCGTGGTGACTAGGCCGGTCTCAAACTCCTGGGCCCAAGCAATCTTCCCGCCTCAGCTTCCCAAAGTGTCAGGTTTACAGGTGTGCCCAACCAGGTATCAATTCTTGTATGTATGTATTTATTTATTTAGAGACAGGGTCTCACTCTGTCGGCCAGCCCAGAGTGCAGTGGCTCGATCTGGGCTCACAGCAACTTCCGCCTCCTGGTTTTAAGCAATTCTCCTACCTAACTTCCCGAATAGTTGGGATTACAGGCACGCACCACCAGGTCCGGCTAATTTTTGTATTTTTAGTAGAGATGGGGTTTCGCCGTGTCGCCAGGCTGGTCTCGAACTCCTGGCCTCAAGCAATCTACCCACGTCCCCCTCCCAAAGTGCTGAGATTAGAGGAGTGAGCCACCGCTCTCGGCCGCATCAATTCTTGAGCATCAAGCAAGCAACACACATTTGTCCTTCGTTTCTTCCTCATTTAGTAATAGAGGTACTATAACTAGCCCTACCGGTTCAACAAAACAAAACCAAACCCTGAAGCTCTGAGAGTTTTAAGTCTTGAACCCCCCAGGGAAGGTCAAACAGGAAGTACACAAATGGGATTGGAACCCAAATCTTTGATTCCAGAACTTCAGCTCCTAACTACCAGGTTAACGTACTTTGCCCCTAATCCTAACTCGGGCATCCTAAGGCCCGTCTCTTATACTGGATTCTCGCTGCTTTTCCTCTTTGGTTGAATATGATCCGGAGTTTCCCTCTGCCTGGGGTGCCCAGGAAAGGGTCCCAGCGCCGAGTTCGGGTGAGCAGCAACGCAGCATACACAGTAGGCGTACACTCAACATACGCCCCGCCTCGCACAAGCCGCGCCCCCCGTGCGCGCCCCGCCTCGCATCCTGGATCGACCCCCGCAATCTCGCGCGCCTTTCCCAAAGCATCGGCTAGGACTGAGTCCACCGGAAGCAAAAGTTGGGGACGCCGGATTCAGGGAGCTGGCAGGACTACATTTCCCGGAGCGCCCCGCGCCCTCCCCGGAGGCCGATTCCTGGGAGCTCTAGAGGGGGTGGATTGGCGGCCTGGAGTGTCTCCAAGTGGCGGCACTGCCAGGGGCTCGCAGGAAGCGGGCTGCAGTCTCCGGGTGGCAGCGTCCTTGTCGTCGAGACTGCGGGCGACTCCCTTGCGCGCCCTGAGCCTCAGTTTCCATATCTGTTAATGGGGGACATTAACCCTCAAGGTTGTAACTCATTTAAGACCATTCATCCAGGCATAATAAATGCATAAAGGCTGCACGTTGGGTCTTCCCATCTGCCTTCTTAACTAGGCGCTCGGGTGATGGAGTGGTGGCAGGTGCCTGCTTTCATGGAGATTGCCATGAGAGGCATACAGTGGACAAAATTACCATGAGAGGCATACAGTGGACAAAATTGCATGAAGAATTGTTTAATCACGTCTTTGGCAAATGTTAACAAGGGTTGTAAAAGAGGGAACCTGATACCTTCAGGGTGGAAGTGACAGTTGAGCAGCCTAGGGTTAACCTGGGGAACTGGTGGGGAGGATTCCAGACAGAAGGAGTGGTAGGTGCAAAGGTCTTGGGGCCGGAGAGAACACGGTGCATTTGAGAGACAGAAAGGAGACCAGAGATTGGGAGATGTGACTGGAGGGATGGGCAAGGCCTGACCATACTTGAAGTCTCTAGTGAGGATTAAGGATTTTATCCTAGGAGTCAATAGAGCTTGGGGTTTTAAGTAAGATAGCATCGTGATCAGGTAAGAAGCTTTGTGGAGTATAGATCTCAGAAAGACTGGAGAGGAGCAGTGAGACTAGCTGGAAGCTCCTGCAGTGGTCCAGAGTTGGGGTGACTAGTGATGGTGGTAGTCACTGACAAGGATCTGGCCAAGATTCCTGGGGCACATTCAACAGTGCTTGGTGGTTGATTAGCTTGAGGTGGAGGAGGGAGACAAGGATAACTCCTTTGTAAAACGGAGATGGTAACATCTCCTGCAATAGGCACCATTATGATTGAGACAGAACAGAACGTCCAACACATACAGGCTTAATATGTCCTATTTTTGTTAGTAATAAAGACTACCTCTGTGTTCAGGGAAGTGTTGTTTGTAACGGCAAAACCGAAAACAATCTAAATGTTAGTCAACAGGAGAAGGATGGATAAATCTCACAGAGGCTATGCTAAGCAAACAAAGGCAAGTGGCAAAATATGATACAATTTTCATACATTTTGAAAATGCAAAACGATTCTACATATGATTTACAGACATGTATGCGGTTCGAAGAAATGCTTGGGACTTAGATAAACACCAAATTCAGGATGGTGATGGGGCAAGAGTTGAAGAGGGATGTGATGGGGGGAAGGTTCAGGGGGCAAAAACTGCAAGTTTTAATGTGCTTTTTATTTTTAATTTTAATTTTCATATTTTTATATATTTTATACTTATTTATATTTTTAATATTTATTTTTACTTATTTATGTTTTTTTTTGAGACAGAGTTTCACTCTGTTGCCCAGGGTGGAGTGCAGTGGCGCAATCTTGGCTCACTGCAACCTCTGCCTCCGGGGTTCAAGCGATTCTCCTGCCTCAGCCTCCCAAGTACCTGGGATTACAGGTGTGCACCACCACACCCAGCTAATTTTTGTATTTTCAGTAGAGACGGGGCTTTACTGTGTTGGCCAGGCTGGTCTTGAACTCCTGATCTCAGGTGATCCACCCTCCTTGGCCTCCCAAAGTGCTGGAATTACAGGCGTGAGCCACCACGCCTGGCCATTATTGTGCTTTTTAAAAACAACAACAAAAGCCATTATTTTGAATTTGTATTCATGAAGTATTAAAACCTAGGAAATGTTTTAATAAATAATCTTAAATAGGCCACGTGTGGTTGCTCACGCCTGTAATCCCAGCACTTTGGGAGGCCAAAGCAGGCAGATCACTTGAGGTCAGGAGTTCAAGACCAGCCTGGCCAACATGGCAAAACTCCATCTCTATCAAAAATACAAAAAATTGGCCGGGCGCAGTGGCTCACGCTTGTAATCCCAGCACTTTGGGAGGCCGAGGCGGGCAGATCACGAGGTCAGGAGATCGAGACCACAGTGAAACCCCGTCTCTACTAAAAATACAAAAAAATTAGCCAGGCGTGGTGGCGGGTGCCTGTAGTCCCAGCTACTCGGAGAGGCTGAGGCAGGAGAATGGCGTGAACCCGGGAGGCAGAGCTTGCAGTGAGCCGAGATCGTGCCACTGCACTCCAGTCTGGGCAAAAGAGCAAGACTCCATCTCAACAACAACAAAAAAAAAAAAAAAAAAAAAAGAAGAATGATCTAGACTGGGTGAGGTGGCTCGTGCCTGTAATCCCAGTACTTTGGGAAGCTGTAGCAGGAGGATCTCTTGAGACCAGGAGGTGATGACCAGCATGGGCCCCATAGTGAGATTCTATCTCTACAACACTAGATAAAAATTAGCTGAGGGGCCGGGCGCGGTGGCTCACGCTTGTAATCTCAGCACTTTGGGAGGCCGAGGCGGGCGGATCACGAGGTCAGGAGATCGAGACCACAGTGAAACCCCGTCTCTACTAAAAATACAAAAAAATTAGCCGGGCGTGGTGGCGAGCGCCTGTAGTCCCAGCTACTCAGAGAGGCTGAGGCAGCAGAATGGCGTGAACCCGGGAGGCGGAGCTTGAAGTGAGCCGAGATGGCGCCACTGCACTCCAGCCTGGGCGACAGAGCAAGACTCCGTCTCAAAAAAAAAAAAAAAAAAAAAAATTAGCTGAGGGGCCGAGTGCAGTGGCTCAAGCCTGTAATCCCAGCACTTTCGGAGGCTGAGGCGGGCAGATGGCTTGAGCTCAGTAGGTCAAGACCAGCCTGGAAACATTGTAAAACCTTGTTTCTACAAAAAAAAAAAAAAAAAAAAAAAAATTAGCTGGGCATGGTGGGTGCCCCTGTGGTCCCAGCTACTTGGGAGGCTGAGGTGGGAGGATCACTTGAGCCCAGGAGGTGGAGGTTGCAGTGAGCTGAGATCACGCCCAACGAACTCCGGGTTCAGTGACAGCTAGACCCCATCTCAAAAGAAGAAAAAAAAAATCTTTGGCTGCTTTGCCCGTGGAGTAGTCATTCTTTTATTCCTTTGCTTTCTTTTTTTTTTTTTTGAGACAGAGTTTTGTTCTCTCTCCCAGGCTGGAGTGCAGTGGTGCGATCTCCGCTCACAGCAAGCTCCGCCTCCCGGGTTCACACCATTCTCCTGCCTCAGCCTCCCAAGTAGCTGGGACTACAGGTGCCTGCCACCATGCCCAGCTAATTTTTTGTATTTTTAGTAGAGACGGGGTTCACTGTGTTAGCCAGGATGGTCTTGATCTCCTGACCTCCTGATCCACCCGCCTCGGCCTCCCAAAGTGCTGAGATGACAGGCATGAGCCACTGCACCTGGCCCCTTTGCTTTCTTAATAAACTTTTTCTGAGGCAGAGTCTCGCTCTATTGGCCAGGCTGGAGTGCAGTGGTGCATCTTGGCTCACTGTAACCTCCATCTCCCAGGTTCAAGCGATTCTCCCACCTCAGCCTCCCTAGTAGCTGGGATCACAGGTGCGTGCCACCATGCCTGGCCAATTTTTGTATTTTTAGTAGAGACAGGGTTTCACCATGTTGGTCAGGCTGGTCTTGAACTCCTGGCTTCAGGGGATCCACCCACCTCAGCCTCCCAAAGTACTAGGATTACACAGGCATGACCCACCTTCTTGACTTTCAAAAAAAAAAAAAAAAGCCCAGCGCTGTGGCTCATGCCTGTAATCCCAGCACTTTGGGAGGCCGAGGCGGGCAGATCACCTGAGGTCAGGAGTTCGAGACCAGCCTAGTCAACATGGTGAAACCCTGTCTCTCCTAAAAATACAAAAATTAGCCAGGTGTGGTGGCGGGCGCCTGTAATCCCAGCTACTCAGGAGGCTGAGAGAGGAGAATCACTTGAACCCGGGAGGCAGAGGTTGCAGTGAACCAAGATTGTGCCATTGCATTCCAGCCTGGGTGACAAGAGCAAAACTCCATCTCAAAAAAAAAAAAAAAAAAAAAATTAACCAGGTGTGGTGGCATGTGCCTGTAGTCCCAGCTACTCAGGACGCTGAGGTGGGAGGATCACTTAGGCCTGAGACGTTGAGGCTGCAGTGAACTATGATTGAGCCACCACATTCCAACCTGGGCAGTAGAGCAAGACCCTGTGTCAAAAAGAAGAATAATAATACGAATAGGAAGAAGAGGAAGAAGAAAGAAGAAAGAAGAAGAAGGAAGAAGGAAGAAGAAGAAGAAGAATGATCTAGCACAAGTGCCAGTGGTGCAGAGGTTGAGAAACCTGGTCGATCTGTGAGATGCATTCCTAGAAATGCAACGGCTGAGCCAAAGGGTGTGTGCTTTTGAAACGCCGTAGATGTTTCCATATTGCCCAGGGCTAATCTTAAACCTGGGGATGTGCTGTGACGGGGGCCCGTGTCTCAGCCAACTCAGATGTTGGCTGTGGGTGGTTTGCGTGCCCACGGGCTCTGGAAGCTCCCCAGTCCTGGAGTCAGCCTGGGGTGTGGGTGGAGAAGCCGGTTTGTGAATTCAACCAGCAGATCACTGTAGGGCAGGCAATGCAGAGTCCGTTCTGTTCAGTCAGCAGCTGTGTTCTTATCACCTGCCGTGCACTGGATGCAGGGATGAAACTGACATATCTCTGCCCTCACTATGTTTCCAGCCTAATGGGGGAGACTGACCAGGAAACAAACCAGGTGACACACACTCAGAGGGGGCAGTGAGTGGGTTGTCTGGGGAAGGCAAGGAGGGCTTCAGGGAGGAGGTGACTTTTAGTTGGAACAAAACTGCTACTCATTGTTGTCATTTGTTGAAGGCTCACCTTGCACCCAGCTTCCTAGATTAGAGGGGTAGCCCTTTCTTTTACCAAACTAATGACTAACATAGCTTGGGCCTCATGGTGTGGGATTCTGTGAAATCCATTTATTTTCTAGCTTTTTTTTTTTTTTTTTTTTTTTGAGACGGAGTATCGCTCTGTTGCCCAGGCTGAAGTGCAATGGTGCGATCTCGGCTCACTTGAACCTCTACCTGCCGGGTTCAAGCGATTCTTCTGCCTCGGCCTCCTGAGTAGCTGGGATTATAGGTGCGCGCCACCATGCCCGGCCAATTTTTCTATTTTTAGGAGAGACAGTGTTTCACCACGTTGGCCAGGCTGGTCTCGAACTCCTAACCTCAGGTGATCTGCCCGCCTCAGCCTCCCAAGTGCTGGGATTTCAGGCGTGAGCACCACGCTCGGCCTATTTTCTAGCTTTCTGGAGAGCCCCTGGGCTGTGGAGCTCACACATTCTGCAGTAGGTCCCCCACCCTGGACCGCTGCTCCATCTTGATCATGTAGCCTCTGTCTTCGTGCCATTTCTCCAGGTTGTGGTCGGCATATCCTAGGGAGTATTTCATTTTGTCTGAACAACGGTGCTGTGTGCTTGGTACCATGATCCCCATTTTATAGATGAGGAAAGTGAGGCAAGGGGAGTGTAAGTAACTGATTTGCCTGCTGGGATTTTCACACTGGCATTGCCAGGCTCCACAGTGGGAGCTGTTTGCTGGCCATGCTGGCCCCTGGGGCAGGGGAATGAGGAAGGTGGGGGATGGTGGAACACAGAGATCAGGTAAGACAGCCAGAGAGCAGGCCACAAAGATGGGGATTTTGAAAGTGTTCTTGGCCTGTGGGCCTAGCCTGGGGCCAGGAGTAAGGGGCTGGGACAAACAGGAGAGCTGAATTTGTAACTTGGGTCTGGCTCTGCGGCAGAGGGGGCTGGTTGTCCAAGGCATGCCTTCCCAGGCCCTTCAAGATTCCTAGGACCTTGGGTCTCACATTATGCAAAAAGAAGGCTGGGTGCTGTGGCTCATGCCTGTAATCCCAGCACTTTGGGAGGCTGAGGCAGATGGATCACTTGAGGTCAGGAATTCGAGACTAGCCTGGACAACGTGGTGAAACCCCATCTCCACTAAAAAGACAAAATTAGCTGGGCGTGGTGGTGGGCACCTGTAATCCCAGCTACTCGGGAGGCTGAGGCAGGAGAATTTCTTAAACCCGGGAGGCAGAGGTTGCAATGAGCCCAGATCATGGCACTGCATTTCAGCTGGTGCGACAAGTGAAACTCCATCTCAGAGGCTGGGTGCAGGGGCTCATGCCTGTAATCCCAGCACTTTGGGAGGCCGAGGCCGCTGGATCACTTGAGATCAGTTCGAGACCAGCCTGGGCAGCATGGTAAAACCCCATCTCTACCAAAAATACAAAATTTAGCCAGGCGTGGTGGTGTATGCCTGTAGTCCCCAGCTACCTGGGATGCTGAGGCAAGAGAATGACTTGAACCTGGGAGGCGGAGGTTGCAGTGAGCCGAGATCGCACCATCGCACTCCAGCCTGGGCAACAAGAATGAAACTCCATCTCAAACAAAAACAAAAACAAAAACAAAAACAAAAACAAAACAAAACAAAACAGAAAACTCCGTCTCAGAAACAACCACCACAAAAACATACTTGGTTGGCAGCAGTGGTAATCCCAGTGTTTTGGGAGGCTGAGGTGAGAGGATCGCCTGAGGTCAGTTAAAGACCAGCCTGAGCAACCTAGCTAGGCCTTATCTCTACAAAAAAAATTGTAAAAATCAGCCCATCAAGGTGGTGTCATGCCCATAGTCTTGGCTACTCGAGAGGCTGAGGCAGGAGGATCGCTTGAGCCCAGGAATTTGAGGCTGCAGTGAGTCGTGATCGCGCCGCTGTACTCCAGCCTGGGTAACAGAGTGAGACCCAGCCTTTTTATTTGTGGATAGCTCAAAGAAGTCATTTACAAAATGCCTTTTGTTTTCAAAGCACAGCTTTTCATAAAAAGCAAGGCTCACGTTTAATAGATGCTCTGCTACACAGGTGTGTGTTGAGAGCCACTGGGGACTCAGGAAGCCCCGGGACCAGCCGGTGGTCAGAACTCATCGTCAGAATCGTCATGAGCCCCGCTGCAGACCTTGAAGGTCCGGGGTGTGGTCAGCTGTCCCGGGGATGCCGGGGCCAGGTTCACCCAGCCGGGCCCACGGGGCAGCACGTGGCTTTCATTGAGTCTGACGACGCGGTAGTTCTCGTAGTGGACGTTGTGGGTTATGTCCTTCAGGTCTTGGAGGTGGGAGCTGGGGGACCGGAGACGGTCAGACCCGATGGTGGTGTCCCCAGGGCCCCTCGCCAGCCCCCTAGCCCCGGGGCTCCCCACACCCTCACCGGATGAGCAGGTCTCTCAAGAGAGGAAATTCACAGTGCGCCATGTTCTCCACTGTAAGACATGGGACTCAGTATGGGCGCTGCTTAGTGAGCACTGAGAAAGTGCCTACTGTATGCACCACCTGACACCATTTCCCTTAACCCTTTTCCCACATTTCTCTTTATCCTATCCTGCCTTCCCTTTGTTGGTTCATTCATTCATTCATTCGTCCACTGTTGTGTCCCCAGTGCCTGGTACAGGCGGCTCCTACAAATAGCTGTAGAATGAATGAATCCACCAATCATTATTGTATTATATGTACAGTCGGCCTCTGTATCCATGGGTACCCACTGCGGGACTTGAGCATCTGCCGATTTGGGTATCCCTGGGGGTCCTGGAACCACCCTCTGCAGATAGCATGGTACACCTGTGTGCTATATCATAGGCAATAGTATAGTATATTTCTGGCTGGGCGAGGTGGCTCATGCCTATAATCCCAGCATTTTGGGAGGCCAAGGTGAGTGGATCACCTGAGGTCAGGAGTTTGAGACCAGCCTGGACGACATGGTGAAGCCCCGTCTCTACTAAAAATACAAAAATTAGCCAGGTGTGCTGGTATAATCTGTAGTCCCAGCTACTCGGGAGGCTGAGGCAGGAGAATCGCTTGAACCCGAGAGGCGGAAGTTGCAGTGAGCCAAGATCGCTCCACCGCACTCCAGCCTGGGTGACAGAGCAAGACTCTGTCTCAAAGAAATAAATATACATAGTATAGAATATTTCTTTTCTTTTTTTTTTTTTTTATGAGACAGAGTCTCGCTCTGTTGCCCAGGCTGGAGTGCAGTGGCGCGATCTCGGCTCACTGCAAGCTCCGCCTCCCGGGTCCACGCCATTCTCCTGCCTCAGCCTCTCCGAGTAGCTGGGACTACAGGCGCCCGCCACCAAGCCCGGCTAATTTTTTTGTATTTTTAGTAGAGACGGGGTTTCACCGTGGTCTCGATCTCCTGATCTCGTGATCCGCCCGCCTCGGCCTCTCAAAGTGCTGGGATTACAAGCGTGAGCCACCGCGCTCGGCCTAGTATAGAATATTTCTAATACGTGCAATAATACATCATCTGGCCGGGCGCAGTGGCACATGCCTGTAATCCCAGCACTTTGGGAGGCCGAGGTGGGCGTATCACGAGGTCAGGAGTTTGAGACCAGCCTGGCAACAAAGTGAAACCCCGTCTCTCATAAAAATACAAAAAATTAGCTGGGCGTGGTGGCAGGCACCTGTAATCCCAGCTACTTGGGAGGCTGAGACAGGAGAACCACTTGAACCCGGGAGGCGGAGGTTGCAGTGAGCCGAGATCACGCCACTGCACTCCAGCTCGGGTGACAGTGCAAGACTCCTTCTCAAAAAAATAAAATAATAATAATAATAATAATAATAATAATAATAATAATACATCAGGGGCTGCATCCTGGCTGCCCCTCCTGTCTCACTTTCCCTAGCTCCCTAAGGAGGTCTCCTCTCCCTCCCACCACAATCGCCTTCACTGTGCCTCCCCCACCTGTCCTTGTCCCGTCAGCTCTATGAAGACAGGGACCCTGTCAGTCCTCCCTTTACTGTGCACTGCAGTAACTGCACATAGCGGTGCCTGATACACAGTAGGCCCATCGTAATTTCCGGTCAGCCACTAGGGCAGCCTTGGGTATTGGGCATTGTGCCAAATGGTGGTTCTCCCCGCTCCAACACCCTAGGAAGTTGATGCACTGTGATGCCCACTTTACTGTGAGGAAAGCGAGGCCCAGAGGGTCCGCAAACTTGCCCACGGCCTCCCAGCTGGAAAGAGGGACCATTCCCCAGGCCTCTTTGTCCAGTGGGCTTCACCTTTCTGTGCCCTGTGATGGGTGCTAAGGTCGCCCAAGGCATAGGGCTGCTCTGGCTTCCAAACTGACCCCACCCGCATCCTACCCAGGGGCCCCACACTGACCTTCAATGATGCCCCACTTGGTCTTCCGGCCCAGGACACACCTCCCGTTCACCAGGTGCTCTTGGTCAGCCCCTACCACAGCAAAAGGGATTCGGTCCTGGGAAAGGAGAAGAGACAGAGATGGGAGGATTGACTTTGCTGGGGAGAAGAGAAGTCAAGGCACCCAGGCAGGAGAGGGGAGTCCTATCCTTTTCGAGGAGGGAACATAGTCGAAAGTGCACAGAATTCCCAAGTTCAAAGACATAAAGTCTAATTGGTGCCTCTGGCTGAGTGAGGTAGCTCTTGCCTGTAATTTCAGCACTTTAGGAGGCCGAGGTGGAAGGATCACTTGGACCCTAGGAGTTTGAGACCAGCCTGGGCAACATGGTGAAACACCATCTCTGCAGAAACTAAAAAATTAGCTGAGCATATAATCCCATTATATTATATAGCGTATTATATAGCTCATGACTGTAATCCTATAGCTCACTGTAGCCTTGACCTCCTGGGCTCAAGTGATACCCCCCGCCTCAGTCCCCTGAGGAGTGAGGACCACAGGTGTGCACCACCATGCCTGGCTACTTTTTCAACATTTTTAGTAGACATGAGTTCTCTATGTTGCCCAGGCTGGTCTCTAACTCCTGGGCTCAAGTGGTCCTCCCGCCTCTGCCTTCCAAAGTGCTGGGATTACAGGAGTGAGCTGCCACACCCAGCCTGCCTGTCTTCCTATATATAAAGTTTTATTGGCACATAGTCAAGCCTATGAGTCATTTTTGTCTATGGCTGCTCTTGAACCATGACATCAGAGTTGAATCATCGCAACAGAGACCCTACAGCCCAGAAAGTCTGAAACATTTACTACCTGGCCCTTTGCAGAAAAGGTTGTTGAACCCTATTGTAAACTCCAGTTGTTTACTTGATCATGGCCAGAAGCAGAAATTCAAACTTGTAAACTCCGAGGTGACATATATGGGTTTGTTTTTACTTCTGAATTCGTCTGTGATGGGGAATAATGTGGATGTTGATAATATTAGGCATGGTGGCTCACATCTGTAATCCTAGCATTTTGGGAGGCCAAGGCAGGCAGATCATCTGAGGTCAGGAGTTCAAGACCAGCCCGGTCAACATGGTGAAACCCTGCCTCTAGCAAAAATAAAAAATTAGCCGGGTGTGGTGGCGCATGCCTGTAATCCCAGCTACTCAGGAGGCTGAGGTGGGAGAATCACCTGAACCCAGGAGGTTGGAGGTTGCTGTGAGCCGAGATCCTACCACTGCACTCCAGCCTAGGCCACAGAACAAGACCCTGTCTCTGCTGGGCACGGTGGCTCACGCCTATAATCCCAGCACTTTGGGAGGCCGAAATGGGTGGATCACAAGGTCAGGAGATCGAGATCACCCTGGCCAACATGGTGAAACCCCGTCTCTACTAAAAATGCAATAATTAGCCAGGCGTGGTATTGTGCGCCTATAGTCCCAGCTACTCAGGAGGCTGAGGCAGGAGAATCTCTTGAACCCAGGAGGCAGAGGTTGCAGTGAGCGGAGATTGTGCCACTGTACTCCAGCCTGGGTGACAGAGGGAGACTCCGTCTCAAAAAAAAAACAAAAAACCTATCTCATAAAAAAAAAAAAAATTAAAAACAGAACAAACAAAACAAAACATTGTACAGTACAGTGGTTTTTAGTATTTGACCAGGGTTATGCAACCATCATCTCAATCTAATTTCACGTTTTCATCACACCTCCCAAAAAAACCCCATACCTTTTAGCAATCACCCCCCATTTCTCCCTTCTCCACAGCCCCTGACTACCACTAATCTAGTTTCTGTCTCTATAGATTTGCCTATGCCTATTCGGGACATTTCATATAAATGGAATCCTATAATATGTGACCTTTTGTGTCTGATTGATTTTTGTCTGAGAAACATGTTTACAAAGTTCCGCCATGCTGTAGCAGGCAGGTGACAGGGTGACAGTGCTTCATTTCTTTTTTTCTTTTCTTTTTTTTTTTTTTTTTTTTTTTTGAGACAGGGTCTCACTCCCTTGCCCAGGCTGGAGTGCAACGGCGTGATCTCAGCTCACTGCAACCTCCGCTTCCTGGGTTCAAGTGATTCTTCTGCCTCAGCCTCCTGAGTAGCTGGGATTACACGCATGCACTACCACACCCGGCTAATTTTGTATTTTTAGAAGAGACGGGGTTTCTCCATGTTGGTCAGGCTAGTCTCGAACTCCCGACCTCAGGTGATCTGCCTGCCTCAGCCTCCCAAAGTGCTAGGAATACAGGAGTGAGCCACTGTGCCTGGCCTTTTTTTTTTTTTTTTTTGAGAGAGGTCTCACTCCCTTGCCCAGGCTGGAGTGCAGTGTCACAATCTCTGCTCTCTGCAACCTTCACCTCCCAGGTTCAAGCAATTCTCTTGCCTCAGCCTCCCCAGTAGCTGAGATTACAGATGCGTGCCACCAAACCAGGCTAATTTTGTATTTTTAGTAGAGACAGAGTTTCACCATGTTGGCCAGGCTGGTCTCGAACCCTTGGCCGCAAGTGATCTGCCCACCTCAGCCTCCCAAAATGCTGAGATTACAGGCATGAGCCACTGTGCCCAGCCTTGAACTGTACACTTTTAAAGGGTGAACTTCATTCCTTTTCATGGTTAAGGGATAGTCCATGGCAGGGAATAGGCCACACTGTGTTTCCCCACTCATCTGTTGATGCATATTTGGGTTGCTTCCACTTTTGGGGCTAAAATAAATAATGCTGCTATGAACATTCATGTACACATTTTTCTGTGAATGTATATTTTTGTTTCTTTTGGGTATACACGTAGGAGTTCAGTTGCTGGGTCATATAGTAACTGGATGTTTAAGCATTTGAGGCACCACCAGACTGTTTTCCAAAGCGGCTGAGCCATTTTACTTTCCCTCCAGCACTAGGTGAGGGTTTCAGTTCCTCCACATCTTCCACAGCATTTTTTTTAAGCTGGAGTTTTGCTCTTGTTGCCCAGGCTGGGGTGCAGTGGCACAATCTCGGCTCACTGTAACCTCCACCTCCAGGATTCAATCGATTCTCCTGCCTCAGCCTCCTGAGTACCTGCGCTTACAGGCACCCACCACCACGCCCGGCTAATTTTTTGTATTTTTAGTAGAGACGGGGTTTCGTCATGTTGGCCGGGCTGGTCTCGAACTCCTGACGTCAGGTGATCCACCCACCTTGGCCTCCCAAAGTGCAGGGATTACAGGGCTGAGCCACCGTGCCCGGCCAACACATTTTTTTTTCTGAGATGGAGTTTTACTCTTCTTACTCAGGCTGGAGTGCAATGGCGCGATCTCGGCTCACTCACTGCAGCCTCTGCCTCCCAGGTTCAAGCAATTCTCCTGCTTCAGCCTCCTGAGTAGCTGGGACTAAAGGCGTGCACCACCACACCCAGCTAATTGTTTGCATTTTTGGCAGAGATGAGGTTTCACCATGTTGGCCAGGCTGGTCTCCAACTCCTGACCTCCAGAGATCTGCCTGCCTCGGCCTCCCAAACTGCTGGGACTACAGGCGTGAGCCAGTGTGCCTGGCCCAATGCTCTTTATATATTCAGGATACAAGCCCCTTATTGGGTATGTGATTTGTAGACATTTTCTCCGACTCTGTGGGTTGTTAGTGTGAGCTGTTATTTCTTGCTCACTTTGAGCTCGTGGATTCGTGGAGAATCATATCTGCTAGGAATATGTGCACATTTCCCTGAGATGTAGAGAAAGATGAGTCTTTGGATGGAAAGGATGTGTGGGAAGGAAATCAGCTCGCCCACCTCCCGCCCCACAGCCTCTCACCCGTAACTTGCTGTTGAGGATTTTGTCATTGATGTCCTCGTCAAAGCACATCTGGGGGTAGATGTCGATGCAGTGGGTCCTCAGGTTCTGCTGGATCTGGAGATCCCGCACAGGTGACCTCAGTCCACCCTGCCCACTCTGCCCTCTGCCCCGCTGACCGCAGCCCTGCCCAAGCACCCAGATCACCCTGCGCCTGAAGGCTTCTCGCTCCTCCATGGTCAGGCTGTCGGCCCGGGCAATCACGGGCACCACATTCACAGACCGGCACAGCCGCTGCAGGAACTCAATGTCCAGGGGCCGCAGGCTGCCAGAGGCAGGGCAGTGATGGGGGTGGCGGTGGTGGTGAGTGTATAAACGACAGCAGCAGGGCAGCGGGGAGAGGGGGCAGCCAGCAGCCCAGGTTGGGGACCCCTTCTCCTCCTCCCTGCCCCATGCAGGTGGTCCTCGCCTTGCAGGTGCAGCCCCCTCACCAGTGCCCAGTGGGTGGCACAAAGTACACGCAGCAGTGCACCCGGGTGTCTGGGATGTGGCGCTGGCGGGTGATGAGTATTTCCTCCTGAAGGTACCGCTCGTATTGCTCGTTGATGTAGCCCAGGATGGGGTCCCAGCTGAAGCGGGAGGTGGACCCTCCCCTCAGAACTGCGCGGTGCCCGGAGAGCCCCACCCCTCTCCTCTGTGTCCTCTGGGCGGTCCTCCCTTGGGACAACGAATCGTCCTAGTTTGCCTGGGACCTCTGGGTCACCCCGTTACTTTCCCCCACTTCCCTGCATCATCAGAGAGACATAGACAGACCTCTTGCCATTCTCAGCTTCACTGTCTGTAAAATGGAGACAACAGTAGCACCTACGTTGCAAGTTAGGGAGGGGTGAGCATTAACTGCGTTAAAGGGCCACGGCTGGGCCCAAACCACCAAGGACTCGAGCCTGATGGTTGCAGGGGTCTCCCTCCTTCTCTTTGAGTCCCTTTCCCTCTTGGGTATTGTCAACGCTGTAAGTAGCCAAACCGATCCTTTTAAAAACAGGTGTCAGGCTAGGCCCGATGGCTCATGACTGTAATCCCAGCACTTTGGGAGGTGGAGGCAGGAGGATCGCTGGAGCCCAGGAATTCGAGGCTAGCCTGGGCAACATGGGGAAATGCCAACTCTACAAAAAATACAAAAATTAGCTGGGTAGGGTGGCATGTGCCTGTGGTCCCAGGTACTCAGGAGACTGAGGCAGGAGGGTCCTTGAGCTTGTGGAGGTCAAGGCTGCAGTGAGCCATGATCTCGCCACTGCATTCCAGCCTGGGAAACAGTGAGACACTGTCTCTAAACAAATAAATAACTAAAATGAAACCAGGGCCAAGTGCGGTGGCTCATGCATGTAATCCCAGAGCTTTGGGAGGCTGAGGCCAGTGGATCACCTGAGGTCAGGAGTTCGTGACCAGCCTGGCCAACATGGGGAAATCCCCATCTCTACTAAAAATACAAAAATTGGGCTGGGTGCGGTGGCTCACACCTGTAATCCCAGCACTTTGGGAGACTGAGGTGGCGGATCACCCGAGGTCAGGAGTTTGAGACCAGCCTGGCCAACATGGTGAAATCGTGTCTCTACTAAATAAACACAAAAAAGTAGCCGAGCGTGTTGGCGGATGCCTATAATCCCAGCTACTTGGGAGGCTGAGGCAGGAGAATTGCTTGAACCCCGGGAGGCGGAGGTTGCAGTGAGCCGAGATTGTGCCACTGCACTCTGGCCTGGGCGACAAGAGCGAGATTCTGTCTCGAAAAAAAGAAAAGATCACACAGCCTGCCTGTTCCAGGTCTGGGGTGTTTCCCAAAGGTTGAAGGGGGAGGGGCAGGGACAGGAAGGGACAGCCATGGCTTGGCCCCCACCTTTGAGAACCCACCACTTGTCGCTGGGCACAGTGGCTCACGCCTTTAATCCCAGCACTTTGGGAGGCCGAGGCCGGTGGATCGCCTGAGGTCAGGAGTTCAAGACCAGCCTGGCCAACATGGTGAAACCCCATCTCAACTAAAAATACAAAAAAAATTAGCTGGGCGTGGTGGCGGGCGCCTGTAATCCCAGCTACTTCAGGATGCTGAGGCAGGAGAATCACCTGAACCTGGGAGGCGGAGGTTGCAGTGAGCCGAGATCATGCCATTGCACTCCAGCCTGGGTGACAAGAGTGAAACTCTGCCTAAAAAAAAAAAAGAGAGAGAGAGAGAACCTACCAGTTGTCATTGTTGATCTGGTCCCCGAAGCCGGGCGTGTCCGTCACCGTCAGCTTCAGCTTCACACCCTTCTCCTCTATGACTGTGGAGGGAGAGCAGAGTCGGGAGAGATTGGACCAGCGTGGGATGGGGTGGGGTAGGGTGGGGTGAGGTGTGGGCAGGGGCTCACTCACCATGGGTCACTGAATGCAGCTGCAGTGTCTGGGGTGTGGGCACCCCCAAGCCCGGTGGATTTGACTTCCACACTTTGGACTTGAACAGCGTGTTCACCATCGTGGACTTGCCCAGCCCGCTTTGCCCTGGGAGTGGCAACCGGATGACAGCAGTTAGGGTGGGCATTTTAGGCAGTTTTTCTCTAACTCTACTTTTCTATTTTATTTTTGGAGACAGGGTCTCACTCTGTCACCCAGGCTGGAGTGCAGTGATGCAATCCCAGTTCACTGCAGCCTTGACCTTCCCAGACTCTAGTGATTCTCACACCTCAGCCTCCCGAGTAGCTGGGACTGCAGGCACACGCTACCACACCCAGCTAATTTTTGCACTTTTTTTTTTTTTTTTTTTCTTTTTGAGACGCAGTCTCGCTCTGTTGCCCAGGCTAGAGTGTGGTGGTGGGATCTTGGCTCACTGCAAGCTCTACCTCCCAGATTCACGCCATTCTCCTGCCTCAGCCTCCCGAGTAGCTGGGACAACAGGTGTCCGCCACCACGCCCGGCTAATTTTTTTATATTTTTAGTAGAGACAGGGTTTCCCCGTGTGAGCCAGCATGGTCTTGATCTCCCAACCTCATGATCCACCCACCTCGGCCTCCCAAAGTGCTGGGATTACAGGCGTGAGCCACCACGCCCGGCCTTGCAGTGTTTTTTTATTTTTAAGACAGGGTCTCAATCTGTGACCCAGGCTCGAGTGATCGCAGCTCACTGCAACCTCCGCCCTCAGGTTCAAACAATCCTCCCACCTCAGCCCCCTAAGTAGCTGGGATTCAGGTGCATGTCACCATGCCTGGCTGATTTTTAAAATTTTTTTGTAGAGATGGGGTCTTGCTGTGTTGCCTAGGCTGGTCATGAACTCCTGGCCTCGAGGGATCCTTCTGCTTCAGTCTTGCTCTGTCACCCAGGCTGGAGTACAGTGGCGCAATCTCAGCTCACTACAACATCTGCCTCCCAGGTTCAAGCAATTCTCCTGCCTTAGCTTCCTAAGTAGCTCCTAAGTACAGGCGCCCACCACCACACCTGGCAAATTTTTTTATTTTTAGTAGAGACGGGATTTCACCATGTTGGCCAGGCTGGTCTCGAACTCCTGACCTCAAGTGATCCTCTTGCCTTGGCCTTCCAAAGTGCTGAAATTACAGGCTTGAGCCACCACGCCCGGCCTCATTTTTGTACTTTTTGTAGACATGAGGTTTTGCTAGTCTCGAACTCCTGAGCTCAAGTGATCTACCCGCCTCAGCCTCCCAAAACCCTGGATTATAGGTGTGAGCCACCGCTCCAGGCAGATTTTTGTCTTTTAATGACTCAGCATTTCTCAAATTTTTAATGACAGCATCCCTGTGAGGTGCTATTATCAGGCCCACTTAACAGACGGGGAGGGGCGACAGGCTGCCAAAGGTGAGGCCACATGCCCAGGCATGCATAGCACCGTGAGTCTGTCCTGCCGTGGGCCCCACCTCTCACTCACCCACCACCATGATGTTGAACTCAAACCCCGTCTTCATAGCCTTGATCTTCAGCTGGTCCAGCACAGCCTCAATGCCCACAGGACCAAGCATCTCGCAGTGTGGGGCGCTGGGGCTGGAGGGCCTCGAGGACAGGCAGGGAGAGGGGGAGCGCCTCAGGGGGTCCATGGGGGCCGAGGGTTCGAGATGCCTGTCACCAGGTGGGTGGGGAGAAGGGGGTCACTGGGGCTCAGAGGAGCCCACATTGCCCTCTCATATCTGAACCCCTATTTGAGCTTCGCTGTTGGCCAGCCCCCTCCACACTTCACACCTTTGGTGTACCCTAAGTGCCCGCAGTCCCAGGGTGTGGCGAGGGTGCCTGTGGGGATCCGTTTCTCCAGGGTGCCTCAACCCCCATCCAGAGAGGCTTCCCTGCCCAGGGGTCTGCCCTGTCCCCACCTACAGCCCAGGCAGGGACCTCTTAGGTCGCTTCCCCCAGCAGAGCCTGGAGGGCCAGGCAAAGTCCAGGATGGGTGTTTGCAGCCAGGCTGGAGTCCTGGAGGGGCTTCAGGGAGTGTGTGTGGGGTGAAGTGGCTCCGGTCCCAGCAGGGAACTTAGGCAGGGGGCTCAGGAGGAGGGGCCCCCACTTTCCCCAGGGGGACACACAACAGAGTTGATAAAGACAGAGAGCGAGAGAGATGGCACAGGCATGAAGGTGACGGAGACACAGAGAGCGAGAGACCAAGGCCAGGCAGGGAAGACGGCTGGGAGGGAGCAGTGCAAATAGTCCACGGGGGGCAGAGAGAGAGAGAAGCAGCCTGCTGTGGCACCTGGTGGACGTGGGTCCTGGTGGAGCTTCCAGGAGCTGCCTTGTCCTGGCAGGGCCTGGTGTGTGTGACGGGGGAGGGGAGAGGGTGACAGTTAACCGAAGAATCTGAGCTCCATCTGCACTTGCTGTGACCCCCACCTGGGGGCTTCTCTGCAGCAGGAGCAGGAACTGTTACCGTTCTAATCCTCAGAACGACCCCAGCCTAGTAATACAATGATCCCCACGTAGAACCAGGGGCCCGGGGCCCCCACATCAGCTGGGCTTCCACCTCTAAGCTCACGCCCTCAACCACTCTGCTGGGGTGAGCAAACCCAGGCCCCACAGCCAGCTAGCGGGACATCCGTGTCCATGATTGGCGCTGTGTGTTTTAAGTTGCAGCGTCAAAAACATTAAGAGATTGCTCTAGCAAATATTTACCCAGTCCTGACTCTGCACATGGCATCATCGTTCTAGGAGCCCAAAGATGTTAATTTGTTTAATAATCAAGCCCTGTGAAGTAAGTGCTGTTACTACCCTCAGTTGATAGATAAGAGAGGGTCAAGTGAGGAGGTGGCAGAGCTGGGAATTACTGGCTCTGAATCTGTGTGCTCACCCTCTGCCTTTTTCTTGTTTACAGAAACATCTAGATTTCCAGCGTATCTTAAGAGATTATCACCCTGACTTGAGATGCCCTCTTTAAATGGGCCATGTGCTTTCCAGACCGTGGTCCTCACCTCTCCCTTATTGTCTCTCTGATAAGCTGTGTCTTTTTTTGTTGTTTGTTTTTGAGACAGCCTCGCTCTGTTGCCCTTGCTGGAATGCAGTGGCGAGATCTCGGCTCACTGCAACCTCCGCCTCCTGGGTTCAAGCAATTCTCCTGCGTCAGCCTCCCAAGTAGATGGATTACAGGCATGCACCACCACGCTAATTTTGTATTTTTAGTAGAGAAGGGGTTTCACCATGTTGGTCAGGCTGGTCATGAGCTTCTGACCTCAAGTGATCCACCAACCTTGGCCTCCCAAAGTGCTGGGACTACAGGCATGAGCCACCATGCCTGGCCTTTTTTTTTCTTTTTTCCTTTTTTTATTTTCTTTTTCTTTTTTTTTTTTTTGAGACGGAGTCTCGCTCTGTCGCGCAGGCTGGGGTGCTGTGGCACGATCTCGGCTCTCTGCAAGCTCCGCCTCCCAGGTTCACACCATTCTCCTGCCTCAGCCTCCCCAGTAGCTGGGAGTACAGGCGCCCGCCATCACGCTTGGCTAATTTTTTTGTATTTTTAGTAGAGACAGGGTTTCACTGTGTTAGCCAGGATGGTCTCGATCTCCTGATCTCGTGATCTGCCCTCCTCGGCCTCCAAAAGTGCTGGGATTACAGGCGTTAGCCCCTGCGCCCAGCCATTTTAAAAATTTTTTTGAGACAAGGTCTCACTGTGTTGCCCAGGCTGGTCTCAAACTCCTGGGTTCAAGTGATCCTGTCACCTCAGCCTCCCTAAATGCTGGGATTATAGACGTGAACCACCATGCCCAGCCTGATAAACTGTTTCTTATACCAAGTCCGTCTCACACAGTTAATTATTTCTTACCTGTTTCCTGGTACCTGACTTCACAAGGCTTAGGCATTCCTGTGTCCTTGGTGTTGGCAAATGTTTTCTTTCTTTTTTTTCTCCTTTTCTTTCTTTTTTCTTTTTTGGGACAGGGTCTCACTTTGTCACCCAGGTTGGAGTGCAGAGGCACAATGACAGCTCACTGCAGCCTCGACTTCCTGGGTTCAAGTGATCCTCCTGCCTCAGCCTCCCTAGTAGCTGGGACTTCAGGTATGTAGGCCATGCTGGGCTAAACTGTTTACTTTTTGTAGAGATGAGGTCTCCCTATATTGCCCAGGGTTGTCTTGAACTCCTGGGCTCAAGGGGTACAGCTGCCTCAGCCTCCCAAAATGCCACCAGACTCAGCCTGGCAAGTGTTTTCTGTAAAGGGCCAGATGGTCCCTATTTTAGGCTTTGCTGGTCCTAAGTTCTCTGTTGCAACTACTATGCAACTTTTCATTGCGGTGAGAAAGTAGCCACACACAACAGGTAAACAGATGAGCGTGGCTGTGAGCCGAGATGGCGCCACTGCACTCCAGCCTGGGCGACAGAGTGAGACTCCATCTCAAAAAAAAAAAAAAAAAAAAAGAAAAGAAATAGAAGTATGTCAGGTGCAGTGGCTCACACCTGTAATCCCAGCGCTTTGGAAGGCCGAGGTGGGCACATCACTTGAGGTCAGGAGTTTGAGACCAGACTGCGAAACATGGCGAGATCCCGTCTCTATTAAAAATACAAAAATTAGCTGGGCATGTTGGCGGGCGCCTGTAATCCCAGCTACTCGGGACGCTGAGGCAGAAGAATCGCTTAAAACAGGAAGGCGGAGGCTGTAGTGAGCCAAGATTGTGCCATTGTACTCCAGCCTGGGCAATAAGAGTGAAACTCCGTCTCAAAAAAAAAAAAAAAAAAAATTCAGTGGCATTTAGTACATTCACAATATGAGCAACCGGCTAGGTGTGGTGGCTCACGCCTGTAATCCCAGCACTTTGGAAGGCCGAGGGGGGCGGATTGCCAGAGCTCAGGAGTTCAAGACCAGCCTGACCAACATGGTGAAACCTCGTCTCTACCAAAAACACAAAAATTAGCCAGGTGTGGTGGTTCATGCTTGTAAGCCCAGTGATTCGGGAGGCTGAGGCAGGAGAATCTCTTGAACCTGGGAAGCGGAGGTTCCAGTGAGCCGACATCGTGCCATTGCACTCCAGCCTGCCAGCCTGGGTGACAGCAAGACTCTGTCTCAAAAAAAAAAAAAAAAAAAAAGGCCAGGCACGGTGGCTCACACCTGTAATCCTAGCACTTCGGGAGGTCGAGGCGGGTGAATCACCTGAGGTCAGGAGTTTGAGACCATCCTGGCCAACATGGTGAAACCCAGTCTCTACTAAAATACGAAACTTAGCTGAGTGTGGTGGCAGATGCCTGTAATCCCAGCTACTCAGGAGGCTGAGGCAGGAGAATTGCTCGAATCCCGGAGGTGGAGGTTGCAGTGAGCCGAGATGGTACTACTGCACTCCAGCCTGGGCAAAAAGAGCGAAACTCTGTCTCAAAAAAAAAAAAAAAAAAAAGGGAGGATTAGAGTCAGAGGAGGATGTGAGCCTGGAAGCAGAGGGTGGAGGGATGGGAGACCACAGGCCCAGGAATGCCACCAGCCTCTAGAAGCTGGACAAGGCAAAAGATGGACTCTGCCCTAGAACCTTCAAGATGAACACAGCCTGGCCGACCCATTTTAGACTCTGACCTTCAGAACCGTAGGGCAATAAATTTGTGTTGTTTGAAGCCACTAAGTTTGTGGTAATGTTACGGCAGCATCGGGAAATGGATACATTAGGTGTGTGATGGGCTAATGGCTTCACTTCTCCGGGCCTGTTTCCTCATCTGTAAAACGGAAAAAGCACTAATACCCACTTTAGGATTGCTATGAGGAATAAACCAGATGACACAGCACAGTGCTAGATGCAGAGCCTCACATTAGCTGATATTTTCAAGTACAAAATAGAGAAAATAAGGACGGTGAAGACCCCTAGTACAGCTGGCCTTCAGTATCCACAGGTTCCACATCTGTGGATTCAGCCAACCACAGACAGAAAATATTTGGAAAAAAAATCACATCTGTATTGGACATGTACAGACTTTTTTGCTTACTATTCCCTATATAATGTAACAATTATTTACCTAGCATACATTATATTAAATAAATAAATATATATATATAATTTTTTTTGGAGACGGAGTCTTGATCTGTCATCCAGGGTAGAGTGCAGTGGTGCCATCTTGGCTCACTGCAGCCTCTGCCGCCTGGGTTCAAGCGATTCTTCTGCCTTGGCCTCCCGAATAGCTGGGATTACAGGAGTGTGCCACCGTACCCGACCAATTTTTGTATTTTTATTTATCTCTTTTTTTTTGAGACGGAGTTTCGCTCTTGTTGCCCAGGCTGGAGTGCAATGGTGCAATCTCGGCTCACCGCAACCTCTGCCTCCCGGGTTCAAGCGATTCTCCTGCCTCAGCCTCCCTAGTAGCTGGGATTACAGGAATGTGCCACCACGCCCAGCTAATTTTGTATTTTTAGTACAGACATGGTTTCTCCATGTTGGTCAGGCTGGTCTCAAACTCCTGGCCTCAGGTGACCCGCCTCTGCCTCCCAAAGTGCTGGGATTACAGGCGTGAGCCCTGAGGCCATTTTTTTTTTTTTTTTTTTTTTTTTTTTTTTTTTTTTACAGGGTGAGCCACCATGCCAGGCCATTGTATTTATTACAAGTAATCCAGAGATGATTTAAAGTATAGAGTATATGCATACGTTATAGGCAAATACTGCCTCATTTTATATCGGAGACTTTAGCATCTGTTGATTTTGGTACCCACGGAGGTCCTGGAACCAATCTTTGAGGATTCCAAGGACAACTGCATGATGCAGGCACACCTGTCCTAGCTGCTCAAGGGTTGTGGGATGCAGGCAGGTTTTCTCCCCCTTCCCTCTCCCTCCGGTCTCTCTCATTCATGAAGTCAGCAGCGGCCAAGCACACAGGTGTTCCCAGCTGCATATCTGCGATACTGAGGAAAGTTAAGAAGTCCCAGGAGTGAAGAGGCCACAGGCCAGGGTCTTCCTCCCTGGGCCTCCAGCAGTGGGGAGCCAGGGAGCGCACCTGCTGCGCCTGGGCCCTCTCCCCTGGGCTTGGCGGCCTCTGCTGGCCCTGGGGAGGGCGGGGCTGGTTGCCAAGGCCTCAGGTAGTGTGGAGCCGGAAGCAGGAAGCAGCCTGTGCTCCCCAGGACCTGCCTGGTTGGGGGAATCGGAGGCTTCTAGGAGGTAGGTGGGGGCATGGGGGCCTGGGGGCTGGGCCGCCAGGGGGAGAGAGGGGAGATGACAGTGGTTGGGGAGAAGGTTGTCAGGGTAGGGACCACGGGGCTGGGCAAGGAGAGAGGCTGGGCCTGGGGCCAAGGGAAAAGTGGAGTGGGAGGGGGCGGGGAAGCTGGCGCTGGGCCAGGAGCGGGCAGAGGCTGGGCTGTGGGAAGCCTGGATGAGGTCCCTGCTGAACTGAGACCAGGGTTCTGATGCAGCCTCTGGGGGGCCAGGGCAGGCGGCACTGTGCACGCCAAGATGGCTGTGTCCACAGAGGAGCTGGAGGCCACGGTTCAGGAAGTCCTGGGGAGACTGAAGAGCCACCAGTTTTTCCAGTCCACATGGGACACTGTTGCCTTCATCGTCTTCCTCACCTTCATGGGTAAGTGTGGCTGTGGCCTCCGGGTCCCCCCAGCCCCCTGCCCTGGGCTCCAGGTTGGGGCCACACCTGGACACCTGTTCTGTCCCCAGGCACCGTGCTGCTCCTGCTGCTGCTGGTCATCGCCCACTGCTGCTGCTGCAGCTCCCCCGGGCCCCGAAGGGAAAGCCCCAGGAAGGTGAGCCCCTGGAAGGTGAGCCCTGCTGGCCTCCGGGACCTGCACGGAACTGTACTGGGGGTGGAGGAGGGAGGTGAAGGGAGTGGTGGGAAGGGTGCTCATCCCCCTAGGAAACAATGAGCGAACCTGCTCGGTCCCGCTGTGCTTCTCGTGCAGGAAAGATCCAAGGGAGTGGATAACTTGGCCCTGGAACCCTGACCCTGTGTGTCCTGCCCAGTGGCAGTAACAAAGCCTTCTGTCTGCCCAGAGCCTGAGTCTGCAGTGTCTTCCAGTCCCCGTCTGGGTGGGCGACATGGGACTCGCCGCCCCACTCAGGTGCCCATGTGGCCTCTCCAAGCCTTCAGTCAGCATGACTGTGCCAGGTCATCCTGGCTCACCTAGCTGGGAGGGGAGCTGGTCTCAGACTCAGCGGCCTGAAGTCCCAGGTAGAGCTCTTGTCGCCACCCCATGGGCTTCTTGGCAGCCCAAGGGTCCCCTCTCGACGGTAGGTTCTGTGCCCAGCCCTGGCATGGCGCAGGGAGTGGGGAAGCCAGACTCTGGGAATAGGGGAGACGGCTGGCTCCTGAAGCTCACGGCCACTGACTACCAGGGAACCCCTGCCTGGGTCCCCAATCAGACAGACAGACAGGGGCTCCAGGCGGAGTCTCATGATCTTTATTTCTTAGACAGCCCTGGATTGGGGCTATGGAACACAGTCACCAGCACTACACTGACTCCTAAGGTGGCTCTGTCTGCGGCGTTCCTGACCATCCCCTGGGACTCAAAGCTCAGTGCCATCCCCCCCACCCCACGCCCTCCAGGGGGAGGGGACAGTGAAAGGGAGAGGAAGGAGAGCCCTGGGCCTGGCCCTGTCCTGAGTCCAAAGATTCCCATGGTGACCAGAAGGGCGGTATTGGGAATGTGGGACACCCTCGGCCCCACCTCCCTGACCTCCCCACTACCCCAGCAGACCAGCCTCCCTTCGTCCTGGCGCTTCCACTGTCCGTTCCCGGCAGTGCAAATGTGTTAGGTGGGAGAGGGGGTGGGATAGGGAGATAAATAGCAGCCTGGCGTTGGCACTGGCTGGTGCTCTGTGGTGGGTATGAGTAGGGGACAGGGGCCGCCTTCCTGGAGACAAGCTCCTGGGTGCTGTGATCAGAAGGGTCTGTAGCTCCAATAGCTGGAGAACACGGAGATCTGCAAGGGGAGAGGGTGTGATGAGTGGCTGGAGGGGGATGGGGTGGCCCAGGGGAGATGGCAAGGTCGCCCAAGGACAATATGTCAGGACAGGGCATTGCTGCCTAGCAGTGCTGTGGGGTACACCAGACCCCAAGGTTGGGGCGCTCTGAGGGTGTGGCAAGAATGCTTAGAAGCCCTTCCCCTAATGAAGGTGCTCGGCCCGGGCCCCACCTTGTCCTTGAGCTGCTGGCAGAGCTGCAGGGAGACAGTGAAGTAGACCAGGGCGTCGTTGAGCCAGGGGATCACGCACTCCACTTTGTGCACGTGGCTCACCTCCAGGCGCTGAGAGCCCCACTCGCTGTGGGCGGTGAGAGGGTCCCTGAGGAGGGGCCCGGCCCTCCAGGTGCGGAGGGATGGGGTGGGCGTGCCTGAACCCCCCTCCCCTGCCTACTTACAACATGGCCCCAGGGCTATGCAGCACCGCGCCTCCGGCTGGGCGGAAGTTCTAGGGAGAACAGCACCAGACCCGTCAGGCCTTGCAGAGTGTGTGCATGGGGGCAGTGGGCCGGGCAGGGGTCCCTCCTCACCTTGGTGGAGTTGGGCTGCAGGGCATGCAGCTGGTACACTGTGAGGCAGAGCTTGTTGAGGTTGATGTAGACGTTGACCAGCAGGTCGGAGGGCAGGGCGGGCGCGAACATCCGCTGCGGGAGGCAGGTGGGATGAGGCCCTTACAAGCCCCCAACCCAGGCTGGATGGAGCGGGGCTCTGCAGTCACTCATGGAGTCTGCAGGGGACCCTAACCCCACCCCAGAGATGCTCTTCTCATCAACGGGGGCTTCCAGACTTTTCCCAGGTGCCCCAAGTATCTTCCCGTGCTCTCAGGTTTGGGAACCACTAACCCAAAACAGGGTTAATGTATTTTGGGGGCATAGGACAGAAGCCAAGGAACCCATCCCAGAAACCTGCCTAGACAGAATATTCCAACTATAATCTGGGGGTGGCACCCCTCGGCGTCTATCCTGAGGGCAAGCTGGGCCCCGCTGTGGGGGCCACTCGCCTGGAGCAGGGGCTGGCAGTGGCACTCACTGTGAGGCCGCTGGCAGCGATCTCGGGGAGGGTGAGGGTGGCGGGGGTGGTGAGCCGGTTTCGGGCTCTGGTCAGCTGCAGCATCACTGCGTCCATCAGCTGCAGGGAGAGACGGGGTTGGCTCTGCTTCCTCCCGTGTCCCCATGCATCAAGGAACAACAGATACGGTAGCTCCCACTCCCGCCCAGTGGCTACGGTTCCCAGGGCCCGAAACTCAGCAGCAGGGGCCTGTTAAAGACAGGTAGTTGGGCTCCAGCTGGGTGTGGGGGAGGGCAGGACGTCAGCACTAATGTCAGTCAGGATGGAGCTGATTCACTGCACAGGGATCCCAGGTGCTGGATCAACGGGGAGGGGAAGGTCCTGGGAGGTCAGTCCCAGGGGCACAGGCTTCGTGGACAGGGGTACAGGCAACAAAGGTTGGCTGCAAAGGGCCAGAGAGGGCTTCCTGGAGGAGGCGATGGATGGCTGGGTTGAGGTTTTCAGGGGGGTAAGCCAGGGTCACGGCTGGTGGATGGTGGGACCACCTGGAGCCCATTCCTTCCCTTTGCCGTGGAGCAGAGCCCTGGCAGACTCCTCAGAGCCCCAGCTTTCATGCCATTCAGCTGTGGCCATGAATACCAGGGTGATGTGGCTCCCAGGAAACACGTAAGGGCTGACTGGGGGTACAGGGGCTGCAGCACCCTAGGGTGGTTACAGTTCTCGAAGGGATCTTAGTCTGTTTGGTTCTAAGTGTGAGGAAACAGAGGTCCAGAGAGAGCAAGTGAACCACTGGAGGACACACAGCGAGTCAGGAGCAGAACTCAAGCATGAGGTCAGGTACCCAGGTCAGCTCTTCACCCGTGCCACGTGGTTAATGTGAAGGCTTTCACTGCTGCTGCCGGCAGCAGTGTGTGCCGAGTGCTTACTGGCGGCCCCGTGACCTGAATTATCATGGTCAACAGTCACTCCAGCTTGCCCCCGACCCCACAGGTAGAAAATGGAGACACGGAGTCCGCAGGTAAGTGCTTAGTGGTTGCACAGCTCAAAGTGGAGGACTTGGGATTGGAATCCGGGTGTGATTCCAGATCAAGGACGTGGGACTAGGCCCAAGAGTCAGGCCTGGGGGCAGCTCACCTTGAGGACCTCAGCGCCCGTCTTGAATTGGTAGCTCTGGTCCCGGCTGGTAAGCAGGTAAATGGCTTGGCTCACATGGTTTCT
Source organism: Nomascus leucogenys (assembly GCF_006542625.1). Lineage (NCBI taxonomy): Eukaryota > Metazoa > Chordata > Mammalia > Primates > Hylobatidae > Nomascus > Nomascus leucogenys. Next base: position 98,322,382 of record NC_044398.1, on the reverse strand, counting down.
GGCATCCTGGATCTGGAAGCAGGGGTGATCCAGAGGGGTCACGCCAGCTTCCATGCGGCCAGAAGGGGAGGGTGGGTGCTGCCTGCCTGCCTGCCCCAGGTCATTCCACTTTCCACACTGTCATCCCTGCGCCTCAGAGGGCCAGGTCCGCGCCGGGTGATGGGCGCCTGGCATCACCTGGGGCAGGCCTGGTCTCTGCCCGAGCTGACTGCCTCCTCCTTTCTAAGGGATGGACAGACAGTAATGCCCAAGACAAGAGTCTGTGCGAGTTGCGGAGGGAAGCAAACAGGGTGACATGGCAGGGGCAAGGGCGCTGAGATGGAGACAGTCGGGGTGGAGCGGGCAGGGGAGGAGGCCGGGGCCCAGTGGTACAGGAGCTGCCAGAGAGCATGGGCCTCATCCCAGAGCCATAGCAAGTCCCTGGAGGCTCTGGGCAAGCGAGTGACTTTCCAGAGAGCTCCTGAACCATCTCATCCAGCCAGCTGCTGTGGGGACTCCACAGCCCCGACATGGCCCTCGGGGCTCTCAGGCCAGGTTCTCTACCTCCCTACGTGGCGCAGGCTCCAGGGCTTCAGGGAACGCCTGCCCCCAGCTTTGCTGCTAGGAAACACCCTCTCAGGCTTGCTGTGGCCACAGATCCCCAGGGCTAGTCCCTCTCCAGGGAGGCCCCGCGGCGGGCCTGCTGCCGCCGGTCCTTGTGGCTGAGCACTAGCCAGGAGGGGCGGGGTCACCTGCTGTAGCTTCCACTGCTTGTCCTCCCGGAAGGCGAAGTGCAGCAGCTGGTTGTTCCGGGGCATCTTCAGGTTCACGTCCTGACAGGCAAGAGTGGGGTGAGCCGGGCAAGAGGGGGCGCCTCCTGCCACAGCCACTCTGAGCCCTTAAACTCAGGGCAGAAACGGGGTGTGTTGTGGCTCAGGTCTTGGCCGCTGTGTAGGGCAGAGGGTCTTCCAATGCCTTGACCGTTTGGGGGGTGAACAGGGAGGTCAGGAAACAGGAAACCAGGCCCAAGAAGAGCCACAAAGAAGTGAAATGGAAAGAGGTGAAGAAAGGGGAAGGGGAAGAGGGAAGGCAGCCTCTGTGAGGCTCTGTGCAAATGGGGTGCATCTAGCATCTACAAAGGCCAACAGATGGAGCCCAGGAGGGGGGGCCTCCCTCCATGCCTTGGTGCCCGGCACAGAGTCGGGTGCAGACTGGAGCTCAGGCATTGGCTGATTCAACTGTGATGTGTGGCCAGCCTAATCTGCCAATGCCCATGTTTCACTGGTCCAGACGCCAAGCCAGGCCGTGTGCAAAGAACCCCTCTCCTGCACCTCTTACTGAATCTGCACACCGATCCCGGGAGGAGGTGTGGGGGTTGCTGCCATTTTCCAAAGGAGAAAACTGAGGCTAGAGAGATCAAGGGTCCCGCCCAGAGTCAAAGGGCTTGTACAGAGAGAAAGTGGGAGCTCCCATGCTCTTCCCCACTGGCAGGATGGGAGGGGACAGGGCCGGGGGACTCACCGCCTGGCTGAGGGCATCCCCCTGCAGAGTCAGCACACCCTTCACCTGGTCTGTGCTGTAATATGTGGCGTCAGAGCGGTGCCTGTGGTCACCCCCCCACCACCCAGCCCTCCCTCCCGGCGGGCTGCCCCTCCTGTCCCATCGCACACCCAGCTGGTCTGCAGGACAGGGCTATGGCCATGCCTCCTACCCCCAAGGTACCCATTTCCCCGGTTTCCGCCCAGCCCAGGCTCACCCACAGCTGCCTAGGATGAAGTTCTCTTGCTTGGCGGGCCCCTCAGTGCCGGAGCCCGGCAGAGTGAAGCGCAGAGAGGCTTCCTGTGGGACAGAGGGAAGGAGGGGAGCTGGTAGTGCCCACTCAGGCCCAACCCAGTGCTCCTTCCAGAGGCCCCCCTCCCTCCAAGTCAGCGGCGGGAAGGAACAACGTGGCCTGGCCTCACCTGGGTTCAGCTGCGGTGGGAAGACCCTGCCCAAGCCCCCAAGGCACCTAACCGCGAGCCCGATCTCTGCTTATCCCACAGTCCCTGAACACCTCCTGTGTGCCCGCCTCGGGGAATACAGAACAGACAGGGGCAGTCTCCCAGCTTGGTTGAGGGGGAAAGGGGCAAGGGGCAGAGTCAGGGAACGAGGCACTAGTCATGGTAACCCGCGGTCCTGGGCCACAGCAAGCACTGCGCCGCTTACTTCTGTGAACTGCCTGGCTCATTTATCTACACCCCAGTCTCGCGAAGCGGGTACTGTTATCTCCCTTTTGCCAATGAGAAAAGGGAGGCCCAGGGAGGTTCAGTGACTTGGCTGAGGTCACACTGCTGGGCAGAAGCAGAATTCTTAGGCTTCCAGATTGGATGCGGCTGCTCCCAAGGCGGCCTTCCCCGACCCGAAGCCGGGCGGGACTGAAGCTCTTGCTAGCACCCTCGTCGGGACTCGCCCCTGCCCGCACACAGGTACTTATATAATGAGGTCGGCTCGAGTTCGCGGAGGCGAGGCCCTGCCTGAAAGCCGCAGCGGCCGAACGCTGTAGGCGCTCAAGACGCAGCCGCGGGGCCCCAGGTGGAGCCAGGGAGATGAGGAGGGAGGGTCGCCACGCCCGGCGGGGCAGGGCGCGGGTCGTTACCTTGAGGATGTCCTGCAGCTGTTTCAGCACAGCGTGCACCTCGTCGTGCAGCAGCCAGCGGAACTCCTCCTCCTGCGGGACAGACCCGGCGGTCACGCCCGGCCCCGCCGCCCCGCCGGCCCGCCCGCTGGCCCGCGCGCCTCACCAGCACCACCCGCTCCGCCGCCGTTGCTGCCATCACGGTGGCCATGGCCGCAGGCCGCCGCCGAGCGCCCTCCCCACCGGCCGCTGCTCCAGTCCACCAATCTTCCTGTCCTCGGTCCTCCAGTCCTCGCGTCCGCCGCCGGCGTCTGGCTCCGCCCCCACCCCTGATTGACTGAGCGGGCACCACCCCGCCCCCAGGCCAACTCCGTGCTCGCGACTGGCCGGCGCTTGTCGGCCCGCCTCGGCTCCTGAAACCTGCGGGCGCCCTGGAACGAGACTAGCGGCTGAGGGAGTGAGGCTCGCTCCGGCTGGCCAGGGACGCGGCCGGCACCAGCCTGGGGCGCCCGCTCGGGGGCGGAGCTCCCGTGTCGCCCCCAGGATATGATAAGGCGCTCTGCCCCACTCGCGCTCACTCATTGGTCGCCAGGACAGTCTGTCTCCGCTCCTCCTCCCTATTGGTCCGCTTGGCTCCGTTGGTCGCGGTTCCAACCCTGCAGCTAACCTCGCCGCGACTCGCAGGTCCGTCTGCCCCCGGACGCTGAGGTCCCGAAAACCCACGCCGGCCCCGCCGCTGCCCTCTCCTCCCACCCATCTCGCCGAGGGCGAGGGAAGCAGGACTCCTGCGGCACAGCTGTGTTACCAAGAAATGTTTTATTTTTCTTGCAGTAGCTTTGTTAATTGCACAAAATCATGTTTTGTTTTTGCCATTTAAACATTATCACACAATCCTATTCTGAAAGACAAATGTTCATTAAAAACAAAGCAAAAATAAAAATTCACAACCTTAATTACCTAGATTTGTCATTTAAAGGTTTAAAGAAAAAAAGGGAGGGGCTTTCTTACAAGCTTTTTCACAAGTGTCACATTTTCTCCTTAAAAGGGAAGGATTTCAAAAGAAAGGTGAAATAGCTTAAACAGAAATATTCATAAAAAGGAACTTTACAGAATTGTCAACAATATTAAGACAACATTGACTAACCGGTTTCATTACCGCATCTTCCCCCGCCCCCACCCCCAGTGTGTCCCGCCAGGACTAGAACAGGCTTTGTGTTCAGACAGAAATGCTTCAAAATCCCAGTGAAATGAACTGTGCTAAAAACCCGACAGGCATCTTCCCTGCCCTCCCCCCACTCGTCTTCTGCAGTCCTCTAACCCAGTTTCTAATCTGTGACAGGGGCCAAAGCTGTGAGGGGGGAAGGACCCCGCCCTAGTGTGGCCATCTTATATATAATTACATATTGCATCATAAATGCTGGCCTTCCTTCTGCAAATTATGATTTTGGAAAATCCAACCCACGCAGAGGAATTTTAAAAAAACTGACATCCCTTGGGTGACTTTTTTTTTTTTGCAACATCCCAAGCCCCCCCCGGTCCCCTATCCAAGGAGAAATGTAGGGCCTCTAGGATGTCCCAGACCCACCTCGGAGGGCCAGTCAGTTCAGGTAGGTCAGGCCCAGTTCTCTTCCCTCCCGACAGACCCCGGGCCCGGGAAGCACCGAAGACCATGATGCTGGCTGGAGTGAAGACACTCGTTTCCGTATCAAGAGCTGAGCCTAAGAAATGCTCATCGTTGGTCAGGCTGGGTCTGGGCCAAAGAAGGGACAGACAGAAAGAAATACTGTCTCCACGGGAGGAAGACGGAGAGGAGGGAGGATGGAGAGCGGTGGGCATGCAGGGGACTTGGCAGGGCAGGCTGGAGAAGGTAGGACCACCGGGAGGGGACCGAGGTCAGAGCGGCTCTTCAGAGCCAGGTGAAGAGTCTGTGGCCTAACGGAAACAGGAAGGAGCGCCCCCAACCCCCACTCCTCTTGGCTCATCACTAGTGGCCCTGAGGACCCCCTCCCGAGGGCTGGAATGCAAATCCAAATACTAAAACAGCCTAGGGAGGAGCGAGCGCCCGCTGTGGCAGTGGCGTCTGGGGCGTGGCTTCGAGGCGGTGAGGGCCGGGCCTCCATGCTCACCTGCAGGCCGGCTGCTTGCTGCACTCCCTGGAAAGCCAGCGCCCCATCTTCTCAGGACTCTGCCAGTCTCTTTTCAGTTCACAAAGGCGTCTATGGAGCGCTGGGTGCACACTGGACGCTTAGACGTGAACATCTTTCTCAGCTCATCACCTGAGGTTGGAGAGCCCCAAGGGACCCTCTGTCTGGAGTCTGTACTGGCTCATCTTGGCCCAAGGCCACTCCTTGTAGGGAATCCAGTGGGGGATGTGGACATGACTACAGCCTCTTCGCTCTGGGGGAAGCTGTGGGAAGGCTTCCAACTCTCGTTGCTGATTCTAATTCCTTGACTGGAAGGGGTTTGAGATAAGACAAGCTCGGAGGAAAAAAAGCCAGGCAGCAGTTTCTGGGCAGCTTCTATCCTGGGGCGAGCGTGTGTGTGTGTGTGTGTGTGTGTGTGTGTGTGTGTGTGTGTGTGTGTATGTGTGTGTGTGAACACATAGCCACTGTGTGTGTGTGTGTGTATGTGTGTGTGTGAACACATAGCCACCATGTGTGTGTGTGTGTGAACACATAGCCACCTGGTCCAGGGGCCAGTGCCCAGCTCAAGAGCTTTCCCACACGCCAATCCTGCTGACACTCGTCCCCTCCCCACTGGCCTCAGGGGAAGGGTGCTGCTGTGTGCTGTGCTCATGGCAAGTCTCAAAGTCTGTATAAAAGGAAATGGAGATAGGCGGGCTGGTCCAGAATGAAGTCCCAGGCCCCCGACCCCAAGTGGGGAAGAGGGGGTCAGAGCGGGTATTGGAGGGGTGGGGGCGGGGTGTCGACAGCTTAGTGTATGTAGGCTCGGTACACGGCGGACATATCGTTGTCGGACTGGTCCAGCGCCTTGGCTCTTTTGTACACCTGGAAAACAAAGAGATGGCTCAGTCTCTGGCCCCAGAGCTGCCTTCAAGACCTAGACCTGATTCCTGGAGACAGTGTTGGATGTGGCTAGCAGGCAGTGCTGGAGCCCTGGCTGTCTGGGTAGGAATCCTGTTTTGACCTTGCACGAAGCACCTCTGTTTCTCTAGGCCTCAGCCACTGTGCTTCTTGCTCTGGAAGAAGGAACAGTACCCCGGGGATCTTGTGAGAATGAAATGTACTATGGGATATAAAACATTCAGCATTGGCTGGGCACTGCGGCTCATGCCTGTAAGGCCGAGGTGGGTGGATCACCTGAGGTTAGGAGTTCGAGACCAGCCAGGCCAAAAAGGTGAAACCCCATCTCTACTAAAAATACAAAAATTAGGGCCAGGCGCGGTGGCTCATGCCTGTAATCCCAGCACTTTGGGAGGCCAAGGTGGGTGGATCACGAGGTCAGGAGATCAAGACCAGCCTGGTGACCATGGTGAAACCTCTTTTTTTTTTTTTTGAGACGGAGTCTCGCTCTGTCGCCCAGGCTGGAGTGCAGTGGCGCAATCTCGGCTCACTGCAAGCTGCGCCTCCTGGGTTCACGCCATTCTCATGCCTCAGCCTCTGAGTAGCTGGACTACAGGCGCCCGCCACCACGCCCAGCTAATTTTTTGTATTTTTAGTAGAGATGGGGTTTCACCGTGGTCTCGATCTCCTGACCTCGTGATCCGCCCGCCTCGGCCTCCCAAAGTGCTGGGATTACAAGCGTGAGCCACTGCGCCCGGCCTCGGTGAAACCCCTTCTTTACAAAAAAAAAAAAAAAAAAAAAAAACAAAAAATTAGCCGGGCATGGTGGCAGGTGCCTGTAATCCCAGCTACTCAGGAGGCTGAGGCGGGAGAATAGCTTGAACCTGGGAGGCGGAGGTTGCGGTGAGCTGAGATCGCACCACTGCACTCCAGTCTGGGCGACAGGGCGAGACTCTGTCTTAAAAAAAATAAAATAGAGCAAAACTCTGTCTCAAATAAATAAATGAATAAAAAATAAAACAAGGGCAGATGAAACACCCAGGACACCTATACCTCAGAGTGAGAGTTCTCACACCTGTGGTGCTTCTGCCCCCAGGGGATATCTGGTAATATCTGGAGACATTTTCTGTCACCTGAGGAGGGGCTATGTCACTGGCGTCTGGTGGGTGGGCTACCCAACATCCTGCAGTGCTTGAATAGCCCCCACACACAAAATGGCAGTAGTGCCGAGGTTGAGAAACCCTGCCTTAAAGGATGAGGGAGAGGGAGGAGGAAAGAAATGCTTCTATGTATTTGCAAAGTTTTTACATTTAAGAGGAAATGGTACAAGATTAACTATTTTTTGTTTTTTTTCCCTTGAGACAGGGTCTTGCTCTGTTGCCCAGGCTGGAGTGCAGTGGTAGGATCACAGCTCATTGCAGCCTCGAACTCCTGGGCTCAAGCAATCCTCCTGCCTCACCTGCCTCAGCCTCCCAAGTAGCTAGGAATAGGGTGCTCACCACCCTGCCCAGCTAGTTTTTTAATTTTTTTTTTTGTTCAGATGGGGGTCTTGCTATGTTGCTCAGGCTGGTCTCAAACTCTTGGGCTTAAGCAATCTTGCCTCGACCTCCCAAAGTGCTAGGATTACAAAGATCACAAGTATGAGCCACTGTGCCTGACAAGATTAACTCTATGGTAAGCATTTATACTGCAATCTGTAGAGTAACCACTAAAAAAAGAATGCAGAGGCAAATTAAAATAGAAAATAGATAAATGAAACTGTTTTGTTTTTTTTTTTTTTGAGATGGAGTCTCGCTCTTTTGCCTAGGCTGGAGTGCAGTGGCGTGATCTTGGCTCACTGCCAGCTCTGCCTCCTGGGTTCATGCCATTCTCCTGCCTCAGCCTACCGAGTAGCTGGGACTACAGGTGCCCGTCACCACGCCTGGCTAATTTTTTGTATTTTTAGTAGAGACAGGGTTTTACCCTGTTAGCCAGGATGGTCTCGATCTCCTGACCTCGTGATCCACCCGCCTCGGCCTCCCAAAGTGCTGGGATTACAGGCGTGAGCCACCATGCCCGGCCTCTTTTTTTTTTTTTTGAGATGGAGTCTTGCTCTGTCGCCCAGGCTGGAGTGCAACGGCATGATCTTGGCTCACTGCAACCTCCGCCACCGGGGTTCAAGCGATCTCCTGTCTCAGCCTCCCGAGTAGCTAGGATTACTGGTGCCCACCACTATGCCTGGCTAATTTTTGGTATTTTTAGTAGATACTGGGCTTCACTATATTGGCCAGGCTGATCTCGAACTCCTGACCTCAGGTGATCTGCTCAGCTCAGCCTCCAAAAGTGTTGAGACTATAGGCGTGAGCCACCGTGCCCAGCTGAAACTGGAATTCTAAAAAGAAAGCAAGAAAGGAGGAACAAACAAAAGACAAAGACAACGAACAGAAATCAAATGATAAAATGGTAGCTCCAAGTCGAACCACATATCAATACAACTACTAAAGGTCAATGCACCTAAGAACCTGACCTCTGAACTCCTAACAGTATAGAGCCTAAGCTCATACCATCCAAACGACCTGAAAGCAGACAGCTGCATTGAGAAATTAACCTAAAAACTCTGCTTCCAAGCCAATGAATCCTGCAGTCAGGGTGGAGGCAACTTGGAAGCCACTTCAAAGAGAAGCTTTCCCAGCCCAAGCCACATGAAACCCTTGGGAAATAACTATAGTCCGAAATGAGCTTTCATCAAAAAAGACATAAAATACACAAGGAATTCTACTGTCCAGAGAGAATCCACAGGTAGAATGAACAGGGGGGACTTGAAATAGTAATGTAATCTGAAAGAGTCATGAAATAAGTACTCTGAAATGTTGAAACAGACAAGAGACAGAAGACAGAATTTAGGAACAAGGCTGCACGCGGTGGCTCATGCCTGTAATCCCAGCACTTTGGGAGACCAAGGCAGGCGGATTACTTGACGCCAGGAGTTCGAGCCCAGCCTGGCCAAAATGGTAAACCCCTGTCTCTACTAAAAATACAAACATTAGCCAGGTGTGGTGGTGCATGCCTGTGGTTCCAGCTACTTGGGAGGCTGAGGCAGGAGAATCACTTTAACCCAACAGGTAGGGGCTGCAGTGAACTGAGATCATGCCACTGCACTCCAGCCTGGGCAACAGAGTGAGACTCTGTCTCAAAAAAAAAAAAAATATATATATATATATGTAATTCAGGAACAGAGAATTATACTATGAAAAGCCAGGTGTCAAAAGAACAGTACTGGCTGGGCGCGGTGGCTCACACCTGTAATCCCAGCACTTAGATAGGCTGACGTGGGTGGATCACCTAAGGTCATGAGTTTGAGACCAACCTGACCAACATGGTGAAACCGTATCTCTACTAAAAATACAAAAAGTTAGCCACGAGTACTGGCAGGCACTTGTAATCCCAGCTACTGGGGAGGCTGAGGCAGGAGAATCGCTTGAACCCAGAAGGCAGAGGTTGCAGTAAGCCGAGATTACACCATTGCACTCCAGCTTGGGCAACAAGGGTGAAACTCTGTCTCAAAATAAAATAAAATAAAATAAAATAAAATAAAATAAAATAAAATAAAATAAAAGTGTATCAGCTGATAGTACTTGAAAAATACAGCTGCTGTTTTCACAAAGTGTCATTTTTATTATAATAATATGGTAAAGACAAATGTTTTTCAGTTGTTTTTTTTTAGATTTAAATTCTATAAAGATGAGCTAAGAAAGCGGAACTTCTACCCTAAAAAACTTTTCGAAAGCGTATGTGAAGTTGGATACAGTTGTGCACGCCTATAGTCCCAGCTACTCGGGAGGCTGAGGTGGGAGGATTGCTTGAGCCTAGGAGGTCAAGGCTGCAGTGAGCTATAATTGCGCCACTGCACTTCACCTGGGCAAGAGAGTGAGACTGTGTCTCAAATATAAAAAAAGTGCATGTTTTTTTTTTTTTTTTTTTTTGAGACGGAGTCTCGCTCTGTCGCCCAGGCTGGAGTGCAGTGGCGCGATCTCGGCTCACTGCAAGCTTCGCCTCCCGGGTTCACGCCATTCTCCTGCCTCAGCCTCTCCGAGTAGCTGGGACTACAGGCGCCTGCCACAACGCCCGGCTAATTCTTTGTATTTTTAGTAGAGGCGGGGTTTCACCGTGGTCTCGATCTCCTGACCTCGTGATCCGCCCGCCTCGGCCTCCCAAAGTGCTGGGATTACAAGCGTAAGCCACCGCGCCCGGCAAAAAAAAACCGCATGTCTTAACTGCTTAAAACGTCATTTGAAAAATGCTAATAGACATGCTAATTAAAAGGCAGATACCGTCAAAATGGATAAAAATCCAAACCCCAATTACATACTGTCTATCAAAGACATAATTTAGACATAAATAAGAGAAGACATAATTTAGACATAAATAAGAGAAGACATAATTTAGACATAAATAAGAGAGAAAATGGATGGAAAAATATACATACCATGAAAACAATAAGCCTGAGAAGGCTGTAGCAGCTTTCTTTTTTTTTTTTTGAGACGGAGTCTCACTCTGTTGCCCAGGCTGGAGTGCAGCGATGCAGTCAAGGCTCACTGCAACCTCCCGCCTCCCAGGTTGAAGCAATTCTCTGCCTCACCCTCCTGTGTAGCTGAGATTAAAGGTGCCTGCCACCATGCCCAGCTAATTTTTTGTATTTTTACTAGAGAAGGGGTTTCAACATCTTGGTCAGGAGATCGAGACCATCCTGGCTAACACAGTGGAATCCCATGTACTCCACTGTACTCCAGCTTGGGCGACAGAGGGAGACTCTGTCTCAAAAAAAAAAAAAAATCATACAGGCAGCTGGTTGTAGTGGTTCATGCCTGTCATCCCAGCACTTTGGGAGGCTGAGGTGGGTGGATCACCTGAGGTCAGCAGTTCAAGCCCAGCCTGGCCAACATGGTGAAATCTCATCTCTACTAAAAATACAAAAATCAGTTGTGTATGGTGGTGTGTGCCTGTAATCCCAGCTACTCGAGAGGCTGAGGCATGAGAATCGCTTGAACTTGGGAGGCAGAGGTTGCGGTGAGCCGAGATCGCGACACTGCACTCCAGCCTGGGCAAAAGAGCAAAACTCTGTCTCCAAAAAGAAAAAAAAAAACAAAACAAAATCCAATACAGGGCAGGGCATGTTCTTTGACCATAGATCAGTAAGTTAAAAATCAATAATCATTAGATATCTAGGAAGCCCCAAACACTAGAAAAACTTTTAAGTAATTCATGGGTCAAAGAAGAAATCAGAAGACAACACAGCTGAGGGGACATTTAAAGATTTATATGCTCATGTTATAAAGAAAGCAGGTTTAAAATAAATGATTTAAGATTCCACTTTAAAGGGTTTGAAAAAGAACAAAGAGGCCGGGCGCGGTGGCTCACACCTGTAATCCCAGCACTTTGGGAGGCCGAGGTGGGCAGATCACAAGGTCAGGAGATTGAGACCATCCTGGCTAACATGGTAAAACCCCGTCTCTACTAAAAATACAAAAATTAGCTGGGCGTGGTGGCGGGCCCCTGAGGTGACAGAGCAAGACTCCGTCTCAAAAAAAAAAAAAAAAAGAAAAAGAAACTGAATGGCCGGGCGTGGAGGCTCACGCCTGTAATCCCAGCACTCTGGGAGGCCGAGGCGGGTGGTTCACCTGAAGTCAGGAGTTCGAGACCAGCCTGAACCACATGGAGAAACCCCGTCTCTGCTAAAAATACAAAAATTAGCTAGGCATGGTGGTGGGCACCTATAATCCCAATCACTCGGGAGGCTGAGGCAGAATTGCTTGAAACCAGGAGGCGGAGGTTGCAGTGAGCCAAGATCGCACCAGTGCACTCTAGCCTGGGTGACAGAGCGAGATTCCGTCAAAAAAAAAAAAAAAAAAAAAAAAAAAATGAAAGAAAAAGAAACTGAAGGGCCTTGGGGCTTAGGCCACATCTACCGTACCTCGTTTGCTGCAGCTGCCATGGGAGTCGGATGGTTGACCGCATCACCCAGTGCAATGGCTAAGCGGAGATCCTTCTGAATGTATTTCAGGTAGAAATCAGGCTTAAAGTTTCCTTGCAGGATATCTGAGGAGAAAAAGCCAGTATCAGACAAAAGCCAAGGACCTGAAACTAAAAACTACCTACGGTCCATTTAGGTCCTACCTAAATGACACCATTTAGGCAGGTGTCAATACCTAAAACATACTCAGGGCTCAGTTCCATAGCCTAGGCCTCTTGGCCCCTCACACACCCTTAGACACCTGAGGGCTGGAGCGCCCAGCCTATATCCCCAAATGCCACCCACTGTGTTTCTGAACCTCCTCTGGCCAGGGTCAGGGACTGACTGGGGAGGGGCATCTTTCATGCTCACTGAATCCCTGACCTAGTCCCCTGCTCTAATCAAACACCAAATGCAGGAAGAGGGGTCAAAGGCAACTCACTTTGGCACTTCTGGTCCAGGAAGATGCTGGCCAACTGTCCCTGATTGAGGATGTCCAAGAGTGTCTGCTGGGACTGGCCTGTCACCTGGGCCAGGGTCAGTCCCTCGGCAATAGTGGCCATGAAGCTCCCTTGGACCATGTTCACGATCAGCATCATCTTGGCTGCGTTGCCCACTTCACCTGCCCAGGGTAAAGACTCACGGTCACAGCCCAAGAATGCCAAAGACAGGGCTTCTCTGTCCACCATCACCTCTGCTCAGACCCACCTCTCTCTAGGGGAGGCCCCCTTCACCTGCCCCCGACAGACTGGCTCTTCCTCCTTCCACGCACTGACTATGCAGGTGAAAGGAAACCTTCCCCGGGGTCCCCGGCAGAAAGGCCGTGTGGGACTGACGCTGTCATCAGTGTGAAACAGAGGAGATGTGGCCCCAGGCTCCAGGCCTGACAGGTGCAGGCGTGTTACCTAGGAAGAAGGAGGTCTTCCCCATCGCCTGGAAGCAGCTGCTGCAGTCCTCGTATAAGCCCCTGTCTCCAGCCGCTAAGATCACCAACATCCCGTCATTAGACAGCTGCTGATTCCCTGAGACGGGGGCTTCCAGAAAGCGCCCCCCTCTGGACACAATCACCTGGAAAGAAAAGTCACAGCTTCTGGAGGCCTCCCCTCTCCCAGCGCTCTCTGGGCAGGACGCAAGCAGTGTTGCTGAGTGACCATGGCTGCTCATCACCTTTCAGAGATGGAGGGGCTGGTCACCGATACCAAGGTCCTTTGGCTGACACCTGAACTCAGGAGCTAACCATGTGCGGGTCACACAGGCCAAATCACAGCAGTGATGAGACGCTGGGGTCTCCACACAGGCACCCAACTGACTTGGAATTTTTTTTTTTTTGAGGTGGAGTCTCGCTCTGTCACCCAGGCTGGAGTGCAGTGGCGCGATCTCGGCTCACTGCAAGCTCTGCCTCCCGGGTTCATGCCATTCTCCTGCCTCAGCCTCCTGAGTAGCTCGGATACAGGCATCCACCACCACGCCCAGCTAATTTTTTGTATTTTTAGTAGAGAGGGGTTTCACCATGTTAGCCAGGATGGTCTTGATCTCCTGACCTCATGATCCGCCCACCTCAGCCTCCCAAAGTGCTTGGATTACAGGCGTGAGCCACGGCGCCTGGCCGGAATTTTTTTTTTTTTTTTTTTTTTGAGGCGGAGTCTTGCTCTGTCGCCCATGCTGGAGTGCAGTGGCACAATCTCAGCTCACTGCAAGCTCTGCCTCCCGGGTTCATGCCATTCTCCTGCATTAGCCTCCTAAGTAGCTAGGACTACAGGCACCCGCCACCACGCCAGGCTAATTTTTTTTTTTTTTTTTTTTGAGACAGAGTCTTGCTCTGTCGCCCATGCTGGAGTGCAGTGGCACAATCTCAGCTCACTGCAAGCTCTGCCTCCCAGGTTCATGCCATTCTCCTGCATTAGCCTCCTGAGTAGCTGGGACTACAGGCACCTGCCACCACGCCAGGCTAATTTTTTTTTTTTTTTTTGAGACAGAGTCTCGCTCTGTTGCCCAGGCTGGAGTGCAGTGGCGCAATCTCGGCTCACTGCAAGCTCAGCCTCCTGGGTTCATGCCATTCTCCTGCCTCAGCCTCCCAAGTAGCTGGGACTACAGGGGCCCACCACCGCGTCCGGCTAATTTTTTTTGTATTTTTAGTACAGACGGGGTTTCACTGTGTTAGCCAGGATGGTCTTGATCGCCTGACCTTGTGATCTGCCTGCCTCGGCCTCCCAAAGTGCTGGGTTTACAGGCGTGAGCCACTGTGACCGGCCACGCCTGGCTAATTTTTTCGTATTTTTGGTAGAGATGGGGTTTCACCATGTTAGGTAGGATGGTCTCAATCTCTTGACCTCGTGATCTGCCCGCCTCGGCCTCCCAAAGTGCTGGGATTACAGGCTTGAGCCATCGCGCCGGCCTGGAATTTCTCAGAGACCAACAACTAGGACCAGATGCGACCATGTCAATGGCTTGGCTGAACACACACCTCCCCTGTGGATGCTGCCCTCCCCTCAGAACGTATGTGGGTCCCAAAGTCCCTATTCCCTTATTTGGGCCAGATGCTCGGGGAGGAGGGATGCTTTGCCAGTGTCAAATGCAGAAAGCTGCTCAAACCCCAATGCCAGGCGGGCAGCCTGGGTTGCTTCTCATCATAAGGCTGGCAGCTCCAGGAATTGATGCCCATTCCAGCCATGCAGCGACTGCCCATGGCTGTTCAGACTAGTTGCGGTTTGAAGGTGGAGCAAGGGATAGGCTAGTCCCAAGGCTACTCGCCTCTCTTCTTCCCTCTCTGGCTTTGGCTCTAGAGTAACTAAACTGCCCACTCCTGTAAGCCTGGGTCTTGGGCTCTGATAGAAAGGATGCTGGAGAGCCAGCCCGAGGAAGGCTGCTACCTGGGCCAGCTCAGTGACGGTGTCAGCGTCCACTGTTGACATGTCCACGTAGCACTTCCCAGGGCGGATCCCTTGCAGCACACCACTGGGGCCCAGCACCAGCTGTGGGGACACAAGGGAGAAGCAATAGCCCAGGCTCCCAGGCAGATGCTCAGGAGCCCTACAGACCTCAGATCAGAATCCTGCTGCTGTTTTGGCTCATTTCCTGATTTCTATCAAGCTGAAAAGGGAAGAACAATGAAATAAGCAAGGGATAGCAAAGTACTTCCTGTATGCTCCCATTTATCTTTAAAAAGAATCTATGTGAGTGTGTGCATTTCTTTTTATTTAAAAAAAAAACCCATTTAAAAGAATGAACCTCAGCATTTATTTTGGGGACTTCTTTGGATTTACTTGGATTAGGCTAGTCACCAGTTTAACAAGATGACTACCGTACTTGAACTTCTAAAATATACAAATACAGTGACAGCTAAACATAGAAGCTTGGCACCTGGACCAAAGGTACATTCAGTTCCAAAGCTTCCAGTTCAACAAGAACACATGAAGCCTGTTCAAGACGCATTTCGGCACAGACTTCAAGGGCCCTGGCAGTGTTCATTCTTTGATCTGAATTAAAGGAAGTCTGTATTCAATTAATGCAAACACCCTTCACAATGGGAGATGGCCCCTGATGGGAAATTCAGCCCCCCACATGCGGACACTCACTTGGTGTGCAGGGGAGGAGGGGAGGAGGCCAGCCAGCAATCCTGGCTGTGACCCGGAGTCGCTGAGGGGAGGGAGGGGGTCCTTACGTCCTTGGCCGCCTTGGGATCCGACACGCAGGCGAAAGTGATGTCGCAGGTTGAGACGACTTCAGCGGGGGTTCTTCCCAGACGGGCCCCCTCCTGGATGAACAAATCACACTGCAAAAGTCACAGATCCTAACGTGAGCTGCAGGCAGTGCACAACAAACATGCCAGCCAGTCCAGAGAAGGGCTGACCAGGCCTCCTGGCTGGCCTCCCAAGGCTGGAGGCTGAGGCCGGGAGCCTGGGTCATGGAGATAGGAGCTCAACTTTTGAGGAAGTGCACAGGGCCTTTCACCGGCCATCTTCAGTTTTTGCATGACGGGTGCCTAGGATGATGAACTGCTTCACAAGTGTCTGCTGCAGGTAGGCTGTTTCAAGAATAGGATATGAACAGTACCTCTCCCCAGCCCCCGCTGTGCTGTCCTGGCTGTGGCCCTGAGCTATCAACACTCTGCTGGGAACGTGGGGATGTGGCTGGAAGCCTTCCGCCTGGTGGCCATTCCTTTTTGGGTTGTTTCTCAACACTGCTGTCAGGTTAATAATACTTCTGGAAGTGCCTGAAAGCACTACCATTTTGGCTTTTTTTTTTTTTTTTTGAGACAGGGTTTTGCTCTGTCACCCAAGCTGGAGCACAGTGGTGCAATCATGGCTCACTGCAGCCTCAACCTCCTGGACTCAAGTGATCCTCCTGCCTCAGCTTCCTGAATAGCTGGGACTACAGGTGCATGCCCCATGAGTGATTTTTTTTTTTTTTTTTTTTCTGTAGAGACAGGGTTTCACCATGTTGCCCAGGCTGGATGGGCCTACTATTTTCTATTAAACTTTTAATATTTTTTACGATTCACATTTATCTATATTGTTGTCTTTCGTAATTCTGGCATAATTATGGTTTATAGTGCTTGACTGTGGAACACTTCACTGAGCCATATACCATGATTTACCTAATGGCTGACCGGCAGTTTGACACTTAGCCTGCTTTCAATTGTAAAGTGACATCAACAAACATCTTTATGTACAAAACTTGTCTATGTTTTAAATTTCGGTCTCCACAAATAGAATAAAACAGGTTCTAAAAGTTTTAAGGCTCTTAACAAATGTAGACAGATGACTTCCCAATGAGACTACGTCACTTCATAAAGATCACCAGCAAGCTCTCCTATTACGCCAGTACCAAGTACGTAATTTAAAAACTACAAATAAGTGCCCATAAATACATGTAAAATTCTTCCTACTTGATCACTTAACCAATCAAAAAAGGCAACTTTTTGTTTGATTTTTTTTTTTTTTGAGATGGAGTCTCGCTGTCGCCCAGGCTGGACTGCAGTGGTGCGATCTCAGCTCACTGCAAGCTCCACCTCCCAGGTTCACCCCATTCTCCTGCCTCAGCCTCCCGAGTAGCTGGGACTACAGGCACCCACCACCGCGCCCAGCTAATTTTTTGTATTTTTAGTAGAGACGGGGTTTCACCGTGGTCTCCATCTCCTGACCTCGTTATCTGCCTGTCTCTGCCTCCCAAAGTACTGGGATTACAGGCGTGAGCCACTGCACCTGGCCTTGTTTGATATATTTTAATTACTCCTGATTACTGAACATTTTTTATGGCTTTGTTTCCTCTTTTGTGAGCAATTTTTTTGTCCTTTTTCTTTTCTGAGACAGGGTCTTGCTGCTGCCTAGGTGGGAATGCAGTGGTATGATCACAGCTCACTGTAGCCTCTACCTCCTGGGCCCAACACATCTTCTGGCCTCAGCCTCCCAAGTAGCTGGGACTATAGTAGGCAGGTGCCACCTCACTCGGCTAATATTTTATTTTTTGTAGAGATGGAGTCTCATGTTGTCCAGGCTGGTCTCAAATTCCTGGACTCAAGCAATCCTCTTCCCTCAGCCTCCCAAGGTGCTAGGATTATAGGTGTGAGCCTATTCTTACATCTAAAATTATTAACTAGCACCCTACTAATTTTTTTGTCTTAATTATCAAACTATGTGTTTAATAAAATCAACATATTACCCTTCTTTTGTATTTGCTACAAGTACTTCTAGTTGGTATTCTTTTGAATTTTTTTTTTGTTGCTGGGGAGTATTATCAAAAAAATCAACTGATCTTCTTGTGTGATTTTTATTAGTTCTAGATTTACAAAGATCTATGTTAATATTTATTTTCTTCTGGTTTCCTTTTAAAAAATTAATTCCGGGCCAGGCACAGTGGCTCACGCCCATAATCCCAGCACTTTGTGAGGCCATGGCGGGTGGATCACCTGAGGTCAGAAGTTCGAGACCAGCCTGGCAAACATGGTGAAACCCCTTCTCTACTAAAAATACAAAAAATTAGCCGGGTGTGGTGGCACACGCCTGTAATCCCAGCTACTTGGGAGTCTGAGGCAGGAGAATCACTTGAACCGACATTGTGCCATTTTTTTTTTTTTTTTGAGACGGAGTCTTGCTCTGTCGCCAGGCTGGAGTGCAGTGACACGATCTCAGCTCACTGTAACCCCTGCCTCCCACATTCAAGTTATTCTCCTGCCTCAGCCTCCTGCGTAACTGGGACTACAGGTGAGCGCCACCACACCCAGCTAATTTTTGTATATATTTTTTTTCTTTGAGACAGAGTCTCACTCTGTTGCCTAGGCTGGAGTGCAGTGGCACGATATTGGCTCACTGCAAGCTCTGCCTCCCGGGTTCACGCCATTCTCCTGCCTCAGCCTCCCGAGTAGCTGGGACTACAGGTGCCCGCCACTATGCCCGGCTATTTTTTTTAGTAGACACGAGGTTTCACCGTGTTAGCCAGGATGGTCTCGATCTCCTGACCTTGTCATGCGCCCGTCTCGGCCTCCCAAAGTGCTGGGATTACAGGCGTGAGCCACTGCGTCCGGCCTAATTTTTGTATTTTCAGTACAGACAGGATTTCACCATGTTGGCCAGGATGGCTTGATCTCTTGACCTCGTGATCCATCTGCCTCAGCCTCCCAAACTACTGGGATTACAGGCGTAAGCCACCATGCCCGGCTGAGATTGTGCCATTGCACTCTAGCTTGGGCAACGGAGTGAAACTCTTGTCTCAAAAAAAAAATAATTCTGTAGTTAACTTGGGATATATCAGTATGTGGTAGGAAGTAGGATTAGCATTTTCCCAAACTTCTAATTAGTTGTTCTGAACCAAACTCACTGACCAGCCCTTTATTTCAATGTCTCATTGATCACGGGCTGTCCCAGGCTGCCCAGTCCTTGCAGAGCCTGGTGTTGCCTGCGGCCTTTTAGTGATACAGCTTTACATCATGTCATCACCTTTGCTTGGGAGGGTCCTCCTCATTACTCTCTTTTCTGAAAATCCAAACTATGTTTCTTGCTATTCTAAGAGAACCAGTGAATCATTTTTACCAAACGCCTTTTAAAAATTCCATGGGACTATCATAGGATTAAATGGCTTTTTAAAGATAATCTTTACTAAATATGTACATGGCCGGGTGCAGTGGCTCATGCCTGTAATCCCAGCACTTTGGGAGGCCGAGGTGGGCGGATCACGAGGTCAGGAGATCGAGACCATCCTGGCTAACACGGTGAAACCCCATCTCTACTAAAAATATAAAAAATTAGCTAGGTGTGGTGGCGGGCGCCTGTAGTCCCAGCTACTCGGGAGGCTGAGGCAGGAGAATGGCATGAACCCAGGAGGCGGAGGTTGCAGTGAGCCGAGATCGCACCACTGCACTCCAGCCTGGGCCAGAGAGCAAGACTCTGTCTCAAAAACAAAAAAATAATAAAAAGTAAATAAATAAATATGTACACTAGATTTCCTGGCTACCCTACTCTCGGGCAGTAGCAGGGTCTCAGAAGAATATCGTAATCTCAAAATACCCTGCCAATGGGGCCTTTGAGATCCCACTCCTGACAGGTCCTCATAGTGCCAATCCAATGCCCAGCACCCGAAGCCCAAGTACCTGAGTGTGTCCTTAGTGCCTGTCTTCTCCAGACCCCTTCAGCTCTCTAACCACTTCCCTGTTATTCTTGAAAAGAACATCATTCCAGCGACGTGATTTTTATTTTTTATTTTTTTTTCTGAGATGGAGTCTTACTCTGTTGCCCAGGCTGGAGTGCAGTGGTGCAATCTCAGCTCACTGCAACCTCCACCTCCCGGGTTCAAGCGATTCTCCTGCTTCAGCCTCCCAAGTAGCCGGGATTACAGGCATGTGCCACCACGCCCGGCTAATTTTTTTTGGTATTTTTAGTAGAGACGGGGTTTCGCCATGTTGGGCAGGCTGGTCTCGAACTCCTGGCCTCAGGCGACCCGCCCACCTCTGCCTCCCAAAGTGCTTGGATTACAGGCGTGAGGCACCGCGCCTGGCGAATTTTTACTTTGTTTAGAATATTTTAAGTTTAAGGTCATCAGTTCCAATACTCCCTTCACAAACACATGCTCAACCATACCATGTGCATTAATTTTTTTTTTTTTTTCAGACCGGGTGTGGTGGCTCAGGCCTGTAATCCTAGCACTTTGGGAGGCTGAGGCGGGCGGATCACATGGGGTCAAGAGTTTGAGACCAGTCTGGCCAACATGGTGAAAGCCATCTCTACTAAAAATACAAAAATTAGCCGGTTGTGGTGGTGGGTGCCTGTAATCCCAGCCACTCAGGAGACTGGGGCAGGAGGATCGTTTGAACCCGGGAGGCAGAGGCTGCAGTGAGCTGAGATCGTGCCACTGCACTCCAGCCTGGGCAACAGAGCAAGACTGTCTCAAAAAAAAAAAATATATATATATATTTTTAATAGAAATTGAGATGGGGTCTTGCCATGTTGCCCAGGCTGGTCTCAAACTCATAAGCTCAAGTGATCCCTCTGCCTTGGCCTCCCAAAGTGCTGGGTTTACATGTGTGAGCCACCGCACCCGGCCATCTTAAGAGGCTGGGAGTTTTTAGTCTCTCTTCCTTTGTTCCATGCAGGAGTATAGTGCTTTAGTTTTCTGGTATTCAGGCCATGGCTTTTCATCTTTTCTCAGATGAGAACTTGGTGGGAGCCGTTGCCTCTCTCCATTACAAAAAGTGATCATTCATGGATTTGCAATTCCATCTCTGGGCACACAGACCTTCTGAAGCCATGGACCACCACCTCAGGTTGAGAACTTCTAAACTCATGCTGTCTAATATGGTAGCCACTAGCCACATGAAGCTATTTAAATTTTAATTTAAATGAAATAAAAATTCACTTCTTCAGCTGTACTAGACAACTTCATGTTGTCAATGTTTAATAGCCTTGTGTGGATAGTGGCTACTGCACTGGACAGCACAGATACGAAACACTGCCATCACTGCAGAACACTCCAGTGTGCACAACACCATGAGCTGCTAAAAAGAACCAAGTGGATCTATCCACAGGCTCCATGTGAATGACACTCACTGTATGTGGGTATGTTCACATAGGCATGAAAACAAGGATGTAAAACCTAACAATAGCTATGTCAGGTAACGGCAGAGGGGGGGATTTTTCCTTCATTTTTTACCCCCTGGATATTTTTAAAGGTTTAGTATTTAATTTATTTATTTGAGACAGAGTCTCACTCTGTTGTTACCCAGGCTGGAGTACAGCGGCATGATCTCGGCTCACTGCAAGCTCCACCTCCCAGGTTCACGCCATTCTCCTGCCTCAGCCTCTGCAGCAGCTGGGACTACTGGCGCCCGCCACCACGCCCGGCTAATTTTTTGTATTTTTAGTAGAGACGGGGTTTCACCGTGTTAGCCAGGATGGTCTCGATCTCCTGACCTCATGATCCGCCCGCCTCAGCCTCCCAAAGTGCTGGGATTACAGGCGTGAGCCACTGCGCCAGGCAAATGTTTAGGTTTTATAATGACATCTTAAATTTAGGCATCTACATCTCTACCTGCCTGGACTAAAAGCTTGGCTTCTATTCTGTTGCACGCAGAACGCTGAGACAACGGGGAGATGTCCACTCTTAGGGTTACCCCAGACTCCCCCGACCCAACAGGCACTACCCCTGAAAGCTTACTTTCTCTGCAGTGCGGTTCCAGACAGTCACTGTGTGACCCATTTTTAGCAAGTTGGAGACGATTCCACTTCCCATGAGACCAAGGCCCAAAAATCCTATCCTGAAACAGAGAGAGACTAATGAGTTCAGGATGGAATGGGAGGGTCAAGGTGATGATGATTCCATGCAGCACAAGGCTCGCTCCCTTATACAGCTTGGGGTAGAGGAACTCAGACCGCCACAAACAGCAGTGTGCCAATCTACCTGCAGAGCCAGGGGTGTCATGCACATGGGTCTTTTCTTATGCCATGGTCTAAAGGTGTCCCAGGATGTAAACGGGCATTTTGAAACCCCTGACTGTCACAGAAAAAAGTATGATGTGTATGGTTCAGGGCCAGTCTCCCAGGGCAAAGTCCCCTTGTTGCCTTTTTTTTTTTTTTTTTTTTTTTGAGACAGTCTTGCTCTGTTCCAGGCTAGAGTGCAGTGGCGCGAACTCGGCTCACTGCAACCTCTGCCTCCTGGGTTCAAGCGATTCTCCTGCCTCAGCTTTCCGAGTAGCTGGAATTACAGGTGCACGCCACCACGCCCAGTTAATTTTTGTATTTTTAGTAGAGACAGGGTTTCACCATGTTGGCCGGGCTGGTCTCAAACTCCTGACCTCGTGATCTGCCCGTCCCGGCCTCCCAAAGTGCTGGGATTAAAGGCGTGGGCCACCATGCCCGGCCCCACACTTTACTTATTTTTTGAGATAGTGTCTTGTTCTGTTGCCCAGGCTGCAGTGTAGTGGTGCAATCATGGCTTACTGCAGCCTCGACCTCCTGGGCTCAAGTAATCCTTCCCCCTCAACCTCCTGGGTAGCTGAGACTACAGGCATGTGTCACCACAGCTAATTTTTTGTGGTGACAGGCTTTTGATATGTTACCCAGGCTGGTCTTGGACTCCTGGGCTTATGGGATCCGCCCACCTCAGCCTCCCAAAGTGCTGGGGTTGCAGGTGTGAGCCACTGCACCCAGCCCTGGATACTACTTTAAAGCCCAACAGGATCCACCACAAGTCACTGAAGCACTGTGTTTAGAGCCAGGCAACTTCCTTGACTGCATGAACCAGGACGGCAATTTTCACCTTTCTTTCCCAACTTCAATTCTCCACCCACACCCTACCTTTCCACTCTTCCCGTTATCAACAGAATGGGCCTTGCCTCTCCTCTCCAAAGCTAAGTCCTTCACCTGAGCTTGGAACCCAATCTTTCCCAGTCCACAAATCCTTCTCCCCATGCCTGCCTTCCCCCAAACCTCTCACCGCTCCCCCAGCCCTTCCATCCACAGGTCCTTCCCAATCCTTGTGACAGAAGCACTCATTGGCCAGTCTCCTCCACACACATTCACATACTCCGCCTGCTACTTCCTGCAACCCTGAGAGCTGGGGGCTGGCTGCCACTGCTGCTATTTCGACATGCTTTTACGGATAACTTTTAGTTTGCCCAACTGTCTTTTCTTGGTTCTTGTATTTCTTCACCTCTCTTTGCAAGTGACAATGGTGCAAAAGAATGCCTTTCCTCATTTCTGATCATATCATGTTCTTGTTTTTATAGTTTTTAATTTTATTTATTTAAAAAGAGAGATGGGGGGGTCTTGCTATGTTGGCTAGGTTGGTCTCGAACTTTTGGTATCAAGCAATCCTCCCACCTCAGCCTCCCAAAGTGTTAGGATTACGGGGGTGAGCCACTGCACTCAGCCTCTTTTCTTTTTTTAGAGACAGCATTATGCTGTCTCCCAGGCTGGAGTGCAGGGGTGTGATCATAGCTCACCGCAGCCTCAAACTTCTGGGCTCAAGTGATCCTTCCACCTCAGTCCACCTGAGCAGCTAGGACTATAGGTGCATGCTGCCATGCCTGGCTAAGTTTTAAAATTTTTTTGTAGAGATGGGGTCTTGCTGTATTTCCTAGGCTGGCCATGAACTCCTGGCCTCAAGGGATCCTTCTGCTTTGGTCTCTCTAAGTGTGGGGATTACAAGGACGAGCTACTGCGCTTGGCCATGTTTTCAATTCAGGCTTTCTCTGAGTGCTGGATGTCCCCTGCAGCTCCTCCACTTTGACCCCGTCATTCTTTCCATAGTTTTGGTCTTCCGGAACCATCTCTACAAATGGGCCTCTAATCTCTGCTGGAATATCAGCTGCTCACATTCTCCCTGTCCCAGCCTGTATTAAGTAATCTGAATCACATGTTGAAAATGGAACCCACCAACTTTCTCACCAATATAGACCTCCTTGCTAACTGCTTCAAGTTGTGGCTTAAAAACAAGGAGGTACCTTTTTGTCACTCATTATTTGGGTAGTACAATATTCCCCCATGATTCTAGATCATAACAGGCGAATTTCCTTTCCTTTCTGGGTGTTCTAGGGAAGTCCAGCAGACCTGGGAGAAGCTTCTGGATTTTTTTTTTTTTTTTTTTGAGACAGAGTCTCATTCTGTTGTCCAGGCTGGAGTGCAGTGGTGCGATCTAGGCTCACTGCAACCTCCACCTCCCGGGTTCAAGCGATTCTCCCACCTCAGCCTCCCAAGTAGCTGGGATTAAAGGCACCCACCATCATACCCGGGTAATTTTTGTAGAGACAGGGTTTCACCATGTTGGCCAGGCTTGTCTTGAACTCCTGACCTCAGGTAATCTGCCCACCTTGGCCTCCCAAAGTGCTGGGATAACAGCCGTGAGCCACCACGCCCGGTCAAGGTTCTGGATTTTTAATAGGGCAACTGAGAGTCCTTCACATTGCATCTCAGACAAGATGGAAACATGGATTATGGTGGGTTGGGCAACAACAAAACTGGTTGGTTTTGGTGCTGGCTTCATACTCTTTATTAAAAGTTTGACTAATGGGCCAATAAATGTGTTGGCCCATTAGTCATAACATAAACATCAGGACTCTGTCCTCAGCCTCATCCTGATCATTTTTTTATTTTTATTTTTTTAACACAATCCTCCTCCCCCTTTGTTTGCATCTAATATGCCCTCCACCATTCTACAGAGGCAAGTTCACCAAAAATAACTGGTAGAATTAGTGATTTCAACAGTACAAAAATGTCAAGTAAAAGATGCACTGTTTTTAGTCTGGGGAAGACCATGTGAAAGGTACAAACTGGAAACTGACTTTAGCTAACTTGCTCCAGAGAACATGTTTTCTTAGAAAAGGTATCTTTTTGCCAACAAGACTCTGTGGAGGAGACAGGCCTACAGAGCAGGCACAGAGGCAAGGCTGGGTGCAAGTTGGGTCTGGAAGCATGTCCAGGATCGCCCCACCCACACCGGGCAGGGTGCAGGACAGCCAGCAGGTGCTCAGTGAGGACCCCTAAGCACCTTCATCTCCCTTCCCTCACCTGCCCCACCATGGCCAATTTTGGGGCTTCATCCTGATTCTACTCAGCCAGTGGTTCTCACAGTGTAGCTCTGACCACCAGCAGCAGTATACCTGGGAACTGGTTCAAAATACAAATTCTTGGGCCCCACCCAGACATATTGACTGAGAAGCCACCTTCCAGGTGACTGTGAGGCACAGGAAAGTCTGAGAACCACTAAGCCAAGTGCTCCTTGCTCTTGAGTTCTGAGCCAAAAAAATCCCTCAGCTTATGTCCAAGGGAGACCCAACCATAGATTTATACAGCTTCTGACTCCTGTCTTTATCAATAAGAGTTACAACGTCCCCCCACCCTTTCCATTCAATGCCAGCAATGGCTGGGACACAACCCTTAAAGAACCGCCATGGGGTCACCTTCCCCCCACCCTCAGCAGAACCAGAGCCACTGGAGGCCTTTTCATCAAAGGTCCTACTTTTTGTCTGTGGGTGTGATGCTGCCATTCACGGCTGTGCTGTCAGCTGCCTGGATGGAGGTGGAGCCAGTTTCCTACGGACAGGAAGCACACATTATCAAGTCAGTCTGCCTGCAGTTTAAGGCCCCAGCTGAAAATTAAAATGGGGAGGCATGGAGCCTACATACCTCTTCACATATTTTCAGCTTCTTCGTGATTGCCTGGTAACAGACAGCTGGCTAATGAAGGAGGAGGAAAGAGACTACTTATTCAACTGCAGGCTTAACCAGTCTTCATAATAATCCCCTCTCAAAGGTTAGACCCAAAGTGGGAAGTTAACACCAAATATTTGTTTTATACTTTAGTGAACTCGAAATTTTACACTAGAAAGTTCACACACATTACCTCATTCAAGTACCCATGCAATTCTACCAGGTCTTTTTGTTGACCATGGTGTTGAGAATAAGTCATAAACTTGGAACCCACATCTATCCAACTCCAAAGCCACAAACTCTCATGAGATCCTAGCACGGCTCAGCCCACCCCATAATCTTGCAGACCTTGGGAGGGCTTCCCTCTGCATCCGCAGGACTTGGAGACTACCTCTCGAAGTGAGCTTGAAGATGTGTCTGCCATGCAATTTCATGGGGGGCTGACAGCCTTCGATGTTTGGTTTCTGCCCTAAACTTTAAAGGTCACTGTGACAGTCTCAACTACACAGCTGGCTGAGTTTTAAATGTTCTTTTTAGGTTACCTATTTATCTATCTGAGATGGAGTCTCGCTCTGTTGCCCAGGCTGGAGTGCAGTGGCACCATCTCGGCTCGCTGCAACCTCAGCCTCACTGCCTCAGCCTCCCAAGTAGCTGGGATTACAGGCACGCACCACCATGCCCAGCTAATTTTTGTATTTTCAGTAGAGATGGGGTTTTACCATGTTGGCTAGGCTGGTCTTGAACTCCAGACCTTAGGTGATCCACCCGCCTTGGCCTCCCAAAATGCTGGGATTATAGGCATGAGCCACCATGCCTGGCCTTTGGGTTTATTTAATTAATTTTTTTTTTGAGACAGAGTCTTAAGCTGTCGCCCAGTCTGGAGTGCAGTGGCGCGATCTTGGCTCATTGCAACCTCCGCCTCCCGGGTTCAAGCAATTCTCCTGACTCAGCCTTCTGAGTAGCTGGGATTACAGGCACACACCACCACGCCCAGTTAATTTTTGTATTTTTAGTAGAGATGGGGTTTCACCATGTTGGTCAGACTGGTCTTGAATCCCTAACCTCGTGATCCACCTGCCTAGGCCTCCCAAAGTACTGGGATGACAGGTGTGAGCCACCGCACCTGGCCTGGATTTACTTTTAATCTTAATAATGCTTGGCTCATTAGTGGGCCCACACGGGGACTTCTGGGCTAGTTGCTCTGGGCAATACACCGGCAGAGCCTAACTTTTCAGATGGCCAGGCCAGGACCCAGTGGAGGAGCACTCCTTGGCCAGCCCCTGACCATGGGCCAAGAGCCTCAAAGTGCAACTCACCTTCTCTGTTTGGCTTAGCAGGAAATGATGGAAATGAGGATCTGCATCTTTAACAGGCTGAAACCAGAAAACAATGAAATAAAACCAGTTATCTGCCACGAAAGGTCACTTCCTTCTCCCCGGTAATTGGACTCTCCTCTGGCTGCAACACCTCTGGATTCTGGTCTCTTTTTCACAACTGTCTGGAAACGCTTTTCCCATTTTGGCCTAAGCCTTTTTATAAACAAGCCCCATTCCAGCTAGAGGAAAACTGGCTTTAAAGTGGAAAAGAATAGATGATTCTGCTAGGTTGGTACATAAATTATTCCAATGAGACTGTGGGAAAATATTAACAAGCATACTCGTGCTTTATAAATTCGGTACTTATCAGGCACAGCAGATAACCCAGCAAACTAAGTCATATCTATTCTGGAATTTCAGGGTTTTGGCCCTACTTGTGTCTGGTACCAAGCCCTTGGGGATCTCATCTTACTGAGCATATTAACAGAAACAGAGTAGCCACGACAGTGGACCTTCATGGGCTTTCCATAATTATGCTCAGCAACAGGTGCAGCTGCACCAAGGAAAATACAACTAAACATAAAAGTTGTATTTAAGGACAATAAGAGGGTGTTTATAAAATATTAGGGGAAAAAAACTTGTGGAATCATCCCACTTTTGTGAAAAAGAGCCCTGCCCAAAATAACAAAAACTAGACATAGGTCTATAATCATGTAAATGAATGCTGAGTGGACGTCCCAAAGGACTGAAATCCGTCACCTCGAGCCTCACAGTGCTCACCCTAGAGGGAAATTTTTTTTATTTCATAGACTTCTGTACTGTTTTGTAATAATAAATTAAGCCTCACACACAAGAAAGGGACAAAAAAAAAAAAAGGATCACACAGGAACCTCGCCTTAAGCCGCAGCTTGTCCTGCCTGCAGGAGAGCTCCTTACCTCGCTTGCGGTTGGCTGCCATTTAAACGCGGCCATGGGTCCGGCCATCATCCCCTTCACGGTACTAGACTCTGGGATGGTGAGATCCTACAGAGGGAGGGGCAGGGCATTTTAAAATCACATTCAAACCCCAACAAAACCCCTTGCAAGCTCCACAGTCTAAGGAAAAGTTCAAGCCAATCCCCAACCACTGTTCTGATAACCGTCCCTCAGGAGAAATGAGCCAGTTCTTCCCATTAACACAAAGTGAGTCTTTCTTCTCAATTCTGGAAACAACAGAATGGGTGCTTATGTCTAAATTTCACAAAGATGGAGGTAATTAGAAAGCCCAAGTATGATCTGCAGTACCGTCTGCAAAGGTGCAGTTAATGCCTTATGGTGAATACCAAACATTAAGAAATAGTTGTGGTTGCTGGGCGCGATGGCTCATGTCTGTAATCCCAGCACTTTGGGAGGCCGAGGCGGGCAGATCATGAGGTCAAGAGATCGAGACCGGCCTGGCCAACATGGTGAAACCCCGTCTCTACTAAAAAATACAAAAATTAGCTGCACCTGTACTCCCAGCTACTCCGGAGGCTGAGGCAGGAGAATCGCTTGAACCGGAGAGGTGGAGGTTGCAGTGAGCCGAGATTGCGCCACCGCACTCCAGCCTGGAGACAGAGCAAGACTCCATCTCCAAAAAACAAACAAAAAAAGAAACAGTAGCGTCTTCAGAAGGAATCCACCATATTTCAAAGAAACGAATAAAACCACATGGGGCTGATGAGATCTGCCCAAATTTTACAGCTATCATGACAAAGCCAGAATTAAACTCCAGGGTGGCCAGAACCCAAGAGCTTGAGTTCTCCTGAGACGGACACAGGAGGACGTGGTGAGATGAGAAGCTCCTCTTCACCGACAGCCCGGCTCACCTTCTTCCTGGACAAAGGGTCCTCTTTCCAGTTTTGACACTGGTCTGGTCCCTCTCGACTACTCTGATGTTACCTTGCACTCCCTTTCCCCAGTCGCTCCCTTCCAGCCACAGTGGCCCTCCTGACAACCCCTGCCTAAACTACTCCTGAGGTTTTCTCAGTCTTAGAAAACACCTGCTCCATTCCACTAGGCCGATATCTTTAGAGCCCTTCTTGACCCCTCTGTTCTCTAATCCACTGGCAATGAATGGGGCTTTATAGTTGGGGATCTGCCCAACCCCTTCTTCTCACCATCCCGGCTACTAATACCTAAGCTCAGGCCATTGCTGGTCACCTGGACAATTGCAAAAATAAATCTCCCTGCTTCCACTCATAGTCCAGTCTCTACACAGCAGCCAGAGTCATCTACCAAAAGGGCCAATCAGATCATGACACTTCTTTGCCTTAAAGTGGCTTCCAGTCTCACATAGTAAAGCTACGGGCTTTATGAGCATGGTCTACAGGGAGGGTCTTGCAAGTTCTGCCGTCTCTCACTCATCCCACGCCAATCTCCAACCTCACGTCCTATTTCTTCCTCCCGTCACTGCTCTCTAGCTCGTTAGCACCCTGCCGGCCTTCCACCCCCACTCCAAACACACCAAGCATGGGTCTGCCCTGGTGCCCTAGTGCTACTGGGAACGTTCTTCTGACAGTTATCTCATTGGCTCAGGCTCGCTTTGGGACTCTGTTGAAATGTCACCTTATCAGAGTGGCTTCACCTGACCTCTCTGTATCTTTGCCCATAGAACATGATGCTGATGTGGATTATAATGAGAACAAATGTTTTCATAGGGCTTAGTATGTGCTAGACATCACTATAAGTCCTATTTTATACATACATTATCATGTAATTCTCACCCCTTCATGAAACAGAACTATTATCATCTTCTTTTTTTTTTTTGAGACAGAGTCTTGCTCTGTAGCCCAGGCTGCAGTGCATTGGCACAATCTTGGCTCATTGCAACCTCCGCCTCCTGGGTTCAAGCAATTCTCCTGCCTCAGCCTCCTGAGTAGCTGGGACCACAGGTGCGCAACACTAAGCCCAGCTAATTTTTTGTATATTTAGTAGAGACAGGGTTTCACCATGTTAGCCAGGATGGTCTCGATCTCCTGACCTCGTGATCCACCCGCCTCGGCCTCCCAAAGTGCTGGGATTACAGCGTGAGCCACTGCACCCAGCCCTATTATAATCTTCTTTTACGGAATAGAAAACTAAGGCACACAGA
Organism: Nomascus leucogenys; assembly: GCF_006542625.1. Lineage (NCBI taxonomy): Eukaryota > Metazoa > Chordata > Mammalia > Primates > Hylobatidae > Nomascus > Nomascus leucogenys. The sequence continues at coordinate 98,292,712 of NC_044398.1, read as the reverse complement.
GCTTAAGTAACCTTGCTTAAAGTCACCGAGTCAGTCACTGGTGTGGTAGATACAATTTATTTATTTATTTGGAGGCATAGTCTAGCTGTCACCCAGGCTGGAGTGCAGTGACTCAATTATGGCTCACTGCAGCCTCAACCACTTCAGCTCAAGTGATCTTCCCACCTCAGCCTCCTGGGTAGCTGGGACTACGGGTGTGCGCCACCATGCGTGGCTAATTTTTTATTTTTACTTTTTGTAGATTTATTATTTATTTGCAATTATTTGTTTTTTGTAACTTGTAATTTTTTGTTTTTATAGGGTCTTGCTATGTTGGCCAGACTGGTCTCTAACTTCTGGCCTCAAGTGATCCTCCTACCTTGGCCTTCCAAAGTGCTGGGATTATGGGAGTGAGCCACTGTGCCTAGCAGACTGACAGAATTTGGCTCCAGGGTCTGTCATATTAGAAGCACATCCTAGGAAAGCAAGAACTCTACCAGTTTGGCCTACTCTACAACCCATGCTGCCACACAGTCCAGGTTCGATTCTTACTGAAGGAGCCTCATCTGACTTTAATGCTGCTTTCTCTCCAGGCATTTGGCCTATGGCAGAATTGCTCAATAAACATTTGTTGAATGCAGAGGTTTTTGGGGGAAAAGAAAGGCCCAGCCCAGAGCTGCCCAAAAGAATATTCTGCAATGATGGGCGTGTCCTACGTCTGCACTGTGTGATAGAGCAGGCGCCAGTCAAGTGTCACTGCGGAGCATTTCACACAATAGGGTGATGGAGAAGCTGCATTTTAATGTGCATTTAATTTAAATTTAAATGGCCAGTTGTGGCTGGGGCAGCACAGCTGTCTTGGGTGGTGCAGCCCTAGGACTCGCCTAAGGCCACAATGACCCAATGGGAACAAAGAGGAGGCAGCTTGTAGCTCTCAGTTTGGCACTAAGGAAGGGCCCCAACTCCTAAACTTCTGCTCCTCGTGTGAGTGTGGGATTTTGGGAAACTCACAGACCTAACAGCACTACTTTGATCTGGGTGGGCTGTGCCCAGAGTTCATCCCCAGAAAGAGGGTAGGTGGGCGCTGCTGGGGTGCAGCTCTTAACATGCAGGTCCAGACACAAACCCAGCCTTTCCCTGCCTGCCTCCGCCATCAAGGTCAGCCTTTTCCATTAATCCTCACGGGGCAGGAGATTATGTCCCAGAATGGCACTTAGCTGGGCTTTGCCCAGTTATCAGCCTGTGTGACTGCTCAGTGTTTCTGAGAGGAGCTCGCCAGCCAGATGACAATTACTATAGCAACACACACACACACACCTTCCTCTGAGACTACAGGATATACCACGTTTAAAACGCACCAAAATTCCAAAGCCCCGGCACCGATTCCCTACCTGTCTGAAGGTGCTGAACTGAAACGGCTATCTGTCCTGTACCACATGCCAGCTCTGTCCTCTCCTGCTCATACGTCCTTTCACTATGGGCCAGGCCAAGCACCAAGAACAGGCAGGAAGGACACCTCGAAGGGTCAATAGCAGCTAGAGCTCCTGGACCACAGACAGACCTCGTTTTATTATGCTTTGTTTTATTGTGCTTCATAGGTGTTGCACTTAAAAAAAAACAAAAAACAAAAAACGGTCTAGGCACGGTGGCTCATGCCTGTAATCCTAGCACTTTGGGAGGCCGAGGCAGGTGGATCACGAGGTCAGGAGATCGAGACCATCCTGGCTAACACGGTGAAACCCCATCTCTACTAAAAATACAAAAAATTAGCCGGGCGTGGTGGCGGGCGCCTGTAGTCTCAGCTGCTCCAGAGGCTGAGGCAGGAGAATGGCGTTAACCCAGGAGGCAGAGCTTGCAGTGAGCCGAGATTGCGCCACTGCTCCGCAGCCTGGGTGACAGTGCGAGACTCTGTCTCAAAAAAAAAAACAAAAACAAAAAAACAAAATACGAATTGAAGGTTTGTGGCAACCCAGTATCAACCAAGTCTATGGGTGCCATTTTCCCAACAGCATGTGTTCAGTTTGTGTCTCTGTCAGCATTTTTTTTTTTTTTTAGCAATGAAGTATTTTTAACTTAAGGTATGTATATATATATATATATTTTGAGATGGAGTCTCGCTCTGTCGCCCAGGCTGGGGTGCAGTGGCGGGATCCTGGCTCACTGCAAGCTCCGCCTCCCGGGTTCACGCCATTCTCCTGCCTCAGCCTCCCGAGTAGCTGGGACTATAGGCGCCTGCCACCACGCCCGGCTAATTTTTTGTATTTTTCGTAGAGACGGGGTTTCACCGTGTTAGCCAGGATGGTTTCCATCTCCTGATCTCGTGATCCGCCCGCCTTGGCCTCCCAAAGTGCTGCGATTACAGGCGTGAGCCACTGCGCCCGGCAAAGGTATGTACATTTTAAAAAGACATATTGCTATTGTGCCACTTAATAGCCTACAATATAAACCTAACTTTTACATGCAGTGGGAAACCAAGACGTTTGTGTGACCTGCAATGATCTGGAATCGAAACTGTAGTATCTCCAACGTATGCTAAACTACTCCCCAAATTAATAATTCAGACCCAAGGGCTGTCTGTAGTTTATTGGGAGCTTGTGAGACGAGTTCCTGTAAGCCTGGGCAGTGGCCTCTGGGGTTCTCACTGCACAACCGGCTACTGTCTGTGAAACAAACCTAAAGAACTGATCAAAGGCACTGTTTTAAGTGCTGTGTCCATGGCACTCATTTAACTCACACAGTGAACCTATGAGGCACATACTGTTATAATTCCTAACGATCAGACAAGGAAATTGAGGCAAAGGTGCTTTGCTAAGGTCCTATATACGTGATTCAAACTCCAGGCCCTCGTCATAACCTCTCCTTTGTACTTTTTTTTTTTTTTTTGAGACGGAGTCTTGCTCTGTCGCCCAGGCTGGAGTGCAATGGCGCAATCTGGGCTCACTGCAATCTCCGCCTCCCGGGTTCACGCCATTCTCCTGCCTCAGCCTCTCCGAGTAGCTGGGACTACAGGCGCCCGCCACCACGCACGGCTAATTTTTTGTATTTTTAGTAGAGACGGGGTTTCACCGTGGTCTCGATCTCCTGACCTCGTGATCCGCCCGCCTCCGCCTCCCAAAGTGCTGGGATTACAAGCGTGAGCCACTGCGCCCGGCCTTCTTTGTACTTTTTATCCAACGAGAAGGTGTTTCTTTCCAGGGTGGCACAGGCGCTGGTGAGATGCATGGCTTCACATACCAGACAATATCAATTTGGGAAACAGCATAAAATTTGACAGCCCAGATTCCTTTCGGATTCCAGGAAATAAACTCAAAAGTCACATTACATTTTTTGTGGATCAATTTAGATCATGCTCCCTATAAACTTCTCTCTGCACTGCAGCTGGCAGTTTTTCCAAACCTTGGGCTCACGGTACGCAGGGACAGCACCGCCACCCTTGCTCTCACCACTCCCTCAGCCTTAGGTCATCTAACAGTGAGAAGGGCCGTCTCTCACCAGAGGCCTCACAATGGCAGCCCACAGGGATGTTTCTATGGACCCAAGACATATGTCTGAACTAAGCACATTTAAAATTGGGATATTTCACATAAAAACCTGTATTTCCAGCTTGTCTCTTTTTTTTGAGATAGGGTCTCATACTGTTGCCCAGGCTGGAGTGCAGTGCTGCAACTGTAGGTCACTATAGCCTTGACCTCCTGGGCTCAAGTGATCCTCCCAACCCAGCTTCCCAAGTAGCTGCGACTACAGGTGTATACCACTATGCCCAACTAGTACTTTTTGTTTCTTTTTTTTTTTTTTTTTTTTTTTTTTTTGAGAGAGGGTCTCACTGTGTCACCCAGACTAAAGTGCAGTGGCATAATCTTGGCTCACTGTAACCTCCACCTCCTGGGTTCAAGTGATCTTCTCATGTCAGCTTTCTGAGTAGGGGGGACTACAGGCACACACCACCAACCCCAGCTAATTTTTTAATTCATTTATATTAAAATTTTTTTTCTTTGAGACGGAGTCTCGCTCTGTCACCAAGGCTAGAGTGCAGTGGCGCGATCTCGGCTCACTGCAACCTCTGCCTCCCGGGTTCAACTGATTCTCCTGCCTCAGCCTCCTGAGTAGTTGGAATTACAGGAGCATGCCACCACACTCGGGTAATTTTTGTATTTTTAGTAGAGACAGGGTTTCTTCTAGTTGGTCAGGCTGGTCTTGAACTCCCGACCTGAGGTGAACCGCCCGTCTCGGCCTCCCAAAGGGCTGGGATTACAGGTGTGAGCCGCTGCACCCAGCAAAAAAAATTTTAATAGAGATGGGGTTTCCCTATGTTGCCCAGGCTGGTCTAGAACTCCTGGGCTCAGGGGATCCTCCTGCACTGGCCTCCCAGAGTGCTAGGATTACAGGCGTGAGCTACCACGCCTGGCCAATTTTTTCATTTTTGTAGAGCTTGTCTTCTACTCCTAAGATCAAGCAATCTGCTCACCTAAGCCTCCGAACATGCTGGGATTACAGGCATAAGCCACCGCACCTGGCCAATTTTGTCTTTTTTTTTTTTTTTTTTTTTTTTTTTAGGGAAAGAGTCTTACTATGTTGCTCAGGCTGGTCTTGAACTCCTGGGCTCATGTGATCTTCCCGCCTCAGCCTCCCAAAGTGCTATGATTGCAGGTGTGAGACACCACAACTGGCCTTCCCAGCTTCTCTTGAGAAAAAATAGACAATTTGGCAGAAGCTGGCTAGAACCCTGTGGACAGAGCATGACCTCCCCAGACTCCCTGACCACGGCCAGCCCTGATGCTCTGAGCACCAAGGCAGGTCAGCCGGGGTGCCTGGCACCTGTGCCACTGCTTCTTAGGTCCAGTCAGCTACAGTTGCTTCCATTACCTGCCTGGGCTCGCTGGTGTCTGAATTTTTGAGCCTTGATCCAAGGTCTAATGTTTCATCATGGCCTCATCACCCAACTGTTGCTGCCAGCCATCTGCCGGCTTCTGTTCTCTTTATCCTGCTGTTGACAATCCTACCGTGTTCCTGACACAGGCCCCTTCACTTTGAAATTCTTCTCTGTGGCCTTCTAAGATCGGCCTCAAATCTTGTCAGCAAGAAGGCAAGAGATGCACTCTCACTGCTTTATCTCATGTTGCCAGCTCCTCCCACTCCTTCCTGACACAAGCACGGCATTCTTGTTGCAACGCAGGCCTCCGTGCTTCCTTCTTCTCCCTCTCTTCCTGAAACAAACCCATCCCACTGCTCGGACTCAACTACTCTTTTACAAATTCACCTCCCAAATCTACATTTCTAGTCCTGAGGTCACACCAAGCTCACAGGCTGTCTAGGCCTTGCCTCAAATTCTTGCCATTCCCAAGAGAACTGGTACTCTTTCTCCACAAGCCACCTCTACATTCCCACTCCTCTACTTTTAAGAAAGTGATCATCACTTTCCCAGGAATGAAGCTAGAAATGCTCTTTTCCTTTTTCTCATTCATCCTCTATATAACCAGTTACGGAATCTTCAGAACTCTTCCTCTGAAGTGCCTCTCACCTATTTGCTTGCAATATTTGCAATTACCCCCTTATGAACGCACGCCTAGCCTTATCTTCTAATTGGCTCTGAGACCTTCCCCTCTGCACTCTGTGACTACTGGTGCACACATGGGAAGCACACACTGCCACTGGCTCAATCACCTTCACTGGCCCCCACTGACTCCAAGATGCTTTAGTACCACGCTACTTCAGTAGACCTTCAGGCCCTCCATGATTCAGGGACACGGTTCCTTTTTCTGGGCTTTCCACACTATCCTCTCCCTGTTCGAGAGTATCTCCACCAGCACCGAGCCTCACACGGGCTGTGCCCTCCACCTCTGGAATGCCTTCCCTTCTTCCTTGCTAAGCCCTTCCCAGGGCCAGCCCTTGTGCACCGGCTCAAGTGGACTGCTCTCCTGCCTCGTGCTCCTACTTCGCATCTGCATCCAAGCCGTGTCTCTCACCTGGTCTATGGGATTCTTTATTTTTTAATTTTTTAAAGAAGAGTTGGGGTCTCACTTCATCACCCAGGCTAGAATGCAGTGGTGCAATCGGCTCAATGCAACCTTGAGCTCCAAGGCTCAAGCCATCTTCCTGCCTCAGCCTCCTGAGTTGCTGGGATAAAGCATGAGCCACCACACCTGCCCTGCAGGATTCTTGAGCACAGAATTCTGCTCCCACTCCATGAGCAGAAGCACACTGTAGCGCTTAACTCTACCTTATACTAAAAGGACATCACTAATCCCGGAAGCTGCAGAGAGAAAACAAACCTTCTCATCCTTTGGGGGCCGACCCCGCTTCCGGGGACTTTGCTCTTGGGCTCTTTTCAGAGGGGATTTGGAGCCTCTCTCTGAAGAGCCTGAAGACACCCTCTTCTTTCCTTCTCCCATGTTCTTCTTCACCTTCCCTTCAGACAGGCTAAGTTTGCGCTTCTCATCACCTGAGTTTGGCCTACTTCTCTCCTCACTGGAATTACGTCGATTCTTGTCATCAGAAGAATTGTGGGATGACGTCTGAAAGTTTAATAATAATAATGATAACTACCACCACAGCTGCTGCCGCCATCGCCACCACCATTTACAGGTGCCATGTGCTGCTACAGGCACTCTGTGTGGTCTCCTCACTATGACCCTAGAAATAGATTCTGCTGTCATCCCCAGACATTGGGAGAAGCAGATTTAAAAAGTATATATATCAAAAGTCACTTTCCCTACGTCCCAAAACTAGGAGACAGGATTTAAATCCAGGCAGTATATATATATTTCAAAGGCTATGCTCCTAATCTGTGTGATATGAAAGGAAGAAATGGCCTGTGCTCGACTCAAATGCTGAGATATTTCTCCTGGGTCCAAGTAATTTTCCTAAAAGCAACAACCTACTCCAGAAAGGTTAGCTGCATGGAGTTTCAAACTGATAAGCAAAATGCCGATACCTTAGAACTGAAGTAGCTTTCTCCAGTGGCATTTCAGAAGAACAAAGGTTTGGGTTTGGGTGACATTTAATCTGTTAGTTGCTATGCAAAAATCACCAGTCTGGCATTGGTAGAAAGTGAACATTGTGTCTCTCACCTGGTCTTTCCCTTTGGCTCTCCTGAGGAACTCTTCGACGGCATCTACCGCTTGCTGGAATCGTTTACCCTTGTTAATTTTTATCATTTCCTCTTTATGAGCATGATATGGCTTCAGCTGTTCCACTTTGATCCAGGCACTAGTAGAAAACAAACAGAGAAAGGGTATGATCCATATTGCATATGCCATAAAGTATCAACAACCTCACTACCGCACGGTGTAAATATCCATTTGGTTTAACTGGACTTTGCAATAGGCCTCATCATTTTTTTCAAAACATGCTATCAACCATATCAGAGTCTTATGCCTAAAGTATATTTTCTTGAAACAAGTCAAGCAGAAGAACCGTCACCACCACTGCAGCAACCACAAATCAAATTCCTCCAGTGAAAGCACTGTGTTGCAGATTTATTTCCACCATCGTCTATCAGCCTCCAATGCCCAACCTATACATATACCCTGCCACTTGCTCAGGGCAGAAAGAAATCTGGAGACCCTTTCCCATTCTCACTAGGTAGCACAAATGGCCACACACGGATCCCTGGGAATCAGAATACCTGGAAACGTGATAGATGACAGCAGCATTACTATGTAGGAAAATGCTTGCTGCCTGTCAACAATGGGAACCAGATTTATGATCTGTTGATCAACAGAGTCAGGGATGTTAGGGAGCTGAAGAAATGCAACATCTCCTAAAATTTGTGGCTCCTATGGATATTTACAGCCACTGAGCCTATATTTGTTCATAAATGATGGTAACCATGGCTACTAAACCACACAAAACAAGGAACACATGGTTTGGAATAAGGGCAGCAGTTACAAAAGGAGGCATTTAAAAATGAGACGGCATGCTGTTTTATGATGTCTCAAAAAAAAGAAAATAGAAACAAGATTATTGAGATTAAAGGTAGAAGAACATACACCTCCGATATGTAATTTTTAATTTCAATCATCAATGTCTAACACATGAAAGTAGTCAGCTGTCAATTCTGGGGTATCTGGCCTGCCACACTAACCTGAACAAATCTGCTGCAGCTGGATTTCTACGGTTTCCCTGAATGGCATACAGCTTATAGAATCCAAGCACAAAATAATTTTATAGGCTTGACAAGGTATCAGTTAATTTACATGTTTTAGCCTGTGATACAGGTTTCACAGCATAACCTTCAGAAAAAGTAGGTCAGCTTAAGGATACAGAAACCGAGCTATCTCACAAGCTTCAGGTTGTTTTCTTTACAGAAAGCTAGAGAATATTCACTAACAGCAACAGTGTTAACCTTTGCACATAAAAATAACGGTACTAACCCTCCACCAGCTACCTGGACTTTCAGAGTGGTGCTGGTAGTTGTCATGATGGGGTCTGTGCAAAAACACAGACCTGGGATCATCGGCCTGCAGATGTCAGGCAGCGAACCACTATCAGGCATGCCACCATGGCTAAGTGAGACGATGAATGGAGATACAGAAGCTGGTCTCCCTGGCACAGCTCCAACTAGAGGAGTTAGGCACATTTCTTTTTTTTTTTTTTTTTTTTGACACGGAGTTTCACTCTTGTTGCCCAGGCTGGAGTGCAATGGGGCGATCTCCGCTCACTGCAACCTCGCCTCCCAGGTTCAAGCGATTCTCCTGCCTCAGCCTCCCAAGTGCTGGGATTACAGGTGTGAGCCACCGCACGTGGCCTTTTTTTTTCTTTTTGAGAGAGTCTCACTTTGTCACCGAAAATGAAGTGCAGTGGCACGATCTTAGCTCACTGCGACCTCCGCCTCCCAGGTTTAAGCAATTCTACCTCCATCTCCCGAGGTGCTGGGACTACAGGTATGCACCACCACACCCAGCTAATTTTTATCTTTCTGGAAGAGACGGGGTTTCCCTGTGTTGGCCAGGCTGGTCTTCAACTTCCGGCCTCCAGTGATCCGCCTGCCTTGGCCTCTCAAAGTGCTGGGATTACAGGCGTGAGCCAGCAAACTCCTTTCCAGTGACCAACTCATCTTAAAGTTTGAAATTCAACATGAGAGCGCCAATGAGTCCAATCTGCTGGGAGGCAAAGTGGAAGGAGATTTCGACCCCAGATTTTCTGGCAAGTATATCCCTGAACTGACTCCCTTCCCTCTCCTTACGGGGACGCTAATGACAGGCCAGAGCAATCAGATGCAAACTCAGACCCAGCCCCAAAAGCCAGAGAAGCTACCATACTAACCTGTGGGTCTGAGATGACACAACCAGTATCAGGGATGAAGCTTAAGGAGTCGTGACCAGCCTCTTCCTCCTAGGAGCTTCCGGTCAGAAGCTGAGAACCACACGAGTTCCCAATATAGGACCAACAAGGTGATTTTTATGGAACCCCTTGAGATGGGACAACAGACTCCCAAGACTTGCTAATCCTACGCCATCCTGCTACCTCCATCCCTGCCTCCCACTCCCCAGCCTCCTAAGAACCGATTCTGAGGGAATAGAAAGGTGAGGATGTCTGAAGCACCAAGAAATCAACCCCATTTTTTGTTGAAGCATCTTACAAGGTTTACTGACTTCTGCTAGAAGGAACTGTACAGTCAAAATTCCACTCACTTTAAAGCATTTGAGATACTGAAATTTTCCTCTTTACAATCATCTTCAAAACATTAAAATGGCTAAATGAACTGACAGTATGAATAGGATGGTAAATCCAAGAAATGTTAATCTATTTAAGGAATCAACTTATTGCTGGAGAAGCATCCTGTTACATCAGAAAACAGCCATAAAAAACCAGCTTGGCTGGGCACCGTGGCTCACACCTGTAATCCCAGCACTCTGGGAGGCCGAGGCAGGCAGATCACCTGAGGTTAGGAGTTTCAGACCAGCCTGGCCAACATGGCAAAATCTCGTCTCTACTGAAAAGATAAAAATTAGCTGGGTGTAGTGGCACTCAGCTGTAATCCCAGCTACTCGGAAGGCTGAGACAGGAGAAACACTTGAACTCAGGAGGCGGAGGTTGCAGTGAGCCGATAATGTGCTACTGCACTCCAGCCTGGGCAACAGAGTGAGACTCCATCTCAAAAACAGTAACAACAAAAAAACGCAGCTTACCAGAGCTCTATGTGGATTACCTCTTGAAAGCGAACCAAACTTAAATCACTTTGGCTATCTGAATACAATTTTTTCTTTAAAGGTTATACTTCTTTTATCTTTTCTAAATTTATTTTTTATAGAGATGGGGTGTCACCATGCTGCCCAGGCTGGTCTCGAACTCCTGAACTCAAGTAATCTGCCCACTTCAGCCACCCAAAGTGCTGGGATTACAGGTGTGAGCCACTGCAATTGGCCTACCTCTGTCTTTTTAATGAGAATATGCTTTTCAATTGGTGCTTCAACAATGCACCACTGTCCAATTCACTGAGGCACATCAGCTGGGCCTGGTATGCCACTGGTCCTTAATAAATAATCACTGGGTAAATGATTCCTTCACTGGTCCTCAATAAATAATCCCTGGGTAAATGATTCCTTCCCAGATGTTCAGGAGGATGTACTGCTCACCAGTGAGTTAAAAGGCGCTACAATGCTCCAGTGTGAAAGGCTTTAGTGTTTTTGTTGTTGCTACTGTTGGTTTTTTAAGTGACTGTTTCTTTCCTTGATATCAGCTGTAACTTTTGATTTTCCTATCATCCTCCCAAGACTTAGATGGAGGTATATCTTTCAGCCCAACTGTGGCTGGGAAGTCAGAAAAATCAAGCTTACTCAAGCTGTATTTAAAGTAGGAGGATTTCCTTTTTATGTACAGTAGAATGAATGACACACTGTGGTAGTAAATACCTGAAAACAGGCAAGGTCATTACAGAGAAGGAAAGGGAATGTCCCATAAGATATCTGGCTACGTGGAGATGAGCAAGATAAAATGCAATGCATGTTATGTGCTACCATTCGTGCAAAGACAAGGAAAATGGACTGACCACGCACTGATATCTCTGGAGGGACACATCATCAGAAACTGGTCTAACTGGGTGGCTGTGGGATGGGGATGAATGCAACTGTTTCAATGTTGACAGGTTTTTGTTTCTGAATGGTGAACACATATTATCTTGGAAAAAAACAAATCAATACTAAAGGCCTCTGCCATAGAACACAGGCTATTCCGACTGCCCAGAGGATTTCCTCCATGACTTCCTGGTTTGCCGGTCTTCTCTGGTGGGTTGCTGCTGCCTGGCTGCTGGCGTACTGCACCTGTAACACAGCCAATTTACCCTGGTGACCTGACACTCTTCCTATAAAAAGTCTCTTCATCTACGAATACAGAACCACCACTAAGCCACTCTCAGATTACTCCCATCAAAATGAAGTAAAATCTGGTATTTTCAAAAACTTGCACACTTCTGATTTGCTTTCCTCTTAAATGAAAATCATACATGTATGGCCGGGTGCGGCGGCTCATGCCTGTAATCCCAGCACTTTGGGAGACCGAGGCAGGTGGATTACTTGAGGCCAGGAGCTTGACACCAGCCTGGCCAACATGGCAAAACCCCATCTCTACCAGAAAACACAAAAATTAACCAGTTGTCATAGCACACGTCTGTAATCCCAGCTACTTAAGAGGCGGCGGCAGGAACTGCTCGAACCCGGGAGGTGGATGTTGTAGTGAGTGGAGATCGTGCCACTGCACTCCAGCAGGGGCGACAGGGCAAGACTTGGTCTTAAAAAAAAAACAAAACCATACATGTAGATACTGTATATTAAAGATGTCAGCTTATGACTAATCTTGAAATCTCTCACATGTGTTTCAGCCTTCGCATAGACAGGTGACCTGGGCTGAAGCTGTGAAGCTAAGAGAAAGAGAAAACGAGAAAGGGTGGGGAGATGATGGCAGGGGGAGGGAGACAGAGAAAAAGCACACACACACACAAACACACACACAAGCATAGAGTATAAAGCTGAGAACAAGTTGGCGTGGTAGCTCATGCCTATAATCCTAGCACTTTGGGAGGCTGAGGTCAAGAGATTGAGACCATCCTGGCCAACATGGTGAAACTCTGTTTCTACTAAAAATACAAAAATTAGCTAGGTGTGGTGGCATGTGCCTGTAATCCCAGCTACTCGGGAGGCTGAGGCAGGAGAATCGCTTGAACCCGGGAGGCAGAGGTTGCAGTGAGCCAATATTGTACCACTGCACTCCAGCCTGGCGACAGAGCAAGACTCCGCCTCAAAAAAAAAAAAATACAAATACAAATAAAAATACAAGTGAGAACAAAGATGGGGCCAGAAGGTGTGGCTTTGCTTCTCCATTTGGATTTGGTGAATACTTAGTAAACAATTTCTATGGGTGTCTTTTTAAAAAAAAATCCATCAAAAGGGGCTGAAGATTACTGACGTGTTACAGGTCAAGTTCTTCAGAAATAAAGGCACCAGAAAAAAACACACACAAATCAAGTGCCAGGTGAAACGAAAAAGGGATGCTTCCAAGCTGCTATGCTTCTAATTATTAGCCACAAATTCTTCTAGAGCAGCTACTTTCAGTACTGACTCAGATACCTCACATCCACCGAGACCTGTCCACCTTAGATGTGGCTTGGTGGAAAAAGTACCACTGGTCTCTCAGTTTCCTCATCTGTGAAAAAATAAGAACCAGAAAGATGACCCTGTGCACTTCCTGAAAGGGCTGCTGTGAGGACTGGAGGTGAAGACTGCTATGGAAACTCGCAGGTAGGCACTTGCAGACTCTCCACTGTTTGTCCACAACCTGTTGCACCAGTTGGTTTCTGGTGGCTTCTGAGCACCTGTAATTTAAATGAACACTCCCTCCATTCCATCATCATCCACAGCCACTGATGAAACTTTTCTTTCTTTCTTTTTTTTGAGACAGAGTCTCACTCTGTCACCCAGGCTGGAGTGCAGTGGTGCGATCTCGGCTTACTGCAAGCTCTGCCTCTGGGGTTCACGCCATTCTCCTGCCTCAGCCACCCGAGCAGCTGAGACTACAGGCGCCCACCACCACGCCCAGCTAATTTTTTTGTATTTTTAGTAGAGACGGGGTTTCACCATGTTAGCCAGCATGGTCTTGATCTCCTGACCTCGTGATCCGCCTGACTTGCCCTCCCAAAGTTTTGGGATTACAGGCGTGAGCCATCGTGCCCGGCCAATACTTTTCTTTTTTAAAAGACAGGGTCCTGCTCTGTCACCCAGGCTGGAATGCAGTGGCTCAATCACAGTTCACTACAGCCTTGACCTCCCAGGCTCAAGCAATCCTTCGGCTTCAGTATCCCAAGTAGCTGAGACTACAGGTACATGCTACTACGCCCAACTAATTTTTAAATTTTTTGTAGAGATGGGTCTTGCCATGTTGCCCAGGCTGGCCTTCAACTCTTAGGCTCGAGTGATGCTTCTGCCTCTGCCACTTGAAGTGTTGGGATTACAGGTGTGAGCCATCGCGCCTGGCCCCGATGAAACTTTTAAACTGTGAGCTCTGTCTCTGCTCTGATGGGGGGGTCACCACTAATCAGACCTGTCAAAGAGGGACCCTCCTGCACTTGACACATAATCTTTGGTTGTGGTCACCAAGTGAAGCCGGCAGGGTTTTGCTGAAATTATATCCCCTTGTATTTCCATGACAATACAAAAATTACGCGGGCAGTTTTGTCTTGGCCATCTCACTCAGGGAGCCGAATCCGTATTATGACGTCCTCTTCTCACCAGTACACCTGATTAGGAAAGTCTGGCCCTCTCCTAACAGTGGGATGTCAACATAATTTGTTAGATATTTTGGCAGAGAAGGGGAGAGAGAAAAATCAGGTTTCTAAAAGATTGGAATCACTGATTATCTTGTCATAAGGAGCCGTTCTTTTTACTCTTTAATAAAAGACCTTGCAAATATTAAAAATTATAACTACACTTTTTTTTGCCTAAGTAGTGTGTCAATTTTGAAACTGAACATCTCTGACCAAATCCTGTATTTCTCAGGAACAGAGGACACTCCACTGGGTCAGACCCTATCCACCTGGGCCAGGGTCCAGTAACCAATGGTGCCCCCACCCGGGATGTGCCTGGACCACATGCCCCCTCCCTGATGTCAAGTGTTAAAGGTGAGGTGCAGTCCAGCTTCTACAGGAGCCACTTATGGCTTTGTCTTCACAAGTTAGTTCTCATCCCTAAAAAATCCCCTTGTAATACCTGTCTACACCACCTCTTAAACGCCCATTTCATCCAGTGCTCCTCACCCTGGTCCTGACTCAGTCATACCACAATCCACTTGCAGTGCCCATCGCCAAACTCCTCTAGGCCATTCGCTGTTTCCTACATCCTGATCCCGTGCTTCCTTCAGTCTTTGCTTCTCCACATTTAAGAGTCCTGCTCTTTTGTCTGACTCAGTTCCCTTTTCTGGATCTTGGCCAATTCTAACAGATCCCTTTGAAAGCATGATCTGAAGTACGTATAGTATTCCTGATGAGGCACAGTACAGTTTTACATAAAGGTGGAATGATGCATGGTTTTGTATCAAAGCCTTTTTGGTAAAAAGAACATACCTGGCTGACATCCTTTAGGAACTTCCAACTCTCATATTCCTTTCTTTTCAAACAAACACACACTCACTCTCTCTCTCTCATAAGGACAGTCTCCATCTCGCTCAGTTTTGCATACTTAAAGGCATCCTGGACCAATGTCTGCTAATACCTGCTGTATGGCAAGCCACACTCTACACAGGTGATACTACTTTTCCTTCCTAACTATGAGGTAGGGGGTATCATCCCCTCATGTAGAGGGCACAGAGGCTCAGAAAGGTGAAATAGCTTGCCCAGATCAGGGAGCAAGCTGGAACCGGTACCTGAATGCATATTAGGCCGGTAACCAATCCAGAGTTCTTTCCCCAAAGTAATCTGCTGCCACCAGCCAATCTGGAGATCTTACTTTCATAGAAAAACACAAAATAAAATCTGCCCCAGCACTGATCACTAAGGAAGTGTTCCTTCTTTAGAGAACTACTGTATATCTTTACCCTTCATTTCCTTTCTCTAAGTTAACTGCCTACCCACAAAAAGATAACATATTAGTACCACAGTGACTTCATTTTTATAGTTTAAAATGTAGAACTCTATCAAACGAGTTTAAAAGGTTAAAAATATTGCATTTAGCAGTTGCTTTGTATCCCACTTGTTTACAACCCTCCGAAGAACCTTAGTCAGTTAGAAATTATATCATCACCACCACCATCAGGCTATTCTTGTCTTGAGCAAGCACATCACCACTGGCTTCACCTGTCTGCCTGGTTAAGCTCTGAAATTAACTCAACTCCAATTTTCTGTGTCCTATTTCTTGCACTTGTTATAAACAAATATCACAGTTTATTAACCTAGTCTTTTAGCATTAAAAAAACCAAAAAACTCGGGGCTCGGCGCTGTGGCTCCTGCCCGTAATCCCAGTACTTTGGGAGGCCGAGGCGGGAGGATCACTTGAGCCTAGGAGTTTGAGACCAGCCTGGGAAACATGGCGAGAACTTGTCTCTACAAAAAAAAAAAAAAAGTAAAAAATTTAGCATGGCATGGTGGCGCACAACTGTGGTCCCAGCTACTCGGACTGCTGAGGTGGGAGGATTGCCTGAGCCTGGGAAATCAAGGATACAGTGACCATGTCCGTGATACTGCACTCCAGCCCTATCTCAAAAAAAAACAAAACAAAACACAAAACAAGAACAACAACAACAACAAAAAACATAAGGAAACAATGGCTTCAGGCTCCCTATAATGAGACTGAGTTCCCATTTTTGTTTCAGACTTGTGTAATTATTCATTTAGCTAATGAAGTTTGGGCCAACCATATTGCCTCTGTTATTCCTAAGCACAAGTTACCTCAGACAGGGAGCCTCTTCCTTTCCATAACACCCAGCTTAATGCCAACTGTTCATAGTATCCCCACTGTCTGAAATGCCCCTATAGTCCCCACCCATCCAGATTCTACGTATCTTCAAGAGCTGGATTCAAATCCCATCTCTGGCTGGGTGCGATGGCTCACGCCTGTAATCCCAGCACTTTGGGAGGCGGAGGTGGACAGATCACGAGGTCCGGAGATCAAGACCGTACTGGCTAACGTAGTGAAACCCTGCCTCTACTGAAAAATACAACAAAAATTAGCCGGGCATGGTGGTGTGCGCCTGTAGTCCCAGCTACTTGGGAGGCTGAGGCAGGAGAATGGCATGAACCTGGGAGGCGGAGCTTGTAACGAGCCAAGATAGCGCCACTGCACTCCAGCCTGGGCGACAGAGCGAGACTCCGTCTCAAAAAAACAAACAAACAAACAAAAAAACAAATCCCATTTCTTCAGTCTTCTTGGATCTCACGGCTCTCCACTGAGCTCTCCCTCTTCTAGAATTCTTTTTGAGACAGGGTCTAGCTCCGTCACCCAGACTGGAGTACAATATTGTGATCATGGCTCACTGCAGTTTTGACCTCCTGGGCTCAAGCAATCCTCCTGCCTTAGCCTTCTGCATACCTGGGACTACACTTGTGTGCCACCATGCCTGGGTATTGAAAAAAAATTTATTTTTTTAAGTAGACACAAGGTTTTGCTATGTTGCCCAGGCTAGTCTCCAGCTCCTGGGCTCAAGCAATCCTCCTGTCTTTGCCTCCCAAAGTGCTGGGATTACAGGCATGAGCCACTGTGCCCAGTCTAGAATTAATAATTATCTGCCATCATTCATTCTGCACATAATCTTTATGTATTTTTTTTTGAGACGGAGTCTCGCTCTGTCACCCAGGCTGGAGTGCAGTGGCACGATCTCAGCTCACTGCAACCTCCGCTTCCCGGGTTCAAGCGATTCTTCTGCCTCAGCTTCCTGAGCAGCTGGGATTATAGGTGTGTACCATCACGCTCGACTAATTTTTGTATTTTTAGTAGAGACAGGGTTTCACCATGTTGGCCAGGCTGTTCTCAAACTCCTGCCCTGAAGCGATCTCCCTGCCCAGGCCTCCCAAAGTGCTGGGGTTACAGGCATGAGCCACCACGCCCGACCATCATTCTGCACATCATCTTATCTGAAATGTTGACAACTTGTCACTTAACTGAGTATCTGGAAGGTGGGAACTATAATACTTGCTTTCTTTCTTTTTCTTTTTTTTTTTTTTTTTTTTTGAGACGGAGTCAGTGGCGCAATCTCGGCTCACTGCAAGCTCCGCCTCCCAGGTTCACGCCATTCTCCTGCCTCACCCTCTCCGAGTAGCTGGGACTACAGGCGCCTGCCACAACGCCGGGCTAATTTTTTGTATTTTTAGTAAAGACGGGGTTTCAGCGTGGTCTCGATCTCCTGACCTCGTGATCCACCACCCTCGGCCTCCCAACATGCTGAGATTACAAGCATGAGCCACCACGCCCGGACTATACTTGCTTTCTTATAAATTCCTTCAGTGTCAAGCAATTCAGAGAGTGGACACATAACACTAATCTTATGCATGAGGACAATCTTTCCTGTTTTTGTTCTGTTTTTCTGAGACAGAGTCTCAGTCTGTCACCCATGCTGGAGTGCAGTGTCTCGAACAATCTCTAACTCCTGTGATCAAGTGATTCTCGAGCCTCAGCCGCCCAAGTAGCTGGGATTACAGGCACACACTACCACTCCCAGCTAATTTTTGTATTTTTTTTAGAGACGGGGTTTGGCCATGTTGGCCAGGACGGTCTCGAACTCATGACCTCCAGTGATCCACCCACCTTGGCCTCCCAAAGTACTGGGATTACAGGCCTGAGGCACCATGCCCGGCCAAATCTTCTTTTTTAAATCCATGGAATTATAAGAACATTCCCTCTTCCAGAAGCTCTGGCTCCACAGCTCCAGGCCAGCGATCTCCTTGAAATACTGCCACCACAGGCTGTTAAGCTGGCTTGTGATAGAGAACTGGGGCTGGGTATATCTGTAAACATGAAACCAGGAAGAGCACTCTGACATATAAACTCCTGGATGAGTGAAAAATACTGTTTATAATATATCGCTTTCTAAGAAGAAATACTTTAACCATTAGAATTAGATTTACCAGAGAAGCCACATTTTTTTCAAATCTAAGGCTGTATTTTCCTATAAGAATAATAAATAGAAATACAACTACTTAAAGAAATCAAATTGGCTGGGCATGGTGGCTCTCGCCTGTAATCCCAGCACCTTGGGAGGCCGAGGGGGTGGGGGGCGGGGCAGATGACTTGAGGTCAGGAGTTTGAGACCAGCCTGGCCAACATGGTGAAACCCCGTCTCTACTAAAAATATAAAAAAATTAGCTGGGCGTGGTGGTGTGTGCCTGTAGTCCCAGCTACTCGGGAGGCTCAGGCACCAGGATCACTCGAACCCGAGAGGTGGAGGTTGCAGTGAGCTGAGATCACGCCACTGCACTCCAGCCTGGATAACAGAGTGAAACTCCATCTCAAAAAAAAAAAAAAAAAAAATCAAATCATCTAGCTAGACCCAGGTAAGCAACTAGACATAGTGACGAAAAAGCTAAACAAATCACTAGTAACTCAAGTTAATACAGGTTCTTCACGTTCTTCTCCTCACTGCGACATGTTACATGGTCAAAGAGTCTCAGATTAATGGTCCTGGTTTCCCCAACTTAGGACAGATCTGGTAAAAAGACTTACTATAATAACGTCAGAGCAAATCACTTAGTTTTACAAATGAGAACATGATTGAACAATTACTTTTATTAAGATAAATAAAACTTTAGTTTCCACTGTATACCTCATGCATGAACCATAATGATATATGGCATTAAAAGAGAACTGAACATGGCTTTTATAAAAATAACTGCCAGCTGGGTGCGGTGGCTCACGCCTATACTCCAGCACTTTGGGAGGCCAAGGCAGGTGGATTGCTTGAGTCCAGGAGTTCGAGACCATCCTGGGCAACATGGTAAAACCCCCTCTACAAAAAATTAGCTGGGCGTGGTGGTGCACACCTGTGGTCCCAGCTACTCGGGAGGCTGAGGTGAGAGGACCGCTTGAGTCAGGGAGGCAGAGGTTGTGGAGAACTGAGACTGCCTCTGCACTCCAGCCTGGGTGACAGAGTAAGTCTCTGTCTCAAAAAAACGAAAAGGAACTGCCTTTGGAGTTGGGTAAAGAAACATGTGAAAAACTATTTCAATGTAATTGTTATATTTAGAAGGTAAATGAACCTAGTTCTTGCCTGACTTAGTTATAGACCTAAGACAGTTGTCTAGGGCAATTTCTGCAAGAAATTGCACCTTTATTTAAGTATGAAGCCAGAATGAGATGCCAGTATTATACATTATGAGAAGACTGAACTAAGGATCCTTAGAATATTTTCAAAGCAGCTCAGACTCCAGGTAACACAGAAAGAAAGGCGAAGGGAGACTCCTGGTGAGTACTACTCACTGATCTTCTGTTCCAAAAAATTTCACAAAGAAACATTTCTTTCCACGAGGTTTCTTCAAGTCCTTTGGTGGATTAACAATCTGGAGGATAAAAGGGGGGAAAAAGGTTGGCTGGCAACACAGCAGCCCACTTTCTAGTGGCTCCACATTGCTCTACACAGTTCTACGTTGGTACGAAAAAAGTAAATTAAAAGGATTTACTTACAAATAAATTTATTTATATACAAAACAGAACCCAAGGCCTAGTACTTATCTAAATCTCCCATCTTTCTATTGAGATGTGTGGAAATGTGTAGATATTCTAGAAGTTCCCAATATTTAACACGTACCACAGTGCTCAGTAGACACAATATCCCTTTTACTGCAGTGGCCCTGTTTTACAAGCAGTTAAAACTAAGATCAACAGCATCCCCTGCCCCCCACCACCCCACCTCGCCCCAATGTGACCCCATCATTACTGAAAAAATGCAGAGGACACTCTTTGAAATACTTCCTGTGTAGGAAGGGTTGAGACAGGACGTAGTGAAAACAAAGGACAACTGAGGCACAGAAAACACCATATTGCAAAGAGACCATCTAAAGACACTTCCTGGGCTCCAAGCAAGAATATAAAAACACAACATTTGGAAAGCAATGATGGATCACCTCATGCAAAATCTGGAATGCCAACTTCTGCAAAGAGGCACTGGAGTAGCACATATGGTAACATGGAAAGAAGATTTAAACTTAGTTGGGACAAAAATACTTTGGCTTTTCACTAACCTACATTTAGACTTCTCTTCCTGGATAATTTATATTTTCTTCTCCTTTTGTTACATTTAAGCATAAAGCTAAATTCAGATTAGAATTATTTCCGGGGTTAAAAAAGAAACTTCATAAACCTCCTCTAAATCAAGAAATAAGCGTTTAGAGCAGATTTAATGATCTGGTGTATACTGCATTGCCTTTTAAAAAACAACCGATACTAGGGGAAAAAAAATTCTAAGTGCCATCTGAATGGGCCCAACTTAACTCAATACTAGAAACTGAGAGGAATGCATCTTACATTCTCCACCTCCTCAAACCCAACTTCAGATATCTTCCTTTAGTAGCAAGACACTCACCTTTCCTGGCCAAGGAGGATATCGGCCGAGTTTCCCCCTAGAGAAAACACACAGAGTCAACACTTGCCCCCGAAAAGCCAGTACATCTCCTTCAACCCACTCAATAAGCAATTTATCTTCCTAAATCTCTGCTGGCATCCTCAAATGCCGGAACAAAAGCTTTCACAGCTGGGCCCAAGACCCTCAGAAGTAGAATGCAAAATTGTATACTTATGTGCACAACGTATATCCATTCTTCTGTTGAGAAGGAATACAGAACAACACAACTGTCAAAAGTCACTTGTCTAGAGCTTCTTAACGACGGGGGTGGGAGGACAGCTTCCTCTGTAAACACAGACTTTCCCTCCCTAAGTCTGGTTTAATTCAACAGGAGACCTGCCTGGCTTTGACAAATGCTAATGGAAGCCTTCCTCTGGGTGGAGAAACAAACTACGCAGCTCGAGGGAGGCGGCGACAATCAGTCTAGGTTCGGGCGGTTGTCTGGGACACAGAAGCAGACCGCGGGAGGCACCGAAGCCTGCACTGGTCACTGCCAAGCCATCGGTTGTAAAAGAGAGCTCCCCCCGCCGTTTCTTCGCGGGGCAACGCCAGCAGTCCGGTTTAGACACCTCCGGCTGAGCCGCCCGCACAGGTCGGCTGCATCGCAACCTGGGCTTTGACCGAATGGCACCGGCGAGATGGACTCGCAGGTCCGGTCCCCGGCGCTTCTCCTTTCTGGGAAGCCCCAGCAAGACCCCGGGGACCCGTCGTCCGCGGAAGCCTCGCGGCACCGGCGGCTCCCTTCACAGGGGCCGCCGGTATCTGGGCCCCGAGTGCAGACCCCACCAGGGCGACCTCGGGGATCAAAGCCAGTGCCCGCCGTGGCCACCCTCGGCCTCGGTCCCCCGGGACTGGACTGCCCCTTCCGCCCGGCGCCGCTCCTAAGCGCCGGCACCTTCTCTTCCCCTCTCTCCGCGACCTGGAGCGCATAGAAAGGCAGCTCCGGGGCCGGCAGCGAACCCCGCGCCCAGGCGGGCAGCTCCCCGGCGCGTCTCGGTTGGCCCGGCCGCTCGGACTCACCACACCAAGTCGCCGAGCCGCAGACTCACAGTCGCCATCTTACCACCCAACCACCACCGACGCACGGGCCGCCGGGAACAGCGGGTCGCCCCGGCGCCGCCCATTGGAGTGGGCTTGACCACGTGACGGGGGCCGGCTGTCATCGGCCACGCCGCTGCTCTGACGTCACCGCGCCCGCCGGGGATCATTGGCCGACCGAGCGGCACGTGACGCGAGCGCCGTGGTCTCCGCGCGCCGGAGCGCAGAGACTCCCGGCTTCTTCCCCCTCCCTTCGGCTCGTGACAACGAAGCGCCCGCGGTCTGAGGCGGCGGCGGCGACGGTGCGGCCGGCTGAGCGCGAGAGGGAGCCGGCCTCGCTGCCCGCCCCGTCCCCGGGTTTTGGACTCCGCGCACCTCCCCTCTCGGCGCTTCCGTTACGGCCGTTGGTCGGGCGCGGGCCCCGGGGCCATTCCCGAGCCCGAGGCGCTGGTCGGCCCCGTCGCAGCGCCAGTGAGCTGCCCTGACGGAGCTCGGCGCGGCCTGGAACTCAGCCTCAGCCGGGTCTGGGCTCCCGCGCCCGGCGACTCTGCTTGGCCGCAGGCCGGAAGGCCCCGGTGTCCGCGCCCGTCCGCTCCCGCCGCCCGTGTTCTTTGGAGCGCTCCTCCCGACGGCCGCTTTCGGAGGCGCCGTCTGAGCGCGGGGTGCCGCGCCGCAAGTTCTCCTGGGGCGCCCGGAGGCTGCGCCCCCGACTCCCTGGTGTCCCCGGAGTGGCTGCGCGGACGTCGAGTTGGCATTTCTTCGCTTCCTCCTGGGGGGGCGCGCGGCGCGGCACACCAGGCTCCCCTGGGCGCGGGGACCCGGCCATGGGCCGAGGCGCGGGCCGCCCCCCCGCTGGGAGCCACGGCTCAGGGGCCGACCGCTAGCTGCGCCGCCGCCCGGGGACCGGCATGAGGACCGCCGCGGGGGGACGTCTGCGGCCCACGTCGGCGCTGGGGACAAAGGTGCGTGTCGTTGTCGGGTCCGGGCTCTCCCGTTAGCCTTGCCGTAGTTTTGCACTTTTGAAAAAGTTGTGACAACAGGAAGACAGATGCCGGGCGTAGTTTGGGCACTTTAAAACTGAACCATGAACGGGGAAGTGTTAACTGCAGTTGAGCACAGCGTCGGCCCAAACTTCAGCAGACCAGGTAGACTCACAATTTTGCAAAAGATCCCAGTCCCGATCACAGACTCCACAGTGTCAAGGACTGGCTTAGACTTGGTGTCGGGCTCTTGTTGAGTGACTGCCTGCTGGAAAAGGTGGCGGGTCCACACGCTTTTCCCCAAGGCATTGTGGTGGTTAGAGGTTTTGGTTGCAAGTCGGTGTTTAGCGTACTGGGTCGTCCCGCAGCCTGATTTTTCTTGGGAGATCAGTTTCCCTGATGTACCAAGAATTAGCTGCACGGACTGTCATTTACTGCGTGTGTATTTTTAAGACGAAGTGATCTTTAAAGCATGTTTAAGACACGAGGGAATAATTTGATAAAAATTTAACGTATGTTCCTGTTTAAAAATACTGAATTTGTGAGGAATCGAAGGATATTTTAATTAAAAACATAAATCTTGGCCGGGCATGGTGGCTGTAATCCCAGCATTTTGGGATGCCGAGGCGGGCGGACCACCTGAGATCAGGAGTTCGACACCAGCCTGGCCAACACGGTCAAACCCCATCTCTACTAAAAATACAAAATTAGCCGGGCGTGATGGCACATGCCTGTAGTCCCAGCTACCTGGGAGGCTGAGGCAGGAGAATCGCTTAACCCGGGAAGTGGAGGTTGCAGTGAGCCGAGATGATGTCACTGCGTTCCAGCCAGGCGATAGAGCGAGCGAG
This sequence comes from Nomascus leucogenys, assembly GCF_006542625.1. NCBI lineage: Eukaryota > Metazoa > Chordata > Mammalia > Primates > Hylobatidae > Nomascus > Nomascus leucogenys. The sequence goes on along the minus strand of NC_044398.1, from coordinate 98,269,335 downwards.
ACTCGTCCCCCCTGCCAAAAAAAGAAGAAAAAAAAAATCTCGAACATTGCACCAAAACCTAGAGGCATTCCCCTTAACATCATAAACATGGTACGTTTCTACCACTATTAGACAATAAGAGTATATTGCCTAAAACCTGAAAGTTCTAGCTAGTGCAGTAAGACAGGAAACAAAAATAAGAAATGCAATTTTTGGAAAAGGGAAGACAGAATTCTCATTTCCGTGGATGGTAGGTCTGCCTATTTTGAAAAAAACAAAAAAGCCATTAAAATAAGAATTCAGGAAGGCTACTCATTGTAAGTTGGAATACACAATTTAGTTTTTCTGTTTCATCAATAACCAGTTTGAAAATACAATGTTTAGAAGGATATATATATATATATATATATATACAGTAAGAAAACATATAAAATTCCTGAGGATAACCAAGGGACAAGGAAGGCTAGTATTTTCTCAGTAACACTAACTGAGGTTTTTAAAGGGGGGGGGGTCTTTGTTTTTTTCTTTTTTCTTTTCTTTTTTTTTTTTGAGGCAGAGTTTCACAAGTCGCCCAGGCTGGAGTGCAGTGGCAGGATCATGGCTCATTGCAGCCTGGACCTTCCCAGGCTCAAGCCATCCTTCCACCTCAGCCTCCTTAGTAGCCAAGACTACAGGGGTGTGCCACCATACCTGGCTAATTTGTTAAAAACTTTTTGTACAGACGAAGTCTCATCATGTTGTCCAGGCTGGTCTTAAACTCCTAGGCTCCAGCGATCATCCTGCCTTAGCCTCCCAAAGTGCTGGGTCCGGGAAGTTGAGGCTGCAGTGAGCTCTCCTGGTGCCACTGCACTCCAGCCTGGGCAACTGGAGTGAGGCAACTGTCTCACACACACAAAAAAAAAACTAAAATCTTTCCAGGGACTTAGGCAACTCTCGTAAGTCTAATAAACAGGTAAATGTAAGTCATTTTTTTAAACATTCAAACATGTTTGAACTTAATTATATTTTCTTAAGCATTTTGAATTACGGTTGTAAGTCTAGCATACCATTGTTTAATATATTGGATTCTCTTAAATGTTTCAAATGGCTTAGTAACAGCAGAACATTATAGTGATTATAAAACAGGCCGGGCGCGGTGGCTCACGCTTGTAATCCCAGCACTTTGGGAGGCCGAGGCGGGCGGATCACGAGGTCAGGAGATCGAGACCACGGTGAAACCCCATCTCTACTAAAAATACAAAAAAATTAGCCGGGCGTAGTGGCGGGCGCCTGTAGTCCCAGCTACTCGGAGAGGCTGAGGCAGGAGAATGGCGTGAACCCGGGAGGCGGAGCTTGCAGTGAGCCGAGAGCGCGCCACTGCACTCCAGCCTGGGCGACAGAGCGAGACTCCGTCTCAAAAAAAAAAAAAAAAAAAAACCCCAAATCTAAGTGTTAATAGACTACAGATTTGACTCACTTTATCCTGTAGTCCTATTTTTTACCTTTTGGGGCTTGGAGAGTCACTTAAGCAACTGAAAGGAGCAGTTTTGCCATCTAGGATTGAAGCTGCAGTCTCTCAGACTTGGACTGAGATAAGGTTATGTGTTTAGTGCCTGGACAGGGAAAGTGGGACCTGGTTGCCACTTCCAGGATGACCTTCCTACATCCATTGGTTAACTTGCTGATTCCCTTCTTACAGTGAGACTGTTCCGGTTCTATCAGTGGGGGAATCTGTAAGCCTTCCGCTGGGATTTATTTCCACAACCCAGCGCATCACAAATATCCTGAGGGCCTTGGAGATTTCTTTTAGGGAAATGTCCTTTAACATCTTAGTACATGTTGGGAGACGGTCTTTTGCAGTGCCAACCTGTTATACTGCTAATCGTTTGGCTGCCTGATTAGAATTATTTTGACTGTTCATTTGTAGATATTTTGTTCCCTTATCTGATGTTATAAGTTGATTTTATATTTATAATTTGACAAATGAATATTGGATATATATAAATACGTCTACATGTATGTGGATATATACAATATATGCTAATTTTCCTGAATTAACTGACATTTGTGATTCATTTACAACCAAAATACAGTGAGTTTTTTTGAAACCTGCCAAAATAATACATAGGCTGGAATGGCAAAGTATTATTTATAAAGAAGGATAATAAACATGAGCTTTAAGTTCGCAATATCAAAGTATAAAACTTTACAAAGCAGTGCAATACTGGTTAAAGAATCTCTAAATACTGTATTAATATGACAGATGGACTTTAGAAACAGGCCTTAGATACCTGTGATGTTGCTTTGCAATATAATGCCAAATCAGCAGAGGAAGGAAGGATCGTTTAGTGATTGATGCTGGAAGAAACCAAGTTACAGCCTCTCCTCATACTTTATAGCATAGCAAATTCATCTGGGGTTAATAAATGACTATATAGGCTGGGCTCAGTGGCTCACACCTGTAATCCCAGCAGGAGTTCAAAACCAGTCTGGGCAACATGGCAAAACAACGTCCCTACAAAAAATACAAAAATTAACACGCCTGTAGTTCCAACTACTAGGGAGGCTGAGGTAGGAGGATCGCTTCAGCCTGGGAGGTTGAGGCTGCAGTGAGCTGAGATTGAGTCACTTTATTCCAGCCTGAGCAACAGAGTGAGACCTTGTCTCAAAAAACAAAAAACCTATATGCACAAGTTCTTCTGTAAGATCTGGTTGGAGATGAACATTCTACGCATAAAAGAAATGGGAGGAGTCTCAAAGGAAAAGAGCCTAGTTTTAACTGCATACAAAGTTATAATTTCCTTGGAAGCAGGGTCGCTTGAGGTTGCGAGCTTAAGACCAGCTTGGGCAACATAGTGGGTCAGCATCTCTACAAAAAATAGAAAAAATTAGCCAGACGTGGTGGGATATACCTGTAGTCCCAGCTACTCGAGAGGTTGAAGTGATGAGAGGTTTGCTTGAGCCTGGGAGGTTGAGGCTGAAGTGGTTGTGATTGGGCCACTGCTCTCTAGCCTGGAAATAACAGCGAGACCCTAGCTCAAAAAAAAAAGTTAACATTTCTTTCATCATACCTCACTCTAAGCAACATTAAACAGCAAATAACAAAACAAGAAGAACCACTTATAAGAGATATGACAGGTGTCGTATATCTATAATATGTAATAATTTATGTATAATATCAAGAGCCCTTACAAGTCAGTAAGAAAGTCACAATTTTTTCAACCATTCCCTGATTGTCATTTGATTGTCATTTTGGTTGCTTCCATCATTTTTCTTGTATAAACAAGGCTGCAATGAATATCTTTATTTATTGGTATGGTAGAAAGTTCACACTAGAATATGAACTCTTTTAAAAAGCAGGATACAAAATTATATATGAAGTAAGCAGAAAACATGTATGGCATGTATTAGCATATCCATATTCTGTGAACATTTGGAATTCTGTATTCAAAATCTATTTGGACCATTCCCAAGTGATTTTGAAGGTCTTTGGCATGTCATAATTTGTTATTTTGCCAAGGCCAATGTTTGGGTGTGAGAGTGGTGCACAGGGCAGGAGTATGTAACTTTGTTAGGAAGTGAGCCTAGCCACACCCTCCTGAGTCACTGATTCTTTACTACTGGGGGTAGGCAGTATCTTTTGTTCAGCTGATAAAAGCTTTGTCATTGTGAAGATTGGCTCTCAATGATAGGAAACTGCTGGTGATGAAAATAAAGAGGTCTTAAAGATTATTCTCAGGCAGAAAAAATAAGTGTTAGACAAATTAAATGGAAAATAATTAATATTTTAGTAGTCTTTACAATTTGGAGGTCTAAGGCTCTGTCAGCATGGGTTCTTTAAGGTCAAGGATCTAGGATACAGATGCATAGGAAAAAAGACTGGAAGTATGCTAAGCAGTGACTATCTCTGAATGATTATGAAAAAAATCTTAGGATGAATAAGCAGAGAAAAACAATAAATGGCAATATATGACAATGGAGTTTTCTTGACAGTGAAATTCTCTTAAACTTAAATCTCTTTAATTAGACAGGTAAACTATTTTATCATCTTCGTTTGACCTGGCTCTTCTTTTCAATGTTAACAGAAGCCATGCAGTGACACCCGCTAAGACTTGTTGGTAGCCATGTCGGAGCCCCACAGGGTCCAGTTCACCTCTCTCCCAGGTTCCCTGAATCCTGCGTTTTTGAAGAAGTCCCGGAAGGAGGAGGCTGGGGGAGGAGAACAGCATCAGGACTGTGAGCCGGCCGCAGCAGCTGTTCGGATTACACTCACCCTCTTTGAACCAGATCACAAACGCTGCCCAGAGTTCTTCTACCCAGAGCTGGTGAAGAATATCCGAGGGAAGGTAAAAGGCCTTCAGCCTGGAGATAAGGTACCCCCCTTTGTTCCCAAAGGCGCTGCAGGTTTAACACACAGGGGTCAGAGCGTGCATGTGGGGCTTCCGTAGTGGGGAAGCAAGACTTACTGAGGTTTTGGCTGCCCCAAGATCCTGTCACTCACTCAAGGCAAGCACAAGATTTGCTTCTCTTATCTCTGTGCGCAAAGGGAGAGGCCACTTTGAATTATAACTAATTAACATAAACTGTAAAAACAATACATTTTTCTCTGCCAAGGTTATAAATGTTATGTGTAAATGAAACCAGTCCCTGACAGTTCCAGCGTTAGAATTTCATGCCGGACATTTTCCTCTTCCAAGAGAATCTTGCTGTCTACCTAGTATAGGGGCAGACAAAAAAACACGTAGACTGCTTTTAATTTATTTATTTATTTTTGAGACCGAATCTCGCCCTGTCGTCCAGGCTGGAGTACAATGGGGCGATCTCGGCTCACTGTAACCTCCGCCTCCCAAGTTCAAGTGATTCTCCTGCCTCAACTTCCTGAGTACTTGGGACTACAGGTGCATGCCACCACACCCAGCTAATTTCTGTATTTTTAGTAGAGATGGCGTTTCACTATATTGGCCAGGCTGGTCTCAAACTCCTGGCCTCAAGTGATCTGCCTGCCTTGGCCTCCCAAAGTGCTGGGCTTACAAACATGAGCCACTGCACCTAGCCACAACTTGATGGATTTTCATGAACTCAGTACACCCATGTAACCTGCACATAGGTCACAAAATATATTTATCAGGACCCCAGAAACCCTCCTGCCCTGCCGGAAGACTACCTCAATACTCATGGGCAACCACTGCCCTGATTTCTAACAGCTTAGATCTGCTTAGATTTGTGGGTTTTTTTTTTTTTTAAGGCAGAGTCTTACTCTGTCACCCAGGCTGGAGTGCAGTGGCGCCATTTTGTCTCACTGCAACCTCTGCCTCCCGGGTTCACGCCGTTCTCCTGCCTCAGCCTCCTGAGTAGCTGGGACTACAGGAGTCTGTCACCATGCCCGGCTAATTTTTTGTACTTTTAGTAGAGAAAATGTTTCAATGTGTTAGTCAGGATGGTCTCAATCTCCTGACCTTGTGATCCACCCACCTTGGCCTCTCAAAGTGCTGGGATTACAAGCATGAGCCACAGCGCTTGGCCTCTCTTTTTTTTGTTTTTTTTTGAAACCAAGTCTTTACTCTGTCACCCAGGCTGGAGTGTGGTGGTGCAATCTTGGCTCACTGCAACTTCCGCCTCCCAGGTTCAAGTGTTTCTCCTGCCTCAGCTTCCTAAGTAGCTAGGGTTACAGGTGCCAGCCACCACGCCTGGCTAATTTTTTTTTTTTTTTTGTATTTTTAATAGAGATGGGGTTTCACCATGTTGGCCACGCTGGTCTCGAACTCCTGACCTCAAGCGATCCACCCACCTCCGCCTCCCAAAGTGTTAGGATTACAGGTGTGAGTCACCGCACCTGGCCGTATTTTTGTATTTTATGTAGATGGAATTGTATGGTATTTAAGTACCACCTAGCTGAAAAGCTTTTTTTTGAGACGGAGTCTTGCTCTGTCGCCCAGGCTGGAGTGCAGTGGTGCAATCTCGGCTCACTGCAAGCTCTGCCTCCCGGGTTCATGCTGTTTTCCTGCCTCAGCCTCCCGAGTAGCTGGGACTGTAGGCGCCCGCCACCACGCCTGGTTAATTTTTTGTATTTGTAGTAGAGACGGGGTGTCACCGTGTTAGCCAGGATGGTCTCGATCTCCTGACCTCGTGATCCGCCCGTCTCTGCCTCCCAAAGTGCTGGGATTACAGGCGTGAGCCATGGCGCCTGGCCCGTGAAAAGCATTTTTAAGCACCTATGTCTACCTTTGCACTGTGCTAGGCTCTGAGGAAAAGGTAAGTGGGCCCCACACTCGCAGCATTCTGGTCTCTAGAGTGGCTCTTAGTGAAGTGGAGATGAGGCTGGTAATTGGCTCACAGTTGTCTGAGTGTGGAATGAGAATGAAATCATGTTGTGAAGTTTCTAGCAATATGGCTCAGTGCCAAGTGATCAGTCGGTCTTATTCACAGGTGTGCTGTTGGGAGGGTATTTTTGCTTAGAAGGATTAATCTTTTTTTCCTGAGATTAAAAAAATGTGTTTTCTTGGCCTGGCATAGTGGCTCACACCTGTAATCCCAGCACTTTGGGAGTCCGAGACATGAGGATCACTTGACCATGGGAGTTCAAGACTAGCCTGGGCAACAGTGAAACTCCATCTCTGTAAAATAATACAGAAATTAGCTGGGCGTGATGGTGCATGCCTGAAGTTCCAGCTACTCAGAAAGCTGAGGTGGGAGGATTGCTTGAGCCTGGGAGGTCAAGGTTGCAGTGAGCCATGATCACACCACCACACTGTATGAAAGCAAGACCCTATCTCAAAAAAAAAAAAAAAAAAAAAAAAAAAGGCTGGAAGGCCTGGTGCAGTGACTCGTGCCTGTAATCCCAGCACTTTGGGTGGCCGAGGCGGGCGGATCACTTGAGGTCAGGAGTTTGAGACCAGCCTGGCCAACATGGCAAAAACCCATCTCTACTAAAAATACAAAAATTAGCCAGGTGTGGTAGTGCCTGCATGTAATCCCAGCTACTCAGTAGGCTGAGAGAGGATAATTGCTTGAACCCAGGAGGCAGAGATTGCAGTGAGCTGGGATCATGCCACTGTACTCCAGCCTAGGTGATGGCGAGACTCCATCTCCCCCCACCAAAAAACACCAAACCAAAAAAGGAAAAGTGTTTCCTTGATTGAGATCTGATTGCCTGATTGCCAGAATGGAGGCCATTGAGTCTGTACCAAGGGTCAGCCTGTTGGATGAAGGCCACTGGGCAGGATGAGAAAAAGTAATTTCAAAATCCCTTTATAATTCCTGTTTCAGGGAAATGGTATCTTCTTCCTTTAGAGGAAGAGACAGTAGCAGGGGTTGGTTAATGTGTTTATTCGTAGGTTCAAGCCAAATCAGTAGGTCAACTGAAATTAGAACTCCAGTGCTCTGATTTCACCTTTTTGGGGACTACAAATGCCCTTCTCCACTGCAGAAAAATGCATGGAGGATACACAGAGAATTTTGGATCCAATTCAGAGGATTCAGTCCTGGACTTCGGGTTCAGAACTCCTAAATCGTCGTGGGTCTACTCTGCAGTGTTAAAAGTACAATAAAATCGGACACATTTGTGCAGCAGTTCTTTTAGTGTACATTTCTTAATAGTGCGAAGGCACTGTACTAGACCCAGAGGACTATAGAAAGGTAGAGAAAACACTGTACTAACCTCAAAACTAACATCCTATAGATGTTTTAATAGAATGGTACCACCAGAGGTAACAGAAATTACAATATGGTCATTGTTTAAGTCTGGTACGACACAGGCCCTGGAGGTCTTAGAAAGAAGACAGCTTATATCCTAATTAGTGTTGGGACAGTGCTGGACCTTCCATCATACAGTCAGGAAATAGTAGTTATTGGAAGACTGCTGTTGGCAAAGCGTTCCATGGAATCCAGTGCTGCTCAGTTTTCTTACAGATTTCTTATAGTTACATAACCACTCAAGTTATATGCGATCGTTGTAGAAAAATTAGAAGATCCAGATAAGCATGTTTGAAAGACTCCCCATTTGTGGTATGATCATTAGATGTATGCTCTATAATATCCCATTGTATGTGTACACCACAAATCATTTAACTGATCCTTTGCAGGTGGTATTTCAATAGGCAGAGATGGGAGGGTGAGATAAGAAAGTTTGTTTGAAATAGGCATACAATCTTTAGTGTTTTCTGTCTACCTTGAAGTCTTAAACATACTTGGTACAGGAGTCTTATTAAAATTAGGATTCCTGGCTCCTGGCTGGGTGTGGTGGCTCTCACCTGTAATCCCAGTACTTTGGGAGGCTGAGATGGGCAGATCATTTGAGCCCAGGAGCTTGAGACCAGCCTGGGCAACATGATGAAACCCTATCTATACAAAAAACTTAAAAAAAAAAAAAAAAAAAAAAGTTAGCTAGGCATAGTGTTGCATGCCCGTAGTCCCAGCTATTCAGGAGGCTGAGGCAGGAGGCTCACCTGAGCCTGGGGAGGTTGAGGCTACAGTGAGTCATGATTGTGCCACTGCACTGCAGCCTGATTGACAGAGACTCTTATCTCAAAAAAAAAAAAAAAAAAAATTTTTTTTTAGATTCCTTGGTCACAAAGCTTAAGGCTTATCTGTGGAAAATTTGCTTGATGAGAAAAGAATAAGCTTATAAAATGGAAATAAGCCTTGGAAGCCTGAGTTTAACTTTGGTAGCACCGAGAGAAGTGCAAATTCAGACCTTTCTAAACAGTATGGCAGAACGGCTCTCGAGAACTTGCACCACATTCAGTGGGATTTTCACGTTTTTGAGCCATTGACTATTTTGGAAGTCAGTGGACTCTTTCTTGGAATGTTTTTAAATGCCTGAAGAAAATTTTAGAGTTACGAAGGAAGTCCACTTTATTGAACGTGGTTGTGTAGTGACTGAGCATCTCCTTCTAAAGGCCCTTTGCTGTCTTGAGTCCTGCAGCCCCTCATGCTGTGGTGGATGACTGTAGGCATTCAATCAAGTTTTATTAACCTACGTTAAGGGAAATTTTACTTTCTTAATTAAGATAAACATTGGTGAGATGGTAGCATGTTTTCTACCTTGCCCTTTTCTGAAAAACATTGTTTTTATATAGGTATTGAGTAATCAGTGAAGTTTCTATGAATAAGAACATGGGAATATTTTGTGACTTATTTTTTGTTGAACGATCTCTTTACAGAAGAAAGATCTGTCAGATCCTTTCAATGATGAAGAAAAGGAAAGGCATAAAGTAGAGGCCCTTGCCCGGAAATTTGAAGAAAAATACGTAAGATTTCTCTCTTGAGTAACAAAACAACCTCATTGGGTGGGAGAGGTTTCCACACATTACTGTATTCCTTTACTGGATTATCATGTAATAAACACTGATCTGGAAGTAAGCATTAAGCATGGAGAGAATAGAAGCAGTTATTAAACCTAACGCATTAAGGTACAGAAAAGGGGCATGGCAGAGCTAGTGTGAAGAGCTAACTGGACAAATAACCGAGAAGGGCCTGTGGTCGCCTTAGAAGAAATATTTTGGTACAAAGCGTAAGAAGCGATTTAGTTCATTTTTCTGTCCTAGGACATTTTATACAGGTACAAATATGTTCTATGTTAAAAGTTTTTCAGGAAAGGAGGTTTTGGGGTTTGTGTGTATGTGAGAGAGTGACCATTCTAGTTAGTGCATTACCTCTTTGAGTCATAGCCGATGAAGTTCAAGGCCACAGTTAATTCCGTGTGTTTATCAAAAAGCATGTAATCTATTGCTTTCACATTTTAGGGTGGAAAGAAACGTAGAAAAGACCGAATACAGGACTTGATCGATATGGGGTATGGTTATGATGAATCTGATTCCTTCATCGATAACTCTGAGGCGGTAAGTAGTTACTGAAAATGCCATGTCAGACCCACTGCACCGTAGCTGCTCCTGATACTGACCAGGAAGCTGGGGGTGGGGTCAGAGCGGGCGTGCCGTCTTCCCAGCATGAGGCAGTAGCAGCGCTGATGAGAGACGAAATGACGTTCTTGATCCGGGCCTTAGTTCCCTCTTCAGAAAATGATGACCAGATCTGTCCAAAACACCTTGTAGCTCAGACATTCATGACCAGAGGATGTTTTAGCATACTCTTGGAAGTGGCAGAGGAACACAGTCACATCTCTCTCAAGACCCACTTTGCACCTTCGGACTGCAGCAGAACTTGGAGCTGACAGTTTGTTTCCCCTCTTCAGTATGATGAGCTTGTTCCTGCTTCTTTGACTACGAAGTATGGAGGATTTTACATTAACTCGGGAACTCTGCAGTTTAGACAAGCATCAGAGTCTGAGGATGACTTCATTAAAGAAAAGAAGAAGAAATCTCCAAAGGTTAGAATGTGCTTGCTTTTGGATTTCAGAAATGCTTTTAGACGTGACCCTATCAGATCAGTAGGTGACTTGCCAGAATACATGGCGCTTGGCCGGCTCAGGAGGATGGTGGAAAGGCAGAGCCGTGCCAGGTCGATGGCTCGCCTCTTACATGTGTGTGCCCTGATGAGGACACGTGCCTGTGGGGGCTCTGTTCAGCACTTGGTCATCATGTCCACGTCACATGACATCCCAGCAGGCTCAGCAGGGGTCGTTTCTGGAGGTGGCCTCAGGGTGGGAAGGGTGTGGAATGAGGGAATGTGTACCACCCTTGCTGACCCTCACCTGTGGACATGTAGAGGACTTCAGTTCCCAGGGCTGCCATCCCGCTGGAAACCAGTCAGCCTTAGGATCAGTGTGTTTAAAAAACCTGTCTACCACTGCCTATGTGTTTAAAATGAGAGGTAGGGCCCACTTGTAACTTTCAAACTAGAAAGGTTTCAGGCTCCAGAATGGTTACTGTTGTCTCAGCCCTGGGTGTTTCCAGGAGACACCGTCGGTGGGACTGCTGTGGGTTTGTGGTCCAGGGACTGATCTGAGAGCTTTTGTTCATGAAGGAAATGAGACAGGTCTCAGGATGTGTCCCGGGCGGAGCAAGGCCAGTGCCGTGTAGTGCACTTGCTCCCTGAGTTAGGGAGCCGTGTAACTGTGCCTTGTCTTTAATTCTCAGAAGCGGAAGTTGAAGGAAGGTGGTGAGAAGATAAAGAAGAAGAAAAAAGATGACACTTATGACAAGGAGAAGAAATCGAAAAAGTCCAAGTTTTCCAAAGCCGGGTGAGAGGCAGCAGCTTCTTTGCTAGGATAAAGCCTGAACTGTTAGGGCAGGACAACTGGGAGCTGACTCACCTCCTCCCCACAGCTTCGGAAGAGGCAGCAGGGCCTGGCCTTCCTGTCCTCCCGCACGCCTCCCGCAGTGCCATTCTGGGCATAGACGCTCACCTCTCTGTGTGTCAGATAGTTCCACTGTCAGTGTTGGCAGCTATTCTTGTCACTGTGTGACTGCTGATGTTTCTTGTTCTCCGGGGTGCTCATCTCTGCCCCAGTTCTCCTTCTGTCTCCGCTGTTTTCCCTTGTTGTCTATGGTCATGCTTCCTTCTTCTCACTTGGTCTCACCCCAGCTGCTCTTCAAGTTGCTGCTGTTCTCTGCTGCTCCTGCTTTCTCCCTCTAAATACTTTTCTTGCTCTCCCCGCCCCTTTTTGCAACCTTTTATTTCAGCCTGGCAGTGGTTTCTAAAAACCCGTCGGAAATTTAGCATACGTGACACTGTGTTGCTAACCTGTATTAACTCTCAAGCTTTGGTCTCAGCAAGAACGAGCTCCATATGCCAAGAGGAGGGAGGAGGAATGACAGGGTGGACTGTGACAGGTTCTTCTGGAGACCATGGCCCTGGGAGCAGGGGTGAAGGCCTTTGGAGTTCCCTTTGGAGGTGTCCTATAGTCTGAGTGACCATTTTCCCTCTTGCTTGCAGCTTCACAGCCCTCAATGCCAGTAAGGAGAAGAAGAAGAAGAAATATTCTGGGGCTTTAAGCGTTAAAGAGATGCTAAAGAAATTTCAGAAAGAGAAAGAGGCTCAGAAGAAAAGGGAGGAGGAGCATAAGCCTGTTGCAGTCCCATCAGCGGAAGCTCAGGGCCTGCGGGAACTGGAGGGTGCCTCTGACCCCTTGCTCTCACTCTTTGGCTCTACTTCGGACAACGACTTGCTCCAGGCGGCCACTGCCATGGACTCGCTGACGGATTTGGACTTGGAGCATCTGCTCAGTGAGTCTCCAGAAGGAAGCCCCTTCCGTGATATGGATGATGGAAGTGATTCCCTTGGGGTGGGATTGGACCAGGAATTCAGGCAGCCCGCTTCTCTCCCCGAAGGCCTGCCAGCACCGCTGGAGAAGCGCGTTAAGGAGCTGGCTCAGGTATGGTGACACAGTGTGGCTGGGCTTTCCTGGAAGCAGTTTGGGCAGATTGCCATTGGTTCTGCACTGCGTGAAGCTCGCCCAGAGAAACCCTTAGTGAGTTGGCAGTTAAGATGTCAGCTTTTTCCAAACCCTCTTCTCATCCTGAGGGAGAAAACAGTGTAAGCCTTGCCCATCAAGCATCATTTTAGGCCTTTCTTGGTTTCTTCTTTTCTGGAAAATTTGCTTTCTTCCGGGGAGATTGTTCTCTTTCTGTTTTCTGTCAGATTGTTCTCTCTGTTTTCTGTCAGTTTGTTTTCCACACGGCATCTTTTCTTTCATGTGATAGACGGATGATGTTGGCAGCAGGCAGCTGAGGCAGAGATTCATCTTAGAATTCTTGTGAAGGTTTTGCAAATTCACAAAAGTTTGCAAACATATAAGTTACACATAGAGTATATGCTTCGTTGCCACTAGGTTTCAGTCACTCCCTTGCATTGTGTATTCAGTGTTAGGTAGTGATTACAGCAATGCCTCAAATGTGATGAATGAAAAGCAGCTTAATTTTAAATGCTGTCCATGTCCCATTAAAACCCACCATCGGCGGGGTGCAGTGGCTCACGCCTGTAATCCCAGCACTTTGGGAGGCCGAGGTGGGCGGATCACCTGAGGTCAGGAGTTCGAGACCAGCCTGGCCGACATGGTGAAACCCCGTTTCTACTAAAAATACAAAAAATTAGCTGGGCATGGTGGCGCGTACTGTAATCCCGGCTACTTGGGAGGCTGAGGCAGCAGAATCGCTTGAACCCAGGAGGTGGAGGTTGTGGTGAGTGGAGATTGCACCAATGTACTCTAGCCTGGGCCACAGAGCAAGATTCCGTTAAAAAACAAACCAACCACCATTACCATCTTTAGGATGTAGCAGCTCTTGCTGTTTTACTCCAGTGATTAGGAATTGATCCCTAAGCACTGAGAATTGTCTGTTCAAGTAACGTATTTCTAACTGTAAACTAGGCATGGATCATTGGTTGTAATATCATTTACCTTTTTTTTTTTTTTTCTTAAAACAACACAAATTTATTATCTCACAGTCTATAGGTCAGAAGTTCTGGGTGTCAGAGCCAAAACCAAAGTGCTGGCCAGCCTAGGCTTTATCAGGAGACTCTGGGGTAGAATGTTTTAACTCTCATTTCGGTTTTTGGCAGAAATCAGTTCCTTATGGTTGTAGGACTGAGGACAGCAGTCACTATTTCCTCGATGACTGTCAGATGGGAGCCTCTCTCAGTCACCTCTATTTCCTGTCATGTTGTCCCCTTCATCTTCAAACACAGAATTAAATCTGCCCACACTTTCTGACGTGCACTTCCACTGCATTGCTTCTGCTTCTTGCCAGAGAAAATTTATCTTTTTTTTTTTGTTGTTGTTGTTTTTTTATTAATTTTTTTTTGCACACAAAAACAATAAACATTTTCTAAAAATACATACAAACAAAAAGATGCATATCAAACATATTAGGAAGGTTACACATGGGAAGTCGGGGAATAGAAATGGGGGGTGGGAGTTAAAATAAGGTAGAGAGGGACTTTATGTGGATCAGTGATAATAACTCAATCCTCTATTTGACAAAGAAGAGGGAGAAGGAAGAGGAAGAAAAAGAAAGTGGGATAAAGGATCAGAAAGGGAGGAAAATAAAAAAATTAGAGTATGACTCCAGGGTAGACCTGTTTTGTTGTCACTGAGTTGGTTGGTTGGTTTGTCTGTTGTATTTTTCATGTTTCGCCAAGTTGGCCAGACTGGTCTCGAACTCCTAGCCCGAAGTGATCAACCCGCCTCGCCCCCCAGAGTGCCGGGACCACAGGCGTGAGCCACCACGTCCAGCCCCCACATTGCTTCTGGCCTCCATTGTAGACCTCCCAGACGGAGCGGCCGGGCAGAGGCGCTCCTCACTTCTTCCCAGACACGGGGCGGCCGGGCAGAGGCGCTCCTCACTTCTTCCCAGACGATAGGTGGCCGGGCAGAGGCGCCCCTCACTTCCCAGACAATGGGTGGCCGGGCAGAGGCGCTCCTCACTTCCCAGACGATGGGTGGCCGGGCAGAGGTGCTCCTCACTTCCCAGACGGGGCGGCCGGGCAGAGGCGCTCTCACTTCCGAGACGGGGCGGCCGGGCCGAGGCGCTCCTCACTTCCGAGACGGGGCGGCCGGGCAGAGGCGCTCCTCACTTCTTCCCGGACGGGGCGGCCGGGCAGAGGCGCTCCTCACTTCTTCCCGGACGGGGCGGCCGGGCAGAGGCGCTCCTCACTTCTCCCGACGGGCGGCCGGGCAGAGGCGCTCCTCACTTCTTCCCGGACGGGGCGGCCGGGCAGAGGCGCTCCTCACTTCTTCCCGGACGGGGCGGCCGGGCAGAGGCGCTCCTCACCTCCCAGACGATAGGTGGCCGGGCAGAGGCGCTCCTCACTTCCCAGACGGGGCGGCCGGGCAGAGGCGCTCCTCACTTCCCAGACGGGGTGGCCGGGCAGAGGCGCTCCTCACTTCCCAGACGGTGGGTGGCCGGGCAGAGGCGCTCCTCACTTCCCAGACGGGGGGGCGGGCGCTCCCCCCGACGGGGGGCCGGGCAGAGGCGCTCCTCACTTCCCAGACGGGTGGCCGGGCAGAGGCGCTCCTCACTTCCCAGACGGGGGGCCGGGCAGAGGCGCTCCTCACTTCCCAGACGGGGCCCCCCCCCCCCCCCCCCCCCCCCCCCCCCCCCCCCCCCCCCCCCCCCCCCCCCCCCCGCGGCCGGGCAGAGGCGCTCCTCACTTCTTCCCGGACGGGGCGGCCGGGCAGAGGCGCTCCTCACTTCTTCCCGGACGGGCGGCCGGGCAGAGGCGCTCCTCACTTCTTCCCGGACGGGCGGCCGGGCAGACAGAGGCGCTCCTCACTTCTCCCGGACGGGGCGGCCGGGCAGAGGCGCTCCTCACCTCCCAGACGATAGGTGGCCGGGCAGAGGCGCTCCTCACTTCCCAGACGGGGCGGCCGGGCAGAGGCGCTCCTCACTTCCCAGACGGGGTGGCCGGGCAGAGGCGCTCCTCACTTCCCAGACGGTGGGTGGCCGGGCAGAGGCGCTCCTCACTTCCCAGACGGTGGGTGGCCGGGCAGAGGCGCTCCTCACTTCCCTGACGGGGCGGCCGGGCAGAGGCGCTCCTCACTTCCCAGACGGGTGGCCGGGCAGAGGCGCTCCTCACTTCCCAGACGGTGGGTGGCCGGGCAGAGGCGCTCCTCACTTCCCAGACGGTGGGTGGCCGGGCAGAGGCGCTCCTCACTTCCCGACGGTGGGTGGCCGGGCAGAGGCGCTCCTCACTTCCCAGACGGTGGGTGGCCGGGCAGAGGCGCTCCTCACTTCCCAGACGGTGGGTGGCCGGGCAGAGGCGCTCCTCACTTCCCAGACGGGGCGGCCGGGCAGAGGCGCTCCTCACTTCCCAGACGGGGCGGCTGGGCAGAGGCGCTCCTCACTTCCCAGACGGGGCGGCCGGGCAGAGGCGCTCCTCACTTCCCAGATGTGGCGGCGGGCAGAGGCGCTCCTCATCTCCCAGACGATGGGTGGCCGGGCAGAGGTTCTCCTCACATCCCAGACGGGGCAGCCGGGCAGAGGTGCTCCTCACTTCTTCCCGGACGGGGCGGCCGGGCAGAGGCGCTCCTCACTTCTTCCCGGACGGGGCGGCCGGGCGGAGGCGCTCCTCACTTCTTCCCGGACGGGGCGGCCGGGCGGAGGCGCTCCTCACTTCTTCCCGGACGGGGCGGCCGGGCGGAGGTGCTCCTCACTTCCCAGACGGGGCGGCCGGGCAGAGGTACCCCTCACCTCTTCCCAGACGGGGCGGCCGGGCAGAGGCGCTCCTCACTTCTTCCCGGACGGGGCGGCCGGGCAGAGGCGTTCCTCACTTCTTCCCGTACGGGGCGGCCGGGCAGAGGCGCTCCCCACGTCCCAGACGGGGCGGTGGCCAGGCAGGGGCTCGGGAGGCTGAGGCGGGCAGAGCAGTCGGCGTCAGGAGCTGGCGAGCAGCGTGGCCAACATGGCGACCGCGCGCCTGCAGCCGAACGAGAAAAAGCAGGCGGCGGTGGCGTGCGCCGGCAGTCCTAGGGAGTCCGCGGCGCGGGCAGCAGCGAGCTGAGTAGATTGCAGCCTGGGCCACAGAGAGAGAGAAAGAAAGAAAGAAAGAAGGGAGGGAGGGAGGGAGGGAGGGAGGGAAGGAAGCCATTTACCTTTAAGTTAAAATAACATTTTACTTTCAGCATCAGGACTTGTGATGCAGCTCTAGTGGCACTCATAATCTACAGCTGTAGGTTTTATTTATTTATTTATTTTTTTGTTTATTTATTTATTTATTTTTTGAGACGGAGTCTCGCTGTGTTGCCCAGGCTGGAGTGCAGTGGCGCAATCTCGGCTCACTGCAAGCTCTGCCTCCCGGGTTCACGCCATTCTTCTGCCTCAGCCTCTCCGAGTAGCTGGGACTACAGGCGCCCGCCACCACGCCCGGCTAATTTTTTGTATTTTTAGTAGAGACGGGGTTTCACCGTGGTCTGGATCTCCTGACCTCGTGATCCGCCTGCCTCGGCCTCCCAAAGTGCTGGGATTACAAGCGTGAGCCACCGCGCCCGGCCTGGCTGTAGGTTTTAAATCAGTGATTCTTACAGTATTTCAGAAGCATTGTTAGGCATAATATCCTTTGTGTTTTAGGGCAGAGTAAATTGTCAGCCACTGCTAAAATGATTTTCTCACTTCCAAAAAATATTTGAACACCGTATACAAAGCAAATAAGGTATGTATTCAAAGCACTGTCTCATCTTTGTCAGCTTGTGTTCAGCATTAGAAATTCAAGTGTTGTATTTGAATGTAATGATTTAAGTCAATTGTACGATGTTGGGGTGTGGAGTATCTCTTAGTATGACATTGAGGTGGAAGTAGCTGAATCTGAACTTGGTGTTTTTAAGCCTGCTGTCCTATATTTGCTCTCAGAATTCATGTTAAACAAACATTACTCGTTGCTCTTTTTAATCCTCTGGTTCGTAATGAGATTGTTTCATAGCTCCTGAAAGTCTTGTTAAATCATTTAAGGTCTGTGTGACGATAGCTTGTCGTTAGAGAAAAGTCAAAACCAAATTCTTGGCTGTGTCCCCACTCATGCCATAGGTCGTGTTCTAGTGTGAAAACTTACTGTTTCACTTTCTTGGGAGAGATGGGGACAGATTTAGTGGCAACAAGATGACATAACCGGAAACAGCACTGGGCTGTGGTGCAAGAAAGCGGAGCTGAGTAAACACCTTGTTAGGGAAGCTGCCCCTCCTCAGTGATTGCCAAGTGTCAGTTAGCTCTTGGGCATAACAAACGCAGGGTTCAGGATCCCATAGTCAAGGTGGGCCTGGGTCCCGGTGGGGAGCTGGTGACCAGGAGAGGCTGATGTTCTGGTTGGAAAATACAATTCAAGTGTGAAGTTGATATTTGAGTCTTCACATGGCCCTTCTATAACAGCATTAAGAAACTTTGAAAAATGGGGTGGAAGGTGTATGGAAATTATCCATCCGGCCAATATAAAAACAATTTCTAGTTGGATATTCTTTTCTAGCCTCTGTGTATATGTTTTTATGCAGCTATAATTATAGTTGTGAATAACTGTTTCCTGCATTTTTACATAATATTATAAAGCCCTCATCACTTTTCATGGTTGCCTTAAAAAGGTGGCTTATTTTAGAAAGATGCTTAATGCTACTCTGAAGCGTCCTCAGGTGTGCTGTTCTGACCAGGGCCCTGCACTTGGGGCACTTGGAGTCCCTGCATGTGTGTGCAAATGCTCGGTACCCCTGACCCCACTGAGAATCTGCTGGGAAAGATAGTCTTCCCAGGGAAAGAATGCACTGGTATACACCAATTGCTTATGATTCCAGAAGCCACATGTGGATATTTGATATTTGGATCCTTAATAAGGGGTCCATCCTAGATCTTGAAATGGACATCGCATTTTAAAAATTTAAAGTAAACCTGATGTATGTAACTGGAACATTAGCAGTGTTGTGTTTCTCACTTTATTTTTTATACCCCTAATTTTCTCCCCTTTTCCCTGTATTATAAGATTGGGTAGACTTTACGTCTTGGCCCTAGGTGACACACAAATCAGTTTCTATCACTGTCTGCAAAACACCCCCCAAAATTTGCCTTGTCATAGCGGTTCGCTTCTCCTGACTCTGGGCCCATGCTCATGGCTGCATTCAGCTGGCAAGTTGTCCAGGTGCTGGCAGAGCTTTTCTTTCCTGGCGTTTCATCCTGCCTTCTTCAGGGCTTGGTGGTCTCAGGGCAACATCTCAAGAGGGGAAAGGTGGAAGCCACAGGGCCCTTGAGAGCTAGCCTTAGAGTCACATGACTTCCACCACACTTTTGGTCAGAGCAAATCACAAGAGCCGCCCAGATCCAAGGATTAGCGAGCTAGGGTGCACCTCTTTGGGAGGAGAGTTTCTTTGTGGGAGGAATCTGTGATCCTCGTTTGTTGTTGTTCTTGCTGCTGTTTTTTTTTTTTTTTTTTTTTTTTTGAGACAGAGTCTGACTCCGTCGCCCAGGCTGGAATGCAGTGGTGCAATCTGCAATCTCAGCTCACTGCAACCTCCACCTCCGCCTTCTGGGTTCAAGTGATTCTTGTGCCTTAGCCTCCCGAGTAGCTGGGATTACAGGCGTGAGCCACTGCGCCTTGCCTGTGTTCCTGTTTTGTATTCTGCCACAATACATAGCAGATTCTCATCCCATGTGTATTGAACCCTTAGGGGAAAAAACACTTTCTTTCTGGGAAGCGAAATTAGATATGTCTTCTAACTAAATATGGTACTTAAAACTTTAAAAAATATCTTTGAAAACTCGTGTATGTTAAAGAGGTCCTCTGAGAGGGAATCTTGGTGATGCCTCTGCCACGTTCACTACATTCTCACATTAGCCTGTTTTTTGTTACTGATTTCTATTGTACATTTGTATAGGCCCCAGGGAATCCAGCGATTTGATGGCCTTACCCTGCCCTCTTAATATGCGTTGATGGTGTCTTTTGTCTTGGTTGTTGGCAGGTACAGGTGCTGACAAAGCTCAGGTTTGATGCTCCTTTGGGTTATTGTCTTGAGGTAGTTTGACAGCTACTCAGCCTCGGGCTGTACAAATAACCCAGACCTATTTTGGTTCTCTTTAGTCAAGCATAACATAGAGACAATACTAAGGGCAGGAATCAAAGAGACCCCATGTCACCCGTTCTGCTCTGCCCTCCTGTAGAATTAGAACCCCTCATCACAAGAAGTGCAGGGAGAGATGGATCCAAAGAGAATAAGGTAGGGGGAAAAAAAAAACAAAACAACTTGTTTGATCTTTTTTAAAAAAAATGCCAGATTTTCTGCTACTCAGCAAAAAAAGATACAGTATATAAGATTTTGAGCTGGGTGCTAAAAGGCTACAGGTGACTTTTCTTAGAATAAATAAAACAGCGCATTAAAAGGCTGTTGGAACTGTTATAAACCAGCATGATTGGGATGTTTAACTTCATTTCCTAGTTAACTTAGGATTAATTCACACAACTTCTGGGGTAAGAGTGTCTCTTCTTAGGGGTGAGGGACACCATTTATTTTTGGAAGACTATCAGATATATATCCAGTTGCTCTTTTAATTAGATTTACTTTAAAATGCCGCAGTCGACTCTTCAGTATAAAGTCAGACCCTCAGAGATATTGTCTGTGCAATTCAAAAGGTTTCAGAAAAATACTTTTTTAAATTACATAATATTATTTAAAATATTTTTAAAGACTGCGTAAAGATTACATAGAAAGCTTCTGAAATATTGTACAAGTGGCTATCTAAACAGAAAATTTGGCAGGGCGTGGTGGCTCATGCCTATAATCGCAGTACTTTGGGAGGCCGAGGTGGGAGGATCACCTGAGCCCAGGAATTCCAGACCAGCCTGGGTAACAGAGTGAGAAAAAAAAATCTAAAAACTAGCCAGGCGTGGTTGCTTGCAGCTGTAGTCCCAGCTGCTTGGGAAGCTGAGGCGGGAGGATTGTTTGAGCCTGGGAGGTCAAGGCTGTATGAGCTATGATCACGTCACTGCACTCCAGAATGGGTGACAGCGTGAGACCATCTCAATAAAATAAGATACTGGGCATGGTGGCTCACGCCTGTAATCCCAGCACTTTGGGCGGCTGAGGCGGGCGGATCACTTGGGGTCAGATGTTTGAGACCAGCCTGGCCAATATGGTGAAACCCCATCTCTACTAAAAATACAAAAAATTAGCCAAACGTGGTGGTGGGTGCCTGTAATCCCAGCTACTCAGGAGGCTGAGGCAGGAGAATCACTTGAACCCGGGAGGTGGAGGTTGCAGTGAGCTGAGATCAATGCCATTGCACTCCAGCCTGGGTGACAGAACAAGACTCTGTCTCAGAAACTAA
Source organism: Nomascus leucogenys (assembly GCF_006542625.1). Lineage (NCBI taxonomy): Eukaryota > Metazoa > Chordata > Mammalia > Primates > Hylobatidae > Nomascus > Nomascus leucogenys. The sequence goes on along the minus strand of NC_044398.1, from coordinate 98,248,687 downwards.
AACAAAAAAATAAAAAATAATAAGATAAAATTTGATTGGAAATTTAAGCTGTTGATGGGTCTGAAAGTGTGGCATATGAAATACATGTTAATTAGTTTGAATTAATGTAAGGGTGCTTCTGAATCTTATAACTAGCAGTGTAAGCTTAAGCAAAAAAAGTTTAGTTTTATTTTTTCTCAGACTAATATAATTCTAGTACCTTCCAAGTGCCAAGGTAGAATTCTGAATGTTTCCAAGGGTGTAAGAAATTGGCACATGGCTGGGTGAAAAGTCATGCCCTTTTTTTCATTATTCGTCTGTGGATTTCACCCCTCTGGGCTTTCCCCTAGCCAAGGGATCTGTAGAAGCTTGACTTTTGCATATTTACTTCCAACTTAGTTTTGGTTGTTTGGTGTTAAGCTTTTCTTCCTCTGGTGTGCTGTCTTACAGTAGTATCTTCATTTGTTGATTCATTCACTCAGTCAACATTTAGTAAATATTATGTGACAGGTAGCCATGGGAAATATATTGATGAATAAGACTCAGTTCTTTATTTTATTTTATTATTATTTTTGAAGACAGGATCTTGCTCTGTCACCCAGGCTGGAGTGCAGTGGCACGATCTTGCCTCACTGCAACCTCCACGTCCAGGGCTCAAGTGATCCTGCCACCTCAGCCTCCAGAGTAGTTGGGACCACAGGCATGCACCATCATGCCCAGCTTTTTTTTGTATTTTTAGTAGAGACAGGGTCTCATCATGTTGCCCAAGCTGGTCTGAAACTCCTGAGCTCGCGTGATCTGCCCACCTTGGCCTCCCAATGTGTTAGGATTACAGGTGTGAGCCACCGCGCCAGGCCAAGTTTCCATTCTTGTCTTTCATGAGCTCGTTACATAAATGGACCCGATAGATATGCAGACAGTGGACTGTAGTACAGAGCAGAATGAAGTAAGCTTTGTGATGTCTGGACAGCCAGATAGCCCGATTTAAGGGGTAAAAGAGAGGCTCTTGGGGGGCATGTAGGAAGCAGACTGGAGGCAACAGGCTTGGCCGGCCTCCTGGGGAAGATGCCCTAAGAGAAGGCAGGGAGCAGAGCTGAAGATGGGTGAGTTGGTGGATAGCTGGGCCAGATCCTGGAGGACCCCAAATGCCATGTGAAGGAGTTTGGGTTTGATACTAGGCTTGGAAAGAGCTGCTGAAGGGTTCTGAAGAAGGGAGTGGCGGTCTTAAGGTTGGAGTGCAGTTATTAGAAGTGGGGAACACAGGCGGAAGAGCAGAAGCCAGTGGGTCTGGTGTACGTTGAATTTGCAAACCAGAGGGTCATCCATCCACAGAAGTGCAGTTGACCCTTGAACAACACAGGGTTGAACTGCGTGGGTCCACTTACACGCAGACGTTTTCTAACCAAACGTGGGTTGATTTGAGGGATGCTAAATCTGTGTGCAGAGGGCTAACTTTTTGTATAGGCAGGTTCCTCAGGGCTGACTGTGCACTTGGATTTTGGTATATGCAGGGGTCCTGTAACCAATCACCTGCCTATACCAGGCGTTGACTGTAATTGGAAATTACTCAGAGATAACTGGAAATTCTGGTCCAGAGCTTAGATGAGAGGGTTTAGGGCTTAGTTTGGATTTGAGTGTACAATTGTCTGTGTTATTTTGAAGCCCTGAGGGGGAAAGAAGTTATTGGGAGAAGTGGGTTCTAGTGAGAATCCTGGGGTCCGCCTATGGAAAAGGAGCTGGTGGAGGAGGCAGATGGAGCAGTTAGAGTGGTTGGAAGGGGCCCCAGAGGATGCAATGAGAGGAAGGTGAGTGGGGGAGATGATGGTGAGGGGTTAGCAGTGTCTGCAGTTTCGGAGGGGTTGATCCCTTCATTCTAGATAGTCACTTTATCACCATTGTTTGCTGTCATTATTGTATATCATGTCTGATTTCAGAAATTTTATTTCACCCAAAGCCTTCAGACCAGCAGCTCTTGGGTTTAGAGGAGTGGTTCCCAGCCCTCTTTGCACATCAGTGTCCCCAGGGTTGCTTTAAAAGAGTACTTGGGCCACTTTTAAGAGAGTGCGCATTCCTGAATCTCCTTTCCAGAGACTGTGATTTGAGTGGCCTGAGTTGCTCCAAGCTGCCCAGAGAATTCCAGTATGCAACCAAGTGTGAGAACCCCTGATGCAGACTTCCACAGGCTCTGCTTGTTTGTGTTCCCGCTGTGTCGTGGCTGCCTGCCATGGTTGCTTCAGGGGTCTCTGAGCTTGCCATCCAGGGTGTGTGTTAACTGTGTTCTTTTGGAAAGCAAACTAAGACTGTACTGAAACTCCTATAATCTGGTGTTAATAGGTAATATGGTGGGTTCGTTATTCACATGGTCTGGCTAATAGAGAGCTCGTGGTATACCATAAGTAGATTAGGAATTGTCAAAGAGTTTTAACGTCCTTAAGTGCTGGAGCTACACATTATTATTATTATTTTTGTAGATAAAAAGGCCTTTAAATCCTATAGGCTGGTTGAAGTTCTTGAATATTTTTGTACTGTAGATACATGGAAATCTCAACTAATGGTGTAGTTGATAGTGTATGGGCGCAGGGGTTAGTTGGCCTTATTGGCCTCTGGCCAAGTGCATTGTGATGGCTTTGACTCTGTGATTTTCTTTTCTGTGACTGTTTTAAGTCCTGGGAAGAACTGGCAGCCCGCTTGAAAAGAGGGCTGGCAGCAGCATTTGAAAAGAGAATATTGATCGCAGGCGAAGTTAACCCGGGACTAGGGTGGGGTTGGAAAGGTGGCGGTGTGATTGTATTGACAGTGCTCTTTATGGAGTGATGACTCCTGTGCCTGTGGGTGAGCGTGAGGGATGTGTGGGGAAAGTACACTAACGGCTGTTACTGTCTGCTGTGCACCAGGCTGCCAGAGCTGCTGAGGGGGAGAGCAGACAGAAGTTCTTCACCCAGGATATTAATGGAATCCTATTAGAGTGAGTATCGTCTGTCTGTCTGTTTGTCTGTGTCTGTTTCTGCTGTTGCTGAGCTTGGGGCAAGCCAGCCAGGGGAGAATGGGAGTACAACTGAACTGCATAAAGGTGACCACCAAGGAGATAAAAGAAGAATTGGATTAACATGGTTTCATTGTTATTTTTCTTTTAAAAATCAAAATACAACAGGGACACCAAATACTTGTCTCCAGAAGCGATAGACCTCCCTTATCTTAGGCAGCAGGCATTAATAGCATATGATAATCATGGCCTGTTAGAAGAGGATTTCTTGGCAGGTATGAGACGAGAGAGAGAAGGTGTTGCTTGCCTGTCTCTGAGAATCCTGAAGAATGAGAGACAGCCTGGTGGCCTTGGGCCTGCTTTGCCTTCGGTGTTGCTTGGCGTCCCTGGCCGTTCCCCTCGCTGGCACTCCGGTTCCTAGTGCCACGTGAATCATCCCTAACGCTGTTCCCACACACCTGAGCCTCTGAGACACCACACTGTGTGAATCGGGTTAAAAAGCAGAAGAGCAAAAGTTTGTAAATCCAGACTGGGAAAAGTGATTCCTTGTGGCCTGGCCTGCAGTGTTGCCGCTTTAATCTTGGTTGTAGTTTGTGGCAGGGGAAGCTTGTTGCTCAACAGCTGAGGAGTTTGTGTATGTAAGAAGAGTTGTCAAAATGTGGGTGTTCTACCAAATGGCCTCGCCTGGCCAGGACCTGGATTGGCCCCTTGGGTCAGGAAGTGTGGGCTGCAGAGAGCACCTGAGCATTGGTGTGGATGATAGGGTTGTGTCAACAAGGAACCTGCTTGAGCGTGCCAAATATGGACAGCTCAAGGCATTGAAGAGAAATATTTTTTTGCTTATCTAGATGGAGAAACTGGAGGGGTGAGGCTTTCCCTGACCTTATAATGGTTGATAAAACTGGGGACTGGGGGGAAAAAAAAGAAATGCTGCCGGGAAGTGTTTCCTTTCAACCCCAGGTAACTCATGATTTTCCACTTTGAAAGCTTTTATGTTTTCTCTATGAAATTTAGTGCTTCAGAGCTTGTTCTCCTGGGCTCTGTTTTCTTGGTATTGTGACCTAAGAGCCTTGGCCCACATTACCTAGCCATGTTCATCAGGCTTGGGAGTTCTTGTTTGTTGACTGCTGAGGATGTATTTCCGTGGGCATTCAATCACATCGTGTGACCAACAAGACAGGGTCTGACCTGCCTTTGGCCCCTGGCTTTCCTCTCCATGTACGGTGAGCTGATGAAGACAGGAGTTGCAGCGAGCTGCAGGCGGTGGTGACTGTGTTCTGTTCTTCAGCATAGAGGCGCAGACTCGGGAGCTGAGCAGTCAGGTCCGCTCTGGGGTGTATGCCTATCTTGCGTCATTCCTGCCCTGCAGCAAGGATGCCCTGCTCAAGCGTGCTCGGAAACTTCACCTCTATGAACAGGTGGGTGACTCTAGAGTGAAGCCCTTTGGCTTTGGGGGCCTGGCAGAGGGGTGACTGAGTCTTAAGCAATGATGCATCTGCTGCCCCACTGCCTCCTTGTGATCACCCCGTCATGCATCCTGAGCATAAGAGTGATGTGTAAACCTGCCTTGAATTTTGTCCCGCTCTTCGCAGGGGGGCCGTCTGAAGGAGCCTCTCCAGAAGCTCAAGGAAGCCATTGGCAGGGCGATGCCAGAGCAGATGGCCAGGTACCAGGATGAATGCCAGGCACACACGCAGGCAAAGGTTGCCAAGTAAGTTTGTCCTGGCGCTTGCAGGCGCGACCCTCCTGTCTTGCCTCTTCCCCTCCCGTTTCTTGGTGTGTACTGCCATTTCCCAAGGAGCCTCTTGGCTCTTCTTTGGCCTTTTCTCCTTCTCTGTGAAGTCCCAGTTGTGCAGAGGGTGAGGGGAGAGGCGGTGGGCAGGAGCACCTTGGGGCCCCATGTAATTCTATTCACTCCATAGGATGCTGGAAGAGGAGAAGGACAAGGAGCAGAGGGACCGGATTTGTTCGGATGAGGAAGAAGATGAAGAAAAAGGGGGCAGGAGGATAATGGGACCTCGGAAGAAGTTCCAATGGAATGATGAGATCAGGTGCGCCCACACTGGGACTTGGCCTCTTTGGAGGGTTGGTGGGGCAGTGTCTGAGCACGTCCCCTATTGCTGACAAAGGTTAGGCTCATTTACTTTCATCAGGGCTGCTGAAAGCACATGATTGGAACCTTGAAGAAGCATCTGAAGTAGTTTGGAGTTTCTGATTTCTGCCTCCTTCTCAGGGAGCTACTGTGCCAGGTGGTGAAGATCAAACTGGAGAGCCACGACCTGGAGAGGAACAACAAAGCCCAGGCTTGGGAGGACTGTGTGAAGGGCTTTCTGGACGCGGAGGTCAAGCCCCTCTGGCCCAAAGGCTGGATGCAGGCCAGGTGAGGGCCGTGTGCTGAGATGGGCATCTGTGCAGTCAAGACACGTTTGAACGCTGCTTTTGTGCCAGGCCAACAGGATCCTTGCCCACAGGGAGTCACTGTCTAGCTGCCTCAACTCTGATCTCACCTGAGGAATTGGGGGACATGCAGGTAGCTGGGAAAGGGTCCTCTGGATCTTCCCTGGAGGAAGGGAAGTTGCCTTCAGGGTTTTGTTTTTGTCATTTTTTGTCCAACTTCAGTTGAGGTTTGGCCTCCCATCTCAGTATGCACTTTCCTTTTTCCTTTTTTTTTTTTTTTTTTTGAGATGGAGTCTCGCTCTGTTGCCCGGGCTGGAGTACGGTGGTATGATCTCAGCTCACTGCAAGCTCCACCTCCCAGCTTCACGCCATTCTCCTGCCTCAGCCTCCCAAGTAGCTGGGACTACAGGTGCCCGCCACCATGCCCGGCTAATTTTTTTGTATGTTTAGTAGAGACGGGGTTTCACCATGTTAGCCAGGATGGTCTCGATCTCCTGACCTCGTGATCTGCCCACCTTGGCCTCCCAAAGTGCTGGGATTACAGGCGTGAGCCACCGTGACCAGCAGCACTTCCTGTTTTAACATACAGGCTGCTATGAGCATTTGAGAGATAGGTTCATCTTGGGTCTTTCCTGATGTTCCTGAAGAAGTCTCATTTGCAGGTAGCAGGGCTGACTCCGTATTGGAACTAGGTGCCAGGCTTCCGTCTCAGAGGCTACCTTGTACGAAGCCACTTCCTGCGAATGAAGTATTTCTGTAATACGTGGGACAGAGAAAGTTAGCTGGAGTGATTTTCTTGATTGGACCTGAATCATCTGTTGTGCGGATAGATCTTGGAACCTTTGAAATTGCTGTCCTCTCTACATAGGCTGGACTCATATGAAGAACGTTTTTGTTGAGTTTCTCTGGACAAAGACACGCTGGGTCACTCCACGTTTTATTCCTGGAATGGAAGGAATAGGCAATAAGGAAAGTGCTGTGCCCTTTAGGGAAGCATCACCATGAGAGGTTTGAGGCAGAGCCATACATTTTCTTGGTAAAGGCTAGACTCAGCCTTTGGGCAGCCACTGTGTCCCATTCAGATCCTCTCACCAGGAATTTGGCTCCCCAATCCATTGACCTTTTTGTGTGTGTGTGTGTGGGGTGGGAAGGGGGGGGCGGCGGTGGCAGGGGGCGGGGACAAAGTCTCGCTCTGTTGCTCAGACTGGAGTGCAATGGCACGATCTCGGCTCACTGCAACCGCCACCTCCCCGGTTTGAGCGAATCTCCTGCCTCAGCCTCCCGAGTAGCTGGGATTACAGGCGTGCGCCACCACGCCTGGCTGATTTTAGTATTTTTAGTAGCGACGGGGTTTCACCATGTTGGCCGGGCTGGTCTCGAACTCCTGACCTCAGGTGATCCACCCGCCTTGGCCTCCCAAAGTGCTGGGATTACAGGCGTGAGCCACTGCGCCTGGCCAGTTGACATTTAATGAGGGATAGCCACTGAGGACCAGGGACACTAGCAAAGTTCTGGAAGCAGAGTCCCAGCTTTCTGGGGTGTGTACAGATGCCTGGTGTTCTGTGTCTTTCAGGACTCTGTTTAAGGAGAGCAGACGAGGCCATGGGCACCTGACTTCAATCCTGTGAGTATCTTGGTATTTTCACATCTCGGGACAAGTGTTGTTTTTGGTCTCCTCTGGATATTCTCTAAACTTTTCTGTGCTCCTTCCTTTGAACAGGGCCAAGAAGAAAGTTATGGCCCCTTCTAAAATCAAGGTGAAGGTGAGTCAGTTTGCTCAGGTCACATGTCAGCTATGCCCATCTCCCTGCAGCTATGTTCTGGAAACCGTCAAGTGACTGTGGAAGCTCACGGATCTTTGCTTGTCTGGGGACAGCTACTCAGGGTGACATTCTTGAAGTCATACCAGGACAGAGACCCAAGCCACTTAACCCCCCTCTAGCCTTGGTTCTACAAACTATCCAGCTGGCCCAGTTCCTGGGGTTCATGTGGGATTAAGTGGGATCTTCTTGGTAGCCCTCTGAGGAGTCAATAGTCCCTGAAGGTGTGAAGGTGTTACACTGCGATCTTTGTATGGAAGAAATACACTCTAGGCAAGTGCAGTTTAGCTTGGACCCACAGCAGAAAGAAAAGGCGACTTTGCTGAGCCACCAGGCAGAAATGGAGGGTGATACAGTGGCTGGAGAATAGACACGATGAAAATTACCTTAGATGTTGCAGAAACCTCTCAATGTAGTAAAAATTGCTGTTTATCAACATTTTTTCCAGTTCTTAGTATGCTGCCCTTAGCCATCCCTAAGCAGACCGTGAGAATGAGATGTGCAAGTCATTTACTCCTAAGTATCTCTTGAGCTCCCACAATGTCCCAGACACACTGTATTAAGCACCAGCGATGAAAGAGTGAAGGATTAGACCCCATTCCTGTTCCCATGAAAAACTCACTCTTCTTTGAACCCAGTCTGAGGAGATAGGTGCTGGGAAAAATCAAGAAGGGAAAAATAGCTGCTTTAAGGCAATTCTAATGCCATGCCTTGGTCTGATTGCAGCTAGGAGGGCGCTGAGACAGTGGGAATGCCAGTAGGCAGAGTATCTCTTCACGAGAGTCTTAACGCTTTTCAAAACAGAAGAAAATTTCTCCTGGTGGCTTGTTTGTACTTAGCAACGAAGCATGCCGGGGTAAACCCAGCCCTGGCCAACCAGATACTCACCAGGGGTGATGAAGTCATGGCATTTAAAGTCAAGGCGGGCGTACCTCCTGCTCTCTCCCACTGCTTGTTTTGTAATTATACAGGAAGGCCCGGTTTTTTTGTGACTCGAGTTCACATGTTTATATCCTCACAACAGGCCAATGTTGGCATCTTTGGACCTTTCTAAACATCAACATTTCTGTTTTCCTTTAGGAATCGTCTACGAAGCCTGATAAAAAGGTTTCTGTCCCATCAGGACAGATTGGTGGCCCCATTGCTTTGCCCTCAGATCACCAAACAGGAGGCCTGAGTATTGGGGCCTCGAGCAGGGAGCTCCCATCCCAGGCATCCGGCGGCCTTGCTAACCCTCCTCCTGTCAACCTGGAGGACTCGTTGGATGAAGACTTGATCCGCAATCCAGCCTCCTCTGTGGAAGCCGTGTCCAAGGAATTGGCTGCATTGAATAGCAGAGCAGCTGGGAACTCTGAATTCACACTGCCTGCACCCTCAAAAGCACCTGCAGAAAAAGTTGGAGGCGTTTTATGTACAGAAGAAAAAAGGAACTTTGTGAAGCCCAGTCCTTCTGCTCCACCACCAGCTAGCTCTCTGCAGTCACCCCTCAATTTTCTGGCAGAACAGGCTCTGGCACTGGGGCAGTCCTCTCAGGAGAAAAAAACAGAGAGTTCTGGCTACAAAGAGCTGTCCTGCCAGGCTCCCCTCAATAAGGGCCTGCCAGAAGTACATCAGTCCAAAGCTAAGCACCACAGCTTGCCACGGACGTCTCACGGGCCCCAACTGGCAGTTCCTGTGCCTGGCCCCCAGGTCAAAGTCTTTCATGCCGGCACTCAGCAGCAGAAAAACTTCACGCCCCCATCTCCATTTGCCAATAAGCTCCAAGGCCCAAAGGCTTCTCCCCCACAGTGTCATCGTTCCCTCCTGCAGTTAGTGAAGACAGCGGCCAAAGGCCAGGGCTTCCATCCCTCTGCACCAGCCACCTCAGGAGGCCTGCCAGCATCCAGCAGCAGCTCTCACAAGACCCCAGCCTCGTCCTCTTCTGCCCTGAGCCATCCAGCAAAGCCACACTCAGTCAGCTCTGCAGGCTCATCTTACAAGAATAATCCCTTTGCCAGCTCTATCTCCAAACATGGGGTTTCTTCTGGCAGCTCTTCCTCTGGAGGAACACCAGTCCAGAGTTCTGTTTCTGGGAGCCTGGTCCCTGGCGTACAGCCTTCCTCCGTGGGACAGGCCACCAGCCGACCTATCCCAAGCTCAGCAGGGAAAAAAATGCCTGTTTCCCAGAAGTTGACCCTGGTAGCCCCTCCAGGCGGTCCAAACGGAGATTCCAGTGGTGGGACCCAGGGAGTGGCAAAGTTGATGACCGCGCCGCCCCGAAAGCCCTCTGCAGTTAGTAGTGTGACATCGTCTACGTCCTTGTCAGTGAGTGTCCGGCATAGCAGCCTGCCCTGCCCCATTCACAGGGGCCTTGGGGATGAGGTTGCTTGCCTTGCCCCGGGTGGAGAGTGAGATCTAAAACCACAGGTCAGGTAGGAACAGGGGGCTCAGACGTAGGAAGGGAGACTGGGCTCCGTGTTCTCAGGTATTCACTTTTCTGGTGACAGGAAGCCCAGGATGGCCTAAAGCTTCTTCTGAGGAGGGCAGAGGGAGCTAAAGGATGGCCAGCACCATGCCTCTTCGGAGGCTGGGTCTGTGTGGCACAGAATGAGCCACAGCACTTGCCTTCCGTGACCCCTTGCCTCTCCGTCTCTCTAAACAAGGGGGATGGAAATGCTGTCTACTGTCAGTTGAGTGAGTCATGTGGAGGTGTTCATGGACCAGGAATAGCAGGACCACCTAAGAGTGATTCTGTTGGTTTTTGAAGGACAGAGTCCAATAATTAATGCATCTTGCTTGTGTGTAATTACAGCAGGTTCGGGAAGAGATAGTGAGCATTTTTTTTTTCTTTTTCTTTTTTTTTTTTTTTTTGAGACGTCTTGCTCTTCTGCCTAGGTTGGACTGCAGTGGCGCTGTCTCGGCTCACTGCAAGCTCCATCTCTTGGGTTCACGCCGTTCTCCTGCCTCAGCCTCCCAAGTAGCTGGGACTACAGGCGCCCTCCACCGCGCCCGGCTAATTTTTTGTATTTTTAGTAGAGACGGAGTTTCACCACGTTAGCCAGGATGGTCTCGATCTCCTGACCTCGTGATCTGCCCGCCTCGGCCGCCGAAAGTGCTGGGATTACAGGTGTGAGCCACCGCACCCGGCCTCTTTTTCTAATATATAAATGAAGTGGTTACAAAGACAGAACCATAGAAAGGTCTGTTGGAGGTCTCACCTCCTTTCCTGCACCCACCACCCCTGTAAGGTAACTAAGCTCTTTAGTTTCTGGTTTATTTTCCTCTTTTTAAACAAAAGATTAATAAATACAAACAAAGGTATATATGTATGTATATGTGTGTATGTATATAAATATATATACACATACAAATATACATGAACATTTATGGATATCTATGTTACATTTTTCCCTTCACAAAGGAGGCTTTTTTTTTTTGAGCCAGAGTCTGGCTCTGTCACCTAGGCTGGACTGCAGTAGCGCGATCACAGCTCACTGCAACCTCTGTAGGAAACATATGTAATATCCTTTTTAAAAAATTATGTTCCCTGGAATCCATTCCATGTTGGTTCATAAAGACTGTCCTGGGTCCTGTCTTTGGGGTTGCAGGGTCGGAGGGTGCCTCCCAGGGCCATCTGACATGGATGTGTATGTTCCTTTGTGTTGCCAGGTTTGGTGTGAGTGAGCCATGAACAGGACTGGAGTTCTTACCGCTTGCTGTGTTTCTTCCCTAGAAAGGAACGAGTGGGACCGTGCTGCTGACCGGCTCCTCTTTGATGGCTTCTCCCTACAAATCCAGCAGCCCAAAGCTGTCTGGGGCCATGAGCTCAAACTCCTTGGGAATTATAACCCCTGTCCCTATTCCTGTCCACGTACTTTCCTTCAGCGCTGACTCCTCTGCCAAAGCAGGGGTCTCCAAGGATGCCATCGTGACAGGCCCTGCCCCCGGGTCCTTCCACCATGGCCTTGGCCACAGTAAGTGCTTCTTTGCTGTCTTTGGTCACTCAGGAACCTCTAGATTGTGGCCAGGGGTCCTGCTGTTGTGTACTCTGGTTCCTGTGTTTGAGTCTGGTGTGTGACCATGGGGAACATCTCCGGGAACTATGCCGAGCCCCCACTGCCCCTTTGGGTGTGGTGCCCAGACTGGCCTGGCAGGTTATCGGGGGCTTTTGGCTGCTGGAGCTGCTTTTCTGTTCCTGTCTTCAATGTGTGTGTTTTGTTCTTTTCTCCCCTCCTGTTTTCTCTCAGGTCTTCTGGCTGGCTTGCACTCCAGCCCGCCCCATGCAGCGCCTCTCCCACACGCTGCCGTGCCCACCCATATCCCGCAGAGTCTGCCAGGTAATCACCCGACGGTCAGTGTGCCACGCACACCATGTGCCTTTGCCCTCTCCACCCCTAGGTGCTTTGCCACTGCCAAGGGTCTTGGTGTCTTTGCCTTGTCGCTGTTGTTGTTTTGGTCTGTCCTTTGAGGCTGTGCTTTTTCAGTACTCAGGGCGACATGCACTTCTACTCTTGGGGTTTCCTCTGGTCCCCACTTGGAGCTGCAGCCAGGTCAGCCTCAGCCTGTGTGATTACAGGGAAAGTTGCGGGGGGCAGGGTGGGGCAGTTTTGTGTGTGGTGGAGGAGTTCCTAACCCTCGGCTCGTTTTTTTCTCTTCAGTTAAAAAAAAAAAAGGAAGGTAATGGTGCATCTTCTCCAAGGGCTAATTGGGTACAACAAGGTCTTGGAATACAAGCTGCTCCACTTTCAGATGTGATTGCTTAACAGAAGGCTCTCTAAACTTCGTTTCATTAAAGGGAAAATCCAGGTAGCAGCCAGAGGCCACAGTGCAAGACTTTGAGAGGAGCAGCTTTAAATCTGTCCAGGTGTGAAAACTCCATCAGAACAGATTTGGGAGCACAGCAGGCTTGTGGTCGGCGCTCCTCTTAGCACCTTCTGAAATAGCCTCTAAAAGCCTCAGGCTTGAGGCTGGTCTGGTAGCATCTGAGAAGAGAGCTCAGGTGCCCCGGGTTGGTACCTTTGCATTGAGTGCATCTGCCTCACCCTGTCCTGAGTCTGCGATTCTTGGGTACGCCTCCTGGAATTCTAGCATGGGAAGTCTCACGGTGTCTCGGCTTTGACCTAGCATTGTTCCTACTGTAGACCTGCTTCAGACGTGACCAGGGTGCTACTTGGATAAGGGGAGAGCCACTCTTATGGAAGCCAGCTGAGGTAACCCTGGTGAACTGGTGCCAGGTGGAAGTAAGGACCCTCTGTGCCGCACATCTCCCAAGTTACATCTGCCTCATGATGTGCTGTGGCTCCCTGGCACCATGGCGCATTATAGTAAACACCAGAGGCCATATGGGGCAAGACTAAATCTGGAAGTCTCCACAGTGGAAATTGTGCTGCTTTGAGGGGCTAAGCCTACAACACTAGTGACTCCTCCTTTCCTTGGGAGGAGAAGTAAAGTGCAGTGATTTCTCTACAGACTAGAGGCTGCAGAGCCACCTTGGTGAGAGCAGGGGTCTTTCCAAAGTCAGGCTGCCCTGCCTTTGCTTACTCTCAGGAACGTTACGCTCAGAAAAGTGGTGGCTCTCACCTGTAATCCCAGCACTTTGGGAGGCCAAGGCAGGAGGATTGCCTGAGTCCAGGAGTTCAAGACCAGCCTGGGCAACATGGCAAGACCCTATCTCTACGTTAAAAGAAAAAAATTAGCCAGGTGTGGTGGCATGTGCCTGTAGTCCCAGCTCCTCAGGAAGCTGAGGCAGAAGGATCACTTCAGCCCAGGATGTCAAGGCTGCAGCGAGCTGTGGTCATGCTACTGCACTCCAGCCTGGGCAAGAGTGAGACCCTGTCTCAAAAGATTGCTTTCTGCTATATTTTCATTTTTCCTCTGGGTATGAAAAGGCTATCAGAATAGGAAGAATAAGTGCTAGTGTTCTATACCACTGTAGGTGACTGTAGTTAACAGTAGTATGTAGTTTCAGTTAGGAGGAAGATATTGAACGTCACCAACAAAAGGAGATGAAAAATGTTTGAGATGATGGATATATTAATAACCCTAACCTGACACTACACATTTTAGATGTCGAAACATCACTATGTACCCCATAAAATGTGTCATTATTATGAGTCAGTTTTCAAAACTGTTTAAGGCTATCAGAGGCTGGATGTGGTGGCATTGAGAGGCAGGAGGATTGCTTGAACCCAGGAATCAGAGGGTATATTGTGCTGTGTTCGTGCTTGTGAATAGCTGCTGTACTCCAGCCTGGGCAACATAGTGAGACCTTATCTCTAAAAAAATTTTTTTAATCGGTTTAAAAGTTCGAGGAAAAAGAAAGTCAATCAGAAAAGCAACTATACCAAAACAGGGTTATCCAAATGAGCTTCTCACTTCCTTAGATGGACTTCAGCTTACAGGATGACACGAGATGCGAGTAAGAAGCTATTTGCGCATTTCAGTTGTGTGACTTGTGTCTGCGTTGCTTTCCTTCCTTCCTTCTGTGGACTGAGAATGCTAGTGCCTTTGAATTTGTCTTTACAGGACCTGAGGGTCTTTTGATGGTAAGAGAATGAATGATCATTGCTGCCTTGCGTTCTATGTGATCGTCAGGCCTCGCCTCAGGATGGCAATTGTAGCCTGAGATGACGTAGCCCAAGTTGCATAGCAGAGCTGCTGTTCTGGAAACACTGTGCTGAGTGACCACCAACCTTCACAGTGCTAGTGTGCTTGCAGGCTGCGTCCAGGAGCAGTGTACACGAATAACTGCTGGCTGGTGTCTCATGGCTTGTTTGAGCTCTGGAACACTCAGCATTTGGGGACTTTTGCTATTTAGGTGTTTCCCTTGAAGTTTGGTTACTACTGCCTTAAGGAAATCAGAGAATATGAAAAACTTGCGTTCTAATTCTTCTTACTCTTTTCCAGGTGCTTCTCAGCTTCACGGGAAAGGGCCTGCTGTACCACGGAAATTGTGACCGCTTCAGAGGCAAGGCTTGCCACTTGGGTCTGGGTGGAATCAGAACGTGCAGGTCTCCCAGGATGTACACTCACTGCGCCCTTTCTGCTGCTTGGTGTTCTTCTGGAGGAGCGTGAGTTCTCAGTGGAGCGCTTCTCGGCACTTCTGATGTGCCTCCCACAGAGGGAGCCGAGCCCTTGCTGCTCAGGAGGTGCAGACTACCCCATGCTTTGGGCCTTGCGGCTCTGTCGCTAGACGGTTGTTAGAGGGGCAGCTCTAGGCTGGGGCGTGCGCTGGGCCGTGGTGGGAGGCATGGTGTTTACAGGCTCTGGTGGCAGAGCAGTTGGCACACCTGCAGGTGAATCTGCCTGACCCCCTGGCATTTGGTCAGAGTACCTCAGAGCACCCCACTGCTCAGGGGCTCCTTCTGGCTGCAGTAAGCTCCCTGGATGGTCACAGTGCCGCCTCATCCCCAGGCTGTGTGCTCAAGAGGACAAAACCCAGGCCAGAGCCACAACTGGGAGACCTGCATTTTCCCTGCAAAATACTAAGAACACCTAGGATGTGCTCACTGTGGGGGCCAGTTTCTCCTCGGAACATGACAATGAAGCTCTTTTAGAGAAAAGACCTTTGTAGATTCAACAGTTGTGATAGGATTTTTACAGACACCTATTTTGGGCTCAGTTTTCATCATTACCATTAAATGCATTGGATAGAAGGGGACTGTTCTTCACACATCATATTATAGGAAGACATAATTCCAGTGCCTTTATGGTGGAGCAGAATTCGACAACACGTGTCCATTCAGCCCTCTGAGTGGATCTGAGATGAAGACCTTTTTAAAGATATGTCTGTATTGAAGACAAAGCCAGTTTTGAGTTTTGTACACTTGCACATCATTATCTGTGCTGTCCTGACTAGAAGGTTGTCTGGGCCCCAAAATTCCAAGTCCCAGTGTAGCCAGGGCTCCCATTTTGTTTTTCCAGAGTTCGTGGAGTTGGACTGCAGAGCCCAAAGCCCTTCATCTCTCTGAGGGTCAAGGATACCAGGGGTCCCAAGTCACAGATAGACATTCCAGTTTGTCTTCTTAGGAATCATTCTTAGGCAGTGCGGCAGAAGCAGGCCTCTGTGAAGTGTCTGCCAGGTAGAAATAGGCCTTGAAGTCCTGGGGCTCTCCAGGTGGTGGGGTTATGTGTCGACTTAAGGGTGATGTGCGGAAGAGCTTGGAGAGTGGATCAGAGAGACTAGGACAGTTAACTGCAGAGCTCCTAAGTCACCACTCAACCAGTGGCTGTTTCACAAGGATTTGAGGGCACTTGCCTGTCCTGTGAGGTCTGTGCCCCAAGGTGAGTCTGAACTCACTGCTCCAGCTAAGTGATCTCAGGCACGTTGAGAGTATACAGTGTCCTCAGCACATACACCTGTGGGAAAACGGACCGCTCTTGGCTCCTGACTCCCAGGGTACAGCACCCAGTAACTCATCCTTCATTCAGAGGTTTGCTGGCCTTCCCGGTTTCCCAAGGAGCAAGACCTCTGTCCGCCCTTTGGCCCGGCCTCTGCTCTGACTCCTTTTTTACATAAGAACCAATCTGTGTTTCACATTGGGCTAAGTGGATTCCTTATCCCTTTGTTATATATATTTTTTGCAACTTGGATTTCCAGTTTGTTTACAGAGTAGTCTTAGGTAGTAGCAAAAGAGCCAAAGAAGAGATTTGTATTGCTGAGCTCAAAGCCAAGCAGAGGCCGGCAGTGGAGGCTGAGCAGGGACTCTCCAGGCTTCTCTGCCCATAAACACCCGGGTCCCAGCCCCTCCTTCCTTTCCCTTTGGTGCTCCCTCCTCCCCATGTACCATTGCGCGTGCAGCTGGAGCAGAATACCCTCATTTTTAGGAATCTAGTGATGCCTCTTGCCTCAGGGAAACGTTTCTTTGATGGGGAGTTTGAGATTTCTTTTCCTTGTTTATGCTTTATTTGTGGTAATGAAAGAGCGAATGACTGAACAGCCATGGCAAGGCAGATCTACAGGTGAGGCTGCAGCAGAAGGTGGGGCAGAGTGGCCTCGGGGTCTGGGGGGCTGCAGGGGTTTCCTTGGCGCAGCGAAAGTCTCTGAGCACTTACCGGGCGTGGCCGTTTCTTAGGTGTGAGAGGGGCTGTGGCTTTTGTGCAGCGACTATGTTGGTGTTAGGGGTGGTGTGGAGATTGTTAATCTTGTATAAAGCAATTCAATAAATTGTTTCAAGGTTTCCAAAACATTTTTTCTCACTCTTTTCTTTCTACCATGTGGAAGTAGTTCTTCCTATAGGAGCTGTTATATATGGAATATCCATTTTGGCTGAAAGCCAAGAGGGAGTGGGGGAAATAAGCCTTGCATGCAAAAGAAGAAACGTGGACCGTAAAAGTAGACTCCAGCCACCAGGTTTATTTTCATGCTATAAATAAAGTTCCCTATTACTTCCCATTTTCTTATGTTCTACATGAGATACAGAGACCCAGAAATTTGCGTGGCGAATAATCAACTGTTTTGTATACCTAAATACCAATGAGATAATAAGCGAGACTTGTAAAGCACTGAAACTAAGGCTAACAGCAGCACAATCCACTATCAAAGGATTTAAATGCCAGAACTGTGAAACATTCTCTGTAGGTGCCAGTACAGTCTGGTTGACAATTAATGTCCACTCCAGCACCGAGGGCTGGACACTTCTGGTTTCTGTTCACCTTTCGTGGCTTGGAGCCCAGATCTGTCTCATGAGCAGAGTAACTACTGAGGAGGCTTCTCTGATGGAAAGTTGGTTTTAAGCCAGAAATCTGGAGAGATGTCATGCCAGGCAGCAGCCCCCGCGGGCCCCGGCCTTTGTGGGGCAGAGTGTCACTGTCTGGTGTGCCATCAGTACCCATGCTGCATGGAGTGGGCTTGGCTACTGTGGTTGGCTTGTCCTTTAGTAGTTTTCAGATTGTGTGCAGTTATCACGAGGAGTTTGTTGCTGGGAGTGTATAGGAAAAGGCATCGCAGTTGTCCAATCATTGGAGGATGAAGTGGGTCACTCAGGGTGAATGATGGTTGGGACGAGAGTTGCCTGTCTTCAGCCAGTGCTTGCCTGTCCCATATGTGGGCTGGACTCTGAGCAGCCTGGCAGCGAGGGTATGTATAAAATGCTTGGCCTGCACCAAGGCTAGGGAGAAGACAACACCAAGGAGGTCACTGCGTCGTAGTGACACTTCGTTACAAAGTGTCTACTTCTGCCCAGATACCAAGACCGCCAGCTCCTGGATGGACATATCCTTGTTGACATAGCGGTCGTACTGAGCAGGGGTCAGCCTGCCACTCTGCAGGGCCTCTTCGATGGAGAACTTCTTGCCAGACTTCCTGTCGTGTATCACTGAGGACTCCCCATTGGGACCCTTCACTGAGATCTCCTCCCAGTCGCACTCCTGGCTTCTGAGTTTCACGAACATGTTCCAGTCGATGAGCCCGGCACGGTGGGCTTCCTCCGGGGACAGCTCGCGGCCGGTGTCGGGGTGGATGACTACGATGGAGCGCCGCAGGTGGTTCTCCCGCTGCTCCCGCTTGACGGCCACGGAGCCCAGGCGCTTCTGCAGCTCGTCGATCTCGAGGTCTTTGTCCTTGGAGAGCCTCTTGAGGTCATCCAGTTCCCTCTCCAGGGACCACAGTCTGGAGTCATGGTTGGTCCCAGAGTCCGCCACGGTCATGTTCCGCAGGTCTCGTGTTTCTGTCGCTGCCATGTCAATTTCTGATTGGAGCCTTCGCGTCTCCAGCTGCAGGTTTTGCCTCTCCAGCTGTAATTTGTGGTTCTCTTCCCTTAGAAAGTCTAGTTCCTTGGATGACTTGGAGTTATGGAATTCCAGCTCCGAAAGCCTGGCTTCCAGCCGGCTCACCTCGACGTCCAGCTCGCGCTTGCTGCGACTCTCCTCCTCCAGGCTGCTCCTGAGCCTCTGGATCTCTTGCTCGGTGTCGCCCTTCTCCACCTGGACACTCTCGGAGAGCACCACCTTCTCCTTGACATCCGCCTTCTCCAGTGTAGCCAGTTTCCTCCGGAGGGTCTCAAGCTCACCCTCCAGGAGCTGCCGCCGGTGCTGCTCTTCTTCCAGCTGGAGTCGGAGCAGGGCATGCTCTCGCGCCTGCTGCGGGTCCTGCTGCAGCACCACCTTCTGCTTGCGGGTTACCTTCTCACGGGCCTCAGCTTCTTCCTGCTCCAGTGCTGCCAGCCGCTGCTGCAACCGCTGCACCTCACGCTCGGCCTCCCTGCGGGCCTGCCGCTCCCGCTCCAGCTCCTCCAGCTGCCGTTCAAGCTCAGTGCGCCGGCGCTGCAGCCGCCGCAGCTCTGCCCGCAGCTTGTCAATCTGCCGCAGCTCCATGTCGATGCTCTCGGCGAAAGCGCTCACCTCGGCCCGCAGGCCTGGCTCCTCCTCATACCTGACCACCTCCTGCTGCACCACCCTTTCCTTCACCCGCGAGAGCTCCTCCTCTTTCCGGGCGATCTGCTCTTCCTGGGAAGCTCTCTCCCTCTCCAGATCCACTTGCTTCTTCTGCTCCTCTGAGAGCTTTGCCCTCAGAGACGCTACCTCCTCCTTGGTTTGAGGATCTTCTTGGAATTGGAGGATCTCCTGGACTACCTCTTTGGTCTGGACCTGGGGTTTGGTGTCTTTCAGGGCCTGGATTTCCTTTTTCAGCTGGTAGATCTCTAAATCACACCTTTCGATCAGTCTGGTCTTGTCCACGATCTCCTCCCTGAGCCGCTGAAGCTCCTTCTCCATCTCGGGGTCAGTCTTGTACTTAATGACTTCCTTAGTCACCTCTTTGACTTCCACCTGGGGGCCTCGCCTCCTGAGGGCCTCCAGTTCGCTCTGGTAGCTCCGGAGCTGCTCCTCGGCACCCCGGTACTTTCTCTCCTGCTCCACAAGCTCCAGGCGGAGGTTCGCCACTTCACTCTCCACCTTGGGGTCTGGCCGCACGATCTCCCGCACCTTCTCCTGCACCACCACTTTGGCGTTCTCCTCCTCCAAGGCCCATATCTTCCGGAGCAGCTCCGTCTTCTCCCTCTGGCTAGCGCGAGCCTTGGCAGCCTCGTCCTCGTATTGGCGGGTGAGATCGCTGACCTCCCTCTCGGTGGCCGCGTCCTTCTCCACTTTGAGCACCTCCTTGACGGTGATCTTGCCCTCGGCCATGGCCCGCTCCTTCTCTAGCCTCTTGAGCTTGTCCTGGAGGAAGCTCAGCTCCTCCTCCTGCTTCTCCCTGAGCTGGCCCTGGTGCTGGTGGTCCTCCTGCAGCTGCTGGTACTCTGCCTCCAGCTGGGGGTCATTCTGCAGTTTCACCACCTCTTTCTCCGTGACCTTCTCCTGCGCCCGGCTCTTCTCCTCAGCTAGGGCGGCCACATGCTGCTGCAGAAGGAGCACCTCTGCCTCCCGGGCGCCCTTCTGCCGCCTCAGTGCCTCCAGCTCCTCCCGCAGCTGCAAGACCTCATCTGCCTGGGCCCTGTCAGGCTCGATGCGCAGGACCTCCTTGACCACGTACTCCTGCCCCCCATCCCTGGTCTCCTGCTCCAGGGCATGCAGCTGCAGGTGCAGTGCCTCCAGCTCCTCCTGCAGCAGCTGGTTCTTGTGCTGCTCCTCTGCCAGCGTCCGCTGCAGCTGCTGGAAGCTCTCCTCCAGCATAGGATCCGGCACCTTCTTGAGCACCTCTTTCCTCACCACCGATTCCTGAGGCCCCTGATTCCTCAAGGTCCGGATTTCTTCTTGGGTGCTCGTGACCTCGTTCTCCAGCTGCTGCCTCCGCTCAGTCTCCTCATCCAGTTCCTTCCTGATCTTCCACGCCTCCTCCACTCCAGAGGCCGGCCTGTTCCTTTGCAGGGTCTCATAGGTCACTTCTACTTCTGGCTGCTGTGATGGAGAAGACAAGACAAGGTTAAAGCCAGGCTCTGGCAGCACATGTGGGGCCTTTCCCCACCTGGTCAGAGTGGCTGTCCTGTGGTCCCAAAGGGACTCCCTCAGCGCCAGTTCATGTTAGTTGTAGAGTTCTAGGGTTACTTTCAAAAATGATCAAACAACTAGTTTGGGGTTTTTTTAATCAGGTAAAACATTTTTGAGCTGTGGAAGAGTTTAAAATGAAACCACGGTCTCCCACCTCTGGTCCCCTTCCTAGGGCGTGTCTGTCAGCCTTGGAGATGCTATCTGTGCTCACACAAGCATGTCTGTCTGTAGTATGCACCATGTGTTTATCTTTGCTGCACAAATGGTATTCTTGCTGTGTGCGCTGCTGCTGACTGCACTTACAGAGCTCATTCCAGCTCAGCACAGAGAGTGCTGCTTCAGGATTTACCAGCAGCATGGTTTCCACTCTGGACAGACCGCAGTTTAGCCCATTGCTGATGAAGACTGAAGTGCTTCCAATGTCTTGCTATTAATTTTTTGAGACAGCCTTGCTCTGTTGCCCAGGCTGGAGTGCAGTGGCGCAATCTTGGCTCCCTGCAACCTCCACCTCCTGGGTTCAAGCAATTCTCCTGCCTCAGTCTCCTGAGTAGCTGGGATTACAGGCATGCGCCACGACGCCCAGCTAGTTTTTGTATTTTTAGTAGAGATGGAGTCTTACCATGTTGGCCAGGCTGGTCTCGAACTCCTGACCTCAGGTGATCAACCCACCTCGGTCTCCCAAAGTGCTGTGATTATAAGCTTCAGCCACCGTGCCCAGCTGAAAATAGCATTCACTTTCAGCAGCCGTTTATTGAGTTGAGTAAGTTCTCATGTCAGTAGAAGCATTGGCTCGGGCCAGTCTTTGCAGTGGCCCTGCCCAGAAACGTTAGCAAGGGGACACTTCCATCAATTCACAGACCATTTCTCTAAGACAGAGTCTGTATTTGTCACCTGGTAGAACAGCCTGAAGTAGAATTTCTTACTAAGATCAGTTACCTGTCTCAGGAGATTCAGAGCAAACTCCAGATTCTGCAGCCTCTGTCTGTTGATGGCATAAACTTCAGTGAACTTGGCGGCAAGTGCTGCTTCCTGCAGAGAAGAGGATTAGGAGAGCGGTCAACAAACAGTTGTCAACAGGGTAAGCAACAGAGAGCGAGACAGCGTGGACGTGGTTCTTGAGAAGTGGGGAATTTGGGGGTAGAGGCATAGCTCTTGCCCACTCCTGCCTGGAGTTAGACTGTAGCCTCACCGGTGGAGAGAAAACTGGATCTCGAGGCAGAAGATCCAGGCCAGGGTCTCGGCCACACTGACTTTGAGCAAGTTTTTCTGCCTGTTAGAGCACCAGTGTTCTCTCTCGTGTGTACAAGAGACTAATATCAGCCCTCCACTATACTTACTGAGGTGAGCAAAACAGGAATTTCCCAGATCCATGGTTCTGACCCTGACATTTCTGTTCAGCTGTGTTTTCAGAAATTTTTATTTTTTAAAGACAGAATCTCTTTCACTCAGACTGAAGTGCCGTGGTGTGATTGCAGCTCACTGCAGCCTTGAACTCCTGGGCCCAAGTGATCCTCCCTCCTCAACCTCCCAAGTAGCTGGGACTACAGGTTTGTACCACCACGCCTGGCTAATTTTTTTGTAGATATCGGGTCCTGCTTTGTTGCCCAGGCTGGTCTCAAACTCCTGGGCACAGGCAGTTCTCCCACCTCGGCCTCCCAAAGTGCTAGGATTACAGGAGTGAGCCACTGCGCCCGGTCTTGCTGTCTTTCTAGGCATATCGATGTCACTGCCCTAGAACAAGTTCCTCATCTTCTCTTACCAAACCTGTTTGCACACAGGAGGGCTCTCAGTGGCTTCCCTGTTGTGTGCGCATCTCTGAGGCCGGCACGTGACACCATGCTCCCTGGGGAGCAGGGCAGCTTGGCCTCCACCTCAGTCCCGAGGCCGCCCGGCCCACAGAACTCACCTCTTCCTTCACTTTGGCAGCAGGAGATTGGAGCCTGGCTCTCTTGCTCACGTGGCTGCTCCTTCCATTCTCCAAGTCGAGAAGAGACCTTAGTTTTTCTGCTTCTAACTCATAGTCCTGCATGAGGGAGAGACATGGCAGAGGGGAGATTAAAACAGCTGAGAAGAGACGGAGATGTTCCTGTACCCCTTCTGGCTGACCCAGACCTGCCCTGTGCCATGTGCTGGTTTTATAATCTGCATGGGTCTTCCTCACAGCTGCACCCTGTAGGGATTGCCAGGAGGTTTTGAGAATTACTGCTACCTCAGCAGTACATAGCTCCATCACTCAGTAACATAGGAGACAAGAAGAAGCACCTCCCGAATTCCCGTCCCAGCCTTCCTACATGCCTAGAGATTTTCACATTCTGCTGCTGCTTTTAACATTGTACCATAACCCTGTCTCCCCTTGCCACCACCTCTTCTCATGTTTACCAGCTTGCTGACTTTATAATCCATCAGGTGGATGTGTGCTGATTCACGCAGCTTTCCCCTTCCACTGGACACCAGTCCTCTCCAGCTTACTAGTTTTGCTATTGTAAATAGTGCTGTTGCAACAATTTTGTTTATCCTGCATTTTTTTTTTTTTTTGTATTTTTTCCTCGAGGATAAATTCCCCCAAAGAGTTTACTGCTTCACAGTATAAAACCCTTTTACAGCATTCCATGTCTAGTACCATGCTGTTTTCCCAAAAGCCTGTGCCAGTTTGCACAGCAGCCGGCAGTGCCTCAGATGGCCAGCTCCACCCCCACGTGCCAGGGCCGGTGCTTGCTGCTTCTCTGACCAGGGGACGGTAGAACAAGGCCCCTGCTGTTGTTTGTGCTTCGGGCAGAAGTTTCCCGGCTCACCTTTACAGCTTGCTGGTACTGCTGGGAATTGGCACAGATCTTCTGTACTTCCTGCTCCCTACTTGCTATGTCATCTAGCAGGTTCTGTAAGACAGAGTTTAAAAATCAAAACTAGGGCCGGGCGTGGTGGCTCACGCTTGTAATCCCAGCACTTTGGGAGGCCGAGGCGGGCGGATCACGAGGTCAGGAGATCGAGACCACGGTGAAACCCCGTCTCTACTAAAAATACAAAGAATTAGCCGGGCGTGGTGGCGGGCGCCTGTAGTCCCAGCTACTTGGAGAGGCTGAGGCAGGAGAATGGCGTGAACCCAGGAGGTGGAGCTTGCAGTGAGCCGAGATCGCGCCACTGCACTCCAGCCTGGGCGACAGAACGAGACTCCGTCTCAAAAAATAAAAATAAAATCAAAATCAAAACTAACTGGAAAAAAAATTTTAAAAAGCAACCATGGATGAAGTAGCTGGAAATCCCAGAATCTGAATTTATTCTTCTCTGGCACAAAGTATGATGAATGGCTCCCTTGTATACATTTTTATTCATTGCAAAAGGCAGTTCTTTTTTTTTTTTTTTTTTTTTTTTGAGACAGTCTCATTGCATCGCCCAGGCTGGAGTACAGTGGTGGGATCTCGGCTCACTGCAATCTTAGCCTCCTGGGTTCAAGCAATTCTCCTGCCTCAGCCTCCCAAGTAGCTGGGACTACAGGCTCCTGCCACCATACCCGGCTAATTTTTTTTCTGTATTTTTAGTAGAGATGGGGTTTCACTATGTTGGCCAGGCTGGTCTTGAACTCCTCAACTTGTGATCCACCTGCCTCAGCCTCCCAAAATGCTGGGATTAGGCAGTTCTAAGGCTCTGTGAAGAAGGGCCAAGATCATTATCTCTGCTAGGAAACAAATGTTTACTGATGATTTGGACCACCAGACACTGTTCTGCTCTCTGACTTAGATTATCTCATTTAATCTTCAAACGATGCCAGGAGGTAAGGATCGTGACCTCCGGCTTATGAGTGAGGAAAGTAAAGCTTCTGAGGTGGGGATGTGGCTGATGGGGTGGACCTGGGATGTGCATCTCAGCCGTTGGCTTCCCGTGTTCCTCCCTCACCCCAAGGCACTGCGTCGGGCATGGGGGAGGCAGGAGTCCCAACTTTGGAAATAGGATTTTCCCCACAAAGGCGGCGGCTCATTCTGTAGCTGTTCACTCACATAGCCAACCCACGCCAAGCGACCATTCTGCACCAGGCCCTGTGCGGGGCACTAAGCTGGGAGAGGTAAGTGACACACTCAGTTCTTGTTCTTAGAGGGTTGGGTGTTGGGAGCTTGAGCTGAGGCCCAGGGAGGACACAGCTGTGGCAGGCCTCTGCCCTGCTCCACCTCCCAAAGGCTCGGCGTCCCAGAAAGGGGCTTGCTGACCTCTGACCCTCCCTTGCCAGTGTGTGCCTGGGCCTGCAGAAGCGGCCATCTCACCTTCTGGTTCTTCAGCTTGGTCTCCATCTGGCTGAGGCTGTCTGTCTCCTGGGGCTCGTAACTGGGGATGCTGGCTAGGAACTGCAGCACGTGGTCATGGCCGTGGCGGAAGTCCTCGTAGGCCACCTTGGCGCTCTGTAGGCTCTGCGCCCTGCCAAGGCAAAGCATTCAGGCCTCAGCAGCAGCAAACAGATGCCTCACGGAGCCCTCATTTTTTTAAAAAAGTGGGAAACAACCAAATGTAACAACTAGAAATACCCCAAGTATCTCCCACACAGGGTGGGTGGTAATTAGGGAACGTCAGGTTAGACTGTGGAGAACCAGGTGGGTCCATATACAATGACTTGCAGAGATGCCCATTGTGGATTACAGGACCCAGGTAAGCATGACTCAAAGGAGAGACCACAGGACTGTCAGAGAATCTGACAAACTGACCAAAAAGAGAAACAGCAAGATCTGTGGGACATAGCTAAAGCATTGCTTAGAGGGAATTAGATCGCATTCTCAGAAAACAAAAACGGCCACCACCCACCGCACCCTCACCTGCGCTCCACCTGCTGGCTCAGGTTGTCAAAACGCTGGCCCAGCTTGTGCACCTCGGCCTCCTGGCGCTCCAGGTCTGGGCAGTGCTCCTGGAAGCGGCTGGCCAGTGTGCTCGAGCACTGCTTGGCCGCCTGCAAGTTCCGCTCCACCTCACCCAGGAGGGACTTCTGGGCCTGTAACTCAGAGGCCATGGCCTGGCGGGGCAGAGGAGGAGACGGCGGTGCTACGGCCAGAGCTCCCAGAGCCAGGCAATGACACCCCCCGAAGCCCCTGGGCGGCTGGCTATAGGAGGGTGGGCGAGGTCACAAGTAGGAAGGACTGGAGCCTTGCTCTGTATATCCCAAACCTGGGTCACTTCTGCCATCTTCTGTTTTATTACAATGAACAAAGTCCTGAAAAACTAACTTCTAAAAACTGCAGCAGGCAGCTCCTGCCCTGCACTAGAACAGCCTGCCACTGTCTGGGCGTGAGGCCGTGGCAAAAGCAAGTCGTGAGATGGGAGTGTGAATAAGGGACCTCAGGTCACAGACTTGAATGTTTCCTGCGCTCAGGCAATGTGGGAAGGGGGCCCGTGGCAACTGTGAGGTAAGCAGGCTGAGGAGGCAGCTGCACCTCTGCCCACTGACTTGCCCTCTGGGCTGCAGCCCAGGATGCCAGCTCTGCTCAGCAAGAGATACTGGGAACATGGATTGTTATGTGCTTTATGCTTTTCTTTTTTTTTTTTTTAAAGAGATAGGGTCTTGCAACATTGTCCAGGCGGCTGGACTTAAACTCTGGGGCTCAAGCAATCCCACCCCAGCCTCCTGAACGGCTGGTGTCACAGGCATGTGCCACTACACTGGCTGTTGCAGATATTTGATCTTAAAATGCTGGCACCTGAAATCCCATAAAATAGCTCAGATTTGTGCTGCGGGTCTCCATTTGCAGTTCCCAATTTGGGCATTCCAAACCCGGGGAGACTGGATGCTGGTGTCCTCGTCTGTCCAGACGGGGCGGGTGGATGTGCCTGATGCCCTCACCTGCTCAGAGAAGGACTCCCAGGGCTTGGGCCCCAGACTCACTGCCAACTCCTGCCCCTTGCTGTCCAGGATATGGCTGCTCTCAGGCACTGTGTCATCCTGATTCAGATGGTTCTCGTGAGTGGCCAGCAACTCCCAGCCCTGCTGCAGGCTCTTCTCCAGGCGGTTGGCCACATCAACCCTGAGGACACCAGTCAGGCGTCGGGGGATGCCCACCTGGTCCCCTGACCCACCCCAACCTCCATGCTGCCTGTCTGCCACCCACTTCTCCTGGGCCAAGTCCAGCAGCTGCACGAGGCGCTCGTATTTCCGGTTGGTGTCCTCCACCCGGGTCCTCAGCAGGGGTGTGGTGCCACTGCCTGGGAGGGCCTGGATGAAGGCTTCGCCCTCAGCTGTGCTCCGCGTCTTCTCAGGCTCAATCTGCAGTAGCTCGTTGGTGATGTTCTGTGGGGACCAGGGCCCGCAGTTTTGGACACAGCCAGGCAGCCCCTTCCCCTGAGGATGTGCCCAGGGTGGGCACAGATTCCCTCATCAGGCACAGTGGAAGCAGCTGGAGAGGCCTGGCACACTCTGGGGCCCTGACCCGGCGTCTGGACCCCAGCCTGAGGGCTGCATTTTTCACGAGCATCCCAGGGAACCGCTGAGGTAGACTGTGGACACCAGAAGCACTAGTGACACCAGAAGCACCCAGGCAGCTGCCGGGCCTGTGCTGTTCTCAGCACTGCATGCAGACGCTTCTGTTTAATCTTTGCGGCAACCCTGGGTGGTGAGTACTACGACTCCACCCAGTCACGGGTCGGGGCGTGACGACTCCCAGCAGCTTAGGCACGGACTTGTGGGGTCAGGCTACACCCGAGACCAGCATCGGCCCGACTGGCCCCAACTTGGCCCTCACTGTGAGGCCCCATCAGGGGCTGTGGCACTTCTCCAATCCCAGATCCTCTTCTGTAAAACTGGAGTGCTACTCCCTGCCTCAGAGGGCTGCCTTGAGGATGTGGGAGACTTTGTATAGGAAAGGAGGTGGGGCCCCGCTACATCCCCCCTGGCATCAGCTCACCCTGTCTTCGCCATTGCCCTGCGAGCAGGGCCAACCCATCCTACCGAAGACACTGAGGCCTGGAGTTTATAAATATAAACGCTAATGTGTTTGTGGTCAAGCCAGCCGGTGACCCAGTCCTGCGGAATTCCACAGCCCATGTGCCATGCCAGGCATCAGATCGACAAGCCATGCAGGAACAATGCAAGTCTTGCCAGCTCTTTCTCCTGGGGAGGTGATGAGAGCAGCCCTGCCACCTCCATGACTCGGGACCTGGTTACATGCAGCAGGCTGTCCCTATCGGACACCTGCAGTGAATGTCCCAAGACTCCATGGGGAAAAGACCTCAAATAGGGGCCCCAGGGGGCCAGTGCAGGGCTCCCCGGGCCCCACCTGTGCTCCTGACCCGCAGGTACCTTGAGGTCCTTGGCCCGCTCAGCACTGTCCTGCACAGCCCGGCCTTGCTCCAGCGGTGGCCGCAGGATCCCTGTGATGGCCTTCTCCTGCCGGTCCAGGTCGCTGGCCACCTTGTCCAAGCCAGCAAGCACCTGCCGCCCCTGTAGGTCAGAGGCATCTGTGGAGGGAGGGAGGACACAGGCAGGTGTGACAACGGGCCAGGGGAGTGAGGCCCAGGGATGGACCTAGGCAGCCAGCCCCCCGCCGTCTCATCCACAGCACAGACCCTGGTCCAGCCCCTTGTCCCCGGTACCCCCAGAGTCTCAGGCAAGTGGCCCTGGCACCCACCTCCGGGATTCTCGGTCTTCAGCACCTCATACCGCTGCTGCAGCCTGCGTTTGCTCCCAGCTGCCTTCTGCCGCACACTCTGGTACTGGCTGCCCAGGCTGTGAGGACAGAAATGAGCTGGGAACCTGGGCAGCCCACCACCCCCTGCACCCACAGAGGTGGGACTGCAGACTCTGGCTGGGCAGACACCCCAGAGGAGCCTGACAGCTCCCTAGATGCAGACACCAAGTGCTCACTGTGGCACTGGCCTTTCCGTGCTCCTGGGCTCAGAACTCTTCTCCCTCCTTCCCTCCTCCTTCATAGGAAGTCTTACTACCTAAAATTGTCTGTCCAGTAATCTCCACCAAGATGTTACCCCTGAGGGAGCATACACAGTAGGTGCTCAATAAATACTTAATAAATGAAGGCATTCCTTGAATCATCCACTCATGCAAGGAGTTCCTGGGCACCTACTTTCTACCAGGTACTTAACTAGGCCCTGGAGAGAGGAAATTCAAGGAGCCCAGGCCCAACGAGACTGCCGCATACGCTAGTCACTTAATAAAAAGCGGTGCGTGCAGTGGAAGAAAGTGCCTGGGAGCAAAGAGGAGGCAGCCCCTATCCCAGCTGAGTCCTCCAGCCGAGGGGCTGGGGTCTGCAGGTACAGGGAGCAGTGAGTGCGGGAGCCAGGGGCCCTTAGAAACTGCTTAGAAACTCGTCAGGGGGCCAGGACGAAGCCCAGAGCTGGACATCCATGTTCAGTAAGTCAGCTGGCCCAGGATCTGCCCCTCTCCTGCGTGAACCTCCAAGAGGGTGCAGATGGAGAGTGTCAGCGACCCCCCGCTCCCCACAGGCTGAGGCCAAATCCCCAGGGCTATGAATGGGGCCTGAGAAGCCCTGGGGGTGGGACTGGTCCATGCAGGCTCCCGCGTTTGCCCTTGTACCTGTCAGCCAGAGCCAGGGCCTCAGGGTCTGTGGGGGGGATCACAAAACAGACGGCAGGAGCAATCAGCTTGTTCCCAGCGCTGTCCATGAGCTCCCAGCTCTCCCCGTTGTTCTTCTGCAGGGTGTAGCTGTAGCCCCGCGAGATCAGGCCCTGGCGGGGGCAGGCCAGAGTCAGGATCCCGGGGGGGGGCCCTGAGGGCCTGGGAGCCCGGTCACCATCTCACCCCGGACTCTTGGACCTGGGGAGCCCTGGCTCATCACTTGGACCCTCCCCGTAGAGTGGGGAGGGGCATGCAGGAGAAGCACATATGTTGAGGCTGCTGGCCCAGCAACCCACCTCCATTTCCCTTTGGGGAAACTTCCCTCCCAAATCCCAGTCCCTGTGGTCTCTCTCCATTCCCAAGCTCCAGATGGACACGTGACTTGGACCTGGCCAATGAGAGACTGGCATTCCCCAGCCACAGTCATTGGTATAGGGTGGACACTGGCGTTCCCAGCCACAGTGATTGGTGTACGGTGGACACGTGACTCACAGTGGGCCAATGAGAACCTGGCCTGGGACCTCTGAGGCGGGGCTGGGATTGCCAAGCTGGTGGAACACAAAGCCAGAGCAGCCGAGGTGGGGGTGGCATAGGGGTGCCAGTCGGCCTCCACGAGGGGAAGGGTTGGCAGAGTGACACCAACCACGGAGACAGGCACAGGCTCCTGAGAACAGCACCTGAGGCCCCGGATCCAACCATGTTACCCTAAAGGCTTTGTAGTGATGCGAACAGAGGAGCTGGCCCCGCGCACCTGCTCCCCCTCAAAGTCACAGAGTGCTTCCACCGGGATGGGCTTGAGCGGAGTCTCCCGGCGGTACTTGAGGGGCACCACCTGCTGGCCTCGCTTCTGCAGCCCCCGCACCACGTCCTCATACTTGTCCAGCACCTTCTCCTGGTCCTGGAGAGAACGGGGTCAGGGGCCCGGTTGAGACCAACAGCCTTTCCCCTGGTGGGAGGACGCCGAGCTGGGTTCAGCAGGTGGGGTGCTGTGGAGGGGCCTGTACAGGGCTGAGGGCAGGCATGATGTAGAGGGGTCCCCCGCCCCCAGGGCCAGCAGGGGTCCTGGGCCATCGCTCACATCCAGCTCCCGCAGCAAGAGCTCAATCTGGTACCGGTCCTTGAAGTCAGGGCCGTATTTCTGGTTCAGGTCCGAGTCCACCTTGCGCAGCAGCTCCTGAGCGTCCTTCATGTCTTTGTGAAACTAGGGGAAAAGGTGGCTCTGTTACAGCCAGGAAACCACTAGAAGCACCTGGGCTTCTGTCCGAGGCTTCAAGCTCATCCCTCAGGCGGGGCTGGGCCTCCGGTTCACCTGGAGTCCAGCATGGGACCCTGTGCTGAGCCTGAGGCTCCTCTGCGTGGAGACAGCCCCACCCTCCCTGAGCTGGCTCCTTAGGGGCCTCACTGGGAGAAGCCAGGTCCCTTCCCACCCATACACGAGATGCCACCTCTGTGACATGTTTTCTTGGATATATCAGTAAGTCTTGAGGTGTCTTTGATGCAATTCCTCTCTCTGTGCTAGGAACACCCAGACTTAATACTATAGCTTCTTTCTAGGTTTTGATAATAGCCTCCCCTTCTTGTTCTCGAAAATTCTCTTGCCCATTCTTCAGTCTATCAACTCTTGGTCACCGTCAGCTATCCCCTGGGCTGAGCACCTGGGCTGCAGCCATGAACAGGACCTGAAGCCCTCACCGTGCGGCTCAGTGAATGAGGAGTGACACGGCGTCGCCCACATCCAGCTTTCCCCAGACACCTCAATCCTAAGAATTACCTACAGCTTCTTAAGAACTCTCATTCCTCTGGAAACAGACAAGTGCCCAGCCACAGATGAGTGGATAAACACAGTGGTCTAGCCATACAATAGGATATGATTCAGCCATAAAAAGGGGTGAAGCACTGAAAATGCTACAACACGGATGAACCCGGAAAACATAATGCTCAGTGAGAGAAGCCAGACACAAAAGGGCAGAGACTGCATGATCCCACTGATTCTTCATATTCGTTCTAGATGTGAAACATCTGGAACAGGCAAGTCCATAGAGACAGCAAGAAGACCAGAGGTGACCTGGGGCTGGAGGAGTGGGAATGGAAAACTTACTGCCTAATGAGTACAGGATTTTTTTTTTTTTTTGAGGCGGAGTCTCACTCTGTCGCCCAGGCTGGAGTGCAATGGCGCAATCTCAGCTCACTGCAACCTCTGCCTCCTGGGTTCAAGCAGTTCTCCTGCCTCAGCCTCCCATCTGGGACTACGGATATGGGCCACCACACCTGGCTAACTTTTGTATTTTTAGTAGAGATGGGGTTTCATCATGTTGGCCAGGCTGGTCTTGAACTCCTGACCTCAGGTGATCCACTCGCCTCGGCTTCCCAAAGTGCTGGAATTACAGGCATGAGCTACTGTGCCCAGCCAGGGTATAGGGTTTCTGTTTGAGGTGATGGAAAGTTTTACAAGTAGATGGTGGTGATGGTTGCAAAACATTGCGAGTGCAATGAATGCCACTGAATTGTACACTTAAAAATGGCAAACTGGCCGGGTGCGGTGGCTCACGCCTGTAATCCCAGCACTTTAGGAGGCCGAGGCGGGAGGATCACCTGAGGTCAGGAGTTCGAGACCAGCCTGACCAACATGGCGAAACCCCGTCTTTACTGAAAATACAAAAATTAGCTGGGTGTTGTGGTGGGCACTTGTAATCCCAGCTGTTCAGGAGGCTGAGGCAGGAGAATCACTTGAACCCGGGAGGCGGAGGCTGCAGTGAGCTGAGATGGCACCACTGCACTCCAGCCTGGGTAACAAGGGCAAGACTCTCTCAAAAAAAAAAGAAAAAAAAAAGGCAAATTTTGTTTTATGTATCTGCATGTATATTATAGATTTTACCAAAATTAAAACCCCACACACTCACCCTGGGCCCCATGTGACCTGGGGAATCAGACTCTGGCCCTGGTCCCCAGGGAAGATGGACAGGGGCCGGCAAGCTTGGGACATGTGTGCACACGCCATCAGAAGCATGGGTGCCGGGGGCCTGGGATGGCTGCCCCGCAAGGCTCCTGGACCAAGCAGCACGAGGCCACACATGAGCCAGGTAGGCACTGAGCACTCTCCGAGAGTAGCACCCCTGGTGCTGGGGGGACTCCCAGGAGAGGTAGGTACCTGGTGGTAGTCCTCCATGTACTTGAGGTGGCTCTCCTCACAGATGAGCAGGTTCAGGTACTCCTTCCAGTCTGCGTGCACAGCCTCCATGTGCGCCTGCCAGGAAAAGAAGGGGCTGGTCACCACTGGGCAGGTACCGCAGACACCAAGGGAGGGACTGCTGGGATTTTGGGCTGGGGCATGGTGGGGGAGGGAGGCATCTGGCATCTGTCTGGGTGTGGCTACCACAGAGGTAGCCAGCTTCTGCTCAGGGGTGGGAGGAGGAGAGAGGGGTCACGTCAAGAAGCCAAACAGGGATGCCACGTATGGATGCCCAGGCTGTGCGGTGCACAAGGGACAAGTGGGGGCTGTGTCTGCCTAAAGTGGTGCCTCCAGCAAATCTGTACAAAGGCACCGTCATGGACCGAGCCGTGTCCCACCAAATCCATGACCCTGGCCAGGCATGGTGGCTCATGCCTGTAATTGCAGCACTTTGGGAGGCCGAGGCGGGCGGATCACCTGAGGTCAGGAGTTTGAGACTAGCCTGGCCCACATGTTGAGGCCCTGTCTCTACTAAAAATACAAAAATTAGCTGGGTGTGGTGGTGTGCGCCTGTAGTCCCAGCTGCTCAGGAGGCTGAGGCAGGAGAATTGTTTGAACCCGGGACGTGAAGGTTGCAGTGAGCCAAGGTTACACCACTGCACTCCAGCCTGGGCAATAACAGCAAAACTCCATCTCAGGCGGGGTTGGTGGGATTGTGGGGGTTGGGAAGAATGCGACCTTATTTGGGAATAAGATCTTTGCAGATGTCATTAGTTAAGGATCCTGAAATTAGGGTGAGCCCTAAATCCATTGACTGACATCCTTATAAGAAGAGAGGACACAGAGAGACATGGGGAGAGAAGGCCATGTGAAGACGGAGGAAGGGACTGGAATGATGCAGCCACAAGCCAAGGGCTGCTGGCAACCCCCAGAAGCTGGAAGAGCAAGGAAGGCACATGTCCTGGAGCTTCCAGAGGGAATGAGGCCCTAAGACACCTTGATTTCAGACTTACAGCCCACAGACCTCTGAGAGAATGAATTTCTGTTGTTTAAAGCCACTAAGTTTGTTTTAACTTGTTGCAGCAACTTCAGGAAACTAATACAGACCCCACAGGGGCTTCAGAAGTTCAGGGGCTGAGGGCAGAGGTGTCAACGGATCAGGATAAATGGAGGAGGCAGAGTCAGACACAGCAAGATACAGACAGACAGACACAAGACGCAGCTTGCAGGACCCCCAGCTCCGGGGTCAGCCCGAGCTTCAGGCGGCCCACAGGCAAAGGCTGACCAGAAGCCACCCTGGGGGAGGTGTCTGCTCTCGGGGTGCACGAACCTCAATGGAGTTCCTCCCGGGGTGCTCGGCCGCCAGCAGCTGGTCGCCCTCACTGTGCAGTTTGTTGATTCTCTCCTCTTTGGCCTCCAGGTTCCGGTTGATGAAATTCTGCAGTGGGGGGCAGTGGAGGGGCCTCAGTGCCCAGCCTGGCGGTCCCATGCTCCTTCCAGGGCTGCCTCCTCCCTGGCGCCCCAGGTCCCCCGCACCCACCTCATACTGGCGCCGGCGGCTGGGGTAGTCGAGGTTGCGGTCACTCCAGTCGTACTGCATGCGGCCCTTGGCCTGCTGGTCCAGCCAGTACAGCTCATTGGTGCAGCGCTGCATGTAGTCCTGCAGCGAACTCAGGTGCTGCTGCCGGGCCTGTGATGCTGCCTGAAGGGGCCGGGGCAAGGACAGGGCTGCGTCCTCAGCCCACTGCCACTGCTCCTTTCTTCCCCACCTCCTGCAGGGCCCAGCTATGGCCGGCCTGAGGACAAGCCCAGCTTAGCCACGTCCAGGCCAGGCCCCCTTAGACAAGTCACCTGAGCCCCTGAAACTCATTCATTCATTCATTCAGCAAATATTTACTGAGCATCTACTACGCGCTGGACATGGCTCCAGGCACTGGGGATACAGCAGTGAACGAATCACACAAAACCCTTACATTTTTCTGAAGGCTTAGTTTGCCCGTCTGTAAATGGGGATGATGACAGTCCTGACCTCACAGGGCACAGAGACTGGCATATAGTTGGTGCTCAACAAACATCAGTAACTATAGCTTCTACTTTTATCTGTATCATGATCATCTTATAGAGGGCTGGAAGGAAAGCACCACTTTACGTCTGAGAAGCGGGGGTGCAAGGGAAAGGAGGGATGTTTGCATTTTGGTACATGGGGCCCTCCACAAGCCAGCACCACGCGACGAACTTCTGCAACATTGACTCATTTCGTCCTCAAAGCGACCCTATGAGACAGGAACACGTAGGAACTCCATTTTGCAGATGAGGAAACTGAGGCTCCCAGAGGCTAAGTAACTCGCTCAAGGTGTCACCACTAACAGTAAGGAGCAGAGGCAGCATGGCTCCTTACAGCGACGCAATGCTGCCTCTGTATTCTCTGAGATGTCTGAAACATTGGCAACAAGGAAGCATTTGCATAACACTCATGCAATTTTTAAAAGAATGCATTCTTTAAAGGTTTGGGAAGGAAAATGGAAAGCTGTTTTTGTATAGAAAGCAAGTGGCATCATACTTAGCACACAGCAGATACTTAATAAAGAAATAAGCAGGACAGGCTGTACCCCTGGGGTCTGTTAGGGCTTTCCCTGAACAACCAGGGCAGACCTGGCAGCTGCTCAGGAAGAGGCTGGGGCACATCTCTTCCCACTTCAACCCCTCTCCTGATTGAAACGTTTACTGCACGGCTTTTTTTTTTTTTTTTTTTTTTTTTTTTAGACAGGGTTTTACTCTGTTTCCCAGGCTGGAGTGGAGTGGCACGATCTCAGCTCATTGCAGCCTCCGCCTCCTGGGCTCAAGTGATCCTCCCACTTCAGCCTCCCAAGTAGCTGGGACCACAGGCATGCCACCAAGCCCAGCTCATTTTTAAAGTTTTTGTAGAGCTGGAGTCTCACTATGTTGCCCAGGTTGGTCTCAAACTCCTGGGTTCAAGTGATCCTCCTGCCTCTCCCTCCCAAAGTGCTAGGATTACAGGCGTGAGTCACCGTGCCCTGCTGTCTGTGTCATTTTTAAAAGAATACATCCTTATCCCCCCGACTCCGAGCTTCCCATCCTCTCCTCTCCCCACGAGGCCTTTCCCCCAGAGAGCTCCTCACCAGCAGCTTCTGGTGCTTGGCCCGGAGTTCGCTGTTCTGCTCCTGATGACAGAGCCGAGGGCGTGGGTCAGGGCCAGGACGCAGGCGCAGCCCCTCCATCCCTGGGTCCCCACCACACCAGCACACGCCCCACCTTGTCCCCGTCCTTGGCCAGGTGGGGCCCGATGGCCTTGACCTCGTTGTGGAAGATGTTATGCTCCTCCACTTGGTGGTCCACCAGCGGCAGGTCAGTCCCAAAGCTCTGGCTGCTCAGCTTGTCCTGGCCGGGAGGGCAGAGAAGCAATAGGGAGAGGGTGGGCTGAGGGCTGGGACGTGCGGCCACCCCAGGAGCCTTGGGGGTGGGCATGATGGTGCTCTCTTTTTCACAGGGCCCCGCAGAGCCACAGGGAGATGCCGGCCACACCTTCAACCCTGAAGTTCCGCTTGCTGAGCACTGGCCCATGTCATCTTTCATCTCACAGAGCCTCAGAGGTCCACATGGTTACTGTCCCATCTCTCAGATGAGGACACAGAGGCTGAGGCTGAGTGAGGACAAGTCACCTGCCCATGGTCACGCCACTAACACTGGGGAAGCTGGCCAGGCATGGTGGCTGATGCGGGTCATCCAGGGACTTTGGGAGGCCAATGGGGGCGGATCGCTTGAGCCCAGGAGTTTGAGACCAGCCTGGCCAATGTAGCGAAGCCCTGTCTCTTCAACAATATAAAAAATTAGCCAGGTGTGGTGGCGTGCACCTGTAATCCCAGCTACTTGAGAGGCTGAGGTGGGAGGATCACCTAAGCCTGGGAAGTTGAGGCTACAGTGAGCCATGATCACGCCACTGTATTCCAGCCTGGGAGACAAAGTGAGACCTTGTCTCAAAAATTAATAAATAAATAAATAAATAAAAATTAAAACTGGGGAAGCTCAGGAGTTTGAGACCAGCCTGGCCAATGTGGCAAAGCCCCGTCTTTATAAAAATATAAAAAATTAGCCAGGTGTGGTGGTGTGCACCTGTAATTCCAGCTACTTGGGAGGCTGAAGTGGGAAGATCACCTAAGCCTGGGAAGTTGAGGCTGCAGTGAGCTGTGATCATGCCACTGCACTCTAGCCTGGGCGACAGAGTGAGACCTTGTCTCAAAAATAAATAAATAAATACATACATACATACATACATACATACATAAATACATAAATAAAATTGGGGAAGCTGAGGCTTGAACCCAGGACACCTAGCTGCAGTGGCTGTGTGCTTCTCTGTGGCAAGGGCCCAGGAAAGGGAGTGACAGGCCAGAAGACTGGCCGCTCCTGCCCCAGCCTCTCCACAAAACGTCACCAGGACCCCAACATGCCAGGGCTGGAAAGTGGGACCCAGGAGCAGCAGCAAGGTGTGGCTGACAGGGGACAGAGTCCGAATCTCCACCGCTTGAGCTGTGTGACCCTGACTTCGTGCTGCACTTCTCTGAGCCTCACTCTTCTCATGGGCACATTGGAAAATCATCAGGACCATGACTGTCTCCCTGCCCATTACATGGCTAGGCTCTCCCTGCACACGCACGGCCCCCTCCCCAGCTGAAGCCCTGGAGCCGGCGGCCCCGTCCAGGCCATACCAGCTTCTCCTCCACCAGTGCTGCCCAGTTGACCTGTGGATCCACTTCCTTCACTGCCAGGCTGTAGATCTGCCTGTGTTTCCCACGCAGGTTGGTCACACGCTCCTTCAGCTGGCGGATACTGATGGGAGAGAGGCTGCTCGCTTAGTAGTGGGGCTGGTTGGCACTGCCTGTACCCCAGGAGGGCCCCCTCCCACCCAGACCCTGGCCTCAGTGTCCTGGAAGGACACAGTGGCCATATGGCCTTGGGTTCCAGATAATCACTGCATCCTCTCACCCCTCCTCCCGTGCATTTTTTTTTTTTTTTTTTTTTTTTTGAGACAGAGTCTTGCTCTGTCACCCAGGCTGGAGTACAATGGCACGATCTCAGCTCATGGCAACCTCCGCCTCCCAGGTTCAAGCAATTCTCCTGCCTCAGCCTCCAGAGTACCTGGGATTACAGGCATGTGCCACCTCACCTGGCTAATTTTGTATTTTTAGTAGAGACGGGGTTTCACCATGTTGGTCAGGCTGGTCTTGAACTCCTGACCTCAGGTGATCCGTCCACTTCGGCCTCCCGAAGTGCTGGGATCACAGGCGTGAGCCACCATGCCTGGCCCTACCCACTTTCCTTCAACCTTCCTTCCCCCATCAGAGTTTCCTGAGGGCCTACTATGTGCCCAGAACCATAGAAAGTTCTGGAATAAGCAGGAAGGATCTTGTTTTCTGGAGTCTGCCATCCAGCAGGGCCCACGGTGTGGTGCATGCCATGCCAAGGACAAGTGCCGACGGTCGTGGGGCACTGAGAGAGCCCTGCCCTTGCTGGGGTGGAGGTGGGGCATGGGACAAGGCAGGAGTCAGCAGGGCTGATTCATCCATGATAAACTGAACTGGGAGTCGTGAGCCAAGGAAGCCAGGGATAGGGCAGCAGGCAGCAGGAGAGCTTGCTCAAAAGCTCACGGGTCAGCCTGGTGGCTCCAGAACAAGGGGGATATCAACACCCTGAGCCTCCCTTTCCCCAACTACAGAACAGGGTCATGGAGAGGATCATGTGAGGCTGGGTGCGGTGGCTCATGCCTGTAATCCCAGCACTTTAGGAGGCCGAGACAGGTGGATCACCTGAGGTCTGGAGTTTGAGACCAGCCTCACCAAGATGGAGAAACCCTGTCTCTACCAAAAATACAAAAATTAGCCGGGCATGGTGGTGCAAGCCTGTAATTCCAGCTACTTGGGAGGCTGAGGCAAGAGAACTGCTTGAACCGGGGAGGCAGAGGTTGCGGTAAGCCAAGATTGTGCCATTGCACTCCAGCCTGGGCAACAAGAGCAAAACTATGTCTCAAAAAAAAAAAAAAAAGGATCATGTGAAGCCTTTGGCACCTGCCTGGCACCTAGTTAGCCCTTGATAACCCCTGACTTGGGCTCCCAAATGCTGAACAGGACCCCCTGCCCTGGCCCATAGCCCCCGATGGCTCCCCTGGGGTAAGAAGCCGAAGGGACCTACTCCTCGGCGATCATGTCCCCCTGTGGGTGCTTCATGTGTTTGGCAATGGCCGCATCCGCCTCTAGCACATAGAGTAGCTTCTCAGAGTCCAACACCTTCTGCAGGGTCACGTCCCGGTGCTCAGGCTGCCGACCCTCCTGCAGCCGAGCCAGATCCTGTGAGGGTCACAAGAGAGGGGACAATGAACAGGAGCCGAGAGCGGGCACGGTGGCAATGGGAGGGGTGGGAGGAAAGGGGTCAGCAGGGTGCTCCCCTTCTTTCCCTTTGAATAACGTCTTCCAGGCTTGTCCAGATGGAGCGCAGTCGGTAGTTTCTAAGACAGTAGGTTTCTAATCACAGTGGTTAATTCACTGTGTCAATATTCGAGAAGCCTGGCTGTGAGTCTACACCATGCTAGGTCCTGGGGATGAATCCCTGAGGGATCCCCAGTCCTGCAGGGGAGGCAGTGACATGTCAGTGAGGGGACTGAGTGCAGGTTGGCTGACGCTGGGGCACTCAGAGGCGGCCACCAGTCCCTTCCCCTAGCTGGGTGTCAGCATTCCCATCTCTATAATGGGCATAAGGAAAATACCTGCTTGTGAAGTGAACTGAGAAATACCACTTAGCAACAAAGAGCAGGAACTATGGACCGTGCTCCATCCGAACAAGGCTGGAAGACGTTATTCAAAGGCAAAGAAGCCAGACAGAGCCTACATGGTGTGGGATCCATTGATGTGACGTGTCCCAAACAGGCAAGTCCAGAGAGACAGAACGTCTCTATCTCTTAGTGGTTGCCTGGGGCAGGGCTGGGAAGAGACATTAACCGTAAATAGGCACAAGAGATCTTGCATGGGATGAAAATATTCTGAAACTGATTCATGGGCGTGGTTCCGCCCCTTGCTAAAGTTACTCAAAATCATTGACTTGTACACTTGCAGTGGGAGCCTTTTTTAAGTGAAATATGTCTCCATAAAGTTGTTTTTAAAAAAGAAAAAGCAAAAGGAAGAAAAACGAGAAATACACAGGGGTGACATGGTGCCTGGTACGAAGTAAAGACTTGGCTTCCTCTTGGAGGAAGAAAATGTGTCAAGAGTGTCTTTGCCTGGCTAAGTCTGGAAGGGCTGAAGGAACAGGCCTGACTCCTCAGAGGGTTGGAGGTGAGGCTGATGTCTCGAAAAGCCGATGGAGGCCAGGCACACTGGCTCATACCTGTAATCTTAACACTTTGGGAGGCTGAGGCAGGAGGATTACTTGAGCCCAGGAGTGCAAGACCAGCGTAGGCAATATAGTGAGACCCCATTTATTAAAAAATATTTTTAAAAGGTAGCTGGGTGTGATGGCATGCACCTATAGTCTTAGCTACTCATGAGGCTGGGGCAGGAGAATCATCTGAGTCCAGGAGTTCAAGGCTGCAGTGAGCTAAGACTGCACTACTGCACTCCCGCCTCGGCGACAGAGCGAGACCCTACCTCAAACCAACCAATCCAAAAAGCCAATGGAACCAGGCATCCCCCAACCCTGGGGTAGGCTGGCCCATTAATTACAACAAAACATCAGCTTCTTGACTTGGAGTGGAATTTTTTTATTTTATTTTTTTATTTTTGAGATGGAGTCTCACTCTGTCGCCCAGGCTGGAGTACAGCGGCATGATCACGGCTCACTGCAAGCTCCACCTCCCAGATTCACGCCACTCTCCTGCCTCAGCCTCCTGAGTAGCTGGGACTACAAGCGCCCGCCACCATGCCTGTATAATTTTTTTGTATTTTTAGTAGAGACGGGGTTTCACCGTGTTAGCCAGGATGGTCTCGATCTCCTGACCTCATGATCCACCCACCTTGGCCTCCCAAAGTGCTGGGATTACAGGCGTGAGCCACTGTGCACGGCCTACTTGGAGTGGAATTTTATTCACTCCATTATCACCAGCTTCCCTGAGCTGCAGATCAAAGATTAATTTCGCAAAAGGAGGAAGTCCATTAATCATTGCCTAATTCGTGAAGGTGCCCAGTGGGAATGCAAGTTCTCTCAAAACACTGGCAGAGACAGAAAGAGAATATCTAGCTGGGGGAGGCTAGTGTTCAAAAGTTCAAAGTCGGGCAGAACTGATCGATGGTGAGAGAGATCAGCATAGGGTTGACCCCTGAGGGATATCAACTGGGGAGAAGGCCCAGGAGCTTTCTAGACAGTTCTCCATCTAGTCCCAGACAGTGGTTATCTGGGTATCTACTGATGCAAAAATTCACCCAGGTGAAGTCTTCGAATGTAGACACTTCTCTACAGTTTGTGTAAGTTATACCTTAATAAAAAAAGTTTTTTAAAGTCATAGGGGCCGGGTGCAGTGGCTCACGCCTATAATCCCAGCACTCTGGGAGGCCCAGGCGGGAGGATTGCTTGAGCTCAGGAGTTGGAGACCAGCACCGGCAACATAGTGAGACCCTATCTCTAAAAAAAAAAAAAAAAAAATACAAAAATTAGCCAGGCACAGTAGCATGCGCCTGTAGTCCCAGCTACTTGGGAGGTTGAGGTGGGAGTATTGCTTGAGCCCAGGAGGTTGAGGCTTCAGTGAGTCGTGATTGCGCCACTGCACTCCAGCCTAGGTGACAGAGCAAGACCCTGTCTCAATAAAAATAAAAATAAAAAATTATAGGGACTGATATATCTAAAAAATCACACACATACACGGACAGATACGTGATAAAGTCAACTCAGCAGACGTTCCTTGTAGGATCAGGTGGTGGGATATGGGTGTTCGCTATACAGTGTTCTGCGTGTTTAGCATTTGAATAAATGTGTGATGCAGTGTATGATTCTGTTTATGCGAAATATCCAGAATAAATAAATGCACAGAGACAGAAAGCAGATTAGTGGCTGCCAGGGGGAAAGAGGAGGTGGGGAGTAACTGTTAAGGGTGTGAGGTTTCACTTTGGGGTAAGGGAAATGTTTTGGAACTAGATCGAGGTGATGGTTGTATAACATTGTGGATGTACTAAATGCCACTGAATTGTACACATTACATGGTTAATTTTATGTTATGTGAATCTCCCCTCAATTAAAAAAAATGAAAAATTCAAGAGAACTTCTGGGAAATGAAATAAATAGTAGGATCTTTAGCAAAATGAAAATAAGAAAAAGATTGTGTGATTCATGTCGTCTTCAAAGCCTAGCTTCTTTTTTCAAGTGGGTTCAGTTGAAGTTAAAAAAAATAGGGTGGGCGCGGTGGCTCACGCCTTTAATCCCAGCACTTTGGGAGGCCGAGGCGGGCGGATCACGAGGTCAGGAGTTCGAGACCAGCCTGGTCAATGTGGTAAAACCCCGTCTCTACCTAAAAATAAATAAATAAATTAGCTGGGCATGGTGGTGTGTGCCTGTGGTCCCAGCTATTTGGGAGGCTGAGGCAGAAGAATCACTTGAACCCGGGAGGTGGAGGTTGCAGTGAACCGAGATAGCACCACTGCACTCCACCCTGGGCGACAGAGTGAGACTGTCTCAAAAAAAAAAAAAAAAAAAAAAGAAAGAAAGAAAAAATTGCTCAGGCCAAGCACACAGTGGCTCACGCCTGTAACCCCAGCACTTTGGG
This sequence comes from Nomascus leucogenys, assembly GCF_006542625.1. Taxonomy (NCBI): domain Eukaryota; kingdom Metazoa; phylum Chordata; class Mammalia; order Primates; family Hylobatidae; genus Nomascus; species Nomascus leucogenys. Next base: position 98,207,116 of record NC_044398.1, on the reverse strand, counting down.
ACGCTGAGGCAGGAGGATGGCTTGAGGCCAGGAGTTCAAGACCAGCCTGGACAACATAGCAAGGACCTCTGTCTCTGCAAAAAAAATAAAATAAAATAAAAATGGTTCAAAATTACCTGTTTTGAGTCAATACTCCAGGGAAATAAAATGAGGTTAAACCCTTTTCCTTCTTTCTCCCTCTCTCTCTCTCTCACACACACACAAAGGTCAAACAGATATACACCAATATGTTAATAGCCAATAGATACCTCTGGTGGTGGAATTCTACGTGATTGACTTTATTGACTGATTGATCGACTGAGGCAGGGTCTTCCTCTGCTGCCCAGGCTGGAGTGCAGTGGTGTGATCTCAGCTCACTGCAGCCTCAACCTCCCGGGCTTAAGTGAGCCTCCCGCCTCAGCCTCCCAAGGAGCTGGGACTACAGGCACACACACCACCACACCTGGCAAATTTTTCATATTTTTTGTAGAGATGAGGTTTCACCATGTTGCTCAGCTTGTCTCAAACTCCTGGGCTCAGGTGATCTGCCTGCCTAGGCCTCCCAAAGTGCTGAGATTACAGGTGCGAGCCACCGCGCCCGGCTCATGATTTTAATTCACTTTGTTATGCTTGTTTATCCGTCCTGAAATGTGTGCGATGAACACATATTATTTTTATTATGAGGGAAAAAGAGACACATCCCCAAAAGATGTTTTCCATTTAAGAAAGAAAAAAATCCACCACCACAGGGGGCCTCGGATGGCAGAGGATGTAACTGCAAATGACAAGGGAAGCTGATGGGAGGGAACAGGTGTGGGGTGGCCAGGCAGAGGCCAGGGAGGCAGGAGGTGGAGGCCCAGGGGGGTGTGGAGGGCGGGGCCCCAGGCAGGAGGCCAGGGCAAGGCCCACTCCTGGGGCCCCTGCAGGGGACAGCTGGTGGAAAAGAACAGAGTCTCCACTTACCTGCCCCCTGCACCCCCGTGGACTGTGCCCACCCCAGCCCACCCACACCCTTGGGTCTCTAGGCTGCTGTGGACAGGCCTTCAGAGGGTGGGCAACTGGGCCAGCAGGGGCAGCCAGGGGGGTTGGATACCTATGGCTGGGCCTGGGGACAGCAGAGTGGCCGGGCAGACCTTGATCTCCCTCCTGACCTCCCCACCCTCAGCCTCCCACTCCTTTGGTCCCATCTTTTTTTTGAGACAAAGTCTTATTGTATTGACCAGGCTGGAGTACAGTGGCACGATCTTGGCTCATTGCAACCTCCGCCTCCTGGGTTCAAGTGATTCTCCTGCCTCAGCCTCCTGAGTAGCTGGGATTATAGTATGCACCATCGCACCCAGCTAATTTTTGTATTTTTAGTAAAGATGAGGTTTCACCATATCGGCCAGTCTGGTCTCAAACTCCTTACCGCAAGTGATCTGCCCACCTCGGCCTCACAAAGTACTGAGATTACGGCAGCGTGAGCCATTACGCACCTGGCCTGGTCCTACCTCTTAGTCGCCTCCCGCATAGGAACGCCGGATGAAATACAGATCACCAGTTACACTTGAATTTCAGATAAACAACAAATAATGCTTTAGCATAAGCCTTTCCCTAATAATACATGGGCTTTCCTCTTACTAAAACATGATCTGTGTTCTGAAATTCAAATGTAACTGGGCATCTCGTATTTTATTTGCTAAATCTGGTAACTCCACCTCCAGGCCGATGCTGGCACCATCTCTGTCACTGACTCGTCACCCCAGCCCCTTTTGCACCTCAGCTGCTCCAGGCTACAAAACAGGCATCAACCCAATCGCAGCGGGCTGACGCTGGTGGAAGGTTCGAAGAGAAGGTGACCATTCCAGCGGCTCGTGAGTCCCGCAGGGTACAGAGGCCTCATGCCGTTGAGTCCACCGGCCAGTTGTTATCCCTATGTTACAGAAAGGGAAACTGAGGCACAGAGAGGGGAAAGTGATTTGCCCAGCTATTTTATCTCTCTTCTCCAAAGAAGGCGGAGGAAGACCTGCACCCTGAGTGCTGGCAGCAATAGGATGTGCAGTGAGAATGATATTGACGATAATAGCCCTGCACTATACCTGCATAATCTCATTTAATCTTTACAACCACCCTGCCAGATGGGAACCATCGCTCCTGCCTGCTTAGAGAGAATCTCGTTCATGGGGAGGTGGGATGACTCACTTGTCCAAGGTCACCCAGCAAGGACAAGGCTGGGCTGTTTCCCTAGAGCCTGACCCCATGGCACTCCTCCAGGCAGGAGACGCTTTGCACACGGCCCAGGAAGCGGGAGGAACTTAGTATCCGGCAGGCACTCCTATTAACGACAGTGGCCAGGTTCCTCTCACAGACCAGGGCTTCCTGACCTCGGCACCCCTGCCCTACAGCGCACGGTAGGGTGTTCAGCAGCATCCCTGTCTCCCCTCCCCAACTGGACGCCAGGAGCACCTTCCTTCCAAGCAGGGACAACCAAAATGTCTCTGCATGTTCCCTGGGGGCCAGAATCACCCCTGGGTGAGAATCACCAATTCCAAACAGATCCTGGTCCTGAACAGGGCTGGCAGCACGGGGTACCGGGTGGGAGTGGGGGCACTCACACTCTGCAACTTGGCCTCTGTGTCCACGATGTTCTTTTCCACCTGGTCGGCATTCTTCTGCAGCTGCTCGATCAGCTCCGAGAGCTCCTTGTTAGAGATGCTGCGGGCAGAAGCCGAGGGGAGATGGGCGGGGTGCCTGGTGGGTGGGGGCTGTGTCCCCACCAGCACCCCATCCTCCGGCTGGCCCCAGCCCCACGCTCTGAGCAGGAGCTGCCCACAGAGCCTTTGAGGTAGTTGGGCTGTTCCCATAGGGCAACATCACTAAAGCCACAGAGACAAGGCAGCGCCCGGCAGGGGGTCAGCCTCCATTTTTTTTTTTTTTTTAATTTTTTTTGAGATGGAGTCTTACTCTGTCACCCAGGCTACAGTGCAGTGGCGTGATCTCAGCTTACCGCAACCTCCACTTCCTGGGTTCAAATGATTCTCATGCCTCAGCCTCCCCACTAGCTGGGATTACAGGCACGCACCACCAAGCCTGGCTAATTTTTGTATTTTTAGTGGAGACGGGGTTCCACCATGTTGGCCAGGCTGGTCTTGAACTCCTGACCTCAAGTGATCCGCCTGCCTCGGCTTCCCAAAGTGCTGGGATTACAGGCATGAGCCACCACGCCCAGAGCCTCCACTTTGATCATTCTCTCTAATGCTTTTATTTTTTATTTGTATTCATTCATTCATTCATTCATTCATTTTATTGAGATAGAGTCTCACACTCTTGCCCAGGCTGGGGTGTAGTGGCACAGTCATGGCTCACTGCAGCCTCTATCTCCCAGGCTCAAGCAATCCTCCCAGCCCAGCTTCCCAGGGAGCTGGGACTACAGGCACATGCCACCACTCCTGCATAACTTTGACATTTCTTTTGGTATACAGGGGGTTTCACCATGTCACCCAGGCGGGTCTCGAACTCCTGAGCTCAAGCAATTCGTCCATCTCGGACTCCCAAAGTGCTGGGATTACAGATGTGAGCCACCAGGCCCCGCCTACATATTTTTTTGGTGAGAGATAGGCTCTCACTCTGTCACCCAGGCTGGAGTGCAGTGGCGTGATCATAGTTCACTATAGCCTCGAACTCCTGAGCTCAAGCAATCCTCCTACCTCCGCCTCCCGAGTAGCTGGGACCACTGGCACCACCAGCACACCCAGCTTCTAATGCTTCTATTTTGCCATGTTGGCAAAACGCACCATATTTTAAACATTGGCCATACCGTAAAATTCACCTGTTTAAAGTACACAGTCACTGGTTTTTAGTACTACATATTCAGAATTGTGCAACCATCACCATTATCTCATTCCAGACATTTTTCTCACCCCAAAGCTCCACACCCACAAGCTGTCACTCCCGATTCCCCACCCCCTCCAGCTCCTGGCAACCAGGAATTTACTTTCTCTATGGATTTGCCTATTCTAGACATTTCATATAAATAGAATCACACAACACGTGGCCTTTTGCGTCTGCCTTCTCAGCATAATGTTTTCAAGCTTCATGCATATTGCAGCATCTATTAGAACTTCATTCTTTTTATGGCTGAATAATATTCCATCACGTGGCTACTTCACATTTTGCTTATTCATTCAACAACTGACAACCATCTGGGCCGTTTCCACCTTTGGGCCATCGTGAGAATCACGCTGCTATGAACGTTCGGGAACAAGCTTTTGTTTGAGCGGTCTTATTTTTAATTACCCGATATTTTTCTTTCAACCTACTCATTTTATTTTAGAGTTAAATAAATGTGTTTACGAAGGTAACTTCTCTCTCCATTTTAAACAGAAAATCAGAAGCCCTCACCATGAGTGAATTAGCTGCCAAAATAAATTTCATGGCAACGCAGTGGCACTGGGTTCCGTGGTGACACTGGGCTGCCCACTGTTACAAGTCAGGAGGTGTGACAGCCGTGGGGGCACCAGGCCCAGCCTTTCTCTTGATCTTCTCAGAGAGCCTGAAAGAGACTTGAGGCCCGGTGTGGTAGCTCACACCTGTAATCCCAGCACTTTTGGAGGCCAAGGCGGGCGGATCACCTGAGATCAGGAGTTTGAGACCAGCCTGGCCAACATGGTGAAACCCTATCTCTACTAAAAATACAAAAATTAGCCGGGCGTGGTGGCGGGCGCCTGCCTGTAATCCCAGCTACTCACGGAGGCTGAGGCAGGAGAATTGCTTGAACCCGGGAGGTGGAGGTGGCAGTGAGCTGAGATTGCGGCACTGCACTCCAGCCTGGATGACAGAGTGCGACTCCATCTCAAAAAAAACAAGAAAAGGAAAGTTTTGAAAGCAGACTGGCCCTCTCCCTCACTGTCTCTGTGTCCCCTCCTGTCACATTTGTCTATTGTCCCCCGTCCCCCAGAACCACAGACAGACCACTCTGGAAAATGCTCTAATGGGAGTTAGTTAAGACTTTGGCCCTGGGGTTAGCTGTGGGTTCAGATATTGGCTCCCATCAGCCACTTAGTGGCTGTGTGTCTTGGCCAAGCTCCCTTGCCTATCTGTGCCTCTGTCTCCCAATCCGATGGACTAGAGTAACAGCCCTTTCCCGGGCCAGGGTGGCAGAGGTTATGAATGGAAGTGAGGTTACACTGCCAAAGGGCTGTGCATAGAGCCAGGCACAGAGTTAAGTCTCAACAAAGGTTTGTGATTTTAGTTATCAAGGAGCCTTAGAGATCACCCAGCTCTGCCTCTGTTGTTTTGAGACGGAGTCTCGGTCTGTCACCCCAGCTGGAAGTGGTACGATCTTGGCACACTGCAACCTCCACCTCTCGGGGTCAAGCGATTTGGCTGCCTCAGCCTTCTGAGTAGCTGGGATTACAGGTGTGAGCCACCATGCCCAGCCTCCCTCTGTTGTTTTCTTTAAACAAAGAAAGAAACAGAGACCAGAGAGGGAAAGCAACTTGGTCATTGTCACCCAGTTAGCCAGCGATGATAATTCCCGTCTCCATTGAAGACCCACAGTGGGGCCTGAGCGGCTAGGCACACAGAAGTTTCCTTCTACTCACACTCATTAAGCACCTGCTGTGTGCGGGCCCTGCACCTCACAAAGACAAGCCTCTCCCTCCCTGATCCACTCCACAGAACAGGAGGAAATCAGTATTTATATAAACAGACGCGAGACTGAGGCAGGCCTGGAGGCTGGGGATGCCCAGGGGAACCTCTGGACTGGCTGGGCGGGGACAGCGGTGGTCACTGAAGGCTTCCTGGAGGAGGTGGTGTCGGCTGGGTGCTAAAGCAGAAGGAAGAATTTGGAGCTCCTGTGCAGAAGGCTCTAGTGAGGAGAGACCATAGAGAGGCAGGTCCTGGCATGTCCCCAGGGGTGGGCCAGGGCGGCGTTCTTGACTGTCAAGGCAGAGGGGACCACCAGCCCTTTAGAGTGATGCTCCCCAGGTCAAGGTTCTGGGGGCCTAGCATGAAAAATTCAGATTCTGGGCCACTAACCCAGACCTGCTGAACCCAGGTCTCCAGAGCTGGGCCCATGAAGCTCTATCATTATTGCTATTTTTGCAGGTTCCCCAGGGTACATGGACACCTCCTGGAGTCACGGACCAGCACTGCAGGTGCTGTTGATGTTGGGGGAATTGGGGGCAGAAATGGCAGCAGCAAACATGCTGGGGATCCATCCATCTAGGTCCTAAGCCTTGCCCAAGGGCCAGCTTTGTGGCAGACCCGGATACACCGGAGCTGGGGGATCTTGAGGGAACAGGACCCAAGCCATACCTTCTGCAAGGTCAACTGGGGGCAGCCTGTCCCAAAGGGGGGTCCCAGGAACCCAACTCTCACAAGTCTTATTCTTCCTTGGTCAAGGCAGTTAGGAAAACCCCACCCTCGATATGTTCATGAGCCAGCAAAGGCACTGACAAGTCCTGCAGTGGAGAAAGCTGGTGTTTGGTGGGGTGGCCAGGAAGGCTTTGCAGCGGGAAGCTTTGGATGGAGGATCTGGGTAAGAAGGGATAAGCTGGGCTTCTAGAACAGCCAGGTCAGGGGTCCACCCGACTCCTCCCTCATTCCCTAACCCCCCACTTCCTGGTTGGGCAGGCCACATGGAGAATGTGAGTTTCTGGGCCCCCACACTCCCACCCCAGTCACTGACCATCTGCCGGGCCAGCTGCACCTAGAGGCAGTGAGTCTCACCCCAAATATTTAACCCCTGACTCTGCAGTGCATTGTTAGGGTCTGTACTGTGGCTCCAGTGGGGGCCTTTGTCTCTCTTGAGCCCAGCCCCACCACAGGCACAGGGCCAGCTCCCAAACCAGCCCTTTCATGGATTGCGGCAGATGCAAGAAAAGCCAGCTTCTGGACTCCATCCTGGCCAGGCCTGTTGTTCCAGCCGAAGCCCCCCAGAGGACATGGGAGTTGTGGGGCAACGACCACTGCCTCAGGGACCTTGGACTCCTGATGGGACAAAGCTGTGAGCGGCAGCAGGACGCTACGGGCAGACAGGCCAGGCCCAAGGCCCACTGGGCCGCTTGCTGCTTAGACAGCCGCAGGCAAGTGCCCTACCCTCGGGCAGCCTCCGCTTCTCCATCTGTCCTCTGGAGATGGCCACAAAGGCATCCTGGGCATTTGCCACTTGCTGTGGGCTTTGCCAGACCTCAGACACACTCACAGGCACCAGCTCAATATCATCCTTGCCCTGAGTCCCCGGGGAGGTTTGTGTGCCCCTTTGAAGAAGGAGATGAAGAAACCAAGACTCTGAGACATCAAAGCACTTGCCCAGGGTCACACAGCTTGTGAACCGCGATTCTCCCCTCAAGCAATCTCACTCCAGAGGCACGTGATCGACTGGGCTAATAGTTACTCATGGGGATGCTGGAAAATCACACCAATAACAACCTCCACCGTCATAATATGAGCTAGTACTTACTTTCTACATGCCAGGCTCCTCACTGTTTCTGACTCAATCTTCATGTCAACCCTGCGAGCTGGATGTTAGCACCGGGAGTAACTGTATTATTATCCCTGTTTATGGGTGTGGAAACTGAGGATCAGAGAGGTTACATAACTCTGCCAAACTCACCAAACAATTAGATGGCAGAGCCAGGACTCCAGGCCCTTAACAACCCCATGTGACGATCTTATAGGGCTCACAGCACACAGTAGGTGCTTCATAGGTTAATTTAAAATGCCAAGAGCCCAAAACCACACCGAGATGCCACTTTTCATCCACTACAATGGCTATAATAAAAAAGACAGTAACAAGTGTTGACAAAGATGTGGAGAAATTGGAACCCTCGTGCCTTGCTGGTGGGGATGCAAAATGGTGCACAGCTGTGGAAAACAGTCTGGAAATTCCGCAAAAAGTTAAGCAGTCACCGTAAGACCCAGCAAGTCCACCCCTATGTATTTTTTTTATTTTTATTACTTATTTATTTATTTATTTATTTTGAGACAGGGTCTCACCCTGTTGCCCAGACTGGAGTGCACTGGCGTGATCTTGGCTCACTCAGCCTCTGCTTCCCAGACTCAAATGATTCTCCTGCCTCAGCCTCCCAAGTAGCTGGGATTACAGGTGTGTGCCACCACACCCGGCTAACTTTTGTACTTTTAGTAGAGACGGGGTTTTGCCATGTTGGCCAGGCTGGTCTCGAACTCCTGACCTCAGGTGATTCACTTGCCTCGGCCTCCCAAAGTGCTGGGATTACAGGTGTGAGCCATTGTGCCCAGCCTTATTTTTATTTTTGGACACAGGGTCTCACTCTGTTGCCCAGGGTGGAGTGCAGTGGTGCAATCTCAGCTCACTGCAGCCTTGACCTCCCAGTCTCAAGCAATCTTGGTACCTCAGCCTCCGAGTAACTGCGACTATAGGAGCCCGGCACTGTGCCCAGCTAATTTTTGTTTTTTTTTTTAGAGAGGGAGGTTTCTTTCCCCATGTTGGCCCAGCTGGTCTTGAACCCCTGGGCTCAAGCAATCCACCTGCCTTGGCCTCCCAAAATATTAGGATTACAGGCGTGAGCCACTGTGCCCAGTCCACCCCTACATATCTATCCAAGAGAAATGAAAACCTATGTCTGGGCTGGACGCGGTGACTCACGCCTGTAATCCCAGCACTTTGGGAGGCCGAGGCGGGTGGATCATCCGAGGTAAGGAGTTCGAAACCAGCCTGGCCAACATGGTGAAACCCCCGTCTCTACTAAAAGTAAAAAAAAATTAGCTGGGTGTGGTGGTATGTGCCTATAATCCCATCTACTCAGGAAGCTGAGGCAGGAGAATCGCTTGAACCTGGGAGGCGGAGGTTGCAGTCACCTGAGATGGCACCACTGCACTCCAGTCTGGGTGACGGAGCAAGACTCCGTCTCAGAAAATAAAAAGCAAGAAAACAAAAACAAAAAAACAAAAAAATCTATGCCTGCACAGAAACTTGTACATAGATGAATCATAGCAGCATGACTCATAATAGCCTTTTGGCCTCCACTTTTTAGTGGAAACAACTCAAATATTCATCAACTGATGAAAATATAAACGAAATGTGGTCTATCTGTATTATTCGGCCAAAGAATGAAGTCAGGACTGAGAGCTGCTACAGCCTCAAGGAACCTCAAGAATGTTATATTCAGTGAGAGAAGCCAGACACAAAAGCTCACATATTATTCCATTGATAAGAAATGTCCAGAATGGAGAAATCTACAGGAGCAGAAAGTGGACGAGTGGCTTCCATGGCCCAGGAGGATGTGAAATGGAGAGTGATTGCTAAGGGGTATCAGATTTCTTTTTGGGGCGATAAAAATGTTCTAAAATTGATTGTGGGGATGGTTGTACAACTCTGTGACTATATGAATAACCACTGGGCTGGGCGTGGTGGCTCGCACCTATAATCCCAGCACTTTGGGAGGCCGAGGGGGGCCTATCGCTTGAGCCCAGGAGTTTGAGAGCAGCCTGGGCAACAAGACGAAACCCCATGTCTACTGAAAACACAAAAAATTAGCTGGGCATGGTGATGCCCACCTGTAGTCCCGGATACTCGGGAGGCTGAGGTAGGAGGATTGCTTGAGCCCAGGAGGTTGAGGCTGCAGTGAGCCGAGATTTCGCCACTGCACTCCAGCCTGGGCAATGAGAGTGAGACCCTGTCTCAAAACAAAAACAAAAACACTAAATTGAACACTTTAAATGAGTGAACTGGATGATATATGAATTATATCACAGTAAAGCTGCTACCAAAAAAAAAAAAAAAAAAAAAAAAGCGGCTGGGCGTGGTGGTTCAGGCCTGTAATCCCAGCACTTTGGGAGGCTGAGTCAGGCAGATCACCTGAGGTCAGGAGTTCAAGACCAGTCTGGGCAACACGGTGAAACATCATTTCTACTAAAAATACAAAAATTAGCTGGGCATGATGGCAGGCACCTGTAATCCCAGCTACTTGGGAGGCTGAGGTGGAAGAATCACTTGAACCCAGGAGGTGGAGGTTGCAAGTGAGCCAAGATTGCACCACTACACTCCAGCCTGGGTGACAGAGCGAGACTCTGTCTCAAAAAGAAAAAAATAAATAAAAGGCAAGTGCCATTTAGAAGTGATAGGGGTTTGTTTCTTCTCTCCTGAGTCAGGTCCTGCCTCTTGTCTCATTCGCCAGGGAAGCTGGCCAGCTGCAGGTAATCCCCCAGCAGCCTAGAAGATGCTAGTTAACTCCTAGAGGGCTATTTGTCCTGCCCAGTGCTAAGCAAGTCACATATATATTAGCTCATCAATCCTACCACCCTCTAAGTAAGTAGCATTGTTCTCAAAAGTTGGAGGATTACAACTTTAAATGAGTGAATTGCATGGAATTCACATACCATGCAATTCACTCAGTTACAGATAGGGAAATTTGAGGTACAAAGAAATTCCATCATTTGGCCACAGTTCCACTGCCAGCAAGCAAGGCAGAGCTGGGATTCCAATCCAGGCCTCCGGAGGCCCAGTCTCAGCATTTTTGCCCCGTAGCTTTGGGGTCCCGAATGAGAGGCCCCCAAAAGGTCCTGTGTTCCCCCCACCATACAGCTGGCCGCAGGAATCAACCATGTGTGTCCCTTGGAGAGCCATGGAGCCCCATGCTAGGAAGCCAGCAGGAATGTGGGTGGGGCAGGAACCTGCAGGAAAGGGGACGGGTCCCAGGAGTGCTGGGAAACCGGCTAGGCTGGTCCAGCTTTTCATCTCGGTAATGAGCCGCATGGGGCAGCCAGACGCGGCACCCCTGGGCCATCAGCCCCACTGATGGAGGCCGAGACACAGCCCTGTCCTGCCCACGCAGACACAGACAGCAGCCACCTGCCTGAGCCAGGAAGACAAAGATATCCCCCCTCCCCACACACACACCGGAAAAGGGAAAGGGCCTCAGTGACAGCCGAGGGTACATGCCCAGCCCTCCCTTTTCTTACTCAGAGAGTAACACGGACACACGTGCTGAGGGCAGTGGCCGCTGGCCCTCAAAGGGGACTCAGAAGCCATCCAGCCCCACCTGCTCATTACCCAGATGAGCAAACCAAGGTCCCGGATGTGAAGTCACTACCCAGGGGCACTTGGGACGGCAGCCCGTGTAGGAGAAAGACTTCAGGTCTGGAGTCAGACAGGGTTCAGATCCTGACCGCACCAACCAGCAGTGTGACCTGTGACAGTGTGACAGAGGACCTACACTGTATTTCTTTTTTAATCTTTTTATATTATCTTCAAATATTTAAATAGAGATGGTTTCTCACTATGTTGACCAGGCTGGTCCTGAACTCCTGGCCTCAAGTGATCCTCCCATCTCGGCCTCCCAAAGGGCTAGGATTACAGGTATGAGCCACAATATGCCTGGCCAGCCACTCTGTATTTCCGAGTCTCAGTTTCATCATCTGTGAAATGTGAGCAAGAAATCCCCTCTAGTTATGTTTATGTATGGGTCCAGGCACAGGAGTGCACACCTGTAATCCCACCACTTTGGGAGGCTGAGGCAGGAGCATCTCTTGAGCCTAGGAGTTCGAGACCAACTTGGGCAAATAGGAAGACCTTGTCTCTACAAAAAATACAAAAATTAGCCAGGTGTGGTGGTGTGCACCTGTAGTCCCAGCTACTTGAGAAGCTTAGGCGGGAGAATCGCTTGAGCCTAGGAGGTCAAGGCTGCAGTGAGCTGAGATCGCACTACTGCATTCCAGCCTGGGAGACAGAGAAAGACCCTGTCTCAAATTAAAACCAAAAAAAAGTGTATGTGTGGGGTGGGGGTAATCAGGGTCACTTTTAGAAACACCTCAGTCAGGCCAGGCGCGGTGGCTCACATCTGTAATCCTAGCACTTTAGGAGGCTGAGGCGGATGGATCACGAGGTCAGAAGATCGAGACCATCCTGGCCAACCTGGTGAAACTCCGTCTCTACTAAAATACAAAAAATTAGCTGGGCATGGTGGCACACACCTGTAGTCCCAGCTACTTGGGAGGCTGAGGCCGGGGAATTGCTTGAATCCAGGAGGCGGAGGTTGCAGTGAGCCGAGATTGCGTCACTGCACTCCAGCCTGGCAACAGAACAAGACTCTGTCTCAAAACAAACAAACACACAAACAACAACAACAAAAAAAACAAGAAAGAAAGAAAGAGAAAGAAAGAAAGAAAGATCTCAGTCAAATTTCAAAGACACCTTTGTGGTTCAAGGACTAAACTGGAGGTTCAGAGCAGCGTCCAGGGCCCTGAAACAGACTTGAGATCATTTACACTCTTTTTAAAGTTTTGAAACAGTCTTGTTCTGTTGTCCAGGCTGCAGTGTAGTGGCGCAGTCTTGGCTCACTGCAACCTCCGTCTCTGGGTTCAAGTGATTCTCCTGCCTCAGCTTCCCGAGTAGCTGGGATTACAGGCGTGTGCCACCATGCCTGCCTAATTTTTGTATTTTTAGTAGAGACAGGGTTTCGCCATGTTGGCCAGGGTGGTCTTGAACTCCTGATCAGATGATCTGCCTGCTTCGGCCTCCCAAAGTGCTGGGATTACAGGTGTCAACCACCATACTCGGCCCCAACTAATTTTTTAATTTTTTTGTAGACATGGAGTCTCTCTCTGTTGCCCAGGCTGGTCTTAAACTCCTGAGCTCAAGGGATCCTCTTGACTAGGCCTCCTAAAGTACAGGGATTACAGGCATGAGCCACTGCGCCTGGCTCATTTACATTGTTTATACAATTGGGGCCTTGCTGGCTGTTTCACCGGTGGGCCTGAATGAGGACCCAGAACTTGGTTGGCAGCAGAAACAGCCCCCTCAGCCTCGGCCACGCTGTGGGTCAGGGGCTGCCTGCTAGGTGGGTTTTGCAAGCCACTAGGAGTCACCTCGAGTCGACTGAGGCTGTTTTTCCCTAGCTTTTTCCTTCTGGGCTGGGGACGAGAGAGTCTGGGACAATGCTGAGCAACCTCACAGAGCCCCATTTTCTTGGCCTGGTCTGCATATGAGGCCCTTGATGCAAGCAAGGAAAAATGGAACCAGCACGTCAGGAGGCTGCTTGGTTCCTCCTCGGAGTTCCAGGGCTGGGTTTGAGGGCACTCCCAGGGACCAGACAAGGGCTTCCTGGGTCTGAGCCCGCAGGCTTGAGCCTCAACAGCCATCTTTTTGTGTCCCAGGATGTACTCAGAGCAGAGGTACCACTAGGGAGGGGGCCTGGGAGCCTCAAATGGCATCAGGTCCCCCGGCTCTGTCGCCAGGAGTCAGAGCCTCAGTAGACACAGCCCGATCTGCTTTATTGATTGATTGAGACTGAATCTCCCTCTGTCGCCCAGGCTCGAGTGCAGTGGCATGATCTTGGCTCACTGCAACCTCTGCCTCCTGGGTTCAAGCAATTCTCATGCCTCAGCCTCCCAAGCAGTTGGAATTACAGACATGCACCACCACACCAGGCTACTTTTTGTATTTTTAATAGAGAAAGGGTTTCGCCATGTTGGCCAGCCTGGTCTCGAACTCCTGACCTCAAGTGATCTGCCCTCCTCGGCCTCCCAAAGTGCTGGGATTACAGGTGTGAATCACTGCGCCTGGCCCCAGCCTGCATTAGAGGTGGCAACTCGAGGCTGAGGACCCAGTGGCTCGCTCAGTAAGCCCAGCTGCAAAGTGGGGAGCTGGGACTCAAACCTAGGGCTGTGTGCTGCCCTGGCATGGCCAGACAGCACACAGTCCTCAGAGGGCCAGCAGGGATGCCCATGAGAGGAGCTGGGACAGAGGTAGCACCCTGGCCTTGACACACCACCGACGCTCCACGTGGACAGAGAAAGAGAACACAGGTGTCTCAGGGGACCCTTGCTCTCCACCTCGTGGCTCTCTCTTCCTGCTTTAATTTTTTTTTTTTTTTTTTTTCTGAGATGGAGTCTCGCTCTGTCGCCCAGGCTGGAGTGCAGTGGTGCAATCTCGGCTCACTGCAAGCTCCACCTCCCGGGTTCACACCATTCTCCTGCCTCAGCCTCTCCGAGTAGCTGGGACTACAGGCGCCCGCCACCACGCCCGGCTAATTTTGTGTATTTTTAGTAGAGACGGGGTTTCACCGTGGTCTCGATCTCCTGACCTCGTGATCTGCCGGCCTCGGCCTCCCAAAGTGCTGGGATTACAAGCGTGAGCCACCGCGCCCGGCCCCTGCTTTAATTTTGTGTGGGTGCCACTGGCACTTTCTTTCAGCTGGAAGGGCAGTGTTGCCCAGTGGTTAAGCACCCAGACCAAAGCCAGACAGCCTGGGGTCAAATCTTGCCTCTGCTCTTAGTAAGCTGTAAAATACTTAGCCTCTCTGAGCCTCAGTTTCCCCAGCTGTAAAATGAGAGTCATCACAGTATGCATGCCGTAGGGCTGTGGTGGGGGTGACTGAGAGAACAGATATGGGGTGCTGCCTCTGAGGAGCCCAGCTCTGCCTTGACCTGGGTCCACCATCCAGGGATTTAGGCTTCTTTTAAGGAGCTGATAAAAGCCAGAAGCCGCCTGGGCGCAGTGGCTCATGCCTATAATCCCAGCACTTTGGGAGGCTGAGGTGGGCAGATCACCTGAGGTCAGGAGTTCGAGACCAGCCTGGCCGACATAGTGAAACTCTGGCCAACATAGTGAAACCCTGTCTCTACTAAAAATATAAAAATTAGCCGGGCATGGTGGTGGGCACCTATAATCCCAGCTACTCGAGAGGCTGAGACAGGAGAATCGCTTGAACCTGGGAGGCGGAGGTTGCAGTGAGCCGAGATTGTGCCACTGCACTCAAGCCTGGGTGACAGAGCAAGACTCCATCTCAAAACAAAACAAAACAAAACAAAACAAAAAAACCCTAAAAACAAACAAAAAGCCAGAAGCCAAGGCCTGAAGTTAGAATCCTCCAGCACCTGGGAGATGAAAGAAGACCCCCGGCCATCCACACTGTTCATGCTGATCCTGGTACAAGCCCAGACATGCTTTGCTTCCGCCCTGTGAATGTCGCCTTGCCCGGGCACGGGGAATTCGCAAGTAACCTCAGAATTTGGAACCATCTCCTCCAACATCTGCGAGGAGAGGCTGGTGCCCATATATGGGTAATGAGGTGTCGGGAGGACAGGAGATCGTGGGTACCAGATGCCCACTCCCCAGACCTGGCTGGGGCACAAACGCACAGCCCGCTTCAGCTGTCTTGGGTTTGGGCTAAGGATCTGCGTCAGTAGGTTTGGGGATTTGAAGGGTACAGGGTGTTCCCACCGCTCTGAGAACGCTCTTCCGTCCGCATAAAGGAAACCGCAGAAGGGGAGGGTGGGGAGGACCCGTCTACCAGGTTATACCAACGGATCCCTGATACCTGTCCCTGCCTCTCCCTCCACTGGTTCTACCTGGGAACACGTCTCCTGCGCATCCTCCTCCATCTGCCCCTCTGGCCTCACCTTGATCAAAGTCACCACTTCTCACCTGGCCCAATGCAACAGCCACCCACTGTCTTTTGTGAGAACATTTGGGAGCACAGGTAAATTTTAGTTTGGATGATGGGATGATCTGGTTGCATCATCCAAAGATCTAGGAGTTGGGGAGATATGTTTCCCGGCCTCCTGCCCCCAGGAGAGACGTGGACCCTCCAAGGACACCATGAATGGCCAACCTTCCAACCAGCAGCGACCTGGAAGGGGGGCTCCCTGTGCGGGGGTGGCTTCAAGAGCCACCCTTGATGCCTTCACAGCTGTACTTGTTCAAGTCACATGGCACCAACTGGCCCATTCTTTCTACCCTGCCTGCAGGGGAGGAAACTGAGGCAGCCTGGCCAGGGCAGGGAACGTGGCCTGTGTTGTGGCTCTGACCTAGGTGTGGGTTCGGGCAGGTTCCTTAGTCTCTCTGTGCCTCAGTTTCCTCATCTCTGAGACAGGGATAGGAGCTGATCCCACTGCAGAGGGTTGAGATAATTCAAGGAGATAACCCTTGTAAATGAAAGCGCTTTGGGTGTGGCCACGCCATGATTAGGATAACTGGGTTTCATCCTCTTCCTCCCTGTCACTGAAGCGTGGGGGCCCTGCCAGGGCAGGGCTCTTTGTCTGCTGTTCACTGCCATGTCCGCAGCACCCATCAAACTGATTGAATTATGCTGGCTATTTGGAATAACAGCATGTATTACTCCACCTGTCTCAGCCTTAATTTCCTTGAACATAAATGGGGTTATCGTGCCTGCTTGTCATGGAACAAGCAGAAAGACACTCAACAGCTGGAAAACATTCCCACAGGAGTTCAGGTATTAAGTTGCTTCGTATGCAAGGCCAACACTGTTCAATAGAAACCGAACCTGAGCCGCCGGGCACGGTGGCTCACGCTTGTAATCCCAGCACTTTGGGAGGCCGAGGCGGGCGGATCACCAGGTCAGGAGATCGAGACCACGGTGAAACCCCGTCTCTACCAAAAAATACAAAAAATTAGCCGGGCGTGGTGGCGGGCGCCTGTAGTCCCAGCTACTCGGAGAGGCTGAGGCAGGAGAATGGCGTGAACCCGGGAGGCGGAGCTTGCAGTGAGCCGAGATTGCGCCACTGCACTCCAGCCTGGGCGACAGAGCGAGACTCCGTCTCAAAAAAAAAAAAAAAAGAAACCGAACCTCAGCCACAGAGAATTTACATTTTTCCAGTAGCCACATGAAAAGAGTAAGAAGAAATGAGTGAATTTTTTTCTATTTTATTTAACCTAATATATCCAAAATATGATCAATTTGACAGGTGGTCAACAGAACACTATTAATGGATATTTTACATTCTCTTTCTCATACTAAGTCTTCAAACCCTGGCACACAGACATACATGCACAGCCCATGTCATGGGGCCAGTAATTACTGAATAGGACTGCGAGATTCTAGGTGATTCTGGGGCACCTGGACCTGCTTTGCTCTAAGCCCGCAGTGACCACAGCCTGTCAGTTATGCTGTAGGAAAGCTGATGGGCGCTCAGAGCATCTTCCAGTCTCACTCGGTGCCTGGTACCCAGGACACCTAATAAATGCTCATTCTCTTTGAACCCTGCGACTGCTCCTGACCACACTCACTGACTAGATGTCTGCCCCAGGACAGGGTCTCCTCTGCGGGTCCCTCCCTGGCTGCCTGACTCCAAAACAACCCGGGGCTCCCAACTGTGCCCAGTGGAGCCTGGTGTCTGGGTGTGGAGAACCCTGGCACGAAACCGCAGCAAGACACCCTTCCCCAGGTCCCCAGAGCCCCTGCAACCCTGTCCATAGGCCACGGGGCTGAGCGGGAGGCACTTGGCCTGCTCACAGCCATCCCCTTCTCCAGGCTGCGAGAGCAGCCACCCCGGGAACAGATCATACTTTAGCAACATCAGAGGGGCCACGTTCCTACCATCACCTCCGCCCCAGCTGTCCCGGTCGCCCAGAACTGCTGTGTCCCCTGCTGGGTCACAGCCCAGCCTGCACTCTCCTCCCATGTGTGGACACAGGTCCCTGCAGGCTCAGCACTCCCTGCCTGGCCAGGGCCACTGGCCTTTGATCATGTCTGCAGTTCCTTCCTCTGGGGGTTAATTCTGTCTCAGTGGGTGTGTATGGGGGTTGAATTGGTGCTGGAATGTCTGGAACGCACAGGAGGGTACACCCCTCCCTGGAACCAGCCTCACCTCTCCCAGAGCCCAGAGAAGGGGCCGGGCCTCCTGCCACCATGGTCATCCTCTTCTGGCATCCTGCCTGCCTGGAGGGCCAGCTCGGGGGAGGTGCATCTCTGGTGCCGAGCAGCCCTGTGCTCCTACCTTCTTTAAACATTGCCTGGCTCCTGAAACATCTGTCCTGGCTCTGACACAAAGGCAACCACCGTGGACATTCAGGAAATAACTGATGAATAGTAACAACACTGAGGGCACCTACCGGGTACCCAGCGACCACTCAGTCCTTTTGTGCATCACCCATTGAAATCTCATAGCCCTAGGAAGTAGCCACCCTTAGTGTTACTGGTGCTTTTAATCCTACCTACCAGGCTATTAAACTTTTGGACAAAAAGAACTTACTCACCTTTTTGGGAGGCCCTTCTATAACCCTTAATTCCACACCTTGCGTAGGGTTGGGCTCAATAAATAGGTATTGAATTGAGCAGATGTTTTAATGCAATTAGGTAACTCCTATGTCATTGTGTTCCAGATGAAGATAATTGAGGCTCACAGAAGTTAAGAAACTGGTCCAAGTTTACACAGCTAGGAAGTGGTGGTGCCAAGATTCAAACCCACGAAGACAGGCTTCAAAGCCACCTTCTCAGTACAAAGGGGACATCAATATCAATCCACACACACCCCTTACAGACAAAGGGACAGGAGACATCGGAGAGACAGGATGATGGGACCAGCCATTCACCATCCAGGGAAGGCAGAGTGATTTACAGTTTGTTGTCATTTTCATCAGTACAATTAATCCCAGTGGTTGGTTGGGTAAGGACTAGCGATGGCAAACTGCGACTGAGTCATTCTCCTAAGATGTCCCCACAAGGGACTCCCAGCCTGTCCCTCCAAACAGACCTTTCAGGCAGAAGCAACCGGCATTGAGTGAACACCTTCCGGGACCACACCCTACCCTAGCACCGGAAGTAGGTTTCATCTCTGATCCTTATAACAACTGGTTGAGGGACGTGCTATTGCAGATGAGGAAACTGAGCCTCAGGAAGGAGCGGCCACTTGCTCAGGGTCAACAGGTTAGTAAAGGTCTATGCTTACAACTGCTGCAGCCCCAGCTGGGCACTTTCTAGATATTCAGTAATTGCCAAATAAATTTTCCACCCCGCCCCACCAACTCCTTGTCATCTCTCTGCCCCTTATAGGCCCTGGCAACAGGCCCTTCACCATTAACAAGCCCCCAGAGATATGAATTGTCGACATGCTATAAAATATCTGCTCAATTTCACACCTATTTATGGAGCCCCAAGCTTATGTAAGGCCTGGAATTAAGGACAACAGAAGGCCCTCTCCCAAAAAATGAGTAAATCCCAACTGTTCAAAAGCTTGTAAGCTAGTAGGTAGGTTAAGGACAAACACCCCAATGGGTATAATTACAAAGATTTGGCCGGGCTCGGTGGCTCCTGCCTGTAATCCCAGCACTTTAGGAGGCTGAGGTGGGTAGATCATGAGGTCAGGAGATCGAGACCATCCTGGCTAACACCGTGAAACCCCGTCTCTACGATAAATACAAAAACAAGAATAGCCGGGCGTGGTGGCAGGCATCTGTAGTCCCAGCTACTTGGGAGGCTGAGGCGGGAGAATGGCGTGAACCTGGGAGGCAGAACTTGCAGTGAGCTGAGATTGTGCCACTGCACTCCAGCCTGGGCAACAGAGCAAGACTCTGTCTCAAAAAACAAATAAACAAAAAAAAAACAAAAACAAAAACAAAGATTTTAGATCACTTACATCAGGGTATTTTCATCCACTGTGTTCCATTTAGGCCTTATAATCTAACTTTGATGATGAAAATATACTCAGTCCAGTAAAAACCAGGAAAAGAGCAAAATGGAAACAAATGGAAAGCATGATAAATAGGGCACTGTGGTGGAGTAAGTTCAAACACATTAGTCATTACCATAAATGTAAATGAGTTAATTTTGCCTATTAAAAGATAGAAGACTCTCAGGTGAGAATACAAAACACACACCTTCCCCAAGCTATATGCCATTTTATAAGACACACACACTTGAAACTAAATGATACAGGAAGGTTGAGAATAAAGAAATGGAGAGTGACATACCAGGCAACTGATACTGAAGAGAGAAAGCACTGTCCATATATCTCAAAGACAAGAGGGAGTGAGGCAATCCATGTAACTATGTTGTTCCCAACAGCTGCACATCAAAAGAATGATGTCTGGACCCATGTCCATGGAGATTTTGACTTAATTGGTCTTGGAAAGGGCTCTGACATGCTGTTCAAAGCTCCTTAGGTGATTCTAATGTGCAGCCAGGGATGAGAACAAGGAACTGAACCACAGCAAGGTTTAAAAGAAGCAAGATGTGGAAGAATCCTAGATCTCTATAGGAAGGAAGTCCTGTGAGAAAGCAGTACACAGGAGGTGCCCAATAAATACCAGATTGATTGGTCAATTGACTGATTCTCTCACTACTAGAAACTGCTGTGCTAATTACACAGTAAATGTCCTCACACCCAGCTATTAATCCTGGGGAAATATATCCTAAGATGAGAGGGTTGCTGGTGTAGTAATTCTGGGTCTGTTTTTAAGGCCTAATCTGTTTCTGCCCAGGGAAGGCCGCCCTGCCTCCAGGCCTCTGATGGGGCCTAGGGTTGTGTGTCAGGTGAGTGCTTTTGGGCTCCTGTTACAAACATACAGAAGTTCAAGCTGCTTCAGGTAACACCAAGGCAGGTCTTGAAGACAGGGCAACACAGCGAGACCCTATTTCTACCAAAAATAAATAAATAAATAAATAAACACGTAAATAAAATTAGCTGGGCATGGTGGTGCATGCCTCTAGTCCTAGCTGCTCAGGAGGCTGAGGTGGGAGGATTCATAGCTCACTGCAGCTTTGAATTCCTGGACTCGGGGGATAAATAGGGCTCAAGCCAACTTTGGTGCCCCGAGGCATTAGGATGTCACTCTGGGTTCAGGACCACTGGACAAAGAGCACCAGCCTCCTTTTTTATTTTTTGAGACAGACTCTTGCTCTGTTGTTCAGGCTGAAGTGCACTGCTGCACTTCACTCACTGCAGCCTTCAACTCTTGGGCTCAAACACAAAATATATTTTGTATTTTTAGTAGAAACGGGGTTTCACCATGTTGGCCAGGCTGGTCTCAAACACCTGACCTCAGGTGATCAACCTGCCTCGACCTCCCAGAGTGTTGGGATTACAGGCGTGGGCCACTGTGCCCCGCCATCTCAGCAGTTCTTACCCAGACACTTTGAGAGGGCTGGCAGGGTGTCCTGGCCGCCCCGCCCATCCTTTCCTAGGCAGAGGGTTTTTGTCATGCCTTATAAGATAAAACACACCGGAGCTGCTGGCTGAGCCTGCAAGGCCGCAGGGCTGTGGGAGAAATAGAACTTGCAGAATTTTTTGCTTTCCCCACTGCCTGGGGTAGGATTTCAGGTTGATACCTTTTAGGGTTTCAACTTCTCTGCCTTCGCCATGGGGATGGTTTTTTTCCCATCGAAGGCTGAGAAAGGATTCCAAGTTTGTACCACAGAGAAGAGACAGGGCTTCAACCCTGCTTCAACCCCAGATAAGAAACTCGATTCGGCCGGGCCCAATGGCTCATGCCTGTACTCCCAGCACTTTAGGAGGCTGAGGCAGGTGGATCACCTGAAGTCAGGTGTTTGAGACTAGCCTGGCCAACATGCTGAAACTCCGTCTCTACTAAAAATACAAAATATAGCCGGGTGTGGTGGTGGGCGCCTGTAATCCCAGCTACTTGGAAGGCTGAGGCAGGAGAATCACTTGAATCCAGGAGGCGGAGGTTGTGGTGAGCTGAGATTGCATCACTTCACTCCAGCCTGGGCAACAAAAGTGAAACTCCACCTAAAAAAAAAAAAAAAGATCTGCTGAGAGTCCTGGAGCAAGTCACTGAAACTCTCAGAGCCTCGCTTGGAAAGAGAGTTGAGGGTAGAATTTATCTCAGACAATGTAATAATCATAATATAGGGTGATTGTTTTAAGCTAGCACCCAACCTCAAGGCCTTTCTGTGTTCACACCTTTCCCAGTTCTGGTTCCCTCCCCTCCCACTTCCTCGCAGAGACTCTCCATTTTTGTCTCCCCTTCTAGAACCTGCCTGCTTGCCTTCCAGGCCTGGGCCCCCTTTGCTTCCTGAGGCCCCTCTCCTTCTTCTCCCAGACCCTTTATTTTGCTATGGACAGAACTCTGAGACCCAGGACTCAGGGCTTGCCTGCAGGCTCTTCCCACGCTGTGCCCCCCACCAGCTGTGCCCCACGCCAGCTTGCCTTCTCTACTCCATCCTTCACCTAAACTGGAAAACTTATCATCTACTCAGACATGCAGAAAAGCATGAAAACAATCAGCCATGCATGTCCCCACCACCAGGGTTTGGTTGTTGTTTTCACAGTACCATCTTTGCTGCAGATTTTTCTAAAAAGGAAGTAAAATGTTATTGTTCATTATCCTTTCAGCCCCCTCCTTAGGAGTAGCAGAATTTTAGACTTACTGGTTCTTCCTAAGCCTGTTTTATTTTATTTATTTAGAGACAGGGTCTTGCTCTGTTGCCCAGGCTGGAGTGCAGTAGCACAATCACAGCTCACTGCAGCCTTGAATTCCTGGACTCAGGGATCCTCCCCCCTCAGCCTCCTGAGTAGCTAAGACTAGAGGCATGCACCACCATGCCCAGCTAATTTTTTTTTTGGTACAAATAGGGTCTCACTATGTTGCCCAGGCTGGTCTTGAACTCCTGGCCTCAAGTCATCCTCCCACCTTGGCCTCTCAAAGCGTTGGGACAAGTGTGAGCCACTGCACCTGGTTCCCTAAGCCTTCCAATACATAGACACATCTGCATTCAGGAAGAGTAAGTGGAATTGCTCTGTGTATGTTTCTAAAATTGTATATATTCAAGCATCATCTTTGCATCCTTCATCATCTTGCTTTGCTTGCTCACTGTCATGCCTTTTCAGGTCGTGGATACACACGCCCCTGTCTCTGTCAACTGCACTCTCTTTATCCTCCCATCTCCAACTGATCCCCGGGTTCGGCTTAGAGGACCCCTCCTGCAGAAGCCTGTGTGGCTGGGTCAGGGCCCTCTTTTATCTCACTATCACCCCACATTGCTGCCAGCTGCGTACTCAGCCAACTCTCTGCTCGCTGTCCTGCACGCAGGAGGTGACTGGATGGGGACAGGGCAGAGGGCAGCCTGCTCAAGCCTTGCATTCCTTTCCACTAGCTGGAAGCCCTGCCCCATTCATCCCCACCTCCGGGCTCTGCTGGTCCTGGGGTGTGAAGCACAGGGCAGTGTATGCTCTCTTGAGATGCTGAGGGAAGGGGAGAATCTTAGCAGTCCCCCATGGCTTACATTCATTCATTCATTCATTCATTCATTCATTCAGCACATGTGTAGCACCAGTCTCTGGGGTAAGGCAGCCACACAGCCACATGTGGCTACCCCAGAGTCACATAGCTGCTGAGATAAGAGCTACCAAGGAGAAGGGGAGTCCATAGAATAGGTGGATCTGCCCCAGCAGAGAGGGTGGGGAGGGCTTCCCTGAGGAACAGAAGGTAAACCTGGAAGCGGAAGAGAGGCAGTGAAAAGGGTGGGAGGGGCATTCTGGGCAACAGGAATGGCACAGGGAAAGGCCTTGTGGCCGGGCACAGCGTGGAAACAAGACGGTGACAGGCATATGTTGATGTGCAGGGCACCAGCTCCCAGGGCCTAAGAGCAAAGGGAGGTCTGGGGAGGGGGTTAAGCAGCTGGAGGTATGGTCAGATTTATATGTTGTAAGGAGCTCCCTGGCTGCCATGGGGAGAAGGGACTGGAGCACTGAAGTGGAAGAAGGAACAGTGAAGAGGGACTGGAGGCCTGCTGGGCTGCTGGCTCTGCAGGCAGGGAGAAGTGGGGATCCATTTAAAGGGAAAAGGGCCCGGGCACAGTGGCTCATGGCTGTAATCCCAGTGCTTTGGGAGTCTAAGGTAAGAGGCTCACTTGAGCCCAGGAGTTCAGGACCAGAGTGGGCAATATAGTGAGACCCTATCTCTACAAAAAATTAAAAATTACCAGGGCACGGTGGTGTGCACACCTGTAGTCCCAGCTACTTGGGAGGCTGAGGCACGAGGATTGCTTGAGCCCAGTAGTTCAAGGCTACAGTGAGCTATGATCACACCACTGCACTCCAATCTGGGTGATACAGTGACAGCCTGTCTCTAAAGAATAAAGAAAGAACACTTAAAAAAAAATAGGTTGGGCTAGGGAAGGGCAGGGCTGGGACCTGAAGAGAGCTCTGTCCCACCCGGAGGCAGAAAGGGGCACCAGGTGGCCTCCCGGGCTCCAGAGGCTGCAGCACAGCAACCCATCAGAAGCCGGGAGAACAAAGACCAGAGGCCATTTCCCCATTCGCTCCCAAGACAGGCCGGGGCAGGCAAGCTGGGAGGATGGAAGGTGGTGCCAGTAACACCGGCACAGCCCTGCCGGGAGCAGAGAGCAGCTGCATGACGGGAAGCCAGGGTTCTCTTCCCTGGACGAGGAGCCTTGGAAGCTCTCTAAAGCAGCTTCTCCCCCAGGTCCCCTACTCCCAGGGCCTCCCCCAACCACACCCTCAGGGTGTTGCCTAAAGGGTGTGGAGGGAGCTCTGTCTCTCCCCGAAAATACCCTTTCCCCAAATGATCCCCCCTGACAATGCCTGAAATGCTACCATTAGCAGCTGTTCCTCCAGGTAAGCTCAGCTCTGTCCTGTTGAATTTATCCAGTCTCATTCCTTCTTCCAAGAGAACTGGGCAAGGGATGAAGGGGCAAAGCTAGAGGGAAGAGAGGTAGAGGGGGTTGCTGGGGGTGCAGGCAGTGAGCGCAAACACCAGTGACTCTACCATCTGGCCTGGAGCAGTCCCCAGGCACAGTTGCTGCCAGCTCCAGGTGGTGGGGAGGCCTCATTTGCTTCCCTGGACTCCCCTGGACTCCCAGCATCTGCCATTTGTGAGCTGTGAGCTCAAGGTGAATGTGAGGCCTCTGTGAAACAGGACACTTCCACCTGCCTGGCAGGCCCGCTCTCAGAGTGAGATGTAACATCCATGGCCTTGCTGGGCTCACAGTATGTGCATGAGAAATGGCGGGGCGGCTCTCTCTAAGCTGTCACCCACATGGGCCCTCTCCCAAATCGATCAGGTGTTCCTGCCATCACTGATCGATGGGTGCGTGTGCGTGTCTGCTTGAGTCAGCTCCCTGGTCAGCTCTGGGCTTGGCTCAGTCATGAATCTTTTTTTTTTTTTTTTTTTTTTTTTTTTTTTTTTTTTTTTTTTGAGACGGAGTCTCACTGTGTCTCCCAGGCTGGAGTGCAGTGGTGTGATCTCGGCTCACTGCAATCTCTGCCTCCCAGTTTCAAGTGATTCTCCTGCCTCAGCCTCCCCAGTACCTGGGATTACAGGTTTCTGCCACCACACGCAGCTAATATTTAAGATTTATTTTTGTAGAGATGGGATTTTACCATGTTGGCCAGGCTGGTCTTGAACTCCTGACCTCAAGTGATCCATCCACCTTAGCCTCTCAGAGTGCTGGGATTACAGGCGTGAGCTACCGCACCCGGCCCGTCGTGACTCTTAATAGCAGTGTGTGCTTCCTAGTATCGGCTGCTATGATTTGCCGGGTACTCGCTCTGAACCAGGTCATGGGCTGGACCCATCATGTGCATCCTCCCATTTGATCTACCCAGCAGCGTCACCAGCTGGGGGTTGCTGTTATCACCCCACCTCATAGATGAAGAAACTGACGCTCGGAGACGTTAAGTGACTTGCCCAAGATCAAACAGCTTAAGAGACACAGAGCTGGGGCCTGAACTCACGCCCAGCTAGCATCAAACGCTGTGTTCTTTTTTTTTTTTTTTTTTTTGAGACGGAGTCTTGCTCTGTCGCCCAGGCTGGAGTGCAGTGGCGCGATCTCGGCTCACTGCAAGCTCCGCCTCCCGGGTTCACGCCATTCTCCTGCCTCAGCCTCTCCGAGTAGCTGGGACTACAGGCGCCCGCCACCACGCCCGGCTAATTTTTTTGTATTTTTAGTAGAGACGGGGTTTCACCGTGGTCTCGATCTCCTGACCTCGTGATCCGCCCACCTCGGCCTCCCAAAGTGCTGGGATTACAGGCGTGAGCCACCGCGCCCGGAAAACGCTGTGTTCTTGCTTTTTGTTTTTTTTTTTCTTTTTGACACAGAGTCTCACTCTTTTACGCAGGCTGGAGTGCAGTAGCACAATCTCGGCTCACTGCAACCTCTGACTCCCAGGTTCAAGTGATTCTCCTGCTTCAGCCTCCTGAGTAGCTGGGATTAAAGGCACCCACCACCATGCCTAGCTAATAAAACACTGTGTTCTTAACCACTAAGAGGCTCAGGGTACCCCAGGTGCCTCCCAGTAGAGCATGCTTCCCTTTTGCCAGCTCTCCCCTCAAAGCCTGGGGTCCTGCCTCCCATGCAGGAGCACTCCATCAGGGCTGGGCCAGTGTTGCAAGACCCGTCTAGGAAAGGCCAGGCTGCTGGGTGTTTACTGGGACCCAGGTCTGGGTGGAGGGGCAAGATTAATCCCATTCAACAAATTCAGAAGCGCTGAGGCTCAGGGAGGCTATGCTTCTTTTCAAATAGAGGCAGAATTCAGCCTGACCGCAGAGCTGGGTCTTGAGCACTCCATCCCACCGCGTGACAGGTCAGATGCCTCCTCTGGGAAGTCCTTCCTCACCTCCCAGCATCTGTGCTCTGACTGTGACAGCTCTCACTTCAGGCCTGTCACAAAGCATGTGAGTGGCCAGGCTGGAGACCTCATCTGTCCGGCTCTATGCTCCACTGCTCCCGCCTGGCCCCATCAGTCCGATGCTCATGTAACCATACATGTACTGAAGCTTAACTCCATTTTATCTCTCTGATGTGACTGCCAGCGACTCAAGTGCAGGGAGGTTGTCAACGTCTCCTCCACGTCCACCTGTTAAACCCCAGCAACAGTGCCTATGGAATTGTGCACTGCATAGCCTGCCCACCATGATATCAAGTTTAACCCTGGGTACACCACAGCTAGCTTGCCCGCATTTGCTTAATAACTGTAATCGTCATAGCTGCCATTACCTGAGGCCTCTTATTCTCAACCTTTCCCCTGCATTATTTCATTTAATCCTCAGCCAACATCGCCAGGCAGGCACCGTGCTTATTCCCATCCCACAGGTGAGAAAACAGGCTCAGAGAAGCCAAGCAGCTCCTCCGAGGTTGCACAGCCAGGAAGGTGGCAGCGGGTCTCCTCCAGGGCCTCTCTTCTAGGCTGGACTCTGTCCTCGGTGACCTGCACCATCTGGCCTGACTCTCTCATTAGCTCAGGTGTGAACATCAGCTCCCACACCTGTCATTAGGAACCCAGGCAACGGGAGCAACGGGGTTCACGCCCTGTCCCGGCCCTCCCCAGCTTCAGCTGCTAAAAGGCAGACAAACTGGATGGGGTGGCTTTCTCGGTGGGGTGTTCCGTTCACTAATCCACACTTTGTAGTCCAAAGGCCTGACTACCTTGGGTGTGAAAGTCACAACTTGGGGCTCCTGGGTCCCCTGGGCTCGGAAAGGGGTGCTACCCTCATCCGGGCACCTCCTGTGTGCTACAGCACTGCTCCTGCCAGCAGCCCTATGCATGAGACACTCAGTATCACCACCGTGCTGTGCAGAAAGGGAAAACAAGGCTTCAAGAGGCTCCAGGCTGGAGATGCCAGGATCAACAGTGAGGCATTCTGCTCTCAGTGCTGGAGCTCCTACCTGCCCCACCAGGCTGAATCTCACCAGCAATTTTGTCCTCCCCCAGACAATGGAGCGGGCCCCTGGAAAACTCGGAGTGAAGGAATAACTTAGGGATCCACTCCCTGTGACCAGCGACCACAGCCTAGAGCCACAAGTCTGTCCCCTCCACCCCCAACCAAGACACTTGCTATGGGGCTAGCTGGGCATCAGGCAATGCCCGAGAGATGCGTTTGAGAGAACGGGGTACAGGGCTATCCCCACCCCACAATCCACTCTGTGAACTAGTCCCCACTAAGGGGAGGGGGCAGAGGGATGCACTGGGCTTGGAGACCACCCGGGGAGGCATCTGACATCTGCTCCGGGCTGTGGCTGTGCTCATTCTGTGCTGGAGTGGCAAGGTTCAAAGGAATGGTCTTTCACCCCATGCTGGGGAGAGAATCAGGAGGGCTTCCTGGAGAAAGAGACGTCTAAATGGAGATCTGGGACAAATGGCTGTCAGCCTAGGACAGACGGCGGCTGCCTTGGGCCAGGGATACAGAGAGTGGCAGGACCCCAAATCTTTGCCACCCCAGAACCTCCCAGTCTCTGCAGCTATAAAGGATGGGATGCCTTTCATCCTCACGCTTCCGGGAAAGCCCGCACCCCTCCCAGCTTGTCTGGGTTCATTAGAACCTTTTGTTAGGTCCAAGCTGGGGCCTTCAGGGATGGAGAGCTGCAGGAAGGAGGGAGGCTGGGAGGAGGCAGAGGGCGGGGCGAGGCCTGGCCCCACTCCTGGTATGTGGGTGTCTGCATGTCTGAAGGACTGGATGGGCCTAGTCTCTGGGGTGGAGAGGACAGAACGGTTCTCCATGGCTGGCACGGAGAATCCAATTGTGCAATGCCCCAGGGAACAGTGCAGGGACTGGACGGGCCCCTGGCTGGGTCTGAGTGCCAGCTGGACGCAGCCATGGAGGAGGGGTGTGCAGGCCCTGCCCAGTCTCTGGGGTTGTGAAAGACAGGGGATGGGTGGGGAAATCTCTGAAGGGGGGTAATGCCTCTGAGCTTGAAAGAGCCCAAAGGGAGACACGGGTGGGTGGGATCACACGGCAGGGGGGTTTCTGAAAGGGCTGGAAGGCCAGGGAATGGAGTGTCGCACTCCAGCGTGCTAGGGCCCCGCCGCCTGCACCTGTCCGACTGGTCGGTCTAGGGCGGACTGCAGGGGTTGGGTGGGAGCCCTGCGCCCAGAGGCCTCTCCTTGCCTAGGGAAGGAGTGAGGAGCTGCTTGAGGGCACAGTGGGGGCTCCCAGTGAGAGCTGCTTGGGGGCAGAACTCCCAGCCAGGAGAGCCATGCAATTTGCGGGCCCCTCACCTGCCTGAAGTCTCTTGTCCGAGAAGTTGGCAAAATGGTCTTTGCTAGCCCAAAGCCCCCACTCTATTTTCCGAAGTGGGGGTATTAGGCAGGGCTGGATTCCCACCCCCTCCGTCAATCTCAGCATCTCCACCAGGCTCCCCCAAACCGGTTATTAAGTGAACACATTAGGCTTATCAAAACGGACGTGGGCTGCTTCTCACTGCAAACACATCAAGACATGCCATTCCCCTCCCAGGCCGCCCTGGGAACCCGCGGCTCAGAGACGCCGCCAGTTTCGGGGCTGGGGTGGGGGCAGGGAGCCACACCCCTGAGAAACCGAGCTTCGAAGAGGAGGCCCCGACGCCGCCCAAGCTCCGCTCAGAACCCAGAGGGTGGGGAGGTAAGGGGGTGCCTCCCCCTGTGCCCCTAGACCCGACCCCGCACCCCCCAGGGCCTCCGGGCGCGACTCTGGAGCGCAGGGTGGCAGGTGCCGGGAAATGCAGCGCGAGTGGCCCGCCCCCTCCGGACACCCATCCCTCGCCTCCCCGACGCCAGGAACACTTGCGCGGTCTCAGAGGCACTGGAGAGCGCCCCTCGACGCCAGCTCAATTTCCCTGCCTCAGGGCGCCCCCTGGACGGAGCTTCCTAGGTCGCCCGCAGCGACCTCGTCTTGAGTGCCCGGTCCTCCAAAAACTCCGCCCCCGCATCCAGGTGGCTATTCCCGGTCCTGGGCGACCCTCTGCGCAAGAGCGACCCTGGGACACGGGGGTGCCCTGTACCCCCAGCTCAGCTGCCCATGCCCTAGGCCCTCAAGGCAATGCTCCCTGGGCTCCCGGAGTCCCCGATGTCCCTAATTATGCTCCCTCTCGGGGACCCCAGCCAGTCCCCTCCCACCTGGCGGCGCTTCCCAGCTTCAGGGTGGCCTCGGTCCCGCGTTCCCGCGAGCCCCGCACTCCGGGTTCAGTTCCCTCTTCCTGGACCCCCGTGCCCCCCATTTCTACACTGCCGGGGAGGTCTTCCCGGTCCTGTGCGCCCACAGGCGCAAGAGCGTCCCGGAGCGGAGCTGTGGGCGCCTCCTCACCTCCGGGTCTGCACAGTGGGGCTGTATTTGCCTTTGTTTCTCTTCCTGAAGAGCGAGTTCATGGTGGCGTTCGGGGTGCGGGCGGCGGCGGCTGGCGGGCCCGGCGCGCACCGAGGGGCGGGTGGGAGCGCAGGTGAGCGAGCGGCGGCGCGGGGAGCCCCGACTGCGGCGCGGCAGTGGCGCCGGGTCCCTACTTGCGGGGGGCGGGGCGTCCGCCGGCCACTGGCTCTGCGGGCCGCTCCCCGAGAAGGTGGTGCTTACCTTCCCGAGGAGGGGCCACCGCGCGGGCGGGGCTTGGGCGCTGGGGTGGGGACACCGGGTCTTGGCCGGACACCGCCCACCCCCAGCCGGGGGACTCCGGAGGCCGGGCAGGCACTGGGGCGCAAAGGCCGCCGGGGCGAGCGCTCGCAGCCCCACCCTCCTCGGGCCCAGCGCGCCTCTGGCCGAGGCCTTCACCTGGTTCTGCGCTGCGGCGGAACTCGGCGCTCCTGGTGCTTTGGCGGACACCCAGCTGGGCCCCGCAAGACAGGTGCGGCAGAGGCCTGCACGGGTTCCTGTGCCCTAGTAGCTAGCGAATTGCACTCAGATGGTGGCAATTGAGGGAAGGGGGCTGGACTGCGGAGGGCGCCGGCCTGAGTTCAAACCCTGCCACCCCCAGGTCGGCTGACACTCCTGGGCAAGGTGTTTTACTGCTCCCAGCCACAGTTTACTTCTTCGTCAAACGGTGATAACCACCAATCCGTCCAAAAGGCCTGTGGGGTTGTCCCTGCAGGTAATGCACGCAAAGCGCTGAGCGCAGTGCTCTGGCCCGAATCTGCTCTCCGCCTGCCATCTCGGGTGGACAAAAAACTCCTGTGAAACTTCAATAACTCCAGGCCCTGGCACGAGAAGAGTGCTTCATAGCTGGTCATAAAAGCTGCTCGATTCCAGCTCAGAACAACGACGTTGCACAATTCTGCCAGCATGTCCTGGCCCAGACTGTGTGCCAGTGGAGAAGGCTGCCCTTAGACAGAAACCCAATCTGACCTGAAGCCTGGATGGGGCCTCGCAAGCAGGGAGGGTTCAGTGCCGCTGTGGAGGGTGGTGAGGGTCTGAGCCCAGCCGGGAAGGAGGAGCCCAGGGAAGACCCCAGAAGGCAGCAATCAGGATACTATGTTATGGCCAAAAGGCTATTAGGGCTCAGATAGAGAGTGTTCAGGTCTGTGGGGAGGGGCCTCCAACTGGGGGTCTGGAGTCCTGGGTTCAAGTTCAGCTGTCTGAATCTTCAGAGCAGTCTCTTCTCCATTCGTTTTGTATTTAAAAATAAGGAGGCTGGCGGGCGCGGTGGCTCACGCCTGTAATCCCAGCGCTTTGGGAGGCCGAGACGGCCGGATCACGAGGTGAGGAGATCGAGACCATCCTGGCTAACACGATGAAACCCTGTCTGTACTAAAAATACAAAAAAATTAGCCGGGCTTGGTGGCGGGCGCCTGTAGTCCCAGCTTCTCGGGAGGATGAGGCAGGAAAATGGCGTGAACCCGGGAGGCGGAGCTTGCAGTGAGCGGAGATCGCACCACTGCACACCAGCCTGGGCGACAGAGCGAGACTCTGTGTCAAAAAAATAAATAAATAAATAAAAATAATAAGGAGGCTGGGCTGGGCGCAGTGGCTCACATCTCTAATCCCACCACTTTGGGAGGCCGAGGCGGGTGGATCATTTGAGGTCAGGTGTTCCAGACCAGCCTGGTCAACATAGTGAAACCCTGTCTCTACTAAAAATGCAAAAATTGCAGGTGCATGGTACTGCAATCCCAGCTATCAGGGAGGCTGAGGCAAGAGAATCACTTGAACCTATGAGGTGAAGGTTGCAGTGAGCCAAGATCACTCTACTGCACTGTGGCCTGGGCAACAGAGTGAGACCCTGTCTCAAAATAAATAAAATAAAATAAAATAAAAATTAGGAGGCTGATGGGGAATTCATTGACAAGGGCTTTCCTGCCCACAGCCCCAGAGTGTGTAAGGACATCCAGTGTCTTCCAGGCCATCTCTTGTGCCTGCCATGGAAGGACTGTGGTTTCCAAGTATTATAGGAAACTCTAGGAAAACATTATTATTATTATTATTATTATTATTATTATTGAGACAGGGTCTCACTCTGTCACCCAGACAGGAATGCAGTGGTGCCATCTCGCCTCACTGCAGCCCCAACCTCCTGGGCTCAAGTGATCCTCCTGCCGTAGCCTCCTGAGGAGCTAGGACTACAGGCACACACCACCACACCTGGCTAATTTTTCATAATTTTTGTAGAGGCAGAGTTTCACCATGTTGCCTAGGCCGGTCTTGAACTCCTGGGCTCAAGTGATCTGCCCGCCTACTGCCTCTCAAAGTGCTGGGATTACAGATATTAGCCGCCGTGCCCAGACAACCTTATTCTTAATGGGGCTTCTATGGGTGGGATTAACCCGTTTATGCCTGAGGTTGCAATTTTTTGAATTGATAAATCAGACCTTGGCAATAACCTTGAGCAGTAGGAGATAAATAACTCCCACAGGCGTCATGTTCCAATAATGCAACACTAGGTGTAAATAGGGGTGTGATTCCTCCTAAAGTTGTGCCTGCCTGCCTGCCTGCCTGCCTGCCTGCCTGCCTGCCTGCCTGCCTTCCTTCCTTCCTTCCTTCCTTCCTTCCTTCCTTCCTTCCTTCCTTTCTTTCTTTTCTTGCTTTCTTTCTTCTTTCTTCTTTGAGTCTCAGTTGCCCAGGCTGGAGTGCATTGGCACAATCATAGCTCACTGCAGCCTTGACTTTTGGGGCTCAAGCAATCCTCCCACCTCAGCTTCTTGAGTAGCTGGATCCACAGGTGTCCACCACCACGCCTGGCTAATTTTTAAAACCTTTATATTTACATATGTTTTTTGTAGAGATGGGGTCTTGCTGTGTTGCCCAAGCTGGTCTTGAATTTCTGGGCTCAAGGAATCCTCCCATCTTGGCCTCCCAAAGTGCTGGTGTGAGCCACTGCACCCAGCCCTAAAGTTGCTTTCAAAATGTGTTTGTCCAAATGTGCATTTTTCTGGGGAAGGATGTATTGCTCAGTGGAGTCATTTACTCATTCAACACATGTTTCCCATCACTCTCACAGCCTCAGTGTGCCTGGCTCTGCTTGTTGTACACGGATGAGAAAAGGGAAAAGAACAACACAAAATGGCCTTTCTCTTTGGGAGCTTTCAGGTCCTGGGGCAGGGGACAAATATTAAAAATGTTAACTTGGCCGGGCGTGGTGGCTCACTCCTGTAATCCCAGCACCTTGAGAGGTCGAGGCAGGCGGATCACCTGAGGTCAGGAGTTCAAGACTAGCCTGACCACCATGGTGAAACCCTGTCTCTCCTAAAAATAAAAAATCAGCTGGGCGTGGTGGCGCGTGCCTGTAGTCCCAGCTACTTGTGAAGCTGAGGCAGGAGAATCTCTTGAAACCTGGAAGGGGACGTTGCAGTGGGCTGATATCATGCCACTGCACTCCAGCCTGGGAGGTTGCAGTGAGCTGAGATCGTGCCATTGCACTCCAGCCTGGGCGACAGAGTGAGACTTCGTCAAAAAAAAAAAACAAAACAAACAAACAAAAAAAACCATGTTAACTTTTCTTTTCCTTTCTTTTTTTTTGGAGATAGGGTCTTGCTGTGTTGCTCCAGCTGGAGTGCAGTGGCGTGATCATGCCTCACTGCAGCCTTCCTTGACCTCCCAGACTGAAGCCATTGTCTCTTCTCAGCCTCCCTCTCAAGTAGCTGGGACCACAGGTGTGCACCACCATGCCTGGCTAATTTTTAAAAAATTAATTAATTAATTATTATTATTTTTTTTGACAGTCTTGCTCTTGTCGCCCAGGCTGGAGTGCAATGGCATGCTCTCGGCTCACTGCAACCTCCGCCTCCTGGGTTCAAGCAACTCTCCTGTCTCAGCCTTCCGAGTAGTTGGGACCACAGGCGCCCGCCACCATGCCCTGCTAAGTTTTGTATTTTTAGTAGAGACAGAGTTTTGCCATGTTGGCCAAGCTGGTCTTGAACTCCTGACTTTGTGATCCGCCTGCCTTAGCCTCCCAAAGTGCTGGGATTGCAGGTGTGAGACACTGAGCCTGGCCTTTTTTTTTTTTTTTTTTTAATTTCTTTTTTTAGAAGGAGTCTCACTCTGTCACCAGGATGGAGTGCAGTGGCGTGATCTTGGCTCACTGCAAGCTCCACCTCCCTGGTTCAAGGGATTCTCCTGCCTCAGCCTCCCGAGTAGCTGAGATCACAGGGATGCGCCACCACGCCCAGCTAATTTTTGTATTTTTAGCAGAGACGGTTCGAACTCCTGACCTCAGGTGATCTGCCTGCCTTGGCCTCCCAAAGTGCTGGGATTACAGGCGTGAGCCACTGCGCCTGGCCGCCTGGCTAATTTTTAAAATTTTTTGTAGAGATGGGCTCTTACTATGTTGCCCAGGCTGATCTTGAACTCCTACAGGCTCAAGCAATCCACCTGCGTCGGCCTCGCAAAGTGCTGGGATTGCAGGCATCAGTCCCTGCGCCTGGCCAAATTGTGAACTTTTTGAAGGGGTCTGGGGACATATGACGGAGAAAGACCCTGGGAGAGGCGGTGGTTCTGTTGTTGCACCTTAGAATCTCTAGAGGAGTTTGTAAAAGGCATATCCTGGGGCCCTGGGACCCTTGACGTCCTGACTGGGGGGGTCTGAAGAGGGAGGGGCCCAGGAATCTGAAATCTGGACAAGCTTCCCTGGGTGCTCTGAGGCCTCAGTGTGTGCAGCCTCCCAGCTGCTCGGGCAGACAGCCCTGCACAGACCTCCCCACCAAACCCAGTCCTTCCCCAACTTGGCTCTGCCTGGCTCAGTTTCAGGTGCCGCCCCTAGGTGGGCATTTGTCATTGGCAGGTAAGGGCATGACAATGCCCTCCCTCGTCCAAAAGTGACTTCCTTGCCTAGATCTCAGGGCCCCGAAGGGACGCTCCCTCCAGCCAGCTGATATTGGGAGCAAGTGTTAGAGAGGAGCTGGGGTCTCAGAACACAGGTGTGTGGGGAGTGACCTCGGACCCGCAGGAGCCTGAACTCAACATGGAGCTTGCTCACCACACAGACCCCTTCCCCACACCCCAAAAGGGGTTCCCAGGGAACTTGTTGGTCCTTGCTGTCGCTCCCTGGTCTGCCTATGCCTGGACACCCTCTCCTTTCTCCTTCCCCGTACTTTTCCCCACAGGTGGGCTCTTACTCTGGTCTTAGCATGCCTTGAGGCTGGTCACTGTCACAGTGTTGCTGACATCGTGCTAAGTGTACATCCTGGGATGCTTTTGGCAACACTGTCGCTAATGGAGAAGCTCTGTAAAGAAACTGCTGCCTATTTGGAGGGGGTTGGTCCGGTAACCAGGGCTGCCTACACCGGGAAGACCCTGCAGCTGGAAAAGGGGCAGATGTGGAGACCATATGTAGACTACACACGGAGTCCAGTGCCAGATGCCAAGTGCAAAAGAAAGAGGGAAAGAGAGAGTATGTGGTGTGCAATATGCTTGTCTATGCACAAAAAACTTCTGGAAGGATACATGAGAAACCGTTGCCGAATCTCCCCAAAAAGGACAAGAAAGAAGTTTGAATTTTCTTTTCTTTTTGAGATGGAGTTTCACTCTTTTTGCTCAGGCTGGAATGCAGTGGCGCGATCTTGGCTCACTGCATCCTTCGCCTCCCAGTGATTCTCCTACCTCAGCCTCCCAAGTAGCTGGGATTACAGGTGTGTGCCATCACACCCAGCTAATTTTGTATTTTTAGTACAGATGGGGTTTCACCATGTTGGTCTGGCTGGTTTTGAACTCCTGACCTCAAGTGATCCACCGACTTGGCCTCCCAAAGTGTGGGGATTACAGGCGTGAGCCACTGCGCCTGGCCATTTTTTTTTTTTTTTTTTTTTTTTTGAGATGGATGGAGTCTTGCTCTGTCACCCAGGCTAGAGTGCAGTGGTGCAAACTCGGCTCACTGCAACCTCTACCTCCTGGATTCAAGTGATTCTCCTGCCTCTGCCTCCCAACTAGCTGGGACCACAGGTGCATGAAACCACACCCGGCTAATTTTTGTATTTGTTGTAGAGACATGGTTTCACCATGTTGGCCAGGCTGGTCTCTAACTCCTGACCTCAAGCAATCTGCCCTCCTTGGCTTCCCGAAGTGTTGGGATTACAGGCGTGAGCCACTGCGCCCGGCACAAATCTCGGTTTGAATCCCCACTCAGTCCCTTTCAGTTGTGTGAACATGGGCAAACCATTTTGCCTCTCTGAGCCTCAGTTTTCCTCATCTGAGAAGTGGACGCAAGCCTAGCATCAACTTCACAGGGTGAAAGCCTGTGTGATAAGCACTCAGTATGTCCCCTGGCAGTTAGGGAGGCCCTAACGAAGGGGAGGGGATCCTATCTGTAGCTAGGGACTGTATGTTTGCGGGACTGAGGGGTACAAGTGACTACAGGAGCTCCAAACAGTGTCAAAACTTTGGGCTTCTCCAATCTGCCAAATCCTCTTTCCCTACACCTCCTAGGAAGGTTAAGAGTTGGTTTGCGGGAGGCAACCAGATCAGGGACCTCTAGGTCAGCAGTGTGTAGCTCAGCTGCTGAATAACAGTGATGACATTGATAATAGTAATGTCACCTCTTGTTTACTGAGGGCTGACTCTGTGCCAGGCACCATGCACGTGCCCAACCACCGCCACTGGGTGAAGCAGGGGGCAGTGCTCCCTGCCTGGGAGGTAGCCACTTCCTTATTTTCTTTAATTAATTTTAAGACACAGGGTCTTGTTCTGTCGCCCAGGCTGCAGTGCAGTGGTGTGACCATAGTTCCCTGCAGCCTCGACCTCCTGGACTCAAGCGATCCTCCCACCTTGACCTCTTGAGTAGCTGGGACTACAGATGCACACCACGAAGCCTGGGTAATTTTTAAATTTTTTGTAAATACGAGGTCTTGCTGTTGCCCAGGCTGGTTGAGAACTCCTGGGCTCAACTGATCCTCTCACCTTGGCCTTCCAAACTGCTGGGATTACAGGCGTGGACCACTGTGCCCGGCCTCTCTTGTCTTACTTTTTAGGGAAGGAAATGGGCCCTGAGAAGCACAGGGCACATTTGGGCTGGTACCTGGGTCAGCCTGCTCCTGGGCTAAGCTCTTGAACCCCTGCCTCCCTCCACTCTTCAGAGTTCTAATTCCTGGGCTTGGGCTGGGGGCAGCTGGGCTGGTCTCCCGCTGACTCAGCTGAGCCTGGCCCAGGAGTGGCGGGTAGAATTAGCAGATTTAGGGAGGAATTTGAGTGGCGCTTCACCATCCCTCCCCTCTCCATTCTCTAGGAGCTGGGCTAGGAGCTGGCATGGCTGTGTGTGTGTGCACGTGTGTACACACGTGTGCACACCACACATTTGTGGGCAGGCCGGATGGGGTGGGAGATCCGTTCTCACCCCATGCATCCTCCTCTGGGCAGATGGGATTTGTTTGCATCTGCGAAGCCCTCTCCTGCCAAGTGACTCATCCCCTCTGTTGCCGTGGGTGGAGGGCCAGCCTGCCAGGGTGGGGGAAGGTGCTTGCTTTCCTCGAGTTTGCTCGCACCTTCCGGGCCATTTGTTCCCTGGCAACCAGGCCACCCTCAGCGACCCTGAAACCTGTGTTCCTGCAGCCAGACCAGGCAGCCAGCTCATGGGAGGCCACCAACTTCGGAAGGGTTCCTCACGCCCGCCCTCCTTGTTTGCCATCACTGTTGCCCTAGCAGCTGGAGAGGTGTTTGGGGTATTCGCCTGTGAACCAGTTTGAAACAAGAAGGGCAGCATTCCCCCAGCCCGGGAGAGAGGGACATGTGGGATACATCCCAAGCCCTCTCTGAGACAGCCATTCTCCCATCTGTGGCTGTATGCACCCCCACTTGGGGTGCATTTACAAATGCAGATTCCAGGGTCCCTCCCTGGAAGAGATTACGGTTGGGTGAGTCTTGGCAGGGCCGAGAAATCTGCATTTATTTATTTATTAATTATAGAGATGAGGTCTTGCTATGTTACCCAGGCTGGTCTTGAATGCCTGGGCTCAAGTCAATCTCTTGCCTCAGCCTCCCAAAATGCTGGGATTACAGGCATGAGCCACCAAGGAATCTGCATTTTTTTTGGAGACAGAGTCTCACTCTGTTGCCTAAGCTGGAGTGCAGTGGTGCAATCTCGGCTCACTGCAACCTCCGCCTCCCAGGCTCAAGCAGTTCCCCTGCCTCAGCCTCCCGAGTAGCTGGGATTACAGGCATGCACCACCACACCCGGCTAATTTTTGTATTTTTAGTAGAGATGGGGTTTCACCCTGTTGGCCAGGCTGGTATCAAACTCCTGACCTCAAATGATCCACCAGCCTCAGCCTCCCAAAGTGCTGGGATTATAGGCGTGAGCCACCGCGCCCAGCCAGGAATCTGCATTTTAACAAACACCTACTCCGTGGGATGCTGAGGCAGGTGAGTTTGGGGCCACCCTGAGAAACACAGCTGTGAACAGAAACGGATCTTGCGCAGCTCCGGCCCTGCTCTGCCCACAGCCACGAGACACTTGCAGGCTTCAGCCTGAACCCTGGGTTTGAAACTTGGCTCCACCTCACACCTCAGCCGTGTGACCTTGGGCAGGTGGCTGTCTTAACCTCTCTGGACCTCAGTTTCCCCATCTGTAAAATTGGGAAGAGCCGGTGGGCAGGGATGTGTGCACAGCCCCTGGCATGAAGGCCCTGCTCCTGTCCCCACTCCGAGGGGACAGGAGGGGGCTGGCCCAGCTTCACCCCTGTTTTGTAACATGTGTTTACTTTTCTTACGGGACAATTCAAGGGGTGGAAAATTGTGCTGGCCCTCCAGCCCACATGCGCTGACTCACGCTCAGCTCTGGGCTGGGGGCCCTGTGAGCTCCCCACAGTCCCCCTGGGGCCAGAGGGGAGGCCAGGCCCCGGCAGCTGGAGCAGGAGAGGGTCCACGGTGAGTCATGCTCTGCCCGCTCCTGAGTCATCCCCTGAGAATGCGCCTCAGGCCCCTACCCGCCCGGGCCCCCTGGCAGAATGCCACTTCCCCCTGCCTGCCAGGCAGCCGCGCCCTCCTGCCGGCCTAGGGAGCCGCTGCTCCGAGGACTGCCTCTTGGCTCTCTCCTGGATGCACCTGTAGAGCCCTGTGTGTTATCAAAATATTGAAATAGCTCCCGACTGGTAGTTAAATAGTGGTTTCTCTGAGCCCCTGGCCACCCTGGTTTATCCCTCCCCAGCCATTGAGGGGTTAGCCGTGGGCTCAGCAAAGGGTTCTTGGATTCTGCCCCACCCAAGGCTGGGGTCCACTGTGACTATGAGCAGCCCATCAGCCCATCTTGCAGATCCAGGTTTTTGGGATTTCAGACACTTCATCTTGAACCCTGGGCCACATCCCTTTTTCTTTCTCTCTTTGAGACAGGGTCTTGCTCTGTCACCAAGGCTGAAGTGCAGTGGCATGATCACAGCTCACTGTAGCCTCAGACTCCTGGGCTCAAGCAATCGTCCCATCTCAGCCTCCTGAGTTGCTAGGACCACAGGGTCGCCACCACGCCTGGCTAATTTAAAAAACTTTTTTGTAGAGTTGGGGTCTCACTGTGTTGCCCAGGCTGGTCTCAAACTCCTGGGCTCAAATGATCCTCCTGCCTCTGCCACCCAAAGTGCTGAGATTATAGGTGTGAGTCACTGCACCCAGCCCCTGGGGCACTTTCTGACACAACCTGCTACACATCTTGGACACAACTTGTCAAGCCTGGCCCTAGGCCTCTCAGGGGTGGGGACATTAAGTGAGGAAGTCACACTGTCAGGGCAGAAAGAGGGGCTGGGTGGGGCCGGACAGGCTCTGCCGGCTCAGGATCCCTGCAGGACAGGCTGCCCAACCCAGCCCCAAAACTCCCAACCTCTGTCCAACGCCCAAGCCTGCTTCCCCCCTGCCCCACCTCACCTCGCACTGCCCAGACTGGTGGGGCTGCATTTCTGGGGCTGGTGTCAGGTGGGATTGGGGACAGCCCGGGTCCGGAGGTCAGGGCCCCGTTTCCGCCCAAGCCAGGATGCCTCAGTGATGGGCAGACCGGGCCACAAGGGGCAGAACACAAAGCCAAATTAGGGTTAACTTGAAGCCAACCTGGGTTTGAACACTGGCTCTGCCATGCGCCCAGCTGCGTGACTGTGGGCTGGTGGCTTAACTTCTCTGTAACATGGGGAAGAGCCAGTGAGCTGAGGTGTCACATCTCAGCTGATCTATTTCCTAGCTGTGTGACCCTGGGCAAATGTCTTCACCTCTCTCAACCTCAGTTTCCGCATCTGCAAAATGGGGACACTCTGACACCTGCTCTGTAGGGTCTTTAAAAGTCTCAATAAAGGAAGACATGGAATCATGGCAAATAATAACTTTTGTTGGGCATTTACTATAAACCAGGCCACGTGCTAAGTACCAGGCTTGGAGGCTGACACTTTTTCTTCCAGCTTGATTGCGATGTAATGAATATGCAAGAAAGCACACATTTTTAAAGATTTTAGGCTGGACACAGTGGCTCACGCCTATAATCCCAGCACTTTGGGAGGCCGAAGCGGGTGGATGACCTGAGGTCAGGAGTTTGAGACCAGCTTGGCCAACATGGAGAAACCCTGTCTCTATTAAAAATACAAAAATTAGCCAGGTGTGGTGGGGGGTGCCTGTAATCCCAGCTACTCAGGAGGCTGAGGCAGGAGAATCACTTGAACCCAGGAGGTGGAGGTTGCAGTGAGCCGAGATTGTACCGCTGCACTCCAGCCTGGGCAACAGAGTGGGTGTTCAGTGTCATTGTTGAATGTACAAATGAATGAGTGGGAGGACCAGTGTACTGTTGTGATCCTGGGGAAGGTCCCCTTAGGGGAGGACCAGGAAAGGGTTAGTAGGT
This sequence comes from Nomascus leucogenys, assembly GCF_006542625.1. Classification (NCBI taxonomy): domain Eukaryota; kingdom Metazoa; phylum Chordata; class Mammalia; order Primates; family Hylobatidae; genus Nomascus; species Nomascus leucogenys. The sequence goes on along the minus strand of NC_044398.1, from coordinate 98,166,485 downwards.
CCTAAGTTAAAACTATGATGGAAGAGAAGAGGTTCATTGGCTTGTTCATCCATCCATCCATCCATCCATCCATCCCTCCATCTCTCCATCCCTCCATCTCTCCTTCTCTCCCCCCTTCCTTCATCCATCCATCCATCCATCCATTCATCCATTCATCATCCATCCATCCATCTTCATCCCTCCATTCATCCATCCATCCATCCATCAATCCATCCATCCATCCATCCATCCCTTCATTTGTCAAATATTTATTGAGCACCTACTAGATGACAAGTCCTGTCCTAGGCACTCAGGATTCAAGATCAAGTACAATAGACTCAGGTTCCTGCCCCCAGGGAGCTTGCTGTGGGAGACTGGAGTGGGAACGGACAAACAGTGTAAGTTTGAGGCCCCTTTGGGTAGATCATGGCGCCTCTTCTGTGTGCCCCAGGAGACAAAGTCTGCAGTCGGCACAGAGTCATCATCAGGTGGCGGCCCAAGGACACTATGAGGAAAGCGGCCAGACTCCAGTCTAAGGATGGTTGAGGACCCAGTGAGGAAAGGGAGGCCTTAGCTTGCAGGGCACCAGGTTCCCTCATCGTGTTTTCTGCATCGCTGACATTTCCCAGGAGCCAGGCTCCTCCCTGACCCCCGTGGAGGATATCGACCTCTTGCCCCCACAATACCTCCCACAAGTCATTCATTTATTGAGCACCTACTGTGTACCCGGCTCTGGGGATACAGTAGCAAACATGATACAGCCCCCATATCCTGGGGGCTCCCTGTCTTGGAAGGGAGGAGGGACAGAACAGCAAACAGATAGCCACATTTTTTACAAATGAAATAACCTAAGTGCCCATCAGTGGGGTAAGTGGTGGTAAATTACAAAACTGCTCTAGTCTGGGAGGAATTTGGGGAGGCCTGTGGGCCTCACAGGGAAGCCGAGGGTGTAGCAAGTGAAAAAAGGAAGCTGCCTGCTATTAGGTGTCGTGTTTTGCCATTTCCGCTTCAGAATGGAGCTGTCCTGTGTCTCCGTGAGCTCGTCCTCCACCTGCCTGCCTGCCTGGCTCTGCCTCCACCCTTTGTTCACGCTGTCTGCTGAGCTCAAACATTCCTGCTGGGCCCAGGCAGCCAAGCCCCCATCAGCTGCCTCCCAGGCCATTCTCTAATCACAAGCTCAGCCTTAACCCCCACACAGGCCCAGGACTCCGCTCTGGGCAAATACTCCTCCTTTCAGCCCTGGAGTCCCTGACCTCCCCCTACCCAGACCATCCTGTCCCCAGCCCCCAGCCAAAGGGCCACCCTCCACTGGTTGGGGATGGGGAGACCTCAGTGTAGCCTTGTCCAATAAAACTGCCTGTGACAATGGAACTATTCTGTGTCCATGGAGGCGACAGGCCACACGTGGCTATTGAGCACGTGAAATGTGACTAGTGCAACCGAGGAAGTGAATTGTTAATTTTTAACAATTCATTTTAATCCATTAATTACTTTATTTTTTGTAGAGATGGGGGATTCTCACCATGTTGCCCAGGGTGTCTTGAACTCCTGAGCTCAAGCCATCCTCCCCACTAAGCCTCCCAAAGTGCTGGGATGACGGTCGCCTGCCGCCACGCCCAGCCTGAATTGTTAATTTTATTGTTTATGTGTATTGTTATTTATGTAAATATAGAACATATTCATATTTACAGAATTTAATTAATGCAAACGTAAGTAGCCACTTGCATCTGGTGGCTGTCGCAGGGTCCACCTGGGACCAGGCATGGAGAAGAGGACAGCCTGGGTCCCTGGTCCTCTTCTAGGCAGAGGCAGCCTAGAGGGCCTGGGTGGGCAGCTAAGGCCTCAGGCACTGAGCTGGGGGGGGCCCTGGAGTCGCTCTGTTGATGGGGCTGAGCTTTGGGCATTGGTGACTGTGGCCCCTCCCCAGTGGCCAGTCGCTTGTTCTGACCCCTGCTTGGTGGTCAGAATCACACACTGAGAGGTCCTGAAGACCTGAGCTGACCTTCAGGTGGGAGTGTCCAGCTCCAATGACAAGAGGTCGTGTGCCCAGTTTCCTCTGTCTGCATCCACTCCGCGGATGCCCTCTCTAGGAATGGTTTCCCCTTCCTGGCTCTCCCGGGCGCTCCCTTTCCATTCCTACAGCATCTACCTGGGCAAGAGATCTAGGATCTCACTCCCTCACCTCCAGATTCCTGAGGTCACTTTGGTGGCCTTCCTCCTCCTCGTGGCTCCTCCTCCGTGCTTTCTGCACCCTTCCCCTCCTCCACCGTGGTCCACTACAATCTATTCCCAACACAGCAACCAAAGGGCTAAAGTGAAGTCAGCCGACTCCCCTGTCTTACACCTCCCGGACACTCTGAGTACCTCGGCATCAGAGCCAGACAACCCATAAGATCCCCCGCGTCAGGCTTCCCTTGGAGTCTGCTCTCTTTCCAGCCACCTCCCTCCCACTCACTCTGCCCCCGACACACTGACAGCCTCCCCGTTCCTCAAACATGCCAAGTATGCTCCTGCCTCAGGGCGTTTGCACTGGCTGCTCCCTGGGCTCCAGTCTCTGCCTGGACCCCTGCTCTTCTTCCAAGCCTTTGTGCCATATCACCTTCTCAACACAGCCCACCTGGTCCCTAAATTTTAATCTGCCCTGCACTTCCCACCCTCTTTCCCTGCCCACCAATCACGGCACTCAGTGCAATCTAACCCACAACAGAAGCCACTCACCGATACAAAAAAATAAGCGAGGTGTGGTGGTGGGCACCTGTAATCCCAGCTACTCGGGAGGCTGAGGCAGGAGAATCGCTTGAACCCGGGAAGCGGAGGTTGCAGAGAGCCGAGATAGCGATGCACTGCAGCCTGGGTGACAGAGTGGGACTGTGTCTCAAGAAAAAAAAAAAAAAAAAAAAAAAGGGAGTGAAGGCTTGACACGCGCGTCAGCATGGTTGACCCTGAACATATTAGGGGCTCAGTAAGAAAAGCCAGATACAAAACGGCACATATTATATGATCCTACCTGTGAAATGTTCAGAGGTAATTCGCAGAGATGGAAAGGAGACTGTGGCTGCTGGGGAGAGGGGAGTGGGGTGTGACTGCTAAGGGGCACAGGTGATGATAGTGCTCTGAAATTGACCGTGGTGATGGTTGTGCAACTCTGAAACTACCAAAACCCGCTGGATGGCACACTTTACTTTTTAATTTTTTTTGACAGGGTCTTTCTCTCTCTCTTTCTCTCTTTTTTTTTGAGATGGAGCTTTGCTCTTGTTGCCCACGTTGGAGCGCAGTGGCGCGATTTCGGCTTACTGCAACCTCCGCCTCCCAGGTTCAAGCGATTCTCCTGCCTCAGCCTGCTGAGTAGCTGGGATTACAAGCATGCGTCACCACGCCTGGCTAATTTTGTATTTTTAGTAGAGACAGGGTTTCTCCATGTTGGTCAGGCTGGTCTTGAACTCCCAAGCTCAGATGATCTGCCCACCTCGGCCTCCCAAACTGCTGCGATTACAGGCGTGAGCTACCACGCCCGGCCCCTGTTTTTTTATTTTTCCTTTTTTTTTTTTTTTTGAGACAGAGTCTCGCTGTGTTGCCTAGGCTGGAGTGCAGTGGCGCCATCTCTACTCACTGCAACTTCTGCCTCCCAGGTTCAAGCAATTTTCCTGCCTCAGCCTCCCAAGTAGCTGGGACTACAGGTGCCCACCACCACGCCTGGCTAATTTTTTTTGTATTTTTAGTAGAGGTGGGGTTTCACTATGTTGGCCATGCTGGTCTTGAACTCCTGACCTCGTGATCTGCCTGCCTCGGCCTTCCAAAGTGCTGGAATTATAGGCGTGAGCCACCTCACCTGCCCTTAGCGTTTTTTGTAGAGACGGGAGCCTTACTATTTTGCCCAGGCTGGTTTTGAACTCCTGGGCTAAACTGATCCTTTCTCCTTGGCCTCTCTAAGGGCTGAGATTACAGGTGTGATACCCTGTGTCCGGCCAAGGGTCTTGCTGTACTGCTCAGGCTGGAGTGCAGTGGTGTGATCGTTGCTCACTGCAGCCTGGAACTTCTGGCCTCAAGCGATCCTCCTGGCTTGGCCTCCTAAAGTTCGGGGATGATAGAGATGAGCCACCAGACCCAGCTGAATTGCACACTTTAAATAAATGAATTCTGTATCTCCAAAAAGCAGAGTTATCATCTTCCTATACTGTGTTGGTCACCACCTCAAACGTCCAACGTCAAGTCCCCACTCCCCCTCACCCTAAAGTCCCGTGGGAGATGCCCCTCCTTCTGAACCCTCACAGTTACAAACATTTACCCAGGTCCTCTGGTGGTCCCTGTGCAATTACTTTTCCTCATGCAATTTCCATCAGCCTTCAGGATAACACTATGGTTAACCCCATTAAGAAAAAAAAGTTTCCAATGTGATATTTTTTTTGAGACGGTGTTTCACTTTGTCACCCAAGCTGAAGTGCAGTGGTGCAATCTCGGCTCATTGCCACCTCTGCCTCCAGGTTCAAGCGATTCTCATACCTCAGCCTTCCAAGTAGCTGGGATTATAGGGGCCTGCCACGACGCCTGGTTAATTTTTGTATTTTTTTGTAGAGACAGGGTCTTGCCATGTTGTCCAGGCTGGTCTCAAACTCCAGACCTCAGATGATCTGCCCACCTAGGCCTACCAAAGTGCTGAGATTATAGGAGTGAGTCACTGTGCCTGGCCTCAATGTGATTTTTTAAAAAAAGGCTAATCAGGTGAAGCAGTGGGAGTGGAGAAAACGAAACATAACAAAACAAAATGAAACAAAGACATCTGCAACGGGTTGTGACAATTAGTTGTAAATACCACTGCACTCAGACCAGCTCATGTTATTTTTTTATTGCAGTAAGATATATATAAAACGTTGCCCATCTTAATTAATCATTTTTCAGTGTGCATTTCAGTGGCATTCACATTGTTGTGGAACCATCACACCATCCATCTCCAGGACTCTTTTTTTTTTTTTTTTTTTTTGAGAGTCGCGCTCTGTTGCCCAGGCTGGAGTGCAGTGGTGCAATCTTGGCTCACCATAACCTCTGCCTCCTGGGTTCAAGCGATTCTCCTGCCTCAGCCTTCCGAGTATCTGGGAGTACAGGTGCGTGTCACCATGACGGGCTAATTTTTCTATTTTTAGTAGAAACGGGGTTTCCCTATGTTGGCCAGCCTGTTCTCAAAGTCCTGACCTCGTGATCCGTCTGCCTCGGCCTCCCAAAGTGCTGGGATTACAGGCGTGAGCCACTGTGCCCAGCCCAGAACTCTTTTAATCTTCTAAAACCCAAACTCTGTGTCCATTAATTAACTCCCCATGCCCCTCCCCCCAGCCCCTAACCCCCACCGTTCTTCTTTCTGTCCCTGTGGATTGGGCTCCTCTAGGTGACTCAGACGTGGAATCACTCAGTTCTTGCCCGTTCAGCATAATGTCCTTCAGGTTCATCCAAGTTGTAGCGCTTGTGGGCGCTTTATTCCTCTCTAATGCTGAATAATTTTCCATGTTACCCCCTACTTTTTTTTTTTTTTTGAGATGGAGTCTCACTCTATTGCCCACGCTGGAGTGCAGTGGTATGATCTCAGCTCACTGCAACCTCCGCCTCCCGGGTTCAAGCAATTCTCCTGCCTCAGCCTCCCGAGTAGCTGGGATTACAGGCGTGCGCCACCATGCCAGCTAATTTCTGTATTTTTAGTAGAGATGGGTTTTGCCATGTTGGCCAGGCTGGTCTCAAACTCCCGACCTCAGGTGATCCACCCACCTCAGCCTCCCCAAGTGCTGGGATTACAGGCGTGAGCCGCTGTGCGCAGCCCATGTTACCCCATATTAAAAGGAGGGGACATTGGCCGGGCGCGGTGGCTCACACTTGTAATCCCAGCACTTTGGGAGGCCGAGGCGGGTGGATCACAAGGTCAGGAGATCAAGACCATCCTGGCTAACACAGTGAAACCCCGTCTTTACTAAAAATACAAAAAATTAGCCAGGCGTGTTGGCAGGTGCCTATAGTCCCAGCTACTTGGGAGGCTGAGGCAGGAGAATGGTGTGAACCTGGGAGGCGGAGGTTGCAGCGAGCTGAGATTGCACCACTGCACTCCAGCCTGGGTGGCAGAATGAGACTCCGTCTCAAAAAAAAAAAAAAAAAAAAAAAGGAGGGGACATTGAGGCAACAAAGCTGGGGGGTGGCAGGGTCAGAACGCACATCCAGGTTGGTCTGACTCCTGTACCCACCCCAAGTGCCCGGTTACCCGACCCCTCCCACAGGGCCACCCCTCCCATCCCCTGGGCCACCCTCCTCCCACTGTGTGCCATTCTCTCCTTTGGGCTTCTCGCAGCACTTGGTGGAGCCCAGAAGTCTTTGTGAAGTGAATGGACTTGGGTGCCCGGCTGGGGGTCAAGGTGGGTGGGTCCTGGCTGTGCAGCGCCCTGGGTCAGACTGCCTCAGACTCAGCCTCTGCTCAGTCAAAGCTGCTCCCATGACCAGGGCTGCTCCACAGAGTTGCGCAGCTTACAACCTATACACCTGTACACAACAGCCCTGCCAACCATCCTGATAGCCCTGGAGATTCCCAAATCCAGGACGCCTCAGGGCTCTGCTTCGAGAAGGTGCAAGAAACAACACAACGTAGAGGCCACCCGGGATGAATGAGATGTCCCCCAGGAAGCAGATAAGCAGAGGAATGGTTTCCAGGGGATGCGGGAAGGGAGGAAGGAGGAGTGACAGCTTCATGGGTATGAGTTTCCTTTTGGGGTGATGAAAATGTTCCAAAACTAGAAAGTGGTGCTGGCTGTCCGTGCATCTTGTGAATATACCAAAAGCCAGAGAATTGTACACTAAGAAATGGTTAAAATGGTAACTTTTGTGTTATGCGCATTTTTTTTTTTTTTTTTTTTTTTTGAGATAGAGTCTTGCTCTGTCACCCAGGCTGGAGTGCAATGACACGATCTTGGCTCACTGCAACCTCCACCTCCCAGGTTCAAGCGATTCTCCTGCCTCAGCCTCCTGAGTAGCTGGGATTATAGGCATGCACCACACTAAGAAATGGTTAAAATGGTAACTTTTGTGTTATGTGCTTTTTTTTTTTTTTTTTGAGATGCAGTTTCGCTCTTGTTGCCCAGGCTGGAGTGCAATGGCGTGATCTCGGCTCACCGCAATCTCTGCCTCCCGGGTTCAAGCGATTCTCCTGCCTCAGCCTCCCCAGTAGCTGGGATTTCAGGCATGCATCACCACACCCAGCTAATTTTGTATTTTTAGTAGGGACGAGGTTTCTTCATGTTGATCAGGCTGGTCTCGAACTCCCAACCTCAGGTGATCTGCCCACCTCGGCCTCCCAAAGTGCTGAGATTATGGCATGAGCCATCGTGCCCAGCCCATTTTTTTTCTTTCTTTCTTTTTTTTTTGAGATGGAGTCTCACTCTGTTGCCCAGGCTGGAGTGCAGTGGTGTGATCTCAGCTCACTGCACCCTCTGCCTCCCAGGTTCAAGTGATTCTCCTGCCTCAGCTTCCCGAGTAGCTGGGATCACAGGCATGCGCTATGATGCCTGGCTAATTTTTTCATTTTCAGTAGAGACAGGTTTTTGCCATGTTGGCCAGGCTGGTCTCGAACTCCTGACCTCAGGTGATCCGCCTGCCTCAGCCTCCCAAACTGTTGGGATTACAGGCATGAAGCACTGTGCCTGGACCATTTTGCCACAGATGTACCCTGCTTGCTGCATCTTCTCCAGCTTTAGAGCCATCCCAGGGCCCCTTATGTATTCCAGGGTCTTAACCCCCATTCTTAATGTCACACTGAGCCATTCCACTCAGGACATTCCCAGCAGGATGCCTTCCAGGAACATCTGCCTTTGGATTGGGTCCAGAGTTTTACTCAAACAAAAGCATCACTAATGGTTGAATCTTCTCTGGCAGTGGCCCATCTGCTGGGAAGACATTCAGAGACATGGGGTGGTTTCTGGGGTGCCCAAAACCCACCTCCTCATAAGGCAGCTTTGGCTGGGTCATTCTTGCAGGCCAGGTGGGAAGCAGCAGATAGAGGCTAAAGATCCTGCCCTGGGACTGAGTTCATGCCCAGTACCCCTGGGGAATCAGCCTATCCTTGCGGCGCCTTCTTGTCCTGGAGCCAGGGCGGCTGGAGATCTTGCAGTTCAGGGCTTGGAAATCACACCTTCCGAGAGCATCAGCTGCAGCTCTGGGAGAAGAAGTCACTGGAGAACCAGAGTCCTGGGTTTGAGTTCCTTACTAGCTGTATGGCCTTTGGCAGGTTATTCAGTCTCTCCGTGCCTTGTGCCTTAGTTTCCTTACCTGTAAAATGAGGATTAAAATAGTTTTGACTGTATATGGGCTTTTAATTGAGATGAAAGCCATGTAACAGAAAATTAACCATTTTAATACTGTGGCCCCAATTCAGTGGCATGTGCATTTGCAACGTTGTGCAACCACCAGCTCTACCACATTCCAAGCATCTCATTGCTCTGGGGTTGCTTTGAGGATTAAACGCGTTCGTGTTTGTAAAGCTTTAGAATGGTGCTAGGTATAGTAAGCCCCAATGGAGTGTCAATTAGTGGTAGGAATAATTAGTAGAACAGTAATAACGGGCAACTGAGCCAGGCGTGGTGGCTCATGTCTGTCATCCCAGCACTTTGGGTGGCTGAGGCAGGTGGATCACCTGAGGTCAGGAGTTTGAGGCCAGCCTGGCCAACTTGATGAAACTCCGTCTCTACTGAAAATACAAAAATTAGCCTGGAGTGGTGGCAAGCGCCTGTAATCCCAGCTACTCGGGAGGCTGAGGCAGGAGAATCGCTTGAACCTGGGAGGCGGAGGTTGTAGTGAGCCGAGATTGCGCCACTGCACTCCAGCTTGGGCAACAGAGCAATACTCCCTCTGAAAAAACACCACCAAAATCCAAAAAAAGCTGGAGTGGGTGTTGGTGGCGATATTAATTCCCTTCTCTGGGGCTGGAGGAGGAGGGAGTGGGGTTCTCACTCCCCTCCAGGCCCCAGTTTCCACTTTGAGCTCTCTGTACCCGCAGGGCTGTGACACCTCTGTTTCCCACGCAGAGTCATTGTCCTCCCTCAATGTTGGGCAGCAGGAGAAGCGGACTTAACGCCTTTTGTGGTGGTAACAGCAGCTAACGGTGTTAACGTTCACTTTGCTCTGTGGCAATGGCTGCGCAGAGCTGGGCATTTCCTGGAGGAGCCCGGGTTAGGAGAGTCATTCCCGGATCCCACGTCGACCAACTGCTCACCCTTGTGTTACTGCAGCAGCCACGCGCTATCATTTTTACTCCAGGAGCCATGCGCTATCATTTGCTGCCACCTTGCGACAGGGATGGGAACTTTGTGTCCCATTTGCACCCTTGATTACGTTAGCCAAGAGTGTGCTGGGCACCTGCTGCCTGCCTGCCAGGTCCCCAGTAAGATCCTTGCCAACATGCGGGCAGGTGAATAAGGCAGCCACGGCCCCTGCCCTCAGGGAGCTCACAGTCTCCTGAGAGAGACCGCCAGGAACCCACAGATAGATAAAACGAATAAATGCAATATTAGAATGTGATGCAGGCTAGGAAGGGAAGAGAGGTGGTTTTCACGGGGTGCAGTGACATACTTGAAATAGATCAGGGGTTGTCCATCTCCCTGGCCACCTCTGACTTCCCCTGCATGAAGGGGTGAATTCACCCCACGCTGGCATGTAGTAGGTGCTCAGTAAATGTTGAATGAGTGAACACATGGGTGACAGCGCTGTCCAGAGCCAACTTCTTGGCTCTTGTAGGCTAAACAGATGAGGAGTAGCAAGGCAGGACCTCTGGGAGCAAGGCTGGTCCCCCAGGAGTCCTGGGAGGGCTGAAAGCGGTTAAGTGTGAGTTAAAATGAGGGTGATGGACAAATGTCACTCTCCCAAGGGAGGCCTCCTTACTCCCTGTTTTATTTATTTATTTATGTATGTATTTATTTATTTATTTATTTATTTATTTATTTATTTATTTTGAGACAGAGTCTTGCTTTGTTGCCCAGGCTGGAGTGCAGTGGCCAGGTAACAGCTCACTGCAGCTTCGAACTTCTGGGCTCAAGGGATCCTCCTGCCTCAGCCTCTGGAGTAGCTGGGACCACAGGCACGTGCCAACATGCCTGGCTAATCTTTTTTTTCTTTTTGCGACGGAGTTTTGTTCTTCTTGCCCAGGCTGGAGTGCAATGGCGCAGTCTCGGCTCACTGCAACCTCCGCCTCCTTGATTCAAGCGATTCTCCTGCCTCAGCCTCCTGAGTAGCTGGGATTACAGGCATATGCCACCATGCCCGACTAATTTTGTATTTTAGTAGAGATGGGCTTTCCTCATATTGGCCATGCTGGTCTCGAACTCCTGACCTCAGTTGATCTGCCCGCCATGGCCTCTCAATGGGCTGGGATTACAGGTGTGAGCCACCGCGCCCGGCCTAAATTAAAAAAATTTTTTTTTTGTAGAAATAGGGTCTTGAGGCTGGGCGCGGTGGCTCATGCCTGTAATCCCAGCACTGTGGGAGGCCGAGGCGGGCGGATCACGAGGTCAGGAAATCGAGACCATCCTGGCTAACACAGTGAAACCCCGTCTCTACAAAAAATACAAAAAAATTAGCCGGGCGTGGTGGCGGGCGCCTGTTGTCCCAGCTACTCGGGAGGCTGAGGCAGGAGAATGGCGTGAACCCCGGGGGACGGAGCCTGCAGTGAGCCGACATCGTGCCACTGCACTCCAGCCTGGGCGACAGCGACACTCCGTCTCAAAAACAAAACAAACAAACAAACAAAAAGAAATAGGGTCTTGCTATGTTACCCAGGTTGGTCTCCAACTCCTGGGTTCAAGTGATCCTCCCTCTTCGGCCTCCTAAAGTGTTCGGATTACAGGCGTGAGACATCGCGCCCGGCCTCTTACCTGTTTTAAATTGTCCTTTCTCTCCGCTGGCTCCTTGAGCCCCTTTTTTGCTTATTTTTCTCTCGTTAGAGTTTTTCACCACCTCACACATCATATATTTGCCTTATTTATTGAGTGCCTGTCTCCCCACCGTAATATAAACTCCACGAGGGCAGGGATTAGTCCGTGTGGCTCACCGGCGGCTCTCCAGCGCCTGGGCAGGGCTGACCCCCAGCAGGCGCTCTGGGAAGATGTGCAGAGTGGGCGCAGGTGCATGCGCGGGGCGTGGGGCGGGGACAGGTGGAGAAGCCAGTCAAACCCAAGTGCAGCGGGACGAGGGCGAGGTTAATCTGAGCGAGAAAAGCGTAAACTGTGCTTATCTACAAGCGTAAACTGTGCTTATCTACAAATGTAAACAGTACTAACTGTCTGCCGGACGCAGGGTCCGGGGCGGGTCGGCCTCGACTCAGGGTCCGCTTGGAGGCAGAGCTAGATTAGCGCGGGGTCGTCCTGCGGCCGACTATTCCCGAGGCTGAGGACCTTGGAGGGCGGGGCCAGTGAAGGGGGAGGGGACTTCCTGAGGTGTGACCAGTCTGGAGAAAGGACTGGGCTGAGGGCGTGGTCAAGCAAGAAACATGTAAAACAGGGGGCGGGGCTAGAACCAGAGGGGAGTTCGCCTGGGGCGGGGCCAGAGTGGGGCGGGACCAGTTAGGGGGCAGGGCCAACCTGGGCGGGGCCATGGCCAGGGACGTGGGCGGGGCCAGGCCGGGATCTTCGCTGTCCCGGGTCCTGGAGCTCTCTCGGCCCGGCAGGTCTCGCTCCCGCCCATCCGGCCTTCCACTGCTGTCCTGGCCGCAGGGTGTTCAAGGCGGGACGCCCCAGGCTAGCGAGCCGCGATCGGGCCCCGCCTCAGGCGCTGCGCTCTGGGACAGGCGGGCGCGGGAGCCCGTAAGCGCTCAGCTCCCGAGCCAGGCGGGCTTCCAGGGCACTTCCCCTAGTTGCATTCCCGAAGACTCCGGAGGGCGAGGGTGAGCAAAGCTGCGGGGACCTGCGTGTGCATGCGTGTGCGAGTGCCTCTACGTGTGTGTACGTGTGTGTGCATGTGCGCACGGGTGTGTGTGCGTGTGCGCACGTCTGTGCACACCAGGGGAATTGTGTGCGTGGAGTTGGGCAGGTGCGTGTTGCAGGGAGCTGGGTGTGTGTGCAAAGTTGGAGGCGTGTGCAAAAGCAGTCCTGTGTGGGAGGGAAACCTGCGTGTGTGCATGTGTGTGGTAGAGACAGTGCCTGTGAAATGTGGTGAAGGCTGTGTGTGTATGTCAGGGTGTCTGGGAGGAAAATGGGAGGGCAGGCGCAAGGAGACTTGGGGGTGGGCTGTAGGCCAGCAAGTCTGTGGCAAGCTGTGGGGTGCATGCGTGAAGAGAACCGTGGGAGTGTAAGAATTGCAAATGTGTGTGTGTCTGTGTGGGTGGCAGGGAGGCTTCTGGGGGCCCTCAGTGTAAAGGGGTGGGGGTAGAGGAAATTTCGGGGGTGCTGACTGCTCTTGGAAGGCTGAGCGTGGTCTGGGGCCATGGCTAATGACAGGGAAGCTGTTGGGGCTTGGCCTGGAGTAATTTGGGGGTAATATCAGCCTTCTCAATTTGAAGGCTGGGGAGCTGTGTGGGTGGGGCCAAGGGCTGCCCCTTACACTTGGTGGGTGGTGTCCCTGCTTCCAGAGGTGAGAGCTGCAACCTCACCAGTCACCCCTTGCCCCAGGCTCCGTGCACAACCCTGCCTGGTGACCTCCATTGGTGCTCCAGCGTGAACATGGTGCAGAGATACCAGTCTCCTGTCCGAGTCTACAAGTACCCGTTTGAGCTGGTCATGGCGGTGAGTGACTCCTCATTCTTGGGCCCCCCACGTGACAGTTGGAGGGACGTGAGATCAGCTATGGCGGGAGGAAGACGGAGCTCCTTAGACTCCCGGATCAGAAGGAATTAGTGAGCTACTCAGCTGACCTGGTGGGTTTATTCTAACCAGTGACCCCTCTGTCTGACCATCCTATCCTCTGCCCAGTGACCAAAACACAAAGTCTTTCTTCCTTCTCCTTGTTGAAGCTGACCTGCTCCCTTACTTTAGACTCTCCTGATAGAAAACAAAGGTATCAGAGGCCAAGCCACTGCTGTCGTTTCATATAATGGCATATCATAGTGATAAATGGAATGGTGGTGATAATGACAACAGCTGTCCATTGAATGTTTACAGCACTGTCTTAACAGATGATGCTTCTTCCAATACCCAATAGCTGTTATTATTCCCATTTCACCTCCATGAAACTGAGGCTTTGACAGGTGAAGGGATGACACGAAGTTCTGTATCTACGCAGATGTGGAGTCAGGGCTCAGATCCCCACAGAGGAGACTCTAGAACCTCACATTTGACCACAGAGCCCTCCTTCTGCTCACAGACCCCCCTTCCTCCCCTCCAAGGAAGCTGACACCGGGATGAGAGAGAGAATGAGTGGGTAGGTTTGCTTTGTGATGTACTGTGTGTTGTGCAGCAAGTCATCTGGAGGCCTAGAATTGGCTGCCAGATCCTTGGCCCCCAGGATCACTGGTCTTTGCACCCTGGGGGCAGGAGCTGGAGATAGGTGGACGTGGAATTCCTTCTTGGCTCCATCCCTCTGCCTCTCAGCGCTTCACTTCCCTGCTCAGTAACACGGGGACAATGCTACGAGGTTGTGGGGAGGAGTAAATGAGATAATTATTGGTGCTCCTGGCTGTGTGCCAGGCATACAGTAAGAGCTCACAAAATATGCTGTCGCTGTTATTACACCAAAGTCTTGTAAATTAATGTATTGAAAGTGTAAGAAACATTATCATCCACCCCCGTCTGTCCCACCCCAGCACTGACTGCTTAACCCCAGCCTTCTATCCAGGGACTTTCATATCTCTTGGTGGCTGTGTGTGTCTGTGTGTCCAGTCCTGTCTTATTCTATGAATCTACATGCGTATGTGTTTATTGTCACACAGAGGATTTAAAAGCATCACCAAAATCATCCACATACGTTGTGCTTTTACAGGCAGAAGGTTCTAGGACAGTAAAGAGTCAGGAACTGGCTTAGGGTCATATTCCAGCTCCCCGATTGACTAGCTGAGTGACTGTGGGGCAAGTCACTTCACCTCCATGAACCTCCACTCCCCATCAGCAAAATGGGAATCTCCTCGCTTCCAAATCTGGTGTCATGCTGTGGATTAAATGAATCAATGTGTATAAAGTTCCCGGTACAGGGCTGATGCAGATCAAATGCTCAGTGAGATCCAGCTATGATCATTACTGTTTTTGCAAGTGGCTGTGTGACTTTGCTTCTGTGTAATGGGAGTGGAACACCAGGGGATGGTGAAGAGATCCAGGCATGTGAATTCAGATGCTTTATGGTTCTGCTGTGCTCTGTCATGCCCTGGTTGTATGTTTTCAGATAGTTGCTGAACTTAAGCCGGGTGCGGCGGCTCACACGCCTGTAATCCCAGCACTTTGGGAGGCCGAGGCGGGTGGATCACACGGTCAGGAGATCGAGACAATCCTGTCTAACACGGTGAAACCCCAACTCTACTAAAAATACAAAAAAAATTAGCCGGGCTTGGTGGCACGCACCTGTATTCCCAGCTCCTTGGGAGGCTGAAGCAGGAGAATCTCTTGAACCCAGGAGGTGGAGGTTGCAGAGAGCCGAGATTGTGCTGCGACACTCCAGCATGGGTGACAGAGCAAGACTCTGTCTCAAAAACAACAACAACAAAAGTTGCTGAACTTTTCTGAGCCCCATTTTCTTTTATTTTTTCGAGACTGAGTCTCACTCTATTGCCCAGACTGGAGTGCAGTGGCGTCATCTTGGCTCACTTCAACCTCTGCCTCCCAGGTTCAAGCCATTCTCTTGCCTCAGCCTCCTGAGTAGCTGAGATTACAGATGCACACCACCACTCCCTGGTAATTTTTGTATTTTTAGTAGAGACGGGGTTTCATCATGTTGGCCACGCTGGTCTCAAACTCCTGACATCAAGTGATCCACCAGCCTCAGCCTCCCAAAGTGCTGGGATTACAGGGGTGACCCACTGCATCCGACCCCTATTCGTATAGCCTTAAGTGCTACATTCATGGGCATGGCTTATTTTCAAGTGCAATGATTGTAAATACTTTTGAGAACCCTAAACATGACAAATTAAGTTGGAATTTATTAAGCACATGCAGTCGATGGTTTTCCATCCTATAGAGCCTTAAATTAAGGGTGATTATTTATGTTTATCGACCACTTATTGTCACTTGGTAGGACTGGGCCCTGTGGGAGGCAAACAGACACACACACACACACACAATCATTTTCATCTTCATGACAACCTTATGAGGCGTATATAGTCATCCCCATTTCACAAATAAAGAAAATGGGGGCTGGGCGCTTATTCATAGAATAAGACAGGACTGGACACACAGTCCTGCCCTCGAGCCTGGGCAATAGAGCAAGATTCTGTCTCAAAAAAAAAAAAAAGAAAAAAAAGAAAAGAAAAGAAAAAAGAAAACAAAAACAACAGAAAAACTATATGAATAGGACCAGTAACGTACTTGCATTGCCTTTATTGGGTATGTTAAACTTATTGTGTAAGCTTCATGTTCCACAAATGAAGGCAGGGCTCCATTTACTCCCTTTGCTGTTGAGTCTCTAGGTGCTGACACCTGTGGGTAGAGTGAAAAAAAGGGTTTCAAATCTTTATTATCTGGGGCCAAGTACGGTGGCTCATGCCTGTAATCCCAACACTTTGGGAGGCCAAGGCGGGCGGACCACCTCAGCTCAGGAGTTTGAGACCAGCTTGGCCAAAGTGGTGAAACCTCGTCTCTACTAAAAATATAAGAAGTAACTGGGCGTGGTGGCAAGCACCTGTCATCCCAGCTATTCAGGAGGCTGAGACAGGAGAATCACTTAAACCCCGGAGGCGGAGATGGCAGGGAGCCGAGATCGTGCCATTGCACTCCAGCCTGGGGGAAGAGTGAAACTCTGTCTCAAAATAATAATATAATAATAATAATAATAATAATCATCATCTTCCTTATCTGTACCTGCCTTAATTTAAGTCATTTGTATTTTTCAAAGGGACTGCCATAACCATGTCATTCTATCTTCCATACAGTTCTTGTCTGTGAAATGGTCCCAAGCCACAGCAACACTGCCAACAAAGCCACTTTGCCGACTGTTTACAAAACATTATTGTCCCCAAAATAGCTGCATAACTCAACATAACTTGCACACTGTGGAGGCACAAAAGGGGTTTTCTATGCTTAATGTTCGTCTTTGTTTCTCAGTTAAACACTTGCCCTCAGATTGGGTCAGATGCCGGGGAAGTTTCAGATGAACTCAGCTATTTTCACTGCATCCGAGTGAGCAGAAAAGCTGGCCTTTCAGTTTTTCTGTTTAACAAAACTGACTTCAGAATCAAAATGCCCCTGGCTTCTTCAAAAGTCCACTGACAATGACACAAATGACTGAAATTGGGCTTGAGTAATTGATTACAAAATTGTGCTTTGAGGTAACCTTTCTAGACCTGGCTTTAAAAATTTTTAAAAATTAATACTCTCACTTCAAAAATTTATCTAGTCAAATAAATGGAGATTTCTCTGCAGATCCCTTCCCACAAATTTTGCTTCTAAAGGGAAGGATTCTAGGGGATATCTCCTCCTCCCAACTATTTTTTTTAAGACGGAGTCTCGCTCGCTCTGTCATCTTAGGTTGGAGTGCAGTGGCATGATCTTGGCTGACTACAACCTCCGCCTTCTGGGTTCAAGTGATTCTCCTGCTTCAGCCCCCTGAGTAGCTGGGACTACAAGTGCCCGCCACCATGCCCAGCTAAATTTTTGTATTTTTAGTAGAGTCAGCGTTTCATTATATTGGCCAGGCTGGTCTTGAACTCCTAACCTCAGGTAATCACCCGACTCAGCCTCCCAAAATGCTGGGATTACAGGCATGAGCCACTGCGCCCGGCCCCAGACACTGTTCTGAGTCTATTCACTTATTAATTCCTCATAGCCACCCCATGAGATGAGTTCTGTGGGCGGCCCATTCGACAGAGGAGGAGACTAAGGAGAGGCTTATCCAAGGCTCCAAAGCAAACACGTAGCAGGTGGGGACTCAACTTCAGGCAGTTCGGCCCCAGAATTTACATCCCAACTACGAGCTCTACCATTTTTCAGAGCTGGATGGAGGAACTGAAGTTACTGAGGTGGCGTCTGGGCCAAGTGCGTGGTTCCAGCAGAGGCAGTTACCATCAGGATGCCTTTAGCCCTTCGGGACCCTGCAAGGGAGAACACAGCCCAAGCCTACAGGCCCTGGCCCCTGGCACACCTGCCAAGTCGGGGAGTGTTTATGCAACGCTACCTGTGGCCAGCCCTTTAGGCCAGCTCAGAGCCAGATCAATTATAGCAGCCTGATCTGTAGCAGAAGAGGAAACTGGGCTCATTAAGGTCCAGGAGACTGCCCCTCAGTGACCAGTGTTTATGATCCCACGGAGCCACAAACCGGGTGACTTAGAACAACATAAGTTCATTGCCTCACTGTTCTGGAGGCCGGAAGCCTGAGTTCACGGTGTGGGTGGGCCTCGCTTTAACTTGATTACTTGTAAAGACCCGTTCTCCAAATGAGGTCACATTCAGAGGTACCAGGGCTTAGGACTTCAACATATCTATTTTAGGGGATACATTTCACAGCTGGGATTTGAACTCGGGGAATCTGACCCCACAGCCAGAGCTCACAGCCAGACTTTCCGGATTCTGGCTCTGACTTTCTTTCTTTCCTTTTTTTTTTGACAGACTGTTGCTCTGTCGCCCAGGCTACAGTGCAGTGCTGCAATCTTGGCTCACTGAAATTTCCACCTCCAGGGTCAAGAGATTCTCCCACCTCAGTCTCCTGAGTAGCTGGGATTACGGGTGCCCACCACCATGCCCAGCTGATTTTTGTATTTTTAGTAGAGACAGGGTTTCACCATGTTGGCCAAGCTGGTCTCCAACTCCTGACCTCAGGTGATCCACCCACCTCGGTCTCCCAAAGTGCTGCGATTACAGGCATGACCACACCTGGCCTCCTTCCTTCCTTCCTTTCTTTCTTTCCTTCCATCACCCCTCCCCTCCCTTCCCCTTCCCCTCCCTTCCCCTCCCTTCCCCTCCCTTCCCATCCCCTCCCCTCCCCTCCCCTCCCCTTCTCTTCCCTTTCTCCCTCTCTATTTTATTTTATTTTATTTCTTTTTTGAGACAGGGGCTTGCTCTGTTACTCAAGCTGGAGTGCGGTGGTGCAATCATGGCTCACTGCAGCCTTGACCTCCTGGGGGTCAAGTGATTCTCCCACCTCAGCCTTCTAAATAACTGACACCACAGGTGTTCACCACCACACCTGGCTAATTTTTTTTTTTTAGACAAAGTTTCGCTCTTGTTGCCCAGGCTGGAGTGCAGTGGTTCGATCTCAGCTCACTGAAACCTCTGCCTCCCGGGTTCAAGCAATTCTCCTACCTCAGCCTCCCGAGTAGCTGGGATTACAGGCATGCACCACCATGCCAGGCTAATTTTGTATTTTTAGCAGAGACGGGGTTTCTCCGTATTGGTCAGGCTGGTCTCGGACTCCCGACCTCAGGTGATCCACCTGCCCTGGCCTCCCAAAGTGTTAGGGTTACAGGTGTGAGCCACAGCACCCGGCCGCACCTGGCTAATTTTAAAAAATATTTTTGTAGAGGTGAGCTCTCCCTATGTTGCCCATGCTAGTCCGAAATTCCTGGGCTCAAGCCATCCTCCTGCCTTGGTCTCCCAAAGTGCTGGGATTACAGATGTGAGCCACTGTACCTGGCCTTGGCTTTCCATAAACATTTGTGTACCAGCAGCAGTACTGTGGCTTTAGGAATGACCTGGTCCCCTTTTGTCCAGCCACTGCCCAGGTGTTCCTGTGGGGCCCCAAAGCCCAGTAGCTTCAGGTCACCTCTGTTTTACAAACCTAAATAAGAAAGATGGCTTGGAGGAGCAGAACTTCCCAAGCAAAAGGCTTTTCCTGTGGAGGAAGGGTTATGGAGGTGAGGTTCAGTCCTTCAGCAATTAAGTATTAAAATATTTAAAGACCTGGCCTTGTTGTATTGATAAACAGCTTGTAATTTAGCCAAAGTGTTATTAATAACAAGCCCCCTGTGAAGGTAAATTATGGTGGCTTAGGCCAAAAGCAGTTACAGTTGGATTCGCTGTTATGGATGTAGTTTTAACAAAGCAGCAGGGGCCTTATTTAAATGAGTTTAAATTATAGCTCCCTGGAGTCCGTCATCTGATCCTGTTGCTAACAGATTAAGGCAAGCAATGTTTTCTACCTTGAATGCTGCTCTGATTTGGGCTGGGAGCACAGAGGTGATCCACCGCCCTGCAAAGCTGTCTTCTGATTTCAGAGGGCCCTGAAATAAGTGTAAGGCCCTCATGCATTCATTTCTGTGTGCATTTATTTATGCATTCATGCATGTGTGCATTCCACAAATATTTTTTGAGCTTCTGCTGTGTACCGAAGCCTGTGCTGGGTGGATTCCTAGTACTTCTTTTTTTCTCCAATGTCAGAGGCTCAAATGTGCACTGATCTAGTACTTTTTTTTTTTGAGACAGAGTCTTGCTCTGTTGCCCAGGCTGGAATGAAATGGTGCCATCTGGCGAACGGCAACCTCTGCCTCCCAGGTTCAAGCGATTCTCCTGCCTTAGCTTCCCAGGTAGATGGGATTACAGGCACCTGCCACCATGCTCGGCTAATTTTCGATTTTAGCAGAGATGGGGTTTCACCACGTTGGTCAGGCTGGTCTTGAGCTCCTGACCTCAGGTGATCCACCCACCTTGGCCTCCCAAAGTGCTGGGATTACAGGTGTGAGCCACTGTGCCCGGCCTGATCGAGTACTTTTTGAAATGCATTGTTATTCTGTTCATTTGTTTCCTTGTTTCCTTGTTTATATGGCTATTTTTCATTAAGGGAAGCTCCAGGAAGACAAGGCTGTGTCTGTCTTCTCTGGTTCTTTTTCTTTTCTTTTTTTTTTTTGAGACAGGTCTCAGGTTGTCACCCAGGCTGGGGTGCAGTGGCACGATCACAGCTCACTGCAGCCTCGACCTTGCAGGCTCAAGCGATTGTCCCACCTCACCCTCCCAAGTAGCTGGGAGTACTGGCATGCACAACCACACCAGGCTAATGTTTGTATCTTTTGTAGAGACGGGTTTTTACCACTTTGCCCAGGCTGGTCTTGAACTGCTGGGCTCAAGTGAACTGACTGTCTCTCAAAGTGTTGGGATTACAGGCGTGAGCCACTGCACCTGGCCCATCTGGTTCTTTTGATGTGGTTCCTGCCCTTATGCAGCCCCCAGTATAGTCTACTGGGGGAGGGGGTGACAGACAAATGCCATGTATAACCATTCGTCATGGGGAAGAACAGGGCATTGTAGGAACACAAAGAAGGACCCACTGGAGGCCATAGGAGGGTCATTTGAGCCAGCCAGGCTGAGAGCTGTGGGGAAGCAGGGAGTGGGGAGGTGGGGGGTGCTAGGCAGGGTTTAGCCTATGCAAAGGCCAATGGGGCGGAACTTGTCTCTCAAAGAAGTGAACTAGCTTAATTGGACCCCAGTGCAAGTTAGAAAGTGGCTGGCAGCGTCGTCAGGGGCCAGGAAGCAGAGGCGTTGGAGGTCTGGAGGCATTCCTGAGACACTTGGAAAATTTAAAATAGCGTTTACCCTCTGCGCAAGATCCTGACATACCAGGTAAATGTCAAGCTGCTCTGGGACGGCCTCGCTAAGTCATCCGCCCTCCCGGAGCCATCAGGGGCACCAGCTGATCCTAGGAGTCCCTGGGCCCCGCTCCTGACACGTGGGTGAGACTCTGCAGTGGGTTTGTGCACACATGGGTGGCACCGGCTGACGTTTTCCCAGTGCTGGAGAGGCCAGGCGTTCTGAGGGTGAGTCTTCATCGGGAGGGGACACGGCTTCCCAGCCCAAAGGTACATCCAAGTGTGCAGAAGCAGGAACCAGTAAGAACTAGACCTGGCCGGGTGCGGTGGCTCACGCCTGTAATCCCAGCACTTTGGGAGGCCGAGGCAGGTGGATCATGAGGTCAGGAGTTCAAGACCAGCCTGGCCAACATGGTGAAACCCCGTCTCTTCTAAAACTACAAAAATTAGCTGGGCATGATGGTACACGCCTGTAGTCCCAGCTGCTCAGGAGGCTGAGGCAGGAGAATCGCTTGAACCGGAAGGCGGAAGATGCAGAGCCGAGATTGCGCCACTGCCCTCCAGCCTGGTGAAGGAGCCAAAAAAAAAAAAAAAAAAAAAAAAAAAAAAAAAAAGAACTAGCTGACTTTGGTCGTGTTGCAGCCATGGGATAGGGAACTTGTTAAAAACAGGCAAAACTGGCCGGAGGCGGTGGCTTATGCCTATAATCTTAGCACTTTGGGATGCTAAGGCAGGAGGGTTGTTTGAGCCTAGGAGTTTGAGACCAGCCTGGGCAACATGGTGAGACCTTGTCTCTACAAAAAATTAAAATATGAACTGGGCATGGTGGTGTGTGCCTGTATTTCCAGCTACTTGGGAGGCTGAGGCAGGAGGATCAGTGGAGCCCAGGAGGTCGAGGCTGCAGTGAGCCGTGATCTTGCCACTGCACTCCAGCCTGGGTGACAAAGCAAGACCCTGTCTCAAAAACAAACAACAATAACAACAACAACAGCAAACAGGCAAAACTCCGCCTCTCCAGCTTTGTTGTTCATGGCTGATTCATTGTTTAATCCCTGTGGATAAACCCTGTTCTGACAACTGAGGGGGAGTTACTCATTTATTCACCTGCCCAGTAAGTGTCTTCCAGAACCTAGCTCTCTGAAGGTAGGGCTTGGGGCTGCGGCGCACCTGCTGACGTCCCCTGGGAGTGTAGACGTAGGTCCACTCACTCTGAGACTAGGGAGGCCGGTACTTATGTGAATTAATCTGCCAGGGATATATAGAAAGATGGTTCTATTTTCCTATTTTATTTCCCTTGCACCTGGCCATTCACTCATTCCTTCCCCCTTTCATTTATTTGAGAAATATCGGCTGAACATCTACAATGTCCCAGGTGTTGTACAAGGCACCAGGGAATTCAGTGGTAAATGAAACCTACATAGAGACGGTGGCATTGAGACTATAAACAAACAAACACAGACATAATGTCCTATTCCAAACCATGACAAATGCTTCTCATAGGGCTGTAGACCATCTAGGAGGTGGCTTATTCTTTTTTTTTTTTTTTTTTTAATTGCCCAGGCTGGAGTGCAGTGGTGAAATTATAGCTCACTGCAGCCTCAACCTCCTGGGTTCAAGCGATTCTCCCACCTCAGCCACCTGAGTAGCTGGGACTATAGGTGCCACCGAACCTGGCTAATTTTAAAATATTTTGTAGAGATAGGGGTTTTGTTGTGTTGCCAAGGCTGGTCTCAAACTCCCGGCTTCAAGTGATCCTCTTGCCTTGGCCTCCCCGTGTGCTGGGATTATAGGTGTGAGCCACTGCACCTGGCCTCACTCTATATTTTTTTATTGTGATGAAATACATGTAACATAAAACTTCCCATTTTAAGCATGTTAAGTGTACAGTTCAGTGGCATAAGTACATTCGCATTATTGTGTAACTGTCCCCACTGTCCATCTCCAGAACCCTTTCATCATCCCCAACCGGACTCTGTACCCATGAAACACTAACTCTCCACTCCCTGCTCCTCACTGCTCCTATTAACCAGTATTCTATTTTCTGTCTCTGCAAATTTGACCACTCTAGCTACCTCATAGAAGAGGAATCACACAATAGTTGTCCTTTTGTCTCTGGCTCATTTCACTGGACACAATGTCTTCCAGGTTCAGCCGTGTCGTGGCAGGTGCCAGGTGCCTCACTCCTCTTTAAAGCTGAAGAATACGTCATTGTATGACTCCATCAACTTTCATTTATCTATTCTTCTGTTGATGGACACGTGGGTGGTTTCCACCTTTTGATCATTGTATAAATGATGCTGCTGTGAACATTTGTGTACAAATATCTGTTTCAAGTCTCCATTGGTTTGCTCTTGTCCATTAAGAAAAAATCAACTGTGTGGTACCTGGCATTGTCCTTTAATTGTTGCAGCAACT
Organism: Nomascus leucogenys; assembly: GCF_006542625.1. Lineage (NCBI taxonomy): Eukaryota > Metazoa > Chordata > Mammalia > Primates > Hylobatidae > Nomascus > Nomascus leucogenys. The sequence goes on along the minus strand of NC_044398.1, from coordinate 98,143,492 downwards.
CCAGAGCCCACCCTCTTAATGGCAGTGCTGTGCTGTTGTTCATTCATTCACCCTGTAAATGTCTATTGAGTGTTGATTATGTGCTAGTCATTTTTGCAAAGCACTGCAATTTCAGGGATGTCAGGGGCTGATGATGCTACTTCAGCAGTTGTGATGTGTGAAGGAATAAAACAGGCCCAACTGACTCAGCATCCTTTTCCTCTTTTTTTCTGAGAAAAACTGAGCCTCAGAGAGGTTGCTTTGAGAACATCCAGCTGTCAAGTGGCAGAGGTGGGGTCACATGTCGACCCTGTGCTGGGTCTCTGCCACTCCCCCACGCCCCGCCCTTGTCCTCTCATTGAGTCCAGGTGCCCTGGCTGCAGAGGCTGTTCTGACCCTGTGTCTCCATCTCATGTGTGTCCCAGGCTGGCTTTGCTGGGATGAGCAGTGGCTTTTCAGCTCCAGGGCCATCTGGGCACAGCTGTAATGATGGATTGTCTGCAACAGTCATCTCAGGACTGCTGGAACAATGTCAGCTTGGTTCTGCCAGGCCCACTTCCCTTCATCAGCTGGGTGACACTGCTGCCATTGGGTGGCTGATGACTCATTCAGCAAGCTCTACTTGAGCACCCCTACTAAAAGTTGGGGGGTCTACCCCATGGCACAGTCTTCAGAAGTAAAAAGGAAGGAAGCACTGATGCATGATGCAACACAGATGGGCTGAAAACATTGTGCTGAGTGAGAGAGGTCAGAGGCAGAAGGCCACGTCTTATGTGATTTCTTTCTTTCTCTCTCTCTTTTTTTTTTTTTTTTTTGAGACAGAGCCTTGCTCTGTTGTCCAGCCTGGAATGCAGTGAGGCAATCTCGGCTCACTGCAACCTCCACCTCCCGAGTTCAAACGACTGTTGTGCCTCAGCCTCCTGAGTAGCTGGGACTACAGGTGCACGCCACCATGCCCAGCTAATGTTTTGTATTTTTAGTAGAGATGGGGTTTCGCCATGTTGACCAGGCTGGTCTTGAACTCCTGACCTCAGGTGATCTGCCCGCTGAGGCCTCCCAAAGTGCTGGGATTACAGGCGTGAGCCACCTCACCAGGCATTATATGACTTCATTTCTTGGAACTATCCAGAGAAGGGAATACCTAGACACAGAAAGTAGACGAGTCGGATGAGTGGTTGTCTAGGACTGGGGTGACAGGGGAGGGGGCGGAGATGGGGGTGACTTCTGAAGGATACAGGGCTTCTTTTGAAGCTGATAAAAATATTCTGGATTAGGTATTGGTGATGGTTTTAAGTTCATGAATGTACTGAATAAAACACACTGGACTGCATACTTTATATTTTATTTTTTGAGACAGGGTCTCTCTTACCCAGGCTGGAGTGCAGTGGCAGGATCATAGCTCATTGCAATCTCAAGCCATCCTCCCGCCCCAGCCTCCTGAGTAGCTGGGACCACAGGCACGCACCATCATGCCTGGCTAGTTTTTTATTTTTATTTTTAGAGATGAGGTCTTGCTATGTTGCCCAGGCTGGTCTTGAATGCCTGGGCTCAAGCGATTCTCCCACCTCCACCTCCCAAAGTGCTGGGATTACAGGGTGAGCCACCATGCCTGGCCTGACCTGCATACTTAAAAAGGGTGAGTTATATGATATGATAATTATATTATAATTTTTTAAAATTTATTTTTATCTAAACAGTTTTTGGGGTACAGCTTTTTTTTTTTACATGGATAAGGTCTTTAGTGGTGATTTCTGAGATTTTAGTGCACCTGTCACACAAGCAGTGTACACTGTACCCAATGTGTAGTCTTTTATTCCTCACGCCCCTCCCAGTCTTCCCCTCCCAAGTCCCCAAAGTCCATTATATCATTCTTACACCTTTGCATCCTCATATATATACATATATATACATATATGCACACATATATATACACACATATATATACACATATATATATATATACACACACACATATATATATATATGTATATATATATATATATTGAGATGGAGTCTCACTCTGTCACCCAGGCTGGAATGCAGTGGTGTGATCTCGGCTCACTGCAACCTCTGCCTCCTGGATTCAAGTGATTCTCCTGCCTCAGCCTCCTGAGTAGCTGGGATTACAGGTGTGTGCCACCATGCCTGGCTAATTTTTGTATTTTTAGTAAATACGGGGTTTCACCATGTTGGCCAGGCTGGTCTCAATCTCCTGTCCTCAAGTAATCTGCCCACCTCAGCCTCCCAAAGTCCTGGGATTAGAGGTGTGAGCTACCGTGCCCAGCTTGCATCCTCACATCTTAGCTCTCACTTATAAGTGAGAAGATATGATATTTGGTTTTCCGTTCCTGAGTTACTTCATTTAGAATAATGACCTCCAGCTCCATCCAAGTTGCTGCAAAAGACATTACTTTGTCACGCCTGTAATCCCAGCACTTTGGGAGGCCGAGGCGGGCGGATCACAGGTCAGGAGATCAAGACCATCCTGGCTAACACGGTGAAACCCCGTCTCTGCTAAAAGTACAAAAAAATTAGCTGGGCCTGGCGGCGGGCGCCTGTAGTCCCAGCTACTTGGGAGGCTGAGGCAGGAGAATGGCGTGAACCTGGGAGGCGGAGCTTGCAGTGAGTCGAGATCGCGCCACTGCACTCCAGCCCAGGCGACAGAGCTAGATAGACTCTGTCTCAAAAAAAAAAAAAAAAAAAGACATTATTTTGTTCCTTTTTATGGCTGAGTAGTATTCCATGGTGTATATATACCACGTGTTTTAAATCCACTCATTGGTTGATGGGCGTTTAGGTTGGCTCCATATTTTTGCGATTGTGAATTGTGCTGCTATAAACATACATGTGTATGTGTCTTTTTCACATAATGACTTCTTTTCCTTTGGGTAGATACCCATATTTCAATTTTTTAAAAAAGAGTTGGCGGAGGTGGGTAGATTGATATCACATCTGTGCTGTGGTCCCCTAGACTTCCAGGGGGAAGAAAAGGGGTTGATAGGGAGACTCCTGAAGCATATGACAGGGGATGGGGGCACCTTACTCAGTGGCTGCGTAGTGGCCAGGGCCCCAAATCAGGCCTGCAGAATAGAAAAGGGAAGGGAGAGCATTGCGCTGGAAGATGCTGGTGCAGTTTGGATATTCTTTCTGCATTCTTACTGGACGTTTTGGGGTAAGTGGCATTCCAGTTTCCTTTGAATTTGAATGAGGAAGAGCAGGAAGGAAGGAAGGAGGGGAGGAGGGATCATCTGTCAAGTGATTAGCAGAAATAGCTTTTTGTACTTTACAGAATCTCACTCATTTTTAAAATTTAAATTTACTTAACAAATGGTAATGCAGAATGAACCATGTGCCAGGCACTGCTCTAAGCTCGTTACATGAGCTGACTCCTTTATTCCTCTGACAAGTAGCAAGGTAGCCACTTTTCTTACTCCCCCTTTTACACATAAACGAATTAAGGAACTGAGAGCTTGATGATTTTTTCACGCAGCTGATGAGAGGCAGAGCAGAGATCCCAATCTGGACCCCAGAGCCCACTCTCTTAAGGGCGATGCTGTGCTGTTGTTCATTCATTCACCCTGTAAATGTCTATTGAGTGTCGACTGTGTGCTAGGCATTTTGAAAAGCACTGCAAATTCAGGGATGTCAGCGGCTGATGACCCTGTTTCAGCAGTTGTGATGCATGAAGGAATAAAACAGGCCCACCTGAGTGCTAGTTGGGAGGTTCTATGATTATTGCACTTTACAAATGCAAGAGGGGTTACCCAGCCTGGAACTGGGCAAGTCTGGGTGGGAATTCAGGGCTATTTAGCTCCAGCCTGCCATCTCCACATGCTAACTGTTTCAATATGGATTTTGCAGGATGGGGACCCGTAAGAGGCAGCCCTGCCTGGTCCCTGCCTGCCCCACTGTGGCCCTGCAGCTGTGGGCTCTGGGCTTTGGGACATCTCCTTTACTGAGCAGGAGGCTTGGATGTCCTCTCCAGCCACCTGGCAGAAGGGCTGTAACCGAATCCTTCTGTGGCCTTGTGACCCTGAGAGCACCAAACTATGTGTTTGTTTAGCAGGGAGAGGCTCAGGTCTCATTCGTGGGTGGTCAAGCCAACTGTAGGGACAGGAGCCGGCAGCTGAGGCTCTTAGGCAGGGGCAAAACTAGTGGTGTGAGCTGGTTTCCAACACAGAAAGGTCCCGTGAGCTGTTTGATCCTGTAGGACCCTGGGAAGTACCAAAGGAACAGGGGCTGGGGCCTGTTTGGTCTCTGCCAGAGCCTCTCCCAGGGCAGGGTGCCCACAGCCCACAGTTTCTCAAGGGTCACAGCAATGTCTAACAAGGAAAGAAAATAAACGTAATAATTCCAGAATACAGAAAGAAACTTGCAGGCCCAGGCGCAGTGGCTCACGCCTGTAATCCCAGCACTTTGGGAGGCTGAGACAGGCAGATCACTTGAGGTCAGGAGTTCGAGACCAGACTGGCCAACATGGTGAAACGCCGTCTCTAGTAAAAATACAAAAATTAGTTGGGCGTGGTGGTGGGTGCCTGTAATCCCAGGTACTTGGGAGGCTGAGGCAGGAGAATCGTTTGAACCCAGGAGGCGGAGGTTGCAGTGAGCCGAGATCCTGCCGTTGCACTCCAGCCTAGGCGAAAGAGACTCCATCTCAAAAAAAAAAAAAAAAAAGAAAAGAAAAGAGAAAGAAACCTGCAGAGTTAAAATGAACACATGTTGAATTAAATGCCTACCAAGGGCAATTTCATGCCACGCTGTCATCTGGACCTCAACTGTGATGAGCTCATGTATATGTAAATTACGGAAAGTGGGTGCATTTTAATATGTGTGATGTGATTGACATGGGTAGGGCCCAGGACCTGTGAAGGCCTCACAACCATCCTACAAAGAGAGGTGCTCTATAACCTTCCGGGGCTCCCTGGTTCCTTCTAGGTAAGGTCCCTCTCCACTTGGCAGGTGTTTGAATTTTATTCAGCCAGTGTTTTTATTTTGCTTATTTATTTATTTATTTATTATTATTATTATTATTATTGTTGACTTGGAGTTTCTGTCGCCCAGGCTGGAGTATAGTGGCATGATCTCGGCTCACTGCCGCCTCCTTCTCTCAGGTTCAAGCAATTCTCGTGCCTCAGCCTCCCGAGTAGCTGGGATTACAGGTGCGTGCCACCACGCCTGGCTAATTTTTTGTATTTTTAGTAGAGACAGGGTTTCACCATGTTGTCCAGGCTTTTCTTGAACTCCTGGCCTCAAGTGATCCACCTGCCTCGGCCTCCCAAAGTGCTGGGATGATAGGTATGAGCCACCGTGCACGGCCTTTATTTTATTTTTTAAAGAAACAAGATCTTGCTCTGCCACCGAGGCTGGAGTGCAGTGGCATAATCATAGCTCACTGCAGCCTTGATCTTCTATGCTCAAGCAATTCTCCTGCCTCAGCCACCTGAGTAGCTGGTACTACAGGTACGTGCCACCAAACTTGGGTAATTTTCTTTTTAAAAAATGTTTATGTATTTATTTTTGAGACGGAGTCTCGCTCTGTCGCCCAGGCTGTAGTGAAGTGGTGCAATCTTGGCTCACTGCAAGCTCCGCCTCCAGGGTTCAGGCCATTTTCCTGCCTCAGCCTCCTGAGTAGCTGGGACTACAGGCGCCCACAGCCACGCTCGCCTAATTTTTTGTATTTTTAGTAGAGACGGGTTTCTTCGCATTAGGCAGGGTGGTCTCGATCGCTTGACCTCATGATCTGCCCGCCTTGGCCTCCCAAAGTGCTGGGATTACAGGCGTGAGCCACTGCACCTGGTTAATTTTCTTATTTTATGTAGAGATGAGGTCTCACTATTTTGCCCAGGCTGGTCTCGAACTCCTGGGCTCAAACCATCCTCCTGCCAGGATTACAGGTGTGAGCCACTTCACCCCACCTCAGCCAGTGTATTTTAATATCTTCTCCAAGTCAGATGCAGGAAGGGGATCTCCAGGCAAAGAGGCTGGACCCTCAGAGGTCCCCATGGTCAAGCTGGGGAGACAAACACATTTTCAAATACATGGGGGACTGTCTGAGGAACAAGGGCAGAGGGAGGATCAGAACTGGGTTGAGCATGAACTGAGGGTATGAACCAGGCTTCCGTCCTGTGTGGAAGCGTCTTGAGTGTTGGGTTGTCCTTCAGAGATGAAGGCACTGTTTGGTTCTAGAAGCAACGCAATGCACCAACCCCATGGTCTGACTGCAAGGGGGTCAAGTCGCAGCTTGATCCCTCACAAGCTGTGTGACTATGGGCAAGTGACTTAAACTCTCTGTTTTGGCTTCTCCATCTGTCAAATGGGGAGGATGAGCGCTACCTACTTCTTCTGGAGCAGCTCACGGTATGCAGTGAGCCCAGTGCATGCCTTGGCTATTGCCGTTACTGCAATGATGATTAGGCTTGGGCAGCTGAAAATTGTCCAAATGTATCCTTTTGGTACTCCTCGGCACCTTTTGGTCATTTGAAATTAAAGGAAAGTTTTCTGCCTGACCAGCCACCCGCTATAAACATTCACCCCAGGAGAAGGCAAGGCAGTTCTCCCGGGGCCTGGAGATGATGCATTGATTGTCCCTCGAGAGCCCTTGGGCTGGGAGGAGCTGCTTTTTTAGCTCCTGTGGTCATTTTCCCTGCAGCAGGAGGATGAGGTTTGAAAGCAGCAGACAGAACCTGAGGTTGGTTTCTGCCGAGGTCCCTCCATCCCCTTCCCTGCATCCCCTTCTCTGCCATCCAGGGAGGTGAACCTCCTTCTCATGCCCCACCGGCCCCATCCTCAGCCCACCCCGATCCTCACTTCTCCAGGTCCCCTGCTTTGCGAGTTATAGGCCAGTGGGACTCAGCATTTCCAAGCCACCGATGCTTGTGACGTAGCCAGAGATTCTGAGGCAGGACACAGTGGTTCAGGGTTGTCGTCTGGGTCAGACAGGCCCACGCGCCAATCCCACCACTCCCCGGCCGTGTGCTGCTGGATGAGTCACTCTGTCTTCCTGATCCTCAACTTGCTCATCTGTAAAACGGGCAAATGCTAGCTCCCATCTCACCAGGGCGTTGTAAGGATGAAGCGAGGCAGTTTACACTTTATAAAATCCTTAACAACAGTGTCCAACAATCGTGAAAGTCCTCTGATGCTGGACAACTGGCTCTGGGATGGACGCCTTCCAGAGGGAGCCTCAGCTCGAGCGTCCCCCCAAAACATGTGGCTCTGTCATTGGATACTGGGAGAAGTACCTTCCTTCCCTTTCGAAGTCAGAGAAAGTCGTGCCCAAGCAGACCAGCCTCCCCCACCCGCGCCTGTTATCTGGGGGCTGCAGACCGGGCCTCTAACAAGAGGTTTGTTAGGATGGGAAGTGAGTCAGGAACTCTGGTCCTTGATTGGCTGCGTGTGCTGAGTCTGTGGCTTTATCCCCTCCCTGACACCCTCCTTGGGGTTGTTCGGGCCAAGTGCGTGTTATTTTCTTTTTTGCTGGTTAACATTGTTAGCCCCCAGGGTGTGCCGAGGACCAAGCCCGGCACAGGTATGAGGTTGTGCTTTGGAAAAGCAGGCGATCCTCCTTCACAAGTCTCCTGTTACAAGGCACGATAAAAGCTTTCAAAGAAATAAAAGGGTAAAAGGAAGGAGAACTGAGGAAGAGGCAGTTGTGCGTAGGAGGAGCAGGGAGGGTGTCCCAGGAAGAAGGACCAGCATGGATGAGGCCCTGAAGCCTGAGCGTCTCCCTGGCCCACATCCAGGCCTCCTACCCCTCCAGACAGCCCCATGTCTCATGCCTCCCACCCCCTTCACTGTCAAGGAAATTCATCATCGTTCCAGGCATCTGGAACAGCAAGTGCAAAGTCCCCATGGCAGGGACACATTGATGTATTGTTGTAAACGCAGCAAGGCTGGGGTGGCTGGAGCCAGATCGGGGGCTCGATGGGAGGTGGATGGGCCGGGCAGATCACACAGGGCCTGAGGACCACCATATAGACTGCAGGATTTATTCTTGGCATCGAGGCCTGTTTTTTTTTGTTTTTTTTTTTTTTTTTGGGATGGAGTCTCGCTCTGTCGCCCACGCTGGAGTGCAGTGGTGCGATCTCCGCTCACTGCAATATCCGCCTCCAAGATTCAAGCAATCCTCCCACCTCAGCCTCCGTGGTAGCTGGGATTACAGGCATGCACTAGCACGCATGGCTAACTTTTTTATTTTTTTGTATTTTTAGAAGAGATGGGGTTTCACCATGTTGGCCAGGCTGGTCTTGAACTCCTGACCTCAAATGATCCGTCCACCTCGGCCTCCCAAAGTGCTGGGATTACAGGCGTGAGCCACCACGCCTGGCCTCCTCAAGGCCTGTTCTGTGTATAGCCTCCCCCGAAACCATTTCGTTTGGGGAACAGGAGGGAGACTGAGCAGTAGAAGGAAGAGCAGAAGCTCAGGGGTGGTGTGGCCGCTGCCTGGCAGGATTCTGAAGGACAGAGGGTGGAAAAGGGAGGAGAAGATGTGACCGCTTGGCCCAGGGGGACAGCGCCTGGCTCTGTTTCTGAGCTGCCCGTGAGAACAAGCCCAGCTGCTGAGCAAACGGTTCCTGGAGGGAGTGGGGACTGGACCCAACTGGGATTCAAATCCAGGTTCACCATCCCATGCTGTGTGACTTGGGGTAAATTAGTGAGCCTCTCTGGGCAAGTACATGAGACCTATACACATTTTCCAAATGATGAAACAGGCCCAGAGAAAGGAAGGGGCTTGCCTTGCTTGAAGGAGGTGGAGCTGGGCTTCTAACCAGGTCGCCTGAACCCCTCCAGCCTCCACTGGCTTTACTCTGCACTCTGTCCTCTGTGGGGAGATGATTTCCTTTGAAAGTGGGTCCAGCGGGGCTGAGATCTACAGGGCAGACACAGTTCTCAGGGGGTCTCCCTTGCCAGCTTGCTGAGCCCAGACCCCAGGATCCCCATGGTGCATTCTCTGGGGGAACGAGGCCTCCCGATTCCAACGCTGATGTGTTTGTCCCAGCAACTGACATGGAGATATGGCAGGAGGCGGCTCTGTCCTCCTGGCCCTGGTGGAGGACAGGCTGGCTGGCCTTGCTCGGCCTGGGGTGACACCAAGGGCTTCTGGGCGAGTATCCATTTCTTCCTCGGCCCCCTCCCCCTGCCTCTCTTCCTGGGAGCCAGGAGGGAAGGGGGAGGAGGTGTCTGTCCTCAGATGCCGGCACTATTTTTGGAGCCTGCGTTGATCCCAATTCCGGGGCACGTGGGCTGTGACAGGCGCTAGGAGCAGACCCCGCTGGAATAAGGAATAAGGTCAGCCACAGATGCCGGGATACGCCCCCACCACCGTGACCTGGCCCTTCTAGTACTGGGCACGGACTCTTGCCCTCCCTGAGCTTAGGTTCATGGGCTTGGGGGCCCCTCCAGCTACCTCCACCCAGGTCTACACCCCCGCCTGGGAGGACCTCCGCCCGCACAGAAGCAAGCAGCCGCAGCACAGAGCCTGGGGCTGACCTGAAGTGGCTCCGAGGACAGTGAGGGGCCCTTCCCTTCGAAGGGCACAGTGGCATGGAATCCAGCTTAACCTCTTGTGCTCGTGGCCAAATCCTGTCTGAGACACACGGAGAGACCGTGGAGGAAATAATCCCGGCCATCCCTTCTCCAGCACCCACAGCAGTTTGCTCAGTTCTCAGGACGACTGGGTGCAACAGGGCACTGAGAGGTTGAGTAACCCACCCAAGGTCACACAGCTTGTAAGTGATAGAGCTGGGATTTGTACCCAGGCAGGGTTCCAGTCTGTGCTCTCAGCCAGGGTGAGACCCTCTAATGGCTCATAGGAAGCACATTGCTGAATATTTACATGAACATGTACATAAAAATATTATGTAATAGATATATTCATATATAAAATAAGCTCCTTAAACTGCTCATATATTTATTTATATATTTATTTTTATTTTGAGATGGAGCCTGGCTGTGTTGCCCAGGCTGGAGTTCAGTTGCACAATCTTGGCTTACTGTAACCTCCGCTTCCTGGGTTCAAGCGATTCTCCTGCCTCAGCCTCCTGAGTAGCTGTGATTACAAGCATGCGCCACCATGCCCAGCTAATTTTTATTGTTGTTATTATTTTTTATTAGAGACAGGATTTCATCATGTTAGCCAGGCTGGTCTCAAACTCCCGACCTTAAATGATCTGCCTGCCTTGGCTTCCCAAAGTGTTGGGCTTACAGGCATGAGCCACCGCGCCCGGCATACCCATATATTTATATATGGAATATATTATGTATCCATATATGAAATAATATATTTACATAGGTACATTTATATATACATTATATATTTATAGATATGTGTAGATATGATCTATATGTATAAACTATCTATTTATAAAATTATATAGAACACCCTGTATTTGCATTATGTATAGAAATATATATGCACACTATATACGTTGTGTATATTTATATTAACATATATTCACATATTTTATATATACCTTTAAATAATTTATGTATACATGTGGCCAGGCGCGGTGGCTCACACTTGTAATCCCAACACTTTGGAAGGCCGAGGTGGGCGGATCACCTGAAGTCAGGACTTCGAGAACAGCCTGACCAACATGGTGAAACCCCTCTCTACTAGAAATACAAAAATTAGCAGGGTGTAGTGGCATGTGCCTGGAATCCCAGCTACTTGGGAGGCTGAGGCAGGAGAATCGCTTGAACCTAGGAGGTGGAGGTTGCAGTGAGCAGAGATCACGCCATTGTACTCCACCCTGGGTGACAAGAGCAAAACTGTCTCAAAAAAAATAAATAAATAAAAAATAAATAAATAGTATATGTATACATGTGGATTCATATGTGTGTATGTGTATATATAAACATACACATGGAGAAAGACACTTTTTTTAACGAAACAGTTTTATTGAGATACAATTCACATATCATACAACTCATCCATTTACAGCACACAATTCAGTGGTTTTCAGTAGATTCATAGTATTGTGCAAGCTTCACCACAATCAGCTTTAGAATAGTCTCATTACCTCGACAAGAAGCTCTGTCTGCCTTAACCCTCAACCCTCAACACCCCCACCATTTCTCTCCTCACCACTCTTGGCCCCTGGCAACCACTAATCTACTTTCTGTCTCTATTTGCCCATTCTGGACATTTCATATAAATGGATTCACGCAGTGTATGGTCTTTTGTGATTGGCTACTTGCACTCAGCATAATGTTTTCAAAGTTCATCCATGTTGTAGCATGAATCAGTACCTTGTTCCTTTTTGAGGCTGTGTATTCCATTTTATGGCTAGACCACCACTGATTTATTCACTCATTCATTGATGGACATTTGGGTTATTTCCACTTTGCCTATTATGAATAATGTTGCTATAAATATTTGTATATTTTTTTGTGTGGACTTATGTTTTCATTTCTCTTGGGTACATACCTATAAGTGGAATTGCTGGATCATATGGTAACTCTTTGTTTAATTGTCTGAAGAACTGCCACACTATTTTCCAAAGGGGTTGTACCATATTACATACACATGGGAGGGTTTGAGGGCTTCAAGTTCTCCACGACTTCACCAGCATTAGCTATTATTATGTCTTTTAAAAGTTATTATAGTCATCTTAGTGGATGTGAAGAGGTATTTCATTGTGGTTTTGATTTGCATTTCCCTAGTGACTAATGATGTTGAACATAGTTTCATTTGCTTTTTTTGTGTTGGTATATTTTCCTTGGGGAAATATCTGTTCAGATCTTCTGCCATTTTAAAATTGGGTCATCTCTTTGTTGTTGAATTCTAACACTCGTTTATATATTCTAGATGCAAGTCCCCCATTTGCTACACACACATGCACACATATGTATGCATGTATAATTTGCAAAAATTTTCTCCCATTCTCTGGGTTACCGTTTCACTTTCTTGCTTGTATCCTTTGAAACACAAAAGTTTTAAAATTTGATGATATCCAGTTTATTTTTTCTTTTATTGTTTGTGCTTTTGATGCCATAAGTAAGAAACCATTGCTTAATCCAAGTTCATAAAGATTTATTCGTATGTTTTCTTCTAAGAGTTTTGTAGTTTTTAAAAAATGCTTTAAAATTTTTATTATTATTTTATTTGTTTATTTTTTTGAGATGGAGTTTTGCTCTTGTCGCCCAGGCTGTAGTGCAATGGCACAGTCTCTGCTCACTGCAACCTCCGCCTCCCGGGTTCAAGCGATTCTCCTGCCTTAGCCTCCCAAGTAGCTGGGATTACAGGTGCATGCTACTATGCCCAGCTAGTTTTTTTGTATTTTTAGTAGAGACAGGGTTTCACCATGTTGACCAGGCTGGTCTCTAACTCCTGACCTCCAGTGATCCACCCGCCTCAGCCCCCCAAGGTTCTGGGATTACAGGCGTGAGCCACCGCGCCCGGCTCCAGCTTCATTCTGTTGCATGTGTATATCCAATTGTCCCAGCACCATTTGCTGAAGAGATTATTCTTTCCTCATCAGATTCTCTTGACACCTTTGTAAAAAATCAGTTGATGATAAAAGTAAGGACTTATTTCTGGATGCTAAATTCTCTTCCACTGAGCTGTATATCTCCCCTTATGCCAGTATCACACTCTTTTGATTACTGTAGCCTGATTTGATATCTATATATTTATAGATATGATACATATTTATATACATACTGCCTATATTTATAAAATTATATTATATAGAAACACCCTATATTTACATTGTGAGTAGATAGATATGTGCACTGTCTATATAAATTGTTATTATTTTTTCTTTTGTTGTTGAGTAGCCTGATGTTGCTGTAAATATTTGTGTATAATTTTTTTGTGTGGACTTATGTTTTCATTTATCTTGGGTATATACCTAGGAGTGGAATTGCTGGATCATAAGGTAATTCTCTGTTTAACTGTTTGAAGAACGGCCAAGCCATTTTCCAAAGGGGTTGTCCCATATTACATTCACATGACAGGGTTTGGGGGTTTCAATTTCTCCACATCCTCACCAACACGTGCTGTTATGTCTTTTTTTTTTTTTGAGACAGAGTTTCGCTCTTGTCGCCCAGACTGGAGTGCAATGGTGTAATTTCAGCTCACTGAAACCTCTGCTTCCTGGTTTCAAGTGATTCTTCTGCCTCAGCTTCCCAAGTAGCTGGGATTACAGGCCCCCGCCACCACGCCTGGCTGCTTTTTGTATTTTTAGTAGAGATAGGGTTTCACCATGTTGGCCAGGCTGGTCTCGAACTCCTGACCTCAGGTGATCCACCTGCCTTGGCCTCCCAAAGTGCTGGGATTACACGCGTGAGCCACCACACCTAGCATGCTACCATGTCTTTTAAAGTAAATCAGGAAATATGAGTTCTCCAATCTTGCTCTTTTGCATGACTGCTTTTGGTTATCTTGGGTCTGTTGCATTTCCATATGAATTTTAGAATAAGCTTCTCAATTTCTGTAAAGAAGTCAACTGGGATGTGGATATTGTGTTGAATCTGTAGATTAGTTGGGGAATATCGCCATCTTAACAATATTAAGTCTTCTGTTCCATGAATATGGGATGCCTTTCCAATTATTTAGGTCTTTAATTTTTTTCAGCAATGTTTTGTAGTGTTCAGAGTATACATTTTACACTTCTTTTTGTTAAATGTATTCCTAAGTATTTTATTCTTTTTTGATGTAAATAGAATTTTTTCATTTTATTTTCAGTTTGCTCATTATTAGTACAAAGAAATACAACTGATTTTTCTATATTGGTTTTATATCCTGCAACCTTGCTGAACTCATTGATTAGTTCTAATCTTTTTGTGTGTACATGTGTGGATGCTTTAGGATTTTCTATATAAATAATCATGTCATCTGCAAATACAGATAGTTTTACTTCTTCCTTAACAACTGGATGGCTTTTATTTCTTTTACTTATCTAGAACCTCCAGCACAAGTTCGAATAGACACGAATAATGCACATTCCTACCTTGTTCCGGATTTTAGGGGAAAGCACTCAGTCTTTCACCAGGGATGTTAACTGTGGCTTTTAGCAGATGGCTTTACCAGGCGGAGGAAGTGCCCTTCTATTCCTAGTTTATTGAAATTTTTTTTTTTTTTTTATCATGAAGGGGTGTTGGATTTTTCTCAAATGCTTTTCCTGAGAAATACCTTATTTTAAAATGTCCCCGGAGTCCCTGTGCTTCCTTCTGAGGGCAAAAACTCAAATGCAGAGGCAAAACTTGCTTGCCAAATCACTGTCCAGGCTCTGCTGTGTTGGGCTCTAACAGGTGCTAGCTGGTGGAACGATTGTTGGTAATGACTGCAAAATCCCCGCCCCTTCCAGTGGCCAGGGCTGCCTTTCCCGTCTGATAAGTGACACAGCAGATAAGGAAGTCGCGCTGGGCGGGGGGGTCCCTCTGCCCCCCACCACGTCCGCTCACTGCCGCTCTGCCCCCAGGCCTACGAGAAGCGCTTCCCCACGTGCCCACAGATCCCAGTCTTCCTGGGCAGCGAGGTCTTGCGCGAGTCCCGCAGCCCGGACGGGGCTGTGCACGTGGTGGAGCGGAGCTGCCGGCTGCGCGTGGACGCCCCGCGGCTGCTGCGGAAGGTGGGCGGCCCTGGGGCTGGGGAGTGGAGGAGGGGACATGTCGCGGGGGTGCAGGAGGGCTGGGCGCGGGAGCTGGGGACCAGGGCGGCGGGGGCCAGGCGGGGGAGTGGGGGTGTGTGAGTTGATGTTCGGATGGAGGTTCCAGGATGAGGGTGGCTGGACCCTGGTCCCGGGCCCAGGGCCCAGGAGGGGCGAGGGCTGGAAGGCTGGGCTGGGCAGTAGCGGGAACTGGGCGGGGTTCGGGGGCCAGGGCCGGAGCTGGGTGGTGGAGATGGGTGGGCGGCAGGGCGGAAGTCGGGGGTTGGGGTCCTGGATCCGGGCTGGGTGGGCGGTGGCGCAAGGGACCTGGGGCTCAGGGCAGGGGGGTGACTGGGGCCGGCCCGCTGGACTCGCGCTCCATTCCTTTGTGCTCCACGTCCCCCACCCACCTCCGCCTCCCCGCCCATTCCCTTGCAGATCGCAGGTGTTGAGCACGTGGTCTTCGTGCAGACAAACGTCTTGAACTGGAAGGAGAGGACGCTCCTCATCGAAGCGCACAACGAGACCTTCGCCAACCGCGTGGTGGTGAACGAGCACTGCAGCTACACGGTGAGCCCAGGCCGCCCTCAGCGCCCTCGCCCGGCACCCACCTGCCCCCGGCACCCACCTGCCCCTGGGACCCACCTGCCCCCGGCACCCACCTGTGCCCAGAGCTGTGTCCCTACATTCCTTGAACCTCTGCCCAGCCCTCCCTCCCGGGGCATTGTCAAGTAAGATACAGGATGCTTGGTTGCCTTTGCATTCAGATGAACAACCCATAAAATTTTTTAGTATGTCTCAAATATTGCTTGGGATATACTTATACTCAAATGTTATTTGTTGTTTATTTGGAATTCAAACGTGACTGGACATCCTGTGTTTTATCTGCTAAATCTGACAACCCAATGCCTCCCTCCTCTTTCCCCTCCCTCCTTTCCTTCCTTCTTTCATTAAACTATGCCTCAGTTTCCTCACGTGTGAAATGGGCTTAATAATCATGCCTACTCCGTAGGTAGTATGTGGTGGCTTTAGACCAGTGCCTGGCACATATAAAGTTCTATGTAAATGTTACCTTTGAATATAATTAATAATAATTATTATTATTCTCTAGTATATACTGATTGAGCACTTACTATGTGCCAGGCACCCTGCCAAGTGCTCAGCACCCAGCAGTGGACCAGGCTGCCTGACCACTGCCCTCATGGAGGGTCCATTCCAGTGGAACAAAACGGAATCAGTGTGTATGCATTTGTCACAGCTAAGGCTGGATCCAGCAGGGAGATGTGTGGGAGTCAGAGGAGGTGGTGGGGGCACTGAAGCTGAGTGCTGAAGGATGAGAGGAGCTGCCCATGGGGAACTGGGAACAGCATTTTGGGGGTGGGAACAGCATGAGTGAGGTCTGCCAAGGTGAGGCCATGGGGGCTAGATCTTCATGACTTTAGAGGCTGGAATGAGGCACCTGCAGGCATTCACTGATGGGACCCAGCTCTGCCACTTTCTTGCTGAGTGACAGTGGGCCACACTGTCTGTATCTGTAAAATGGGGACATTGGCAGATCCTGCCTTGTTGTGTCGTTTTCACGATGATAACTCCAGGATAGCAATGATAGACCATCGTACGCGTTTTTTTTTTTTTTTTTTTTTTTTTTTTTGAGACATAGTCTCGCTCTGTGGCCCAGGCTGGAGTGCAGTGGCATAATCTTGGCTCACCGCAACCTCCGCCTCCTTGTTAAAAGGATTCTCGCGCCTCAGATTCCCGCGTAGGTGGGATTACAGGCACGCGCCACCACATGCGGCTAATTTTTGTGTTTTTGGTAGAGATAGGGTTTCTCCGTGTTGGCCAGGCTATTCTCAAACTCCTGGCTTCAAGTGATCCACCCACCTTGGCCTCCCAAAGTGCTGGGATTACAGACATGAGCCACCGTGCCCGGCCCCATTGCCTTTTCTTTCTACGCCCCTTGGGTCCTCCAGGAGCTTGGGCTCAGGTTGTTCAGATCCTCCAGGGAGGGGCAAGCAACAGTTGTTGAAACCCCTCTTAGTGTGTGCGGTGTTTCTCAGAATGAGTTCCATCAATAGCTGAGTCAGCAGCTCCTGTGGCTGCTTGTGAAATGCAGATTCCTGGGTCCCAGCCTGAAAGTGTTTCTGCCCACAGACGTTTGATGAGGACTAGGTATGGGTCCATAAAGGAGCTCTGCCAATGAAGTTTTCTTTTTGCAAACATACAGATCTATAAATATTTATTGATATACAAGGATATGTAATATACCTTTTTTTTTTTTTTTTTTTTTTTTTTGAGGTAGAGTCTTGCTCTGTCGCCCAGGCTGGAGTGCAGTGGCGCGATCTCAGCTCACTGCAAGTTCCGCCTCCCGGGTTCACGCCATTCTCCTGCCTCAGCCTCCCTAGCAGCTGGGACTACAGGTGCCCGCCACCACGCCCGGCTTTTTTTTTTTTTTTTTTTTTATTTTTAGTAGAGACGGGGTTTCACCGTGTTAGCCAGGATGGTCTCGATCTCCTGACCTCTTGATCCGCCTGCCTCGGCCTCCTAAAGTGCTGGGATTACAGGCGTGAGCCACTGCGCCCGGCTGTAAAATATCTTTATAAAGATAACATATAATATATAACTATTTAAAAAATCTATGTCTAAATTTTATGTAGAATATTGATATATAATTTATTTATAGATTATATAAATGATACACTGAACAATTGTATTTATTTTATTTTATTTTTTTGGAGACGGAGTCTTGCTCTATTACCCAGGCTGGAGTGCAGTGGCATGATCTCGGTTCACTGCAACCTCTGCCTCCCACGTTCAAGCGATTCTCCTGCCTCAGCCTCCGGAGTAGCTGGGATTACAGGCACCCGCCACCATCTCCGGCTAATTTTTGGATTTTTAGCAGAGACGGAGTTTCACCATGTTGGCCAGGCTGGTCTCCAACTCCTGACCTCAAGTGATTCGCCCACCTTGAGCTCCGAAAGTGCTGGGATTACAGGCATGAGCTGCCACGCCTGACCTAAACATATGTATTTCTAACTAATTTTCTATGTATGTGTATAATATTGAAAGGGCAGGGCTGCAGATTTGAGACCCACATTCTCCCAGCTTCTCATGAGAAGGCTTTTTGTTCCCTGACACTTTGAACTTTGCATCGTTCTCTGGGTGGGGGCCCCTTGGTCCTGCTACCCTCTCCAGGGTTGCCAGGCTTGATCTGCTGTCCACTGCAGGCTGTGCCTGGGCCCAGGTCAGCAGGAGAGCCCTGGGGGAGGGCAGGGTGCCCCTGACACTGACTCCCTGGCATGACTCCTGCCTGGCTTTCAGGTCCACCCTGAGAATGAAGACTGGACTTGCTTCGAGCAGTCTGCCTCACTGGACATCCGGTCTTTTTTTGGCTTTGAAAATGCCTTGGAGAAGATCGCCATGAAGCAGTACACCGCCAACGTCAAGAGGGTAAGGGGTGGGTTGGGTTAGTTACTGGAGGAAGGTGCACACACCTGCTCTGCCATCAACAGCCACGTGACACCCGGCAAGACCCTTACCCTTCCTGGGCCTCAGTCTTATCTGTTAAATGGGTACTTTAGTAATGACCAAATCACCACGAGAGAATGGATGGAAAGTAACTGGTCTGTAACAGGGGCACCCTAATCCTCACTCTGGCACCATGAGATGTCCAGGCTTATGTGGTGAATTATCTGGACACCAGATAATTCTGTGGTGCTTTTTTTTTTTTTTTTTTAAGATAAAATGGTCATTGCTTGCTTTAAAGACCTCAGATCCATCGCTAAGTAAAGACCTGTTCTTGTGATGAAACAGATGAAATTAACTTTAATAACAAATTTTTATCCAATGTGTTATCAATATAAAACTTATTACTCCAAGGTGGGAGGATCAATTGAGCCCAGGAATTTCAGAGCAGTCTAGGCAACATAGCGGACCCCATCTCTAAAAAAATAAAATAAAATAAAATTAGCTGGGTGTGGTGGTGTGTGCCTATAGTCCCAGCTGCTCAGGAGGCTGAGGCAGGAGGATCTCTTGATCCTGGGAGGTTGAGGCTGCAGTGTGCTGAGATGGCACCACTGCACTCCAGCCTGGGCAACACAGCAAGTCACCGTCTCAAACAAAATAAACAAAAACAAAAACAACCCCCAACCCGAAAAACTTATTACTGAGCTATTTTGCATTCTTTGTTTCGTACCAAGCCTTGGAAATCAGGTGGGTGTTGAACACTCGCAGCGTCTCTCCATCCTGACCAGACACATCCAGCCGCTCAATAGCCACGTGTCGGGGCTGGGACCTGAGCCGGCTGGTTGTGACTCCCTGTGGTGACCCGGTGACCCCCCTCCATCCTGCCCCGTGCTCATGTGTCTTGGGTCTCTCTGGCTTTCAGGGGAAGGAGGTGATTGAGCATTACCTGAACGAGCTCATCTCCCAGGGTACCTCGCACATTCCCCGCTGGACGCCTGCCCCAGTCCGTGAGGAGGATGCCCGAAACCAGGCTGGACCGAGGGACCCCGGCTCCCTGGAGGCCCACGGGCCCAGTAGCACCCTGAGGCCCGCTCTGGAGGCGGTCAGTATGGACGGTAGGTGGTACAGCCCAGGCCAGTCAGCCCTAGGAGGCTGCTGCAGGTCCTCTTGCTCCATGGGGGGCCCTTGTTGGGGAGAATTGCCTCCCGTCCCCCCTAGGAACGGGTCTGGGTCTTGGAATGACACAGCCTCCTGCCTCCACTGACTGCTTTTCCCTCTCTCTATCCTGGTCCAAGAGCAGAACCCATTTGTTTCTTTTCTTTTCTCTTTTCTTTTCTATTCTTTTCTTTTTTGAGATGGAGTCCCCCTGTGTCGCCCAGGCTGGAGCGCAGTGGCACGATCTCGGCTCCCTGCAACCTCCGCCTCCCGGGTTCAAGTGATTCTTCTGCCTCAGCCTCCCAAGTAGCTGGGATTACAGGCATCTGCCACCACACCCGGCCAGTTTTTTGTATTTTTAGTAGAGATGGGGTTTCACCATGTTGGCGAGGCTGGTCTCAAACTCCTGAGCTCAAGTGATCTGCTCGCCTTGGCCTCCCAAAGTGCTGGGATTACAGGCGTGAGCCATTGCGCCCGGCAAAAACTCATTTATTTCTAGATCAGGAATTAACCTCTGGTGCCTTGACATTGCCTCTTTCTCTGGTTTTACTATTTACTAACTTACCAATTATTATGAATTTACTAATTATTATGATTGCTATTGTTATTTTAAATTATATGAGTAATGCATGGTCATGGTAGAAAAAAATTCAAACTGTAGGGAAGGTATAAGAAGTACTATTCTTTTCCACTCCCTAAAGGCTAACAATAGTTTTGTGTTTCTATGCCCTGAAGCTGTTTAGGTGCATATATGCACATGATATGTATATATACCCACACCCATATGTATGTACATGCATACATACGTGTGTCTTATGTTGAACACATGAGAACATATACATTCCACTTGATATTTTGCTTTTTTTTCACTTACTAATGTTGCCTGAAAAACTTTCTGTATCAGTGCCTATGTCTTCTTTTCATACTTCATAGTATGGCGTGGTTGCACCATAACTAATTTATTAATAAATACTAATTAGTTATTTAGAGACAGGGTCTTCCTCTGTTGCCCAGGCTGGTATGCAGTGGTGCAATCGTGTCTCTCTGTAACCTTGAAATCCTGGGCTCAAACGATCCTCCTGCCCCAGCTTCCTGAGTAGCTGGGACTATATCGGCACAAGCCACCATGTCTAGATAATTTATTTTTACTTTTATTTTATTTTTAATTAATTAATTAATTATTTTTGAAGTGGAGTCTCACTCTGTCACCCAGGCTGGAGTACAATGGCACGATCTCGGCTCATTGCAACCTCCGCCTCCCGGCTTCAAGCAATTCTCCTGCCTCACTCTCCTGAGTAGCTGGGATTACAGGCATGTGCCACTATGCCTGGCTAATTTTTAAATCTTTAGTAGAGATGGAGTTTCACCATGTTGGCCAGGCTGGTCTTGAACTCCTGACCTCAGGTGATCCACCTGCCTTGGCCTCCCACAGTGCTGGAATTACATGTGAGCCACTGCCCCCGGCCTTGATTATTTTGAATTAGTCTATTTAGCTAGTTCCCTATTGAAGGAAACAACCCTATTTAGGTTGTTTCAGTTTTTAAAAATACAAACAACATGGTACATGTGAGTACTAAAGAGTTTTTTAAAAATGTATGTAAGTATATATAAAGCATAACATTTTAAAAGTGGAATTGCTGGTTCAAAGTTTACATGCAGGCCGGGCGCGGTGGCTCACGCTTGTAATCCCAGCACTTTGGGAGGCTGAGGCGGGCGGATCACGAGGTCAGGAGATCGAGACCACGGTGAAACCCCGTCTCTACTAAAAATACAAAAAAAATTAGCCGGGCGTGGTGGCGGGCGCCTGTAGTCCCAGCTACTTGGAGAGGCTGAGGCAGGAGAATGGCGTGAACCCAGGAGGCGGAGCTTGTAGTGAGCCGAGATCGTGCCACTGCACTCCAGCCTGGGAGACAGAGCGAGACTCCGTCTCAAAAAAAAAAAAAAAAAAAAAACAAAGTTTACATGCAAGTAAAATTTTGGTAGATTTAACCATTAGGCTTCCAATGAGGTTGTGCTAATCATTGTTCCCACTGAAAGTGTAATTGCATCTATTCCTGACTTCACTCCAGCTCCCCACAAAAGTCTTAGTAAACATTGTAAACTTCTGAAAGGCAATAAAAGTAGCCAATGGTTGATTAGTGACCAATTTTTTCATTATGAGCAAGATCAGGCATTATTTTTCATGTTTAGTGACTGTTTTCCTTTTTTTTTAAATAATGAATACTTGTTCTTGTCCTTTGTCCATTTTGTTATTTGCTCATTGCTTTCTTATTGGTTTATAAGAGCTCTTTGTATATGAAGGCAACTAGCCTTTTGTCACAGTGCAAGCTTTTGTGGACATGGAAAATGTTTACAATATAATGTTAAAAGGAAAAATCCTAGGATACAAACTCTATGTACACCACCAATCCAGTTCCAGCCATGTGTAAGATGTGTACTCAGGTTGATAATGTTTTTCCTTTAGGGCCACTGCCGTGCAGGGACTTGCCTGACTCTGACACACTTGGGTGGCAGTGCCATGGAACTAATAATACATCTGGGGCTCTGTTTAGGGAGAATGAAATTCATTCATACAACATGTATTTATTCTTTTTCTTTTTTTTTTTTTTTCTGTCACCCAGGCTGGAGTGCAGTGGTGTGATCTCAGCTCACTGCAACCTCCGCCTCCTTGGTTCAAACAATTCTCCTGCCTCAGCCTCCCAAGAAGCTGGGGCTACAGGCGTGCACCATCATTCCTGGCTAATTTTTGTATTTTTAGTAGAGACGGGGTTTCACCATGTTGGCCATGCTGGTCTCGAACTCCTGACCTCAAGTTATCCTCCTGCCTTGTTCTCCCAAAGTGCTGAAATTACATGCAACAAGTATTTATTCTGCACCGACTGTGTGTGCTGGTTGGCTGCTGTTGTACGTGCACATATTCTTTTTTTTACAACAGTGCCCGCTCCTGCCCCCTCCTGTGCACGCTCTCTGTGGCCTCGTCCCCTGTACCTTCCCCATTTTGCACAGCTCCCCCCTTCCTTCTCCATCTGTGCTGTCCGCCAGCAGCACAGGCACTCAGGGTGGCTGGCAGAGGACATCCTCATGCCCCTTCTAACCTCTCCTGAATCCCTGAGTCTTTGTGCTCAGGAGTAGAAAAAGCGTTCACATCTGCCTGGGGCTGGAGGGATGCTGGGAACTCTAGCCTCACTCGTGTTTCTCCCTCATCCCATCCTCACTCCCTCCCTGATTCCAGCATCTCTGCCTCTGACCACACAAGGTCTGGAAAATTCGCCCCTCTGCCAACATTCTCCCACCTCTGTTTACCCAGATGGCTCCTGGCACAGCAGTTGGCGTGACCCCCCACTGTGGGCTTTTCTGTTTTGGGGGTGCTGCTGGCCGTTCATTCAGCCTGTTTTCTTATTTACCGTCTGTCTGCAAAGGACTGGCTCTGCCCACGGAGGTTGCTGCTTTGTGTGACGTCTCTGCCCACTGCTGAGATGCCAAGAGGCCAGTGCACGCCAGCATCTGCCACCCTCATGGCTAAGAGTCGGGCAACAGGACTCAGGCTTGAGGCCTGGCCTCTGCATACTGGCAACATTCCAACTGCAACCGGCCAATTGTGGGGGACAAGGCTGCACAGTGGGAATGTTCCCTGTGGTTCCCAGGCTGCTAAAGAGACAGCATGGCTGTGTTGCAGGGTCCAGGCTCTGTCAAAAGCTGCTGTCTGTCAAAACCCCACAGTGGGGCCTGGGGATGGGGAAAAGCAAAGAGAACTGGTGTTTATCAACCACCTCCTTTATGCTGGGCACACAACATGCATTTACTTATTTGAGTTACTCTACCTCTCTAGGCCTCAGCTTTATCTTCTCTCTCTCTCTCTCTCTTTTTTTTTTTTGTAAGATGGAGTCTCACTCTGTTGCCCAGGCTGGAGTGCGGTGGTGCAGTCTTGGCTCACTGCAACCTCCATCTCCCGGGTTCAAGCGATTCTCCTGACTCAGCCTCCTGAGTAGCCGGGATTACAGGTGTGTGCCACCACGCCTGGCTAATTTTTGTATTTTAATAGAGACCGGGTTTCACCATGTTGGCCAGGCTGGTCCCAAAATCCTGACTTCAAGTGACCTGCCTGCCGTGGGCTCCCAAAGTGCTGGGATTACAGTCGCGAGCCACCACTCACAGCAGTTTTATCTTCTCTAAAGTGGGGATAATAGTGACGCCTGCCTCACAGGGGTGTGGAGAGAGCTCACTGAGACCAGGCGGCTTCTGAGCACACAGTGAGTGTAAGCCCATATTGTTAAGAATCCTTAGAACATCCCCAGAGGGTGGGAATTATCTTCAATTCCCAAGGTCAAAGAGGAGAAATCCCGTCTCACAGTGAGATCCAGGTTCGCCCAATAATGCATTTTCAGAACCCCCTTGGACATGGGCTGGAGAAATGAACGAATCAGAGTCCCCAGTGGCTGCTGTCTGGGGTGGGGGCTCAGCCTGGCTTGGAACCACGTTTTAGAGTCAGTGAGGCAGCCAGGAAGGACTGGCAGACAGACCACGTGGTAAAGAGACACAGCGTCTCCCTCTTGTCCTGAAGCCCCCCCTTCTCCTCCAAGGGGACAAGCTGGATGCGGACTACATTGAGAGGTGCCTGGGCCACCTCACGCCCATGCAGGAGAGCTGCCTGATCCAGCTTCGGCACTGGTTACAGGAGACCCACAAAGGCAAGGTGGGTGCAGGGGTTACCCTGGAGCAATGCATGAACGGGCAATGACTGGTACTCAGCCTCGGTGCGTGGGAAGGAAAGGCGAGATGATAATGCTGACACATTATCTCTTGCTGATTTATTTATTTATTCATTTATTTCTGTGAGACAAAGTCTCACTCTGTCCCCCAGGCTGGAGTGCAGTGGTGTGATCTTCACTGCAACCTTCGCCTCCTGGGTTCAAGCAATTCTCCTGCCTTAGCCTCCTGAGTAGCTGGGATTACGGGCGCGCACCACCACGCCTGGCTAATTTCTGTAGTTTTTGTAGAGATGGGGTCTCACCATGTTGCCCCGGCTGGTTCTGTAATTTTATCTGCTGGGTCAGGGGATACCGTTCTGTGGGCTTTTTACTTCATTGTCTCTCAGATTCCCAAAGATGAGCACATCCTTCGGTTCCTGCGGGCTCGTGACTTCCACCTGGACAAGGCCCGGGAAATGCTGCGCCAGTCCTTGAGCTGGCGGAAGCAGCACCAGGTGGATCTCCTCCTTCAGACCTGGCAACCCCCTGCCCTGCTGGAGGAGTTCTATGCAGGGGGCTGGCATTACCAGGACATAGGTGCGTGCCTCCACCCACATCATGTATAGGGGATACTTTGGGCACTGCCAAACGCACTTTATTTCTTTATTATTTTGAGATGGAGTCTCACTCTGTCACTCAGGCTGGAGTGCAGTGGTGCCATCTCGGCTCACTGTAATTTCTGCCTCCCGGGTTCAAGCGATTCTCCTGCCTCAGCCTCCCCAGCAGCTGGGATTACAGGCACCCGCCACCACACCTGGCTAACTTTTTGTATTTTTAGTAGAGATGAGGTTTTGCCATGTTGACCATGCTGGTTCCAAATTCCTGATCTCAAGTGATCTACCTGCCTTAGCCTCCTAAAGTGTTGGGATTGCAGGCATGAGCCACCGCACCCGGCCCAGATGCACTTTAAACGCCATGTTTCATGCTAACATCTTACTATTTTTCCTTTTGACTCTTCCAGGCATCTAGAAATGCTTTGAAGTGACAACCTAGCTAGGAAGAACCAGAGCTGGAAGGCTTTGGGGCTTGAGGAGGAGACATTTCTCCACTGGGCTGAGTGAGCCCATCCTTACTCACAATGATTGTGATTGTATACGTAACAGGTGCATACATTTTGTATGTTTCCAAGGGCAGCTGTAGCAAATGAACACAAACTCGGTGGCTTAAAACAGTAGAAATGTGTTGTTTCACAGTTCTCAAGGCCAGAAATCGGGAGTCAAGGTGTCAGCAGGGCTGTGCTCCCTCTGAAAGTTCTAGGGGAGAATCCTTGCCTGCTTTTTCCAGCTTCTGGTGGCCCCAGGTGTTCCTTGGCTGGTGGCAGCTTCACTCCAGTCTCTGCCTCTCACTTCACATGGCCTTCCCCTCTGTGTCTCTGTGTCCTCACCTTGCCTCTTCTGATAAGGACCCCAGGAGACTGGATTTAGGGCCCCCCCCAAATCCACTGTGATTTTATCTTGAGATCCTTAACTAATTACACCTGCACAGACTCTAGTTCTTTTTTTTTTTTTTTTTTAGGGACAGAGTCTGGCTCTGTCACCCAGGCTGGAGTGCAATGGTGTGATCTCAGCTCACTGCAACTCCGCCCCCTGCCGGGTTCAAGCGATTCTCCTGCCTCAGCTTTCTGAGTAGCTGGGACTACAGGCGTGCACCACCATGCTCGGCTAATTTTTGTACTTTTAGCAGAGATGGAGTTTCACCATGTTGGCCAGGCTGTTCTTGGAACTCCTGACCTCAAGTGATCTGCCCGCCTTGGCCTCCTAAAGTGCTGGGATTATAGGAGTGAGCCACTGCACCCAGGCATGGGTCACATTTTAATGTCCCCATGGATATGAGTTTTGGGGATACGATTCCACCCATTACAAATATATTTTCTGGCTTTTTAAGTTAAATTGCCACTGAAGCCTGTGCCTACCACACTTTCCAATGTCCTTTATCTAAATATTCATCTATATCGAGTAGGGTAAACGCTTGAGTCTCCTAAAGAACCGGCTGGCATGGTTTCTCTTAATGCACGATCAATCTTCCTAATTTATGGAATCCAAATTTATGAACTCCCCTTATTGCTGAAATTTACTTGTAACCCCCAAATCAGTATTCACAGAACTTTTTCAGTCATGCTCAGATATTTTCAGAGTGGCGAAGTATTGGAGTCGCCCATCACGCACGCTGTCTGTTGAAGTTGAACGACGCGGCTCCTGCCTTCTTGTTTCAGTTCCCATACCCTAAATGAGTGTCCTTTTTGTGGCTTATTTAATGCCATATTCTTGCATTTTTGGGCTTTTCTTTGGTGACTTTGCTGTTTAAAATGCCTCCTCGTGTAGTGCAGAAGTGCGCCTAGCTTTCCTAAGGATGAGCAAGTGGCCGCGTGCGCCATGCAGAAAACACCCAAAGTGTTCCACTAGCTTCAGGCAGGCACCAGCTACAGGGCTGCTGGCTGTGAGTTCAACGCTGATAGATCAGCAATATACATTCAAGTGTTCTTAAATAGAAACACAAGCGAGGCGCAGTGGCTCACACCTGTAATCACAGCTCTGTGGGAAGCCAAAGCTGGAGGATCACTTAAGCCCAGGAGTTCGAGACCGCCCCCCGCCGCCCCACATCTCCACAAAAAAATTATCTGGGCATGGTGCTGCATTGCCTGTGGTCCCAGCTACTTGGGAGGCTGAGGCAGGAGGATTGTTTAAGCCGGGGAGGTTCAGGCTGCAGTGAGTCGAGATCATGCCACTGTACTCCAGCCTGGGTGACAGAGTGAAACCCTGTCTCAAAGAACAAAGAGGCCAGGTGTGGTGGGCTCACGTCTGTAATCCCAGCACTTTGGAAGGCCGAGGCGGCAGATCACTTGAGGCCAGGGGTTGGAGACCAGCCTGGCCAACATGGTGAAACCCTGTCTCTACTAAAAATACAAAAAATTAGCCAAGCATGGTGGTGCATGCCGGTAGTCCCAGTTACTTGGGAGGCCGAAGTGTGAGAATCGCTTGAACCTGGGAGGCAGAGGTTGTAGTGAGCTGAGATTGCTCCACTGAACTCCAGCCTGGGTGATACAGTGAGATTCTCTCAAAAACCAAAAAATCAACCAACCAACAAACCAACAAACAAAAAACCCCACGTAAAACAAGGTTATGTATTGATTGGTTGACAAAAAGTACTACGGGGCCGGGTGTGGTGGCTCATGCCTGTGATCCCAACACTTTCGGAGGCTGAGGTGGGCGTATCACCTGAGGTCCGGAGTTTGAGACCAGCCTGGCCAATATGGTGAAACCCCATTTCTACGAAAAATACAAAAATTAGCCGGGCGCGCTGGTGGGCGCCTGTAATCCCAGCTACTTGGGAGGCTGAGGCAGGAGAATTGCTTGAACCTGGGAGGCTGAGGCAGGAGAATTGCTTGAACCTGGGAGGCGGAGGTTGCAGTGAGCCGACACCGCACCACTGCACTCCAGCCTGGGCGACAGAGCAAGACTCTGTCTCAAATAAATAAATAAATAAATAAATAAAAATGTTTTGTAGAGAAGGGGTCTCACTATGTTGCCCAGGCTGTCTCAGACTCCTGTGTTCAAGCAATCGTCCCGCCTCTGACCCCCAAAATGCTGGGGTAATAGGTGTGAGCCACTGTGCTGACCCTTATTCTCATTGTAACACTTCTGTTTTTCTGCCTTTCACAATAAGTGGCGTCAGCCCCTCTTGGAAGCAGGCAGGGTGTTAGTAAGTGAAGGCTGGATCGGGGCTTGGTGGGTTGCAGCCTGAGGAGGTGAAGCCCTCACCTGCAGCTGTGACCTGCCCCTCGGAAGTAGCACTCTAAATAACGGGCTCTTCTTTTCGCTTGGCCCCATCCACAAAGATGGCCGCCCCCTTTACATTCTCCGCCTGGGCCAGATGGACACCAAAGGCTTGATGAAGGCCGTGGGGGAGGAGGCGCTGCTGCGGCACGTGAGTCAGGGGCCTCTTTCCTGGACCCCGTGGCTGGGGCCGGGCCTGGGAAGGGCTGTGTGGGGTAAAGCAGCGAGGTGGACGTTCAGCAGCACTGTCTCTCCCTTTCAGGTTCTCTCCGTCAACGAGGAAGGACAGAAGCGGTGTGAGGGGAGCACCAGGCAGCTGGGCCGTCCCATCAGGCAAGAACCTGGGCTGGGCACATCCCCCCTAAACAGCAAAGACGGAGGGTGGAGGGAGTCCACTGGGCGTGTGCGGTGTGCAGGGCAGCGTGCCGGGGCTTCATTCTCCCCCAGTTTCTACAGTGGTCTTCTGGGCCTTGAGGCAGGCCCGTAAGCATCCCCGTTTTTTATGCATGGGGAAAGTGAGACTCAGAATGGTGGCCCCCATCGAAGCCTCTGAGCTAGTCAGCACAGAGCTGGATTTGAACCTGGGGTCCTGTCTGGCTTCCGGCTCGAAGACTTTATCCTCCCATTCCGCTCAACAGTCTCCTTGACTTTGCTTTTTTTTTTTTTTTTCTTTTTCTTTTTATGAGACGGAATCTTTCTTTGTCCCCCAGGCTGGAGTGCAGTGGCGCGATCTCGGCTCACTGCAACCTCCACCTCCTGGGTTCACGCCATTCTCCTGCCTCAGCCTCCCGAGTAGCTGGGACTACAGGCGCCCGCCAACACGCCTGGCTAATTTTCTGTATTTTTAGTAGAGACGGGGTTTCACCATGTTAGCCAGGATGGTCTCGATCTCCTGACCTCGTGATCTGCCCGCCTCGGCCTCCCAAAGTTCTGGGAGTACAGGCGTGAGCCACCACGTGCGGCCTGACTTTGCTTTTTGAGATCAGCTCTCCACCACGAGTTCTGCCTTGGCTCTGTCATGGCACATCCAGGAACCCACTGTCCTCTGCAGGAACCCACTGTCCTCTGACTCCCCCGCATTTCTGTTCCTGAGCTGTTTCCTGGAGCCAGTACTTACGGTGGCATCGCCCCCAAAGGCAGCAAACCTTTCTGAGCAGCAGCTTCCTCTTCTGTAAAGTGGCTTTTTTTTTTTTTTTTTTTTGAGACATGCTCTCACTCTGTCACCCAAGCTGGAGTGCAGTGGTGCAATCACAGCTCACTGCAGCCTTGACCTCCTGGGCTCAAGCAATCCTCCCACCTCGGCCTCCCAAGTAGTTGGGACTATAGGTGTGCACCACCATGCCCAGCTAATTTTTGTATTTTTTTTTTTTTGTAGAGATGAGGTCTCACCCTGTTGCTCAGGCTGGTCTCAAACTCCTGGGCTGAAGTGATCCTCCCACCTTGGCCTTCCAAAGTGTTGGGATTACAGGCGTCAGCCTCTGCTCCCGGCCTGTAAAGTGGCTTTTAAAAACGGATTCTCAAAAATAATAACGGTTTAAAAATAATGCAAACACAGATCTTGCACTTGCTATGTAGCAGGTGCCCTTCTAAGCACCTTGATTCAGTTCCTCCTCCTAAACAGCCCTGTGAGACATGGGCAGGCAGGACCTGCTGTTTCAGCTTTTCAGCCCCACATATCCAGATCTTTGTGAAAATTAAAGTTCCTTTGCTGTTTGGAGATTTTTTTTTTTTTATTTGACAGAGTCTCATTTTGTCACCCAGGCTGGAGTGCAGTGGTGCAATCTTGGCTTACTCCAACCTCCACCTCCTGGGTTCAAGTGATTCTCGTGCCTCAGCCTCCCAAGTAGCTGGGATTACAGGCACCTGCCACCACGCCTGGCTAATTTTGGTATTTTTAGTAGAGATGGGGTTTCACCATATTGGCCAGGCTGGTCTATTTTCTAAGGACACATATGTTGGGGTGGGAGTGGGAATCAATCCATTAGTGTCCTGGCTGAAAGCATAATTCATCCCAGATGGCTCAAATGAGGGGATGTCATGAAGGGATGGTTTGGAGAGGTGTGTGCAGGTTTAAGGGAACAAATCTGGGAGGGGGAGGCTCCCAGGCACCAGCCACTGCAGTCAAACAGCTATTTTCCTAATGAACGAATACTAATGAAATGGAGGCACAGAGAGGTTCAGGACTTGACCAAGCTCACCCAGCAAGTGGCAGAACTGGGATTTGAACCTTGGCCATCTGACTGTGGAGGGCATGCTGTCAGCACCTCTGCTCTATTTAGTAGTTAGCATCTTTTCAACAATTAACTCATTTATGCCTGAGGTTGCAATTTTTTGAATTTTTGCAGTCAGACCTTGGCGACGACCTTGAGCAGTAGGATAGAAATAACTCCCACACGCTTAGCGTTGCAATAATGGAATGCTAGGCTTAAATGGCCACTTGTGATTACCAGCTTTAATTGAGGGCATGCGGTGTGCCCGTCCTTGCAGAGAGCTTTGTATATACCATCTCACTTGATCCTAACAGCAGTTGCTTTAGATGGGGACTGTTACTACCTTTGCCCAGTGGGTCTGTGCCGCTGACCTAAGGCTCTCAGGGGTGGAGGCGAGACTTGAATTTGGACGCTCAGCCCTGAAGTCCACATTCTGATCCTCTTCATCACATGGGCTCCCTACTGTGGCCGGAGCCCCCCTCTGCTCCCAGCCTTGCTTCTCGGAGCCTCCCTGTTCATCCCCTGTGGGGAGGGTGTCGGTGGCCTTGGGAGGCAGCAGAGCCAGGTGGAGCTGGGGCCATTTCTGCCACAGCTCCTGGACCTGCCTGCTAGACCTGGAGGGACTCAACATGCGGCACCTGTGGCGGCCAGGGGTGAAGGCCCTGCTGCGGATGATTGAGGTGGTTGAGGACAATTACCCAGAGACGCTAGGTCGGCTGCTCATCGTGCGAGCGCCCCGAGTCTTCCCCGTGCTCTGGACGCTGGTAAGAGCTGGAGCCTGAGCCAGGCCTCTCCCCGCGGGTGGGGGGGGGGATGGGAGGGATTCCGTCTGCAAGGAGCTCTGCTCTCTTTTCCTGTTTCATTTCATTTAATAACTTTTTGGAGATGAAACTCACATAGCATAAAGCTCACACTTTTAAAGCATAGACTCCAGTGGTCTTTTGTGTATTCACTGAGTTAAGCAATTGTCACCACTAGCCAATCCCAGAACATTTCTGTTGCCCCAAAAAGAACCCCCATGCCCATTATCGTGGGTCTCAAATTCCTGGGCTCAAGCAGTCCTCTTGCCTTGGCTTCTCAAAGTGTTCGTGTTATAGGTGTGAGCCACTGAGCCTGACCTGAGATACACTCTATATTGTAACCCGGTGGATACATGCGTGCATGCACCAGTGTGCACACATACACCCACCCACACACACTCCTCTGAAACAAGGGTGCGTCCAGCCACTGCACAGTGTGGGCAAAAGCCTGGAGGCTGGACCCAGCTTGATGCTTTGGAGGAATTGAAGAAACAGTCCAGGGTGGCTGAGCAAAAAAGAGCAAAAGGGACGATGGCATCTGAGGAGGCTGGAAGATGTACAGGGGCCCGTGGTGAAGATGGGACCTTGTCCTGGGGCAGTAGGGACCCATACAGGGTTCAGTAGCAGGAGAGGGTGGGGGACAGACTTAGGGGCCAGGAAGTCCTCTAGCTTTTGTGGGTGCTTCAAGGCTTTGTTCAGGTGAGGCTAGGGGGCAGGAGCTGCTTCTGAAGCTTTTTATCCCGAATTGTCCTAATCTCAGGGAAGATTAAGTCCACCTGCTGCTTGGGGTGGTTTTGGGAGCGCGAGCGCATCGGCCGGGGTCCTGGCTGGAAGTGGACCTCACCCAGATGGTTCAAATGAGGGGTGTCCTGAAGGGGCTCCTTGCACATGTGTGGGCAGGGGAAGGAGAGACTCCAAGCACCAGTGACTGCAGTAAGCCTGCCCACCCCCAAGAGGAGGGAATGTCCTTGCAGAATCCTGGGGAAAGCTGGGACAGGGGTGGGGGCAGGGAGCTACTGGGGGGTCAGCCTCAGCCTCCTGGGGCCCAGCATAGCACAGAGCGCAGTGGGGCTGGGGACAGGAGAGGGCCCAGCACAGCACAGAGCGCAGTGAGGCTGGGGACAGGAGAGGGCCCAGCACAGCACAGAGCGCAGTGGGGCTGGGGACAGGAGAGGGCCCTGCACAGCACAGAGCGCAGTGGGGCTGGGGACAGGAGAGGGCCCTGCATGGGGGGATTGCAGGTTCCTCATCCATCTCTTGCTTGTGGCATTCCCTGTAGAATTGGCCTGTTTCCTGACATGCCGAGGGCTCCTTCCTTCCTTCTCTCTCTCCCACTTCCTTCTTTCTTTATCAACATGTGGCTGAGAGCTCAGTGTTAAAATGGATTCCATCTGGAATAAACAAACTGTGGAATACTGTTCCATCCATGTAATGGAATAGCATTCGTCCATAAGAAGGAAGGAAGCACTGATCTATGCTCCAACACGGAGGGACCTTGAAAACCCGATGCTCAGTGAAAGGGGCCAGACACGGAAGGCCATGTACTGTGTGATCTCCTTCATATGAAATGTGCAGAATAGGGCTGGGCACGGTGGCTTACGCCTGTAATCCCAGTACTTTGGGAGGCCGAGGTGGGCGGATCACCTGAAGTCAGGAGTTCGGGACCAGCCTGGGCAACCTGGTGAAAATACAAAAGTACAAAATTAAAATACAAAAATCAACCGGGCATGGTGGTGGGAACCTGCAATCCCAGCTACTCGGGAGGCTGAGGCAGGAGCATCGCTTGAACCTGGGAGGCGGAGCTTGCAGTGAGCCAAGATCGCACCATTGCACTCAAGCCTGGGCCACAGAGCAAGACTCTGTCTCCAAAACAAAAACAAAAACAAAAAAGAAACGCGCAGAATAGGCAAATCCACAGAGAGACAGTGTAGATGGGTGGTTGCCCTGGGTTGGGGGAGGGGAGATGGGAAGTGACGATGGCGTGGGAATGGGATTTCCTTCTGGGGTGATGAACGTATCTACGTAGAGGTGCTGGCTGCACAACGTAGTGAGTGCACTGAAAGCCACTGAACTGTGCCCTTTACAATGATTAATTCTATGTTGTATAAAGTATATCTCAATAAAAAAATACATCCATGGCCAGGTGCAGTGGCTCACGCCTGTAATCCCAGTCCTTTAGGAGGCCGAGGCAGATGGATCACGAGGTCAGGAGATCGAGACCATCCTGGCTGACATGGTGAAACCCCGTCTCTACTAAAAATACAAAAAAAAAAATTCGCCGGGCATGGTGGTATGTGGCTGTAGTCCCACCTACTCAGGAGGCTGAGGCAGGAGAATGGCGTGAACCCAGGAGGTGGAGCTTGTAGTGAGCCGAGATCGTGCCACTGCACTCCAGCCTGGGCGACTGAGTAAGACTCCGTCTCAAAAAAAAAAAAAAATATATATATATATGTATATATATATATATATACATATATATATATATCCATCTTGCCTTATGTCCTGGTTTCAGATCAGCCCCTTCATCAACGAGAACACCAGGCGGAAGTTCCTCATCTACAGTGGCAGCAACTACCAGGGACCCGGAGGCCTTGTGGACTATCTGGATAGAGAAGTGATCCCTGACTTCCTTGGGGGAGAGAGCGTGGTGAGGCTTCCATGTTCGCAGCCAGACCTGGGCTCGAGGAGGGGGCACGCCTGGCTGGGAGGCTGGGAGGCTGGGATTCCTGGAGTGGGGCTAGGAGGTGGAGTGGGGCTGGGTATGGCATGTGCACGCTGCCTGGGGAGGGTCTTGCTGGCTCTCAGCAGCCACAGGGCTTGCTTTAGAAGCTGCTTCAAAGAGAGGTGATGCTGTTCTGAGGTTGGGCCTTACTCTGGGTCCTTCAAACATAGTGAGATAGAAGTTTCTGGAAGCCTAAAGACTAGGCCAGTCAAAGCCTTACCCGTTCTGTATTCCCATCAAAGACATTGCCAAGCAGCAGTGAGTTATCTGCTCACTCACTGCAGGGGAGGTGACTCGAATGTCTCTGCAGCTCTGGACCCTGGAGCTGGGACTAGCCTTCAACCCACAGCCACATAGCCTGAGACGATCAGGACCCCCCTTCAAGGGATGCAGTGTCCAGGCCCCTTTTCTTGCCTCCCCTGGGGGTGAAATGACAGGCTGGGGTGATCCTAGGTCACAACTCTGTCATCTCATATGGCCCCCAGTGGCCCGGGCCCTCTTCGTTTCTAACAGAAATACCAAACAGTGAGCTTGCATCATTTCTGGATTTTAAAAAAGTCTTTTTCTAGGAATTTTTCCAGGCTTGCCTGTTCTCTCCATTTGTGATATGTGGCACCCGCGGCTTATTTTTAGCAAACGGTTCTGCAGATCTGAGAGTGGCTTATGGAAGGACACTGAACAGTGGCCTTGCCTGCTAATCTCAGTGTCTCTACAAGTGAAACGGGGTGGGGGGAATCATTGTTTGGTGGTGGCAGGGGGGTCTGCCAAGGCCTGGCCATGCAGGGTGCCTTTGGTTTGGGGAAATCTGTCGATGAGCACGGTGCAGTGACTGTTCCACCCCCGCTTCTGACGGGGAGAGGCAGCTGCTATGGGGTGCGGTGTGGAGAGGCCCCCAGCCTGGCTGTCAGTCAGCACCGGGGTAAAGGGACATGAGCATGGGGCTGTGACGAACGTGGGTTTGTGCCCTGGCTCACTCACTTTCTGCTGTGTGAGGGTGGGCGAGTGGCCTGACTTGCCTGAGCCTCCATTCCTTCCTCTGTGAAACGGGAAGAATAATAGTCTCTATGCACTGGTGGACCTGGGGATTAAATGGGGTCATGGAAGCCCACAGCCCACTTAGTAAGGGGTTGCCATTATGAACAGCTTTGGGGGTCACACAGCACCCTCCTGTGGGTCAGGCCAGCCAGGCCTCAACTGGCTCTGACCTGCAACCCTTTATCTCTGACCTGCAGTGTAATGTCCCCGAAGGAGGGCTGGTCCCCAAGTCCCTGTATATGACGGAAGAAGAGCAGGAGCGCACGGACCAGCTGTGGCAGTGGAGTGAGACTTATCATTCAGCCACCGTGCTCCGCGGAGCCCCCCACGAGGTGCCAGGGCCTGGCCGGGGAGGGCCCACTGGGCTGGAGTGTCTGTCATCTTAGGTCAGGTGACCCCAAAAGACAACTTGAGATGAGGATTCTTTTTTTTCTTTCTTTTTTTTTTTTTTTTTTTTTTTTTAGACGGAGTCTCGCTCTGTTGCCCAGGCTGGAGTGGCGCAATCTCGGCTCACTGCAACCTCCACTTCCTGGGTTCAAGCAGTTCTCATGCCTCAGCCTCCCGAGTAGCTGGGATTATAGGCATATGCCACTGCGTCCAGCTAATTTTTGTATTTTTAGTAGAGACGGGTGTTCCTCATGTTGGTCAGGCTGGTCTTGAAATCCTGACCTCAGGTGATCAGCCCGCCTAGGCCTCCTAAAGTGCTGGGATTATAGGTGCGAGCCACGGCGCCTGGCCTCTCTCTCTCTTTTTTTTTTTTTTTTGAGACCGAGTCTCCCTCTGTCACCAAGGCTGGAGTGCAGTGGCGCAATGTTGGCTCACTGCAACTTCTGCCTCCCAGGTTCAAGTGATTCTTCCGCCTCAGCCTCCCGAGTAGCTGGGATTACAGGAGCCAGCCAGCATGCCTGGCTATTTTTTTTTTTTTTTTTTGTATTTTTAGTAGAGATGGGGTTTCACCATGTTGGCCAGACCGGTCTCGAACTCCTGACCTCAAGTGATCCACCCACCTTGGCCTCCCGAAGTGTTGGGATTATAGGCATGAGCCACCAAGCCTG
The DNA here is from genome assembly GCF_006542625.1 of Nomascus leucogenys. Classification (NCBI taxonomy): domain Eukaryota; kingdom Metazoa; phylum Chordata; class Mammalia; order Primates; family Hylobatidae; genus Nomascus; species Nomascus leucogenys. The sequence continues at coordinate 98,107,959 of NC_044398.1, read as the reverse complement.
GCCGAGATAAGGATTCTTATGCCAGTGATCTGTTGCGGCGAGGTCTCAGGAGAAAACTGAGGAGAGGAGGGCACTCCCATAAAGAATGAGCATGTGGCCTGGGAAAGGAGACCCCAGGGGGCACCCACAGCCCCTCCTGCCACGGTCTTCCCAACCCCAGCTCTACTGTCTCGGCTGTGACTCTCAGACCTCGCCTGTCTCCACGCAGGTGGCTGTGGAGATCCTGGAAGGGGAGTCGGTCATCACCTGGGACTTCGACATCCTGCGAGGGGACGTGGTGTTCAGCCTGTACCACACCAAGCAGGTGCCCAGGCTGGGCGCCCGGGAGCCAGGGACCAGGGCCAGCGGGCAGCTGATCGACAAAGGATGGGTCCCGGGCAGGGATTACAGCCGTGTGGAGGCTCCCCTTGTCTGCCGGGAGGGGGAGAGCATCCAGGTTTGCATTTTCTGGACCACTCATTCACTCACCAGGCAGCACTGAGTGTCCACTGCGTGCCAGGCTTCTGGGGATACAGCGGAGGACAAACTGGGCTGCTGGTCCCCAGCCTCAGGGAGCCTGCCGGACAGGGCAGAGGAAAGATGCACACGGTCTCATGTAATGAAGTGCTCACCTGCCCAACGGCAGCCGGTGCAAAATCGAGAAAGCACGGGGTGCTCTGCTGAGAGGTGGCTGGTGTCCTGGGGAGGAGCACAGGGTCTGAATCTCAAGTTTCCCCATCTGAGAAACGGGACTTCTAACAGGATCTAACTGTATTTGTTTCTTGGGGCTGCAGTAATGAGTTACCACAAACTATATGGCCTAAAACAACAAAAATTTATTTTCTCACAGTTCGGAGGTCACGAGTCCCAAACCAAGGTGTTGGCGGGCCACGCTCCCTCTGAAGGCTGTAGGGAGGGGTTCATTCTATGCCTCTGTCCTAGCCTTAGGTAGCTCCTGGCAATCCTGGGTGTCATTGGTGGGTAGATGCATCACCCCAATCTCTGCCTCTGTCCTTAAAGGGGTTTCTTTTCTGTCTGTCTGTATTCTGAGTCTCAGGTCTCCCTCCCCTCTCTCCTGTAAGGACACTCGCCATCGCATTTAGGTCCCACCTTAAATCCTATTTTTTTTGAGACAGGGTCTCACTCTATCCATGATCAGGAAACTGTTGCGGGACTGGGAGTGTAGTGGTGTGATCACAGCTCACTACAGCCTCTACCTCCTAGGCTCAAGCCATCCTCCCATGTCAGCCTCCTGAGCAGCTGGAACTACAGGCATGCCCAGCTTATTTTTGTATTTTTTGTAGAGACAGGGTCTTGCTATGTTGTCCAGGATGGTCTTGAATGCCTGAGCTCAAGTGATCCTCCTGCTTCAGCCTCCCAAAGTGCTGGGATTAGAGGCGTGAGCCACCATGGCTGGCCTCACCCTAAATCCTTAACCACAAAGACCCTATTTCCAAATAAGGTCATGTTCTGAGGTTCTGGCTCGACGTGAATTTTGGGGGTACACTGTTCAACCCACTGCATTAACTCATGCAGGGGGAAGGATGAGCATATTGGAATTTGAAGTTCAGGTTGCCTGCATGCATTCAAGTGGCTTCAGTATGGACGAAGACCTTTGAGTTGTGGCTGGGTCTGGGAGGGGGTGAGAGGGAATGATGTTCCAGGTGGAAGGAACAGAAAGGACAAAATTGAAGCTGCAGGGAGAAGGCAGGTGGACATGAGGGTAGCTTGAGTGCTGGGGAGGGGTTGGAAGTTAGTTTGGATAGAAGGGGAGGTGCTAAGGTCCTGAGGTCGGTAGTCAGATTTCTGATGCACACTGCGGTTTCAGAACTGATGCAAAAGAAACTGTATGTCTTGGGCCGGGCGTGGTGGCTCACACCTGTAATCCCAGCACTCTGGGAGGCCGAGGCAGGTGAATCATCTGAAGTCAGGAGTTCGAGACCAGCCTGGCCAACATGGTGAAACCCCGTCTCTACTAAAAATACAAAAAAAAAAAAAAAAAAAGAATTAGCCAGGTGTGGTGGTATGTGCCTGTAATCCCAGCTACTCGGGAGGCTAAGGCAGGAGAATCGCTTGAACCCGGGAGGCGAAGGTTGCAGTGAGCTGAGATCGTGCCATTACACTCTAGCTTGGGTGACAGAGTGAAACTTTGTCTCAGAAAAAAAAAAAAAGAAAGAAACTGTAGTCTTGGAACAGAACTTGGACGTGTAACCGGAATATGAGCTGCCCCTGTTGACCCCCACATTCTCCAGGAGGCTGGCGGTGCAGGTGGAACGTCACTCTGACTCCCCAGATGACACATGCACACACGCAGCACCAGCTCCATGAGCACTGGCAGTCACTGCCGATCTCACTGAGGTTCCCGTTGGGGGAGGGTGGAGGGCCGTCCGGCATGTCCCTCACGGCCACCCCTGGGTCCCACTGAACTTCTCCACCCAGAGCAACCCAAAGTGGCTGTTTTTGTAAAAACACTTTCTCACTCTCCCTGACCCCTCCACAAATTCTCTCTAAGCACTGTGAGCTCCCGGCCCAAATCCCTCTCCTAATCCCCTTGGTTTGCAAATCCCGCTCAGCAGAGCAAAAGCCCCACAAAATCCAGGTGTTTAAGCACCTGTGTTGTCCTGAAGTTGCGCCCCCACCCCCAGGCGTCAGCTCCTCCGCAGATTAAGAGGGAGGCTCTGGTGCCAGGGATACGGGGGTAATAGCAAGGGTGGCTTCCAGAGGCGCTGACAGGAGGATTTGCTGGTGGACTGGAGAAAGGTACAGAGGGAGAAGAGCCCCAATTTCCAGGCCTGGTGATGAGAAGCCTGTGAAGGCTCAGCCCCCTTGGCCCGTCCTCTGGAGGGCCCAGGGCCTCAGGGCAGGGCTGCTGTGTTTCAGGGCTCCCATGTGACCCGGTGGCCTGGTGTCTACCTGCTCCAGTGGCAAATGCACAGCCCCCCTGGCAGCGTGGCCTGCAGCCTCCCGGGTGTGGACGATGTCCTGACGGCTCTGCACAGCCCCGGCCCCAAGTGCAAACTTCTCTACTACTGTGAGGTGCTCGCCTCTGAGGACTTCAGGTAGGAGGGCTCAGGAGCGAGGGCCTGGGCAGGAAGGGCCGTGGGGCTGATTGACAATGCAGATGCCTGGCCTCTTGTCTCCCACCTGGGTCAGCTTCTCCCGGGCTGGAGCCCCAGCATGGGCATGGTGGGAGTTCTCCGGTGATGCAGCCCCGCACTAGGGTATGAGGAGGGCCCAGCTCTGCGTCTCTAACTCCACTTCCAAAGCAGGCTTTTTACTTCAAATGAAACCTTGGGCAGAAGCTCAACTTTTTGGAGCAGTTGGAGGGGAGGAGAAGGGGAGTGTTAAACCCTTCCATGTGGGCCTCCCCTCACTCCTAGAATTCCATGGGAATATTTTAGAATATTCTAGAAGTGTGCCTTCTAGACAACCCTCCCCAAGTTGTTGCTTTCAGAGAGACAGGGAAGTGTAATGGTTAAGACCTCCAGCACTTCCTGGTTGCTGTGTGACCTCGGGCAAATCACTTTACCTCTGTGAGCCTCAGGTGCTTCATCCCTTAAATGGGAACCCCTGGATCCCCAGTCTTGTGGGTTTGTCATGAGGATGAGATGGCTGGGGGAAGCTGCCTGTCACCTGGGCATGGGGTGTGCACGCCACAGCAGAAATGAAGGAGAAGGTCTGGAGGCGGAGCAGGCAATTTTTTCGAGGTTTTGCATTTTGTAAAAGCACTTTTGATTTTGCACCCTGCTTCATGATGGATCTGCATTAGTTTTCATCTAAAAATAATGCTTTAAATTCTTTCCCGTGGGGGTAAAATTGAGGCTCAAGGAGGGTGCTGAGTCTCGACCCCAAATTCCAGGTGGAGCTCCAAGGGTCCCAGGAGCATGGGCAGCCCAGAGTGAACAACACTGGGCCAGAGGCTTTATCCAAGGACGGGTCCCACAGTTTGTCAGGGGGCTGGCAATTCACTCTTTGTGAAGCCGCGTGTTTCGGCCATCGGTCCTCAGTGTGAGGCGACAGGCTGAGGCCCAGGGGGACACAGAGGGATAGACACAGGCATTGGAGGGTTGTCTCTGGGAGGGCTGATTCTGAGGCCGGGCATGTGGAGGCTAGAGGGGTGGGCTGGGCCAGACGCTGCACACCAACCTGTCAAGGGTGGTCACCATGAGAGGACCTTACTGCCCTGTCCTCTTGTAGCCTCATGAGAGAATCCGTTCAAAGGCTGTTTCGTGGTCGCCCTCAGGTGGTGGCTTGGGTCATGGGGGGACCACACAGATAGGGTCTGTCATCATGAAGCAGAGACCAAATGCTCACACCCAAGTATAACTATGGGCAGCGATGGACGCCATGGCCAAGGCCACTGTGTTAGTCCGTTTCTACACTGCGAGAAAGAACTACCTGAGGCCGGGTGTGGTAGCTCACGCCTGTAATCCCAGCACTTTGGGAAGCTGAGGCGGGTGGATCGCCTGAGGTCAAGAGTTTGAGACCAGCCTAGCCAACATGGCGAAACCCCGTCTTTACTAAAAATACAAAAATTAGCCAGGTATGGTGGCACATGCCTATAATCCCAGCTACTCAGGAGGCTCAGGCAGGAGAATGCCTTGAACCTGGGAGGCTGAGGCGGGAGAATGGCTTGAACCCAGGAGGTGGAGGTTGCAGTGAGCTGAGATCGTGCCACTGCCCTTCAGCCTTGGCGACAGAGAGAGACTGTCTCGAAAAGAAAAAGGAAAAAAAAAAAGCTACCTGAGACTGGGTAATTTATAAAGAAAGGAAGTTCAATCGACTCACAGTTCTGCGTGACTGGGGAAGCCTCAGGAAGCTTACTATCATGGCGGAAGGCAAAGGGTCAGGAGAGAGAGAGAGAGCAAAGGAAGCCACACACTTTTACACCATCAGACCTCATGAGAACTCATTCACTATCGCGAGAATAGCATGGGGGAAACTGCCCCCATAATCCAATCACCTTCCACCAGGTCCCTCCCTCAACACGTGGGGATTACAATTTGAGATGAGATTTGGGTGGGCTATAGAGCCAAACCATATCAGCCACCCAGCCAGGAGGTGCCCAGGGATGTAACCTCGAGCCTTGCCAGAGCACAGGATGAGCCTGGCCTAGGGTTGGGAGAGGGGGTGGGGGAAGGGATATGACATTGGAGTGAGATCTAAGTAGTGTGGTGGTCACACAAGTCACCAGGGGGTCTTTTTATTTATTTCTTTTTGGAGACAGAGTCTCTGTTACCCAGGCTGGAGTGCAGTGGTGCAATCCTAGCTTACTATGGCCTTGAACTTCTGGGCTCAAGTAATCCTCCAACCTCAGCTTCCCAAGTAGGTGGGACTATAGGGATGTGCTACCTTGCCTGGCTTTTTTTTTTTTTTTTTTTTTTTTTTTTTTTTTTGAGACAGGGTTTCACTCTGTTACCCAGGCTGGAGTGCAGTGGCATGATCTCTACTCACTGCAACCTCCGCCTCCTGGATTCAAGCAATTCTCATGTGTCAGCCTCCTGAGTAGCTGGAATTACAGGTGTGTACCATCACGCCCGGCTAATTTTTATATTTTTAGTGGAGATGGGTTTCGCCATGTTAGCCAGGCTGGTCTCAAACTCCTGGCCTCAAGCAGTCCGCCCACTTCGGCCTCCCAAAGTGCTGGGATTACAGGCATGGGCCACCGTGCCCGGCCACTTTTTAAATTTTTTGTAGAGATAGGGTCTCACTGTTTTGCCCAGGCTGGTCTCAAACTCCTGGCCTCAAGCGATCCCCCTGTCTCAGCCTCTCAAAGTGCTGGGATGACAGGCAAGAGCCGTGGCACCTGGTGAGGTTCTGCAGCTCTAACAAGCTCCGGGCACTGCTGGTGCTGCCAGTTACCAGACCATGCTTTGAGTAGCAAGGCCCTAAAGCTGCACTGTCCCATCCGGTTGCTGCTAGTTACCTGCAGCAATTTAACTTAGAAAGCAGAATGAAACAAAAGCAACAATTCAGTGCCTCAGTCGCATGGGCCACATTTCAAGTGATGAGCAGCCCGTGTGGTCAGTGGTTGGTGTATTGGACTGTGCACATTCATCGCAGAAAGTTCTTGGAGGCTGGGCATGGTGCCTCAAGCCTGTAATCCAAGTGCTTTCGGAGGCCGAGGCACGAGGATCTCTTGATCCCAGGATTTTGAGACTAGCCCGAGCAGCATAGTGAGAGCCTCGTCTCTATACAAGAAAAGAAAGTTCTCGAGGATGGCGCTGCCCTGAGGTTTGGAGTAGGAGTTAACCAGACAGCTTGGGGAGGAGAGAATGGGCTTCTGCTTCAGGCTCAGCGCGCACGAAGGCCACTGCAAGAGCTAGGAGGAGGACCATGGAGTTTGAGTGCAAAGAGTCAGGAGGGAGTGAGTCTGGAGACAGGGCCAGGGACTCGCCGGGCTGTGGCGGCCTTAGGGCCATGCAAGGGCCTCAGGCCAGAGGAGTCCCTGATGGGTCTGTGGCAGGCTGGGCTCTGTCTGGGGAGATGGGCGTGTGGGGAATTGGGTAGCGCTTTTCTCTTCATGGCGTCACTTGCTTTTTTCTCTGCATTGGGACCCTGGGGCCTGATTTGCAGCATCAACAGCTTTTTCACTGCTGTGTCAGCCCAAGGGCCTTGCCACTGCGAGAGGGTAACATGTGCCACGCCCTTCCTCCCCAGGGGCTCCATGTCCAGCCTGGAATCCTGCACCAGCGGCTTCTCCCAGCTTAGTGCCGCCACCTCGTCCTCCTCCTCCGGCCAGTCTCATAGCAGCTCCTTGGTCTCCAGATAGCCGGGCCCAGTGTTTCAGGGCCGCCCGCTCGCCTCCAGTGTCCAGAAATGTCCAGAATGAGAAGCCAGGTAACTGCAGGGCTTGGGACCATGTGGGCTGGAGCCCCAGGCCTAGATGCTGCCCAAGTTGGGGTGTCTGGAGCGGATGGCAAGGATCCAGGCCTGGCCTGTGTGTGGTGTAAGGGCTCTTGAAGTTGCAAGGACAGAACCATCTCCTTCCGGCTTCGTGTAAGGAAGACCAAGCCAAGGCCAAGATGTCTACCATACCACACCTTTGGGACATCCAGGCTTAGCGACGTCAGCCAGGCCCATCTCCCCTCTGTCCACTTCTTGCTCTGCTTTCGCCATGCAGGGGACCATCACTATTAGGTGCCCTTCTCCTCCCCGCAGCTCGCGTGCATGAGGGAGCCTCTTCCTCCCAAAGGCTCCAACCCTCTTCCCAGAGCTGAGTCTTAGCCTGGAAGGGGGGCGGTTCCCAGGTCAATTCCTGAACCAATCACAGTTGCCAGATACACTGGAGAATGCCGGTTGGCCAGCAGGGTCATGCCCAATCTGGACCAATCACTGTGATCCAGGGTTGCAGTGAGGTGCAGTGATTGGCCAGCCTGGATCACATGCACATCTCTGGAACCAACCACCTGCTCAGAAAAGCGCTAGTGGGTGCCTCGAGGAATACTGCCCTAAGAAGAAGGGGGAGGGATGCTGGGGAGGCAGAAATGAAGTGTGTTTACCTTGGCATCTGATTGCATAACGTTCTGTTATGCAGTATCAAGATGTGCTTGGTGAGTAGTTAAGTGAGTTACAGGCGCTGCTCTTTGTGGGGAACAGCATATCCTGAACTGAAAATCCATGTCCCCTGCACTTGGCCAGCATGGCCTAACCCTGACCATCCGTGATTGGAGAGGATGGGAGAGCCCTGGGTTTCTGCTAAGTTCCAGGCAGCGATGGGGTGACTGAGGCTGTCTGTATACCCCAGTGGAGATGCCTTTCTTTCCTAGGGAACTGTTTAATTATGACTGTTTTTCGTTGTAAGCCACAGAGACCTATGCCCAGGTGCTTAAACACAAAAGCATGATCATTCTTGGGTGCATAGAACTGGCCAGTCCAGGAGGGCTTGCTTCAGGTAAGGCTAGATCCAGGGTCTCAACATGGAGTCTCGACTCCCCCCCGCGAGTGGAGGCTGCTGTCTCTGCCCTGGGGCAGATATGACTCTGGAACTAGGTTTAACATTGACACGACTTTCCCTAGTTACTACACAGGAGTGTCTTGGGTCTCCTTGGGGCCTGAGGACATTTCTCCTTTCCTTTCCTGGACTCCCCAGAAGGCAGCCAGTCAGGGGTCACCAACTTGAAGCCTGATCTGGCCTGCTTTTAGTGTTGGTTTTTTGCCTTTAGGATGGTTTAAAAATTGAGGCATTTCACAATGAAATCAGGATTTCTGGCTTCCCTTAGACATTTGGGAGCACCAGCAGAATGGGGTCACTATTGTTGCATGAAGACAACACCTCTGTGCCCCTGGATGGGGCCATGCCAGTCCCTACCCCATCGACTTGTGCCCAGCCCACATTACCCATCGTCATGACCTGCGTGGCAGGAGCCTCGCTGACATGGCTCTGTCAGCAGTGGCTGGTACCCTTGTCTCCTGGCCTTGCTTAGAGTTGGGGCTCGTCTCTGCTGGAGTAACTGAGCCAAGGGGTGGTTTTGTGGCCACAAGAATCATCTTTATGCAGGCACAGCAATGCAGGGCCGGGAAACATATCTATGCCAGCCTCAACCCCAAACCCAGGACAGAGAGAAAGGGTCATCTTTTCAGACACATCCTTCTTCCTGCTGGGAGAGAGCCTTGCCCACCTTCCTGTTGGCTCTCTGTCCGCTTCTCAGGTATCTGAACAAGAGAGATCGCACGCTGCGTCAAGGTGTGTGTGCACATGTGTACATAAGACACCGACTGATTCAAAGGAGACGTTCTCAAAACTAATTGCTCCCATATCACCAGGCATTTATTGCTGAGAGCAACTTGCAATATTTTCAACTATCTTTAAGCGAATTTCTAGCTTTTCTCTTAAAAACTAGGCGTTATCCTACAAGTATGCTGGGATAAGCTGCCCTGGCAGTCTTCATACATTTATTGTCTAGCCCCAGAGAAGGACACAGAAGCCTTTTACTGGAGGAAGCTGGAGCTGCCTGTTCCAGAGGCGGGTGGGGGGAGGGGGGTCTGCTATCAGCTGTCCACCCTTAACAGTGGGGGAGAGGAACCGCAGGCCCTTTCAGGTCTGCTCTTGAGAGTGCTCTCTCCCTAGGGAAAAACCAGCCCGAACTGGCTTAAGCAACAAAGCAAATTCCCTGGGTCCTGTATTGGGGATGGCTGAAGGTGGGTGCTGCTTCAGGTATGGCTGGATCCAGGAGCTTAATGTCCTCAGGCCTGTCAACTGCACCCAGGCCTCTTGACTCTGCATCTCTTTGCATGCTGACCTCATTCTTTCTTCCACCTGGCGGGAAAGATGGCTGCCAGCAGCCCCAAGCCTATAACTTCAGGATTCACACTCTAAGAGACGCTTTTCCATCTCAAATCTCATGGAAGGCTCTGATTGGCCCAGCTCGAGTCACATGCTCATTCCTGTGGGCCACACTGGCAAGGAACTAGGGTCCTGTGATTGACATTCCCTGCAGAAGCAGCAGCAGGACTGCGGAGGGCCAAGAGACAAGAGAAGCTGGACCACAGAACTAGCAGGTATCCATGGTGGCGTCTGCTACGGCCGGCTCTCTTCCCATGTGGAAGTCTCAGGGACTCATGTGGAAGCATCATCAAGGTCATTATTCTTGCCTTTGGGAGGCCTGGAATTAAAAATAACGCAAGGAAGAGATTGCCAAGCTTTTGGCTTTTGAATTTCCCCAAAGCCAAAGGCTGGAAGTGCCTTGGCTTGGGCTTCTTGCATCATTAGCTCATTAATCCATTGTGACCAGGACAGAAGCAACCCACAAGCAGCATGACTGTTGGTGTTTGGGCACCTGGGCCTTGAATTTAGACCAGGACTCAAACCCCAGCCTTCCTTTCACTAGCTGTGTAACCTTGACCAGGTAACTTAACCTCTCTGTGCCTCAGTTTCCTCATCTGTAAAGTGAGGATAGCAGTGCCTACCTCAATGGGTTGTAGTGGGACAAAATGAGGGAGTAGGTGTAAAGCTTTCAGCACAGCTCCCAGAACACAGAAGGCGCTCCATTAATGTCAGTGGTCATTCTGATTACTTAATGCTTCTCATCCAAAGACTCATTTTCTTCCTGAGGTCGCCTATCACTGTTTTTCATGATTGCACCCAGAGAAAAGTAGGTGTCAAGAATTATTGCCCTCTGAGTTGGGTGTGCAGTCTTTCTCTTTTAGAAACTGCTTGTGTGGGCTGGGCGTGGTGGCTTATGCCTATAATCCCAGCACTTTGGGAGGCTGAGGCCGGCAGATCGCTTGAGTGCAGGAGTTCAAGACCAGCCTGGGCAACATAGTGAGACCCTGTCTCTACAAAAAATTAAAAAATGAGCCAGGCGTTGTGGTGCACGCCTATACTCTAGCTGCTCGGGAGGCTGAGGCAGAAGCATTGCTTGGAGGTCAAGGCTGGAGTGAGCCATGATCTCACCCCTGTATTTCATCCTGGGTGAAAAAGCAAGACCCTGTCTCAAAAAAAGAAAGAATCTGCTTGTATTTTCTGGGCAAATCCACCCATCTGAAGGAGTGTATTCTGAGTGGTATTTCCCTTGGCAGTTAGAACATGTTTTTTCACCGAGGTTGAAATATGGAGAGTTTGAGATTGTTTTTTTCTACCCTGCACTCTCTGGAATTCCCCCTCCGCGCTGTAAAATTAATTGTCCAATGAGAATAGTATAATTCTTTTCAACAAAGTCTCTGAGCCAGTGAAACGCGATGGGTTTTTTTGTTTGCCTGATCATTTGCTCCAACCAGCAGCATTAAATGTTTTCCATTTGGATAAACTTGCATCGTCAGCTTCCTAAAACCCTGGAGGTTTCCCCTGGGCTCGTTCAAGAATTTTCCAGCTGTTGTTTAAAAGACTTTAGAGCGAGCTTGTTCAGCCTGTGGCCTGCAGGCTGCATGCGGCCCCGGACTGCTTTGAATATGATCCAACACAAGTTCGTAAACTTTCTTAAAACACTGAGGTTTTTTTGTGTGTGTTTTCTTTGTTTTTTCAGCTCATCAGCTATCATTAGTGTATTTTATATGTGGCCCAAGACAATTCTTCTTGTTCCGGTGTGGCCCAGGGAAGCCAAAAGATTGGCCACCCTTGCTTTAGAGCATTTGAAACAGGGGTGATAACACCCCCAAGGGGCTGCATATCTGTTTAATGCAGGTATAATTGTGTATCATTTATATTGTATACATATGTAATGGATTGGATAGCATGTCCCCACATTCATGTCCACCTAGAACCTTAGAATATGACCTCATTTGGAAATAAGGTTTTTGCAGATGTAATTAGTTAAGGTTCTCAAGATTGGTTATTGGGCCGTGTGAGGGAGGATCACAGTTTTTATATATAAAGCAGAAATAGGTCAAGCGCAGTGGCTGACGCCTGTAATCCCAGCACTTTGGGAGGCCGAGGCGGGTGGATCACGAGGTCAGGAGATCGAGACCATCCTGGCTAACACGGTGAAACCCCGTCTCTACTAAAAATACAAACAATTAGCCGGGCGTGGTGGCAGGCGCCTGTAGTCCCAGCTACTCTGGAGGCTGAGGCAGGAGAATGGCATGAACCCGGGAGGCGGAGCTTGCAGTGAGCTGAGGTTGCGCCACTGCACTCCAATCCAGCCTGGGCGACAGTGAGACTCTGTCTCAAAAAAAAAAAAACAAAAAAAACAAGAAAAAAAAAACAGGAATGTTCTGGAGGCTGGAAGTCCGGAATCAACATGGAGGCAGGGCCCTGCTCCCTCTGAAGGCTGTAGGGGAGGACCCTTCCTTGCCTCTTCCAGCGTCTAGTGGCACCTCATGGCTTGTGGTTGCATCACTCCAGTCTCTGCCTCCATCATCATATGGCCTTCCTCTCTCTCTGTGTCTCCTCTTCTTGTAGGGACGCCAGTCATTGGATTTAGGGCCCATCCTAAGTCCAGTATAACCCCTTGAGATCCTTAACTAATTCCACCTGCAAAGATCTTATTTCGAAGCAAGGTCCCATTTTAAGGTTCTAGATGGACATGAATTTTGGGGCATGCTACTCAACTTATGATGTATGCATACAATAGCTAACCAGATACACAGTTATATCTGCATTAAACAGTTATGAAACTCTCTGGGGCCCGCCCAGCACTGCTGGAATTTTACTGGCTAGGTACCCAGGTGAAAGTGAGGGCCCTGGTGCCCATCTCTCCTGGGCTGCCCTGCCCTCCCCCCGGGGTTTTACCAAAGTGCCAGACCTGGTGTCCTGGAGAGCTGCATCCCAAGACAGCCACAGTCCTGACGTCAGAAGGGTGTGATGAGCCCTGTCCAGGGTGCCGCCTGTCCTTCCCGTGAGCTCTCTTGGGGCACGGAGTGGAGCTGGCTGCCACACAGATCCTGGGACTCTGAAAAGCCTTCCTCATTTTGGAGCTGGTGGCTGGGGTTGTCACTTGTGAGAGCAGAGCAGGTGTGGTGTTTTGTGTGATGGCACGAGGGTCGTCTGTCCACCCAGCTTTTGCTCCCCAGCCCTGCCCAGCACGGCTCGTGAGGGGAGAGGAGGCAGCTTGCAATTGCGTGTGTTCATTGGCGGTGACTCTTCCGTGGATTTCTCTGGAACTGTGGGTGGCGGGTTTCAAAGGAACAGCCAGCTGACTCGTGGGTGCGGCGGGTGTCGAGAAAGAACGGCCCTGTGGGGGAACATGGAGCTCCGGAGGGTGGGTGGGTGGGAGCTGGGATGAGGCCTGAGCTATGGGGCCCTGCTGACGCGTGTCTCAGCCACAGCACTTCCCTTGGAGGCCTCGTGGGGCCCGGACCCAGAGCGAGCAAAACACGTCCAGAGCTCCCTGTGGCCCAGAGGCTGCCTCCGGGATCAGTTCTTGGGGCGCAGACCCCTGGGACCTCTACAGAGCCGGGTTGGACGCAAGCCGCTGTAGTGGGATCTGGGGTAGGGCCTGGGAGGAAGGGAGCCCAGGGCCTTCAGGGATGTCGTGAGGCTGTGGCTGCCAACTTCTCCCTCTCACTTTCTTGCCTCCCTTAGTGCCCAGCCCCCAACAAGACATTTTGGAGGAATGCGGATCCCCAAAAATCACATTTTTTTTTTGAGACAGGGTCTCACTCTGTCACCCAGGCTGGAGTGCGGTGGCATGATCATGGTTCACTGTAGCCTCAACCTCCCGAGCTCAAGCGACCCTCCCACCTCAGCCCCAAGTAGCTGGAAGCACGGGTGTGCGCCACCATGCCTAATTCTTGTATTTTTTTTGGAGCGGGGGGGCCATGTTGCCCAAGCTGGCAACAAGCACAATTTGAAACCTCTGAGCCAGGATTTTTTTTTTCCGGGCACAGATTCCTTGGAGAATCCCATGAAAACTCAGGGCAGACACACAAATTTCATTTGTTTTGGGGCCCCAAGGAGTCCTTGAAAGCCCACCCATTGACGCCACGATGGGAACCTTTCTGGGGTCTTTCCGAATACTCAAGTTCTGTGCAGAGCACCCCAGAAGCTGAGACGTGTCACCATGGCGACGGCCCAGCACGTGGAACTCTCACGGTTCCCAGGTGAGCTGCAGAGACTTCAGTGTGTAGTCCAAGACCCCCCGTGCCTGTGCCTGGGGGTCTCGAGTCACTACTGCAGGTGGGGGAGGGGACCCTTAGGCTGCTGGGATCGGAGCATATGAATCCCCAGCCAGCTCGCCTGCAGCTTGATGACTTTAGCTCTTGCATATTTGTGTCGCCACCACCACCATAGGTAGGTACTGGAATCTCAGGCACTTCTGCCTCCTGCTCCATGTCCTCTCTAAGGTCTGCAGTCCAAAATCTAGATGCCTGAGTCCCAAAATGTGCCTGTCCTGTAACAATACAAGTGTCACACGTTTTGGGTTGCCAGAGACTCCAAAACCCAATACAAATTGCCTCAAGCAAAAAGTGGGAATTTATGGGTTCATGTAATTTGGAAGTCCAAGAATGACGTGGCTTCAGGTATACCTGGATCCAGGCATTCAAATCATGTCTTCCCCCCACACCCGCAGTCTAGTCCTTTTCCACACTGGCTCACTCGCTCCATCTCTTGGTTCCGATGAGGTCTTCTCCACACTGGAGAAGAGTTCGTTTCCGTTCCTCCTCCTTGTGGCCCACCTTGTGTCTAACCTTGGAAGTTAGACAGTCCCAGCAGAGAGAGTTTCTTCTTCCAGCTGCAGCGGAAATTCCACGATGGGCTCTGACTGGCTGACCCGGGGCAGGTGCCTAACTCTGGACCAATCTCTCAGGCCCACCTGCAACTTGGGGTGAGAAGACAGTGCCACCCAAACCACCTGGATGGAGAATGGGGGAGGGGTACTACCCTGAAAGCAACATGCTAGAGGCTCACAGCCAGGGCTCCTGGGTTTTGGGGTCTCCGGCAACCCAAAACATGTGACACTTGTACTGTTACAGGGTAGGCACATTTTGGGGCTCAGGCATTTAGATTTTGGATGGCAGACCTTAGATAGGAAATGGAGCAGGTGGCAGAAGTGGCCACCTCCCCAGGCACTCTCATTACCCTGGAAGGCTTCAGGTTGCAAGATGCTGCAACTTTCCCACAGCTCCCTGTGGTTGCCAGGGCACACTCGGTCTCTGGGTAGGGCAGACTGGCACTGACAGGGAGTCAACCCCCAGGAGCGGCCCTCAACCAATGATGAATGGGTGTTGGCTGATAAATATCCCAGCTTCCTCTCCCTTGCGTGGTACAACTGAGACCTGTTCTACCAACTCTCCCAGAGGCCCCCAGCAGGATTGAGCCCGTTGCCTACAGTATAGACCTGCTCACTCCTACACCCTGCACAGGCTGCCTTCTCTCCCTGTCCTCTACCAGTGCTTCCTGGGGCCGCCTCCCCAATAAACTACTTGCTCTCGCCTCCTTGTCTTAGTTTCTGCGTCTGGGGAATCCTAGCTTAAGAGGGCTGTTGCTAGAAGAGAGACTGGATGTTGGGCAGGCAAAGAAAATCAATAACACGATGACAAATTAAAAAGAAATTACAGGCCGGGTGCAGCAGCTCATACCTGTAATCCCAGCACTTTGGGAGGCCCAGGCGGGTGGATCACTTTAGGCCAAGAGTTCGAGACCAGCCTGGCCAACATAGTGCAACCCTGCCTCTACTAAAAATACAAAAATTAGCCGGGCATGGTGGTGCATGCCTGAAATCCCAGCTACTTGGGAGGCTGAGGCATGAGAAACGGTTGAACCCGGGAGGCAGAGCTTGCAGTGAGCTGAGGTTGCACCATTGCACTCCAGCCTGGGGAACACAGTGAGAGTGTCTCCAAAAAAAAAAAAAAAGAAAAAAAAATCCAGGGGCCACAGGACTCACACCACTCAGCATGTTTGAGTCACCTGACCTGGGACACCTCTAGCTGTGCTGTGACAGGCCCTCTTCAGGTACTGCTGCCTCTGGGCCTGGATTCCACTACACAGTACTGTCACTTTTCCAACTTAGCCACCAGCACAACAGAGGACACAGATGTCCCCTCAGAGGTCATGGTTCTCAGGCCAAGGGTCATTTCAGGATAGCCGTCACAGACATCATCGTGGCCATGGCCTCAGACTGAGGGTGATCCCTGTAGATTCCAGGATCTGCAGCCAGGCTTGGGAACTGCTCTTAGGAATACACCTGAATGACTGTAAGGTGCCTGACTTTGCAGCTCCTCTTAAAGAGGCAGAGCCCCTTTCCCTTCTCCCTGAATCTGGGCTGGTCTGGTGACTTGTGCAGGCACCCACCAGAGCTGCCAGATCTTTAAAGAGAAACAAGCAATCTGGAATTTTTGTCAATCCCTGGACGTTTTTTTTGAGATGGAGTCTTGCTCTGCTGCCCAGGCTGGAGTGCAGTGGTGCGATCTCGGCTCACTGCAACCTCCACCTCCTGGGTTCAAGCGATTCTCCTCCCTCAGCCTCCCGAGTAACTGGGATTACAGGCTCCCACCACCACAGCTGTTTTATATTTTTAGTAGAGATGGGGTTTTGCCATGTTGGCCAGGCTGGTCTCGAACTCCTGACCTCAGGTGATCCGCCCACCTCAGCCTCCCAAAGTGCTGGGATTACAAGTGTGAGCCACTGCACTGCCGCCCTTATTTATTTTAAAATCTCGACTTTTAAACATGGGTAACTAATTTAAACTCTATAAAAATACTGTGAGGAAAAACTAAGCCCTGGTCATTCAAGTATGGTCAGGGGCCAGGCGCAGTGGCTCGAACCTGTAATCTCAGCACTTTGGGAGGCCAAGGCAGGAGGTTCACTTGAGGCCAGGAGCTCGAGACCAGCCTGGGCAACACAGTGAGACCCCTTCTCTGCAAAAAAATTTTAAAAATTAGCTGGGCATGGTGGCATGTGCCTATAGTCCCAGCTACTTGAGAGACTGAGGTGGGAGAATCACTTGAGCCCAGGAGGTCAAAGTTGCAGTGAGCTGAGATCGTGCCATTGCACTCCAGCCAGAGCAACAGAGCGAGACCCTGTTTCTAAGAAAGACAAGAAGTGTGGTCTGGGGACCTGAAGCATCAGCATCGTCGGCGAGCTTGTTGGAAATGCAGAATTGCTGGCCTCACCCCAGGCCCAAATCTGCATTTTAACAAAATCTCCTCGTGACCTGTGGCACATTAAAGTTTGAAAAGCACTGGATTAAACAAGCAGGGAACAGGACTTGGCTCCAGGACGCCGTTGTGACTTCTGTTTCAGGATAAGCCACACCTGCTAAGCCCTAGCAGTGACCTAAGTCCATGATTCAGAATCTAGACACCACCTGGTGGCTCCTTTTATTATATCAATTTATTCAAGTGATTGATTAAAAAAACTTCTGGGCAGCAGGATGACAAAATAGGTCTGTAAACATGATTTCATCCCCCCCTCCCTTCTTCCAAGGAGCTTCCTATGACAGGAAATCGAATCCTAGTTGGCAAATCCAGCGATGAGGTCTGTAGAAAAGGGGTCCTGTGTCACAGCCGGGAAGGCAGACTCGTCCCTTTAACCCACTCCAGCCAGGGGTGCTGGCCAGGATGTGCTGTTTTGTCATGATGTGGTCGCTGACTCTGGTTTGTTGGCAGCCCCTTCCCCAGGAGGAGGGAGACTCTTTGGCAGTGCGGCAGCCCTCCCGGGGGCACACGATTCTCAGCAGCAGACACAGGCAGGCAGGAAGCAGGCGGCTGAGTCTCTCCAGGGAGCGCGGTATTGCTAGGGTTGCAGGTGCCCTGGCAGGTGGCCAGGTGAGGGGCTGAGGCACAAGTGCTATCAGGAACTTGGCTGCCCCACAGGGGCTGAGGACACCCAGATGGTCCATGCCAGTGGCCTTGAAATTTCCCCTGCAGAAGCCAGACTGTGGGGAAACAAGCTTTCGGGACGTGCCACCCTGGGCAGCTTGAGGCTTCAGTCCTTGAAGGGGTTGTGGGCACCCCCTGGCTGCTCCTTCTCTGTGGCCAGAGGCTCCCCGTTCATCTCCTGCAGCGGGTGGTATGCATAGTCCCCATGCAGGCGCCGGTTCCTCTCTGCTCTGGACAGGAGCAAGGACAGGTTTGCTGCGGTGCTGATCAGCAGGAGGAAGGCCAGTGCCAGGGTGAGGGCTAGCCAGGCGGTCCTGCAGACAGGAGAGAAGCCCCAAGTGGGGGACTGCTGGGTGGGCTCAGGGCTTGGGGAGCACTTGAGGGGCTTCCCTCTACCCGGCATAGACAGCACTAAATTAGGTGCCTCCAGGGACCACACAGAGAATGTTATGAGCAAAATAGACTAGGTGGGAATGGGGCAACATTTAAGACATGTGCAGGGAACAGCAGAGGCAGTCATGACCTACAATGCAGGTCTGTGCTGCCCATCTCCTGATTTTTTTTTTTTTTTTGAGACGGAGTCTCGCCCTGTCGTTCAGGCTGGAGTGCGGTAGCGTGATCTCAGCTCACTGCAATCTCCGCCTCCTGGGTTCAAACGATTCCCCTGCCTCAGCCTCCCGAGTAGCTGGGACTACAGGCTCGAATCACCACGCCTGGCTAATTTTCGTATTTTTAGTAGAGATCAGGGTTCACCATGTTGGCCAGGCTGGTCTTGAACTCCTGACCTCAAGTGATCCACCTGCCTCAGCCTCCCAAAGTGCTAGGATTACAGGCGTGCGCCACCACGCCTGGCCTGATATTTTAAGAGAAGCCATTAAAAAAGTTTTTAAGGCTGGGCGTGGTGCTCGCACCTGCAATCCCAGCACTTTGTGAGGCTGAGGCGGGCGAAATCCTGTCTCTACTAAAAATATGAAAATTAGCCGGGCACCTGTAATCCCAGCTACTTAGGAGACTAAGGCAGGAGAATCGCCTGAACCCAGGAGGCGGAGGTTGTGGTGAGCTGACATCACAACACGGCACTCCAGCCTAGGCAACAGAGTGAGACTTCGTCTCAAAAAAAAAAGTTTAAAAAAATGTGAATGTTACTGATTATCAGATACTGCTAATATATTTTAACTTTTAAAAAATTATGTAAGCAAAATAAAACACAACTGGAGGCTGGGCATGGGGGCTGGGAGGCCAAGGCGGGAGGATCACTTGAGCTCAGGACTGTGCATCTCGTCTGTGCAACATAGTGAGATCCTATCTTTGAAAAACAGTAAGAAATAAAATTAGCCAGGCGTGGGGGCATGTGCCTGTCGTCCTAGCTACTTGGGAAGCTGAGGCGGGAGGATCGCAGTAAGCTGATTGTACCACGGCACTTCCGCCTGGGTGACAGAATGAGGAAACCCCCGGCCCCCACCCTGGCATCTCTTCTAGCCCAGTTTGCATTCTGAGCTCTAGTGGGGACGCTGACAACAGAGGCTGGGCACTCAGGCCCTGGGCTCTGCTCCAGGGTCCCCAAAGCAGACAGTGGGGAGAGCTGGTCCCTCTTCCTCTAAGGCAGGGAGCTGGCAGGGGACAAGGGCAGAGATAGACCTCACCGGGGAAGGATGCGGGAGAGAAGGGGGAATCTTCCCACCGTGGCCCCAGCTCCCACAGAAGCACCTACCTGGTGAAAAAGGAGAGTTCTCCCGCCCTCAGGGTGGCTTCAGATGGCTGGAGACACTGCTTTACTGTAACATACCAGAGACGGGCTGAAGGGGCTGGAGCAGGAGCGTCTGCCCATACTGCCTCCCCTCGGAGGGGTAGGTACCTCCAGAGATGCTGCAGTTGCCAGTCTTGGGGTCACAGGGACAATGGTGCTCACACTTACAAGGCCTCTGGCAGTCGGGCCCATGCCAGCCAAGGGGACACTCTATGGAAAGGAGATGGGAGGAGGGAGGAGGGAGGAGGCAGGTTGGGGCCTCCAGTGTCAGAGCCTTTCTCGACAGGATAGGATACCTGCCCCGGCCCATGTGTACAGAGCTGGGCTAAAGGTGAAGCACCCGCTGCCCTCCCTGGGCTAGCCCCTGAACGTGACCTTATTTGGAAGCAGAATCTTTTTAGAGGCACTTCAGTTAGGGTCTCAAGATGAGATCGTTCCGGATTTAAGGTGGGCCCTGGAGCCAGA
Organism: Nomascus leucogenys; assembly: GCF_006542625.1. Classification (NCBI taxonomy): domain Eukaryota; kingdom Metazoa; phylum Chordata; class Mammalia; order Primates; family Hylobatidae; genus Nomascus; species Nomascus leucogenys. The sequence goes on along the minus strand of NC_044398.1, from coordinate 98,088,569 downwards.
GCCCAGGGATCCTTGTTTTAGTCGAGCCCTTTGTGGAATGGGCCGCAGCAGCCACAGGGGAATCATGCAGCGATGTGCAGGTGAGGCAGGGGCAGAAGACAAGAGGCAAGCGGTTCCCAGACCAGAAGGTGGAGACAGAGGCAGCAGAGGAGCAGTGGGGGCTGCCGGGCCACCGTCTCCCCATCTGCTAGTGGCGTGGCGGCTCCTACCTTCACTGCAGTTGGACCCAGTCCATCCAGCATCACAGCGGCAGCCGGCTGCCGAGACAAGACCGGGGAAGCCAGGTGAGGGCCTAGGGAAAGGCAGGGCTGGGCAAAGCCCCCTCCCTGGAACGCCCACTCACTCTCCGTGCACAGCCCGTGCTGGCTGCAGTTAGAGGGGCCACAGTCCAGCTCATCGCAGCCGGGACCCTGCCAGAAGTGCCCAGTGCACTGGCAGTGCCCGTCCACGCAGGTCCCGTGGCCGTGGCAGTCAGGCGGCTGGCAGCGGGGTTCGTGCACACACACCACGGTGGACACTTGGCGGGGACAGCGCCACATGTTGTCTTGGCTGTAAAGGGATGTGATGTGTGAGGAGAGGACACCCCCAGACGGCCCCTCAACTCCCTCCAGGCTGCCCCCAACCAAACCTCTCTCCATTCTCACCTGTCTACCCACCTACCAACCTACAAGATGAGGTCTATCTATTTTTGAGATGAGGTACTGCGATCCTTCCACCTGAACCTCCTGAGCAGCTGTGACCATAAAGTGTGCACCATCACGCCTGGCTAATTTTTTTTTATTTTTTCGTAGAGACGGGGTCTCACTATGTTGCCCACGCTGGTCTTGAATTCGTGGGCCTAAGCGATCCTCCCACCTCAGCCTCCCAAAGCACTGGGATTCCAGGCGTGAGCCCCTGTGCCCAGCCCTCTCCAGTCTTTTATAGGTTACTCTGCTCCCTACAATCCCTCCCAGCCCTGGGTCTTTCACATGTGGTGCCCTCTGCCCGGAAGGCTCTCCCACCCCTACCCAGCTACCACCTCCTTCAGATCTCAGTTCTTATTCTGTCATCCTCAGGGAGGTCTTTGCTGACCAACTGACCCTGTTCCTAGGCCTGGGGAGTACTGGCATCCTGGGGGAGGGACTGCAGCAATTTCTGCTCTCTTGGACCCCCGGGGCCTGGCACATAGCAGGCACTCAATATTGGCTGAATGAGACAGGCTGGGGCAGACCTGGCCTTCAGCCCTCATGAAGGCGGCTCTCACGTGCTTACCAGTGATCTGATGGGTAACTGGCCAAGGTCCCATTGAGCACGAAGGTGGCAGAGCCACCCCCATCCAGGTTGATAGCGTTGACCACGTCCTGTTTCAGCAGGAACTCCGCCATTTCCCACAGGTTGATGCTGCGGCACAAAGCGGTGGTGCTCAGGCTTGGCGCCCACCATCATTTCTGATTTAACTCCTTTTCCTTCCACAGCGCACAGCATCACGCCCACAGCGCAGGCACATTTCTAAGTGGCCCCCGCCCCCAAGCATGTCTCATCCTAGCTCCTGGAAGCTGTGAACATGTGAGATCACACCCATGCATGTGCTGTTACATGGCATAGGCATCCTTAAGGGAGGGGAAACAGCCTGGAGGATCTGGGTGGGGCCACTGGAATCACAGGAGCTGTTCAACACAGAGAACCTTCTTTGGCTGGTGGCAGAAAAGGAAGTGAGATTTGAAATGCGAGGGGGAGGAGAGGGTGGCTGGACAACTGGGGGAGGGGACACACATGGGAAGGAACCTGGGCAGCTTGAAGGAGCTGAGGCCCCAGATGGTGGCCAGCAGGGAAACCAAGACCTCAGTCCCACAACTGAGGAGGGGACGTGGATTTTTCCAATAACCTAAACAAGAGGATTCTTTCCAGATAAGAGAAGAGCCCTGCCTAACTAGCATCTTGGTTTTGTCCATGGGATACCCTGAACATAGAACATTCCAAGTTGACCAGCCTGGCCAACATGATGAAACCCTGTGTCTACTAAAAATACAAAAATTAGCCAGGTGCGGTGACTCACGCCTGTAATTCCAGCACTTTGGAAGGCTGAGGTAGATGGATCACCTGAGGTCAGGAGTCCGAGACCAGCCTGACCAACATGATGAAACCCCATCTCTACTAAAAATACAAAAATTAGCCGGGCGTGGTGGCGGGTCCCCGTAATCCCAGCTACTTGGGAGGCTGAGGTGGGAGGATCACCTGAACCCGAGAAGTAGAGGTTGCAGTGAGCTGAAATTGCACCACTGCACTCTGGCCTGGGTGACGGAGTAAGACCCTGTCTCAAAGAAACAAACAAACAAAAGAACATTCCCTGTTGAGTGTTGCTAAATGTGTGCTAGTTATGCAGCCAGAGCAAACCAAAACACTCTCTTTACAGGGGATAGAAATGCGGCTCAGGGAGGCTGAGTGACTTGTCTACGGCATAACATGGCTAAGCTGGGATTGGAACCAAGGTCTTCTCCCTGCTAACTTTGTGACCATTTCCTTGTATCCTATCTAGGGTTCAGGAAAGGTGAGGCCTAAAGCTGAAGACGATGAGTTCTTGGAATTGGCAAAGACCTCAGGACCCTCATCCTGTGGGAGGGTGAGGGGGCCCTGGGAGGGGGGACAGATAGGTGTCAACATCCCAGAAAGCAGGTAGAGTCAGAGGGTGGCTGTCACTGGGTCAACGTTCCTCCTAGCAGGACTGAGCCCCGGCCAGGGGGCCTCAGCTCGCAGGACTCACCCACGCTGCTCCGTTTGGCCGTCTGCATGAAAGAGCACCAGCTGCCCTTTCCGGTCGTGGCCAATGGCCGTCCTGGCTGATATCACATTCACAAATTTGCTAAAGGAACCTGAAGGAGAAGCAGCCTGGCTGATCACCGGCCCCTTGGGAGGCCTCCTGCTTCTTGCCTAACTCCACTTCCCACTGGTCTGAGCTACCTGGTACGTCCCTGGGAAGCACAGCAGCCTCCTTGCTCGTCCCCATGCCTCCCCTCTGCACATCCCAGTCTCCTCTGGGCAGCCGGGGGGCTCTTCTTACAGGTGAACCAAGCTATGCCAGCCTCCAGGTGAAGACCCTCTAATGGTTTCCCCTGTTCTTAGAACAAAATCCAAAGGGCCAGCATGCCCTCCCCAGCCTCTTCCTCCTGCTGCCTCAGCTCCTGGGTGTCCCCTCACCACCCTGCAGCCACTTTGCACTTCCTGTTCCCTCTGGCTGGGAACTGTGCTTTTCTCTAGCTTGCTCTTTTGTCAGATCACCTCCTTAGTGAGGCCTTCCTTGACTGCCCACTCTTTTTTTTTTTTTTTTTGAGACAAAGAGTCTCGCTGTGTTGCCCAGGCTGGCGTGCAGTGGCATGATCTCAGCTCACTGCAACCTCCGCCTCCCAGGTTCAAGCAATTCTCATGCTTCAGCCTCCCAAGTAGCTGGGACTACAGGCACACACCAGCACGCCTGGCTAATTTTTGTATTTTTTTTTGTAGAGATAGGTCTCACTATGTTGCCCAGGCAGGTCTTGAACTCCGGGGCTCAACCAATCCTCCCGCCTCAGCCTCCCAAAGTGCTGGGATTACAGGTGTGAGCCACCACACCTAGCTTACTGCCCACTCTAAAACGGCCATGGTATCCTGTCCCCATCCCAGTATTCCGCATCCCAGTGGTTCTCAACCTTGACTGTCGGTCAGAATCACCACGGAGGCCCGTTAAAACATAGACTCTTCGGCCTTGCCTCTGATTCTGCAGGTCTGAGGTGTGTGTGGCTTTGGAACAAGCTCCTGGGCCATGGTGACGCTGCAGGCCCATGAAGATTTTTTTCTTTTCACTTTTCTCTTCCTGTACCCACAGCTCCTGTCCCCGTCTCTCCCCTTTTCCCCTAACTTTATTTTTCTTTCTGAGCACTTACCAATTCTTTTCAGCATATTCTATAACTATTTTCTGTCCTATATATTCAACATAAGCCTATCTTCATCCCCATGAATCCCCAGTACCCAGAATAGTGCTGGGCACAAAGTAGCTGCTCAATACTTGTTGAAAGACTTAAGAACAGCTCCGCCCAGCCCACTGGTCCTGGTTCTCAAGAGGGCTGTTGCCAACAGCCTCCCCATCCAACCTGTCTCCTGTGTCTCGTCGCACTCTGTGGCTTGGCTCTCGTTGATGTAGATGCTTCCATTACGAATCAGCCACACGACCCCACTCAGCAGCTGCACAAACGGGTTCTCAGTGTCCAGCACCTCCTCCTCAGACAGGTACCTGGATCCGGGGAAGGTGGTAAGCTCACTCACCAGCAGGGGCAACTACAGATACTCAGGCTCTTTCTCCCTGGCCGTCCCAACCTGGCTGCTAGATTGCCCCTCACGCCCCAGGAACCTGCTGAGGCCTGAGTGTAGCTGAGACAACTTAACAGCCCTAGGAATCTCCCTGTTGTCAGAGCTGAAGCCGGACAGGGTTCTGACAATACGATCCCCACGAGCCTTTGCAAACAGTCTAGGTTTCATTTAATAGAAACGACCATCCCCCAACAGATCTCAAATCCATCTATGGCCGTCAATCTCCAGGCCATACCCAGCCCAACTACCACTTGATCCCTGTTATGGCCCTTCATTGGGTTCCTCGTTTCTCCACTGATCTCTCCCACCTGGTCACACTCAGGATCAGAACAAGCTTTATCATCATCAAATAATTTTTTTTTGAGAATCAAATAATTTTTAAGATAATTTTAAATAATTCAAATCATCAGTCTTGGCGGGCGTGGTGGCTCACACCTGTCATCCCAGCACTTTGGGAGGCTCAGGTGGGCGGATCATTTGAGGTCAGGAGTTCGAGACCAGCCCGGCCAAAATGGTGAATCCACTCCCCCGCTCCGCCCGCCGCCCCCCCGCTCCCGCTATACTAAAAATACAAAAATTAGCCGGGCGTGGTGGCACAGGCCTGTAGTCCCAGCTACTCCAGAGGCTGAGGCAGGAGAATCGCTTGAACCCGGGAGGCAGAGGTTGCAGTGAGCCGATATCACGCCACTGCACTCCATCCTGGGCAACAGAGCAAGGCTCTGTCTCAAAAAAAAAAAAAAAAAAAATCAGTCTTGATGAGTTGATGTTTCTGACACCCCACTCCTCTTTCAGTCCCTCATACACAGAAGCCCCCCTGAGTCTCTGAGCCTTTGTGCTTGGGGTTCCTTTGGACTGAAATGCTCTTCCTCCAGTTCGGACCTTGGCTGACTTAGTGATTACTCTTCAAGTTTCAACTCAAAGGCCACCTCGGAGAGGCCTGTTCCAGATCACCCTCCCTAAAATCAACACTATTTACAACCGGTTCACCCCGCTGGTTGCTCTGCTGCACACAGAACAATCAGAATGTATGTTAGCTATTTACCTGGCTTTTGTTGATTTTTCTAGTAACGGGGGAGGGCTGTTAAGGCAAAGACTGTGTTGGTCACTGCTATCTCACCAGGGGGCAGCACACTGCCTGATACAAGCAAGTGCTCAATGACACTGGATGATGAATAAACTCTGCAAGGAAGCGATTCCTATCCCCATTCTGCAGATGAGGAAACAGAGGCTCAGCTTGGTTAAGTGACTTGAACACGGAGGCACGGCTACAACCCAAATCTCAGGCCCTCTGCCCTCGACAGCACGGGGCTCCCTGCCTCCTCACCCAGTGACCAGGGTCCCGTCGCGGCGGATCCCGAACTGCGCGTTCTGCAGCCCTCCGGAGCTGCTCACCCGCCGCGCGTCGCTCACCACGTTCCCCAGGCACTCGCCCGAGTTCATGCGGAAGAAGCCCCCGTTCTGGGCGACGCGGCAGTGGGCCGCCCGGGCAGTCTCCTCCACGGTGGCGCGCCGTCTCGCCGCGCAGCCGCCGGGCCCACCGGGCTCCAGCACCGAGAAGGTGCGCAGGGGTTCAACGGCCCGCGTCAGGTGGCCGGCCACCGCGCGGTCCCTGAAGTGCGACACGAAGGTACGCACGGCCAGACCGCCGGCGCCGGGGGTCGCGGGGGGCGGAGGCCAACTCTCGTGCTCGCGGCGGCCGGCGCGCACCCGTGTGCAGTCCCGGGGGAGGCGCGCGCGCGCGCGTGGATAGGGCAGGAGCAAGTCGTCGTCGCGGGAAGCCCTGCGGGGACGGGCGGCCGTGAGCTCGGGGGCTGTCCTTGTGAGCTCGGAGGACAGGGGGGACCCCCCGAACCAGGCTCGCCCCGGGAGCTGCACTCACCCCGAGTCGAGGCCGCCGGACGCTTCCAAGAGGAAGCCGAATAGTGCAAGCCGGAGGAGAAGCCAGCGACCCGTGGAGGTCGCCATATTGGACCGGGGCCTCGGGTCACGTGGGTCGCCTCACGTGACTCAAGTTCCAGGGTGGCAGCTTTTAGCTCGGACTGAATTACCTGAGCTCTTTTCGGCTGGCGGGCTGGCGGGCGGTGCTGGTGATGGTAACTTTTTATCTCCAGGTAATCTCAGACCTACAGGAAGTTGCAAGGAGAGCATAAAGAACTCTCGTAGAACTTTTATTCATGTTTAGCAGTTTTTGGTAGGCTTGCCTGATTTACTCAATCATTTGTACTTTTTTTTTTTTCCTGAACCAATTGCAACCAAATTGCAGACGTCATGATCCTTTCTTTACCCCATACCTCACTATGCATCTCCTAAGAACAAGGGCATTTTCTTAACCACAGGGCGAATATCATTAGGACAACTCCCATTGACAGTTTTGTGATCTCATCCACAGCTAACCTTCAATTGTCCCTCTAATGTCTTTTTTTTTTTCCTTTCCTTTTTGGCTGCCCCTGACCCTGTAATCCAGGAGTTGCTTTTAGTTGTCATGTCTCTTTGATCTCTTAATCTGGAAGGCTCCTCAGCCTTTTGTCTTTTACTACCTTGACATTTTTGAAGACAGCCCAGCTACATAATTTGTGTGACTTAATGCAAAATGAAAATGTGGGGACACTTGCTAAAAACCCCAGAAAACTATTAAGAATTTCAAGATTGTCAGAGCAAACGGTTGCAGCAAGCCAGGGACCTTCTGAGTGAGCCCATGAAGGTGGCCCTGAGTACGGAAGCCAGTTTATTTTGTAGCATGTGCGTCAAGCTTCCTTTGAGAGGATTCTTCTCTTCAGGCCTCTTGTCCAGGGTTGGGTGGTGTCCAGGGTTGGGTGGTCTCTTGGTGCCAGTGCAGTGCATCGGCCGTTCCAGGAGCCACGGCAAGTCTAGTTAGCTTGATACTGTTGCAGTCTTGCCAGTGTACCTTAATATAGCAGTTTCTCCTTGTCTGAACTAGTACCCGGGTTCTTTGTTCTACCTCCAAGAAAACCAAGGAGCGTGGACACAAGGGTGGGGTTGGAGCGAACGTTTAATAGGGGAAAGAAGAAAGCTCTCCAAAGTGGAGAGGGGAGTCTGAGTGGATTTTCGGGTTACAGCTGAATGCAAAAACCTTCTTCTTCTTTTTTTTTTTTTTTAAGACAGAGTTTTGCTCTTGTCGCCCAGGCTGGAGTGCAGTGGTGCGATCTTGGCTCACTGCTGCAACCTCAACAGCCTCTGCCTCCTGGGTTCAAACGATTCTCCTGCCTCAGCCTCCCGAGTAGCTGGGATTACAGGCACACACCACCACGCCCTGCTAATTTTTGTATTTTAGGTAGAGACGAAGTTTTACCATGTTGGCCAGGCTGGTTTCAAACTCCTGACCTCAGGTGATCCGCCTCCTTCGGCCTCCCAAAGTGCTGGGATTACAGGCGTGAGCCACTGTGCCTGACTGCAAAAAAACTTTTATAAGACACTGCTCTCCTCCCGGTAACTGAGTAACTTCTTACCAGTAAAGCTGCCTGTGCACCTCCCCTTACGCAGCTGTGGGTATGTCTCTAGGCAAGTGCAGATGGCTGCTTCTCTTGTTTGTGTAACTGTGGGTTTGTTTTAGATAAGGCCGCCTTCTCCCTGTGCCAGTTTGCACGGAGCCCACCATGTATACGCCTGAAAAGGAGAGGAAACTTTTTCCCGGGAGCCTGCTAATTATACAAAGAACAAAGGGCTTCTGTGCTGGACCCTGTCTGCTTATCTCTGTGCAGGTCCAGCCTGAGTTTTTTCCCAGGTTGCTTTTTGCTTTATTTTTGCCAGTTGCTGTGACTTTTCAGGCAGGCCACTTCTGAGGTCGGAATTTTCCCCAACAGATTTTGCTTTTCCTTCTCCCTCACTACCACAGGTATGGGGCGACACAGATAGAGGCCAGGCCAGCCCCTTTTCATCCACAGTCAGCACTTCTGATGCTTGATCTCAGGCCCCTCCTTGAGCCGCTGCTCCTTGGACCCAGTGCACGGTGAGGGTTAGTGAATACAGTTAGAGAGTGTCCCCCGCAAACTCATGTCCTTACCAGAACCTCAGAATGTGAACTCGTTTGGAAATTGGGTCTTTGCAGATGTAATTAGTTAAGATGAGGTCATACTAGAGTAGGGTGGGCCCTGAATCCAATCTGACTGGTGTTCTTGTAAAAGACACAAATACACATGGAGGAAAGAAGGTCATATGAACACAGGCAGAGACTGGAGTGAGGCAATCATAAGTCAAAGAATGCAAAGATTGCTAGCAGCCACCAAGAGCTAGGAGAGAGGCGTGGGACAGACTCTTGAGCTTTGACAGAGAACATGGCCATGCTGATGGATTGCTTTTGGAAACTAATACAATTCAGGGACCTCAAAGGGGTCCCGGGAGCAGCTCTGATGCTCCTAGTTCACTTTAACCACGCACAAAATGGCTGCTCCTCCTAGAGGCTTAAATGACCAATATAGTGATGTGAAGGGAGTATATCTTTCTGATCTTTGCATTGGGCTGCTAAAAATAACCAGCAGAGGAGCCCAGGCCTGACGCCTACTGCCTGCCTCCGGAAGCGCTCTTTTTTCTGCCTCAGGAGTTACAGGAACAGGCAGTCTTTGGCAAGTTCTGACTTTGGTTTTCCCCCTACTTTGAGGTTTGCTACTCCTTTGCCAAGTTTTTCTAAGCACATAACGGCTGCCACAGAAATTCTGCATTTGAACAGAGCAGCCCGTATCCACAGTTCTAGCCAAATCTGCTAACGAAGCCAAGGGTTTTCTTTTTTGCTCTTCAGCTTGGAATACTTTTGTCCCCTCTTAGCGTCCTCGTTTGAGTTCTGCCATCATTTGTGTGTTCAACAGGCTGAGCACCTCGTATGTGCTCCATCGCAGCTGATCCCTGCCTTCATGGAGCTTAGCTTTTCAAGGGGAAACAGACATGAAACAGTCATGTGATGAATGCAAAAAGCAAAGGGCAGGACTGCAAGAGAAGGATGTTGCAGGTGTGGCAGGGAAGCCTCTCCAAGCCCATTTAGAATGTGATTTGAAGGAAAGAAAAGAAGGTGTGGCTGTGGGCAGATCTGGGCCAGAGCCTGAGGTGGGAAACAGCTTGGCAGGTGCAGCAGGAAGAGCCACCTGGTGGGAGAGGAGGGCCATGGCGGAGGGGTGGAGGTGGTGGGCAGGGTTGAAGTGGGAGGGCCAAGCCAAGGCCAGATCCTACTTGCAGGGATCCAGGGAAATGAGTATGGATTTCAGCCAAAGTGAAATAGTAAGCCATTGGGAGGTTTTTTAAAAAACTTTATTAAGATATAATTTATATACTGTAAAATTCTCCTGTTTTAAGTGTATACACTGCAATGATTTGTAGTAAATATACAGTGATATTCCAGCATCACCATTATCCAGTTTTAGGATTTTTTTTTTATCACCCAAAAAAGTTCTGTCATGTAATTCTATTATTATTTAGAGACAGGATCTCATTCTGTTGCCCAGGCTGGAGTACAGTGGTGCAATCATAGCCCACTGCAGCCTCAACTTCTTGGGCTCAAGCAGTCCTCCCACCTCAGCCTCCTAAGTAGCTGGGACTACAGGTGTGCACCACCACACCAGGCTAGTCTGTTTGTTTGTTTATTTATTTATTTGTTTATTTTTAGACGGAGTCTCTGTTGCCTAGGCTGGAGTGTAGATTGAAATGGCCTGATCTTGGCTCACTGCAACCTCGGCCTCCCAGGTTCAAGCGATTCTCCTGCCTCAGCCTCCTGAGTAGCTGGGATTACAGGGGCGTGACAACACGCCCGGCTAATTTTTGAATTTTTAATGGACACGGGGTTTCACTATATTGGCCAGGCTGGTCTTGAACTCCTGACCTCTAGTGATCCACCCCCGTTGGCCTCCCAAAGTGTTAGGATTAGAGGCGTGAGCCACTGCGTCCGGCCCGAAAAGTTGTTTTTATAAAACTCTTAGGAAATGTAAACGTAAAAGGATCAATATTTTCTTTCCGTGCTGTGTGGAGTGTCTGTTGTGTAAAGGGCTGGGAGGGCATTTATAGCATCCCAGAACCTGGTGTTGAGGCTCTGAGAGGCAGGAGATTCTATCATAGGCTGCATGTCTGGCCCCCAGGTCCAGTTGGGTACATTAGGGGTGCCCCTCTTCCCACGTGGACTTGCAGGGTGGTGTGGGGGCTGCCAGCTGGGCAGACCAGACTCAACCACGCTCACAGCCCAAGGTCCCTTCCACCAGCTAAGACCTGGACGAAACATCTCCAGGTGCCTCTTTTTTCTTTTTTTCATTTCTTCTATTTAATTCAGCAAATATTTTTTAAACACTTCTGTGTTCCAGGCTGTGTAGTAGGAGACAGGCACTTGAAGGGGAGTGAGACATCGTCCGTGCCCTAAAGTCGTTCACAATCTGAAAATAGAATTGACAAGCACACAAACGAAGCCAGAGTGAGGTGCCACAGAGCAGTGTAGGGAATGAGTTGGACAAGTAGGTGTGAGGAGGGGAGGAGGCTTCATAGAACAAGGGACAACCTTGGGGAATCTTTTTTTTTTGAGACGGAGTCTCGCTCTGCCGCCCAGGTTGGAGTGCAGTGGTGCCATCTCAGCTCACTGCAAGCTCTGCCTTGCAGGATCATGCCATTCTCCTGCCTCAGTCTCCCAAGTAGCTGGGACTACAGGTGTGTGCCACTACGCCCGGCTAATTTTTGTATTTTAGTAGAGACGGGGTTTCACCATGTTGGTTGGCCAGGATGGTCTCGATCTCTTGACCTCGTGATCCGTCTGCCTCAGCCTCCCAAAGTGCTGGGATTACAGGTGTGAGTCACTGCACCCAGCCAATCTTGGGGAATCTTAAAGGACAAATCAAATTTAACCAGGTTGGGGGTGGAGGCAGATTCGCAATTGCAAAAATGTGGAACCAGCCCAAATGCCCATCAATCAATGAGTGGATAAACATCATATATATATGATGGAATACTACTCAGCCATAAAAAGAAATGAATTAATGGCATTTGCAGCCACCTGGATGGGATTGGAGACTATTATTCAGGAGTGGAAGACCAAACATCATATGTTCTCACTTGTAAGTGGGAGCCAAACTGTGAGGATGCAAAGGCATAGGAATGATACAACGGGGCCAGGCACGGTGGCTCACACCTGTAATCCTAGCATTTTGGGAAGCCGAGGTGGGTGGATCACCGGAAGTCAGGAGTTTGAGATTGGCCTGGCCAACATGGTGAAACCCTATGTCTATTAAAAATACAAAAATTAGGCCAGGCGTGGTGGCACACACCTGTAATCCCAGCACTTTGGGAGGCTCAGATGGGTGGATCGTCTGAGCTCAGGAGTTCGAGACCAGTCTGGGCAGTATGGTGAAACCCCGTCTCTACTAAAGCACAAAAAACTAGCCGGGTGTCGTGGTGTGCACCTGTAGTCACAGCTGCTCGGGAGGCTGAGGCAGGAGAATTGCTTGAACCCGGGAGGCGGAGGTTGCAGTGAGCCCAGATCGCACCACTGCACTTCAGCCTGGGGGACAGAGCAAGACTCTGTTTCAAACAAACAAACAAAAAAACCCAAAAATTAGCCGGGTGTGGTGGTGCGTGCATGTAATCCCAGCTACTCAGGAGGCTGAGGCACAAGAATGCTTGAATCCAGGAGGTGGAGGTTGCAGGGAGCCGAGATCGCCCACCACTGCACTCCAGCCTCAAAAAAAAAAAAAAAAAAAAAAGTTACAATGGAATTCGGGAACTCGGGTGGGAAAGAGTGGGAAGGAGGTGAAGGATAAAAGACTACAAATTGGTTTCAGTGTATACTGCTCAGGTCCTGGTTGTACCAAAATCTCTCACATCACCACTCACGTAACCAAATACCACCTGTTCCCCAAAAACCTATGGAAATAAAAAATGAGAAAGAGAATAGGTAAAGACCTGGAAAAAGCAAGGATACTGGTGGGACGTTGCCCAAGTCAGTCTTCCTGGCTCTGGTGGGTGAGGGGGGCAGAAGCTTAGCTGCTGAGAGACAGGAGTGGGGAAGCAGTCATGAAAGGGTGGCTTGAACTCGCCCCAGCTCTCACCAATCCCTTCCCCGCCGTCTTGCTCTCTCAGACCTCATTCCAAGCAACAGTTCTGCAGACACTGTTCTCAACTCCTTCACACTAAAGCTACGTGACGGAGAAAGTCTTAACTCATTCTGTTTCCTGTGTATATTTACATCTTAAGAGAAAACACTTTCAACCAGGCATGGTGGCTCATGGCTGTAATCCCAGCATAGGCAGGAGGATTGCTTGAGCCCAGGAGTTCCAGGCCAGCTGGGCAACACAGCAAGACCCCTGTCTCTTTAAAAAAAAAAAAAAAAAAAAGAGGGGCCAGGCATGCTGGCTCATGCCTATAATCTCAGCTCTTTGGGAGGCCAAAGTGGGCGGATCACCTGAGGTCAGGAGTTCGAGACCAGCCTGGCCAACATGGACAACAGAGACAAACACTGTCTCTACTAAAAATACAAAAATTAGCCGGGTGTGGTGGCACGTGCCTGTAATCCTAGCTACTCGAGAGGCTGAGGCAGGAGAACCACTTGAACCCAGGAGGTGGAGGTTGTAGTGATCTGAGATTATGCTACTGCCCTCCAGTGTGGGTGACAGAGTCAGACCCTGTCTCAGAAAAAAAAAAAAAAAAAAAAAAAAGAGGAAAAGCTTTAAGAACATGATGACTTAATGGAATTACTTGTTTACAGTGGGATTTTATACCTTGAGCCGGGAGCCGGAGGGAATGCACTTTTGACTAAGGATTGTAGCAGGGGCACATAGAGCCACCGTGGGCCAGGTGCTCCCACCAATGAGGGCCTCTCTCTCGGGGTGTGTATTTGGAGGGGAGGGAAAGAAGGCCTTGGTGAAGCCCTGAGGTGGGGTTTGTGCCGGGGGACCTGCTTTTCCATCCCCCTCTCATTTAACTCCAAGTCCGAAGCCTGCTTTCCTCCCTGTCTTCCTCCCACCCGCACCTAACAATCTGCCTGTGACTGGTTTTTCCGCTGTCTGTGCTACTTGAACAGGAGGCTGTCAGGAGCTGTTCTGCTCCAACGAGGAGAACCATTGACTCATTTATGGGTGCTCCTTGTCTTGGCCTCGAGTTTTGTTTCAAGCCCTTTGGAGGGTTCCCTCTTTTTTCTTTTGAGACAAGTTCTTGCACTGTCACCCAGGCTGGGATACAATGGCATGATCATAGCTCACTGCAGTCTCAACCTCCCAAGTCTCAAGTGATCCCCCTGCCTCAGACTCCCAAGTAGCTGGGACCACAGGCACGGGTCACCATGCCCAGCTGATTTTTGTGTTTTTTTGTGGAGATGGATTTTCGTCATCTTGCCCAGGCTGGTCTCCAAATCCTGAGCTCAAGCAATCCACCCACCTTGGTCTCCCAAAGTGCTGGGATTCTAGGCATGAGCCACTGCGCCTGGTCATATGAAAGGGCATTTGAGTAGAGACTGGGGCAAAGTGGAGTGTGAGCCACGTGGATGTCAGGGGAAAAGTATTCAGAAAGATAGGAGGCCTTGCAAGGGGCGTGAACTCCGTGTGGGCTGGATGTGTCTGTTGAGTGGATAAATTCCAGGGAGTTTTTGCGCTACAGTTTGGCTGTGGCTTGCCACTGAGAAAGTTCTTTTTGCGTTTGTTTGCTTTTGCTTTTTTGAGATGGAGTCTTGCTCTGTCACCCAGGCTGGAGTGCAGTGGCATGATCTTCGCTCACTGCAGTCTCTGCCTCCCAGGTGCAATAGATTCTCCTGCTTCAGTTTCCGGAGTAGCTGGGATTACAGGCGAGAGCCACCATGACTGGCTAATTTTTGTATTTTCAGTAGAGATGGTGTTTCACCATGTTAGCCAGGCTGGTCTTGAATTTCTGACCTCAAGAGATCCGCCCACCTTGAGAACATTCTTTTTAATTTTCGGTTTCACATCAGTCCTTTAAATAGAGGACAAGGCTGTGAGCCAGGTCATCAGGACGGGTCATCTGCTTCCCCACGGGTGTGGTTGGGCTGCAGGGACCTTGTTGCTGAGACTAGGAACGGCTCCTTGAGGCAGATGCTGCATTAGTTTCTGGGGCTGATGTAGCAAGGTACCATCAACTGGGAGGCTTAAACCACAAAAATTTATGGTCTCACAGTTCAGGAGTGCTGGGATTATAGGCATGAGCCAAGGATTCCCTTTCCTTGAAAGTGACTCATACGCTCCGCTTTCCTCCACAGTCATTTCACCCTCTCCCTGGTTTGGTAACCGAAGCCTTCTGAAATGAACCAGTGTCAGGCTCCAGTGAGGACTCCATCCCCAATTCAGGAAGCACAGGGGTGGAGCATAATCCCCCCGATTTGTTTATGTGCAGCTGACTTCTGTCAAGGTGGTGTGCCTGTTTTGGAAAACCTTTGTTTGCAAGACAGTGTGAAAGAAATCCTTAAAGCTCACAGAGTGCCAGGTGGATATGACATTCTGGCCCTTGGTTCTCCCAAGAAAACAGCAACCTCCAGAAAGCAAGTCAAACTTGTCAGCAGAATCCAGGGATGTTCCTCGAGGCCTGACAACTTAAGAGCAGTCATGGGAAGGCATTCAGAGGACCGCAGCAGAGGATCAGGTCAAGGGAACCTACCTCCTAAAGAAAAGATCGAGAAGAACCATGTGCCCCACTACCCAGCTGGGCTGCTCAGCTGGGCACAGAAACAGCCAAGGATATTTTAATTCAGATGCTCACATATGACTAAGTTGCCACATGAGGATGATCCGTGGTGATTTTCCACCTTGAGGCAAAGCAGGACAATGCGTGTAAAGAGGTTTGCAGCCCTGGGACCGGGTTTTTAGCTGGTTTTTCTACCCTGGGCTCTAATGCATGCAGGCTGTCATCAGCACCACAGACAGCACCAGAACCCATAATAACTTCCCAGAAGGTTTTATTGCTAAATTAGTGTCAGAGCTCCAGGGAACACATTCAGATATAGTCACACTGTGTCAGAGCTCGAGGGAAGAGCTGTAAGCTGGGAACGAGAGAACCGATGACAAGGCAGCGGCCTCTTCTGGAAGCTTCTAGAGGAGCCCACAGTTAATGGGACATCAACACTTGAGGCAGCAGGTAACGTTTACCTGGCACTTAGTGTGTTATGGGCACTGTTTCCAGTATTCTAGAAACACAATACTCACAGCAGTGGAGGTAACATTGAGGTAGGGGCTGGGTTTTGTTTTTTTTTGACTCCCACTGTCACCTAGGCTGGAGTGCAGTGGCGCAATCATAGCTCACTGCAGCCTTGAACTCCTGGTCTCAAGTGATCCTCCCTCCTCAAGTGAGCCTCCCGAGTAGCTGGGACTACAGGTGTTCACTACTGCACCCAGTGAGGGTTGGTGGGGAGGTGTCTCGTTATGTTGCCCAGGCTGGTCTCGAACTTCTGAATCCAAGCGATCCTCCCACCTCAGCCTCCCAAAGTGCTGGGATTATAGGGGCGGGCCACTGTGCCCCTCCAAGGTGGGGGTTATTATTATCCCAATTTTACTGATGAGAAAACTGAGTCCCAGAGAACTTGGTGACTTTGCTCATGGACACAGACAACTGGGACTTGAACTCAGGCAGCCTGGCTACAGAACCACACCATCAACCTCTATGCTATACTGTGTTTTGTAAAATGACATGATGGCCATGTGATGCAGTGTAATGATACGGCAGAGTTTTGTGCTCAGGATGTAAAAATGAGTATGTGCTGCCTTTCGTGGTTATCTCTTGAGTTCTGGCTCATGACCTGAACTGTTTTTTCCAAGACAATTCCTTCTCCCACTTGGAAAGATACTATATTTGATACCTGAACAAATAGCCTTTAAGATATCAGTTTATGGGTCTTTTTAGAATCTGTGGCTGGGTGCAGTGGCTCATGCCGGTAATCCCAGCACTTTGGGAGGACAAGGCAAGAGGATCACTTGAGGCCAGGAGTTCGAGACCAGCCAAGTCCATATAGTGAGACCCCCATCTATACAAAAAATTTAAAAATTAGCTTGGTATGGTGGCACACACCTGTTGCCCCAGCTACTCAGGAGGTGAGATGAGAAGATTGCTTGAGCCCAAGAGTTCGAGGCTGCAGTGAGCCTAGGTGACAGAGCGGGACCTCATCTATTAATTAAAAAAAAAAAAAAGAATTTGTGTTGAGTGGGATTGGAGAGTTGAAACAGACCAAGAGGTTGTCCAAGGTTGTCCTCAAAGCTGAGAAACAAGACTCAACCCTGGGTCAGTTGCAGTTGAACTTTATTCATCCGTTCACACCTGGGTCCCTCCCGGCCCCCACCTACCCTGGCCCTGCCTACTCAGGGCTTCCAAGATGGGGAGTCGGGGTGACTTTGCTTATCCTGCAGATGCCTTCTTCCCAGGATGTGACCTGTGCCCTCGAGGATGTAAGGGATGAGGACTAAAGGGAGCTGTTCCTCATCCAGGCAGCAGGCGTGGAACCATCCGTCTCAGTGGCTGCTTGGTGGTGGCGGTGTGGATGGGTGTGGCTCTCCGTTTGCTGGGGGGTGTTCTGCCAGGATGTATAGGAAGCCACCCAGGGCTGCCACTGCTGTGGCTGTGTTGTGGGAGGAGCAGCCATCTGGGGGAGAGAGCCCCCATGAGTGCTGGGTGGCAAGAACCTTGGCCCTTTATTCAACACAGTCCCATTGAAAGTGCTTTTCAGCCAGGCGTGGTGGCTCACACACCTATAATCCCACACTTTGGGAGCCTGAGGTGGGCAGATCACTTGAGATCAGGAGTTCGAGACCAGCGTGAGCAACATGATGAAACCCTGTCTCTACTAAAAAAATATAAAAATTAGCCAGGTATGGTGGCATGCTCCTGTAGTCCCAGCTACTCGGGAGGATGAGGCAAAAGAATCGCTTGAACCCAGGAGGCAGAGGTTGCAGTGACCCGAGATCGTGCCACTGCACTCCAGCCTGGGCAACAGAGCGAGACTCTGTCTCAAAAAAAAAAAAAAAAAGTACTTTTCAGATGTCATTCCAGGCAACTTGCAAGACACTGAGTGGGTGCTTTGGTGCTCTCTTAGTCCCCTTTTGCTGGGCTGGGTGCCCTTCCACCAGCTGCTAAGGGCTCCCCTCTCTGGGAGGTATGTCCCTCCCAAATAACTTACCAATACAGGGATACAAAAGCCTGGCCACCTTGTCCCAGGGGGATGACTCTGTGGTGCAATTTATGCTCCAAGGCATTCCCCTCCTACCCTGCGGGGGGATCTGACCTGAGGCTGCATTCTGTCCAGCTCCTGCCTGGCTTAGCCTGCTTCCCTGACTTACCTACCTCATGCACCGGAATCCTGTCCCAGGTCCTATGTAAGACCTTCTGAGATGGGGAAACTGAGGCTCGGGTAGCCGAGCTGAGCCCCTGGCCCTCGTGACTCCACAGCTCATTTCCTGACCCCACCGTCCTTCCTCTTAGTTGCCTCTGGTCTGCCTGGTCCCATGTGACCTCATGGCTCATGGAGTCAAGAGTCTCAAGCCTGAGCACTTGTCTGAGATAATAACCCTTAGATGTAGTTAGTTCTTTGAGCTCAAAGTGGGCTGCACGCCTCTAGTCTCACAATCTGTGCGCTTGTGGGAGGGAGCCAGGAATTCTTTCCTACCTACCCAGACACTTTGGGAAGGGGAGGGGACCCCAGCCAGGTCTCTTGAAGGGAGGGAGAATGCAGATTTCAAGGTGCCAAATGATGAACCCTGGCAGGTCATGCCTCTTGGTGGCCTACTGTATGCCAAATACAATGGGGAGGGCTTCGCACAATGATCAGTTATTAGTCCCCAACAGTTTGGTGCCCATTTTACAGATGAGGAAAATGAGGCTCAGAGAGGTTGTGTGACTTTCACAGCAAGTAAGAGGCAGACGCGGGACTGAAACCTTATGCTCCTAGTCTCTATAGCAGCTGCCTCCTGCTCCGCGGGCTTGTGTCATAAGTGCCATAAGTGCAAGAATGAGCACACCCCTCCCGGGCAGTTTTCTAGGCTGCTGCTGGTCAACCTGGAGGTGTCCCAGGAAAGGCCTTGGGCTCTGGAATTTCTGTGGCTTCCGCCCCAGTCCCTAGGACAGTCCTCGTGTTGGGCTGTGGGGACAGGCAGCTGACCAGGTAGTGCACAGCAGGCCCCTACCACCCCAGCCTTAGGCAGCCCTAGTCCCTCTGTGTCATAAAGGCCTAGCTAGGGTAGGGCCTCTGGAAGTCTCCTGGGAACTTCTCTCCCTTCTCCTGCGTGACCTTTGGTGGCAGCTATGAAACTGACTCACTGGATTTCTGCTTTCACTCCTCTCTCCTGTCCACCTATAGGTGGGTGATGAGGCCACAGTGGGGTTGATAGAGAGATGTTTAGTTACTGGAATCATATACCCACGTATGTTGGACATCCACTCTGTGAGCTGGCTATTCCGTATCCCTTCCTGCTTTTGCCTGCAGTTATTTATTTTCTACTTTATTTTATTTTATTATAATTATTTTTGAGACAGAGTCTCACTCTGTCACCCAGGCTGGAGTGCAGTGGCACAATCTCAGCTCACCGCATCTTCCGTCTCCTGGGTTCAAGCAGTTCTCCTGTCTCAGCCTCCCAAGTAGCTGGGACTACAGGCATGCGCCACCACGCCTGGCTAATTTTTGCATTTTTAGTAGAGATAGGGTTTCACTATGTTGGCCAGGCTTGTCTCAAACTTCTGACCTCAGGTGATCCACCCGCCTTAGCCTCCCAAAGTGCTAGGATTACAGGCATGAGCCACCGTGCCTGGCCTATTTATTTTTTATTAATGAAAAATTGAAATCAAAGTCCTCTCTTTCTTCTTGGTTCCTCCCTTCCTGTGTCCTTCCCTCCTTCCCTTTCTTCTACATTATTTCTTGCCTTTCTTCCCTTCCCAATATACTTATATCCTGTTCTCACTTTCTCTACATTGGCGAACTGACCATACAGTTTATTGTCACAACCAGGACACTTTGGAGGAAAGAGGGCACTATTCATAATGGCTCCAAGACAACAGGTGTAAACTGGGGCAGCTCTGGGAGCACTGGGCTGTGTGGCCACCAAAACTGTTCTGGTCACTTGCCCATTCATTGGCTTTCGGGTCCCTTCTCTGCCTTTCCTTATTCCAAACGCCAGCACACAGACCTCTCCAAACTACCTTTCCCAGGATGCCTTGCCTACTGGTTTCGACCAACAGGAGGTGCAGGTGGAATGAGGGGAGAAGCCAGAATATTTCTCCCTTCCTCTCTCTGTCTCCGCCTTGTTCAGCCCCTGCAGGCTCTGTTAACACCGCCTCCTCCTGCCATTCTCCAGCTCTAGGGAGGGTAGTGGCTTCCTGAAACAGTAAAATCTCTGGGTTTTTCCACCTTTTCTGTTTTCAGCTCTTACAACACCTCTGAGATGAGTTTTTTCTAGTAAATTCCCTCTGTTGAAGTTCCTGATGCAGGTTCTATTTTCCTGACCAGACCTTGACTTAGAAGGGTTACTGTTGCGATTTTTAACAACTGAAACTTCTCTTTTATGCTCCTTTAACAAAAGACAGTATCTCTGGACTCCCCACTTTCTTTCTTTCTTTTTTTGTTTTTTGAGACAGGGTCTTGCTCTGTCACCTGGGCTGGAGTGCAGTGGTGCAATCTCAGGTCACTGAAGCCTCCACCTCCTGTGTTCAAGTAATTCTCATGCCTCAGCCTCCCGAGTAACTGGGACTACAGGCGTGCGCCACCATGCCCAGCTAAGTTTTGTATTTTTAGTAGAGACAGGGTTTTGTTATGTTGCCCAGGCTGTCTCCCCACTTTCTAAGAGGAGGCCATCACGGACCCCCATCCTCCCTTCCACCTCTCAAACATGAAGGCCCTCTGATTAGTGCCCCTTTGGTGATGCCAAGTTGAGCAGAGAATAAACACAGGCCTCTGTTTTGCTAGGATATTTCAGTTTCATGTCAAGAAACTCCCTTGGGTATTTTCATTACCTGAAAATTGTTTTTCTCGCCTCTTCACTCTCCTCAAAAAATGCTGCTGAAATTGAATAGCTTTAGGTAATTCTTCATCTTCAGCATCTGGGAGAAGAGCAAAAGTTGAACTTCTCAAGAGAGATTTTTATTTTTTACACTTTTATTTCTTTTTACTTCTTTTCTTTTATTTTAGAAACAGGGCCTCATTCTGTTGGCCAGGCTGGGTGCAGTGGCACAATTCTGGCTCAGCGCAGCCTCAAACTCCTGAGCTCACAGAATCCTTCCTGCCTCAGCCTACCAAGTAGCTGGGACTACAGGCATGAACTACCATGTCCAGCTGTTTACAAAAAAATTTTTTTTGGTAGAGATGAGATCTCAGTATGTTGCCCAGGCTGGCCTCGAACTCCTGGGCTCAAGTGATCCTCCAGCCTTGGCCTCCCAAAGTACTGGATTATATGTGTGAGCCACTGCAACTGGTCCCAAGGTGAATTTTTAAATGTTACTCACTAAACCTCCTGCCCCATAACATTTCAAGGAAGTTAGGTCTTCTCTTGAAACTTGAGGCTATTCCAGAAGTTTCCACCTGCACCTGTCTGCAGATCCTTTCTCATGGCCTGAATTTGTCATCTACTGATGGTTTTCCAAATTGTGACTCCCCAGACACCCACCATCAGAACCACTGGAGGTGCCTGTTAAAAATGGAAGTCCCTCCAAGATAAGCAAAAACTGACCACTAGATCGGCCTTACAAGAAGTGCTCAAGGGAATCCTACATCTGAAAAGAAAAAGACAATAATCACTATCACGAAAACATGAAAAAGTATAAAAGTTACTGGTAGAGGGAAAGCAGAAAGGAGAAAGAGAAAAGAAGCAAAACTATCACCAGAGAAAAGCACCAAACAGCAGTGATAACAATAAGAAAGGAAGAAAAAAAATCAAAGGATATAGAAGATAACCAGAAAGCAATGAAATGAGAAGTAAGCCCTCACATGCCAATAATAACTTTGAATGCAAATTGATTCAGTCCCCTACTTAAAAGATATATAGACTGGCTGAATGAATGAAAAAACATGACCCAACTTTATGCTGCCCACAAGAATCTCACTTCACTGGTAAAGACACATATGGAATGAAAGTGAAAGAGTGAGAAAAGATCTTTCACATAAATGGAAACCAGAAGGGAGAAGGAGTAGCTATACTTACATAAAACAGACTTTAAGTCAAAAACTGTAAAAAGAGACAAAGAAGGTCATTATATAATGATAAAAGAATGAATTTAACAAGAGGACATAGCAATTCAAAAAATATATGTATTAAACACTGGAGAACCCTAAAGCAAATGTTATTAGATATAAAGGGAGAGATAGACTCCAATACAATAATAGCTGAAGACATCTACACCTTGCTCTCAGCATTGGACAGATCATCTAGACAGAAACTCAACAAAGAAACGCTGAATTTAAACTGCGCTTAAGACCAAATGAATCTAACAGACATTTACAGAACATTTTATCTAAGTGCTGCAGAATATATATTCTTCTCATCAGCACATGGAACAGTCTCCAAAATAGACCATATGTTAGGCCAAAAAACAAGTCTCAGCAAATTTAAAAGAATTTAAATCATAGCAAGTATCTTCTTGACCACAATGGAATAAAACTGGAAATCATTAACAAGAGGAACTTTCAAAATTGTACAAATACAGGGAAATTAAACAACATGTTCCTGAATGACCAATGGGCAAATGAAGAAATTAAGATGAACATTTAAAAATTTCTTAACACAAGTGAAAATAGAAACACAATATGCCAAAACCTATGGGATATAGCAAAAGCAGTATTAAGAGGGAAATTTACATCAATAAATGCCTACATCAAAAAAGCAGAAAGATTTCAAATAATGAACCAATGATACATCCCAAGGAACTAGAAAAGCAAGATCAAATCAAGCCCCAAATTAGTAGAAGGAAAGAAATTGTAAAGATCAGAGCAGAAATAAATAAGACACTAAAGAAACAATACAAAAGATCGGTGAAACAAAAAGTTGGTTTTTTAAAAAGATCAACAAATAAATTATTAACTAGACTAAGAAAAAAAGAGAAAAGACTCAAGTAAATACAATCAGAAAGGAAAAGGAAATACTACAACTGATACCACTGAAATACAACGGATTGTTAGAGACTATTATGAACAACAAATTAGAAAACCTAGTGGAGTGTGCTGGGCACGGTGGCTCATGCCTGTAATCCCAGCACTTTGGGAGGCCGAGGTGGGCAGATCACTTGAGGTCAGGAGTTTGAGACCAGCCTGGTCAATATGGTAAAACCCCATCTTTACTAAAAATTAGCCAGGCACAATGGTGGGCACCTGTAATTCCAGCTACTCGGGAGGCTGAGGCAGGAGAATCGCTTGAACCTGGAAGGTGGAGGTTGCAGTGAGCTGACATTGCGCCACTGCACTCTAGCCTGGGCGACAGAGTGAGACTCTGTCTCCAAAAAAAAAAAAAAAAAAAAAAAAGAAAAAAGAAAACCTAGTGGAAATGGATAAATTTCTGGACACATACAACATACAAAGATTGAACCAAGAAGAAATAGAAAACCTGAACAGACCAATTATGAGTAATGAGATTGAATGTGTAATAAAAAGTCTCCCCAAAACAAAAAGCCCAGGACCTCACAGCTTCGCTGCTGAATTTTACCAAATATTTAAAGAATAAATACCAATTCTTTTCAGTCTCCTCCAGAAAATTGAAGAGGAGGAAATTTTTCCAAACTCATTCTACAAGTAGAAGTTCAGCATTACCTGAATACTAAAACCAGACAAGGACACAACAACAGCAAAAAAACTATAGGCCGATTTCCCTGATGAACCTAGATGCAAAAATCCTTAACAAAATACTAGCAAACCAAACCCAGCAACACATTAAAAACCGTTCATGGCTTTCCTACTTTGACCACTTCCAGTAAGTAATGAATGTTTTGCATTTAAAAAAAAATCATTCATCATGAACAAGGGGACTTTACTGGAGGGATGCAAGGATGGTTCAACATATGCAAATCAATAAATATGATACATTACACCAATAGAATGAAAGACAAAATCATATAATCATCTTAATAGATGCAGGAAAATGCATGTGATGAAATTTAACATCCCTTCATGATAAATCTCTCAATATATTAGGTATAGAAGGAACGTACCTCAATATAAGAAAGGTCATATATGACAAGCAAACCCACAGCCAACATTACACTGAATGAGGAAAAATTGAAAGCTTTTCCTGTAAGAACTGGAACAACACAAGAGTGCCTACTTTCACCATTTTTATTCGACATAGTACTAGAAGTCCTAGCCAGAGCAATTAAGCAAGAGAAACAAAAAAGGGCATCCAAATGAAAAAGGAGAAAGTCAAATTGTACCTGTTTGCAGATGACATGATCTGATAGACAGGAAACCCTAAAAGTTCCACCAAAAAAACTCTTAGAACTGATAAATGAATTCAACAAAGTTGCAGAATACAGAATAAACATACAAAAAATCAGTAGGATTTCATACACCTACAATGAACTAGCAGAAAAAGAAATCAAGAATGTAATCCTATTTATAAGAGCTAAAAACAAAATACCCAGGAATAAATTTAACGAAGGAGGTGAAAGATCTCTACAAGGAAAACTGTAAAAGACACTGGTGAAATAAATTGAAGAGAACACACAAAAAATGAAAAGACATCCAATGTTTATGGATTGGAAGAATTAATATTGTGAAAAATGTCCATGCTACCGAAGTGATCTACAGATTGAATCAAAATACCAATGAAATTCTTCACAGAAATAGAAAAAAAAAGTCCTAAAATTTGTATAGACCCACCAAAGACCCCAAATAGCCAGGCAATCCTAAGGAAGAAGAACAAGCTGGAGGCATCATATTACTGGACTTCAAAATATGCTTCAATGCTACAGGAAACAAAATATGGCCAGGTGAGGCGGCTGACGCCTGTAATCCCAGGACTTTGGGAAGGCAGATCACTTGAGGCCAGGAGCTCAAGACCAGCTTGGCCAACATGGAGAAACCCTGTCTCTACTGAAAATACAAATATTAGCTGGGCGTGGTGGTGGTGGGTGCCTGTAATGCCAGCTACTCGGGAGGCTGAGGCAGGAGAATCGCTTGAACCGGAGAGGTGGGGGATGCAGTGAGCCGAGACTGTGCTACTGCACACCATCCTGGGTGACAGAACGAGACTGTCTCAAAAAAAGAAAAAAAGAAAAGCAAATGAGCTGCATAGACATCTCTCAAAAGAAGGCATACAAATGGCCAACAGGTCTATGAAAAATGCTCACCATCCCTAATCATCAGAGAAACGCAAATCAAACCACAATGAGATAGCATCTCACACCTGTTAGAATGGCTACTATCAAAAAGACAAAAAATGGCTAAGTGCAGTGGCTCATGCCCATAATCTCAGCACTTTAGGAGGCCGTAGCTTGTGGATCACTCTGAGCTCAGGAATTCGAGATCAGCCTGGGCAACATGGTGAAACTCCATCTCTACAAAAAATACAAAAATTAGCCGGGTGTTGGTGGCTCCCACGTAGTCTCAGCTACTCAGGAGGCTGAGGCTGGAGAATCTCTTGAACCCCGGAGGCAGAGGTTGCAGTGAGCCGAGATCGCACCACTGCACTCCAGCCTGGGTGACAGAGTGAGACCCTGTCTAAAAAGAGAGAAAAAAAAAAAAGACAACAAATAACAAATGCTGGCAAAGCTGTAGGGAAAGGGGAACTCTTACACAGTGTTTATGGGAATGTAAGACATTATGCTACTGAAGTGATCTACAGATTGAATCAAAATACCAATGACATTCTTCACAGAAATAGAAAAAAAAATCCTAAAATTTGTATAGACCCACAAAAGACCCCAAATACACAGACATTATGGAAAGCAGTGTGGAGATTTCTCAAAAAGCTAAAAATAGGACTGTCATATGATCCATCAATCCCACTACTGGATATTTATCCAAAGGAAAGGAAATTGGTATGTTGAAGAGACATCTGCACCCCTATGTTTATTGCAGCATTATTCACAGTAGCCAAGATAAAGCAACCTGAGTGTCTATCAGCAGATGAATGGACAGAGAAAATGTGGTATACAGACCCAATGAAATACTATTTAGCCATAAAAGTAACCATATTCTTTCATTCATAGCAACATCGATGAACTTGGAGGACATTATACTAATTGAAGTAAGCCAGGCATGGAAAGGTAAATGTTGCA
The DNA here is from genome assembly GCF_006542625.1 of Nomascus leucogenys. Lineage (NCBI taxonomy): Eukaryota > Metazoa > Chordata > Mammalia > Primates > Hylobatidae > Nomascus > Nomascus leucogenys. Next base: position 98,063,096 of record NC_044398.1, on the reverse strand, counting down.
TGTCCTTCCTCACATGTGGAAGTTAAAAAAGTTAATTTCAGAGAAGTGGAGTGTTGAGGCTGGGCGCCTGGAATCCTAGCACTTTGGGAGGCTGAGGTGGGTGGATCACTTGAGGTCAGGAGTTCGTGACCAGCATGGCCAACATGGTGAAACCCCCTCTCTACTAAAAATACAAAAATTAGCCGGGCGTGGTGGCATGCACCTGTAGTCCCAGCTACTTGGGAGGCTGAGGCAGGAGAACCGCTTGAACCTGGGAGGCAGAGGTTGCACTGAGCCGAGATAGCGCCACTTCACTCCAGCCTGGGTGACAGAGCGAGACTCCATCCCTGAAAAAAAAGAAGTGGAGTGTTGAATAGTGGTTACTAGAGGTGGGGAGGAGGATGGGGGAGAGGAGATAACCAGAGGTTGGTTAGGGGATGCACTAGTACAGCCAGGAGGCGGAATAAGTGGTACCGTTCCATAGCACTATAGGGTGATTGCAAATAACAACAATTTGTGGGATTTTTTTTTTTTTTTTTTTAAAGACAGTGTCTCGCTTTGTCGCCCAGGCTGAAGTGCAGTGGTGCAGTCATGGCTCACTGCAGCCTCGACCTCCTGCTGGGCTCAAGTGATTCTCCCACCTCAGTCTCCCAAGTAGCCGGGACTATAGATGTGCGCCACCACACCCGGCTAATTTTTTTGATATTTTTGGTATAGATGGAGTTTTGCCATGTTGGCCAGGCTGGTTTCTAATTCCTGAGCTCAAGCCATCTGCCTACCTTGGCCTCCCAAAGTGCTGGGATTATAAGGCATGAGCCTATTGTATATTTTCAAATAGCTAGAAGAGCGAATTTGGAATGTTCCCAACACAAAGAAATGACAGATGTTTGAGGTGATGCATCTGCTCTTTACATATTGTATACATGTATGGAAATATCACACTGCCCTATAAATATGTACAATTATTACGTGTCTATTAAGAATAATAATAAAGCCAAAAATGCAAGTTCCACAGCCCCATCCCCAACCTGCCAAAGCTTTACGTCTGGGGGCCTAAGAATCTTCATTGTATAAGCTCTGTTTTAAAAACGCACCATCTTATTTCAAAAGCTTTTGCTTCTTGGAGCATCACAAGCTCCTAATGAGGACGCTGGCATTTCCTGGGAGCTGCCATGTACCTGGCACAGGCTATGTGGCTTCAAATGTGTTAGGTCAACTCTCCTTGCAGCTCAGGAAGGGTGGGGATTACTATGCTCATTTATTTACAGACAGTGAAATTGAGGCTCAGAGGGGTGAAGCTGCTTATTCTAAAGGGACCAGCTGTCCAGTGTCATACGGCTAGGAAGTGGCTGAGTCCTCTACCTCTCCACCCTCTGCTACGTCACCTCCTCCCACGTAGTTGTTCCCGGCCACCCACCTGGAGAGCCTTCCCTGGAGTTCTTTTCTTCCTCACCCTGTCGTCTCCTTTATAGCTCTTATCAGAACGTGCAATTATTTCACTTCTTGGTTTGTTCAGGTGATTTATGTTTCTTTTCCTCGGGCCTCTGGTTTTCCCTAGAGCCTAGATGGTGTCTGGTACATTAGTAGGTGCTCAATATGTACTTGCTGAATGAATGGTGATGTGGTTTGGCTGTGTCCCCACCCAAATCTCATCTTGAATTGTAGCTCCCGTAATTCCCATGTGCTGTGGGAGGGACCTGGTGGGAGGTAACTGAATCATGGGGGCCGTTTCCCCCATACTGTTCTCACGGGAGTGAATAAGTCTCACAGATCTGACGGTTTTGTAAGGGGTTTCCCTTTGTGCTTAGTTCTCTTTCTCTCTTGTCTGCCACGATGAGAGACATCCCTTTCGCCTTCCACTATGATGGTGAGGCCTCCCCAGCAGTGTGCAACTGTGAGTCCATTAAACCTCTTTTTCTTTATAAATCACCCAGACTTGTCTTTATCATCAGCATAAAAACAGTACAATACAAATGGGCTTGTTAATGCAGCTGTAGGGGCCAACACCTTCCAATAAGACGACCTCCTGTCTTGCCACATTTTGGCTTCCAAGGCTCCGAGCCCATTTCTACTTGTGTGTACACGTCTGTGTGTGCACCTGCAGATTACAAATCCCTCAGCAACCTTAACACCAATGCATTGTTTCCATACCTGGCCTAGAATCTCAGAGCCTCCCCCACCCCCACTGCCCCCGCTCTTCACCAGGGCAGCAGCGCAGCTCACCAGGCTCCCCGAAGCATCCTTCCCGCTGTTTCTGCCAGCTGAGAATGGCCTCCAGCCACCGGAGCTTGTAGAAGTCAGAGAAGCCGCCCATTCCACAGAACATGACTGGAAGTAAAGACGGGGCCCGTCTGCAGGCCTGCCCCCAGGCCCACCTCCTCCCACTCCCCAGGGCTGCCACGGTGCCGCCTGCCTCCATCTGCCTGGGTTAGGCTTAGGACGTGGCCGTTCGATGCAGGGGTGGGAAGGAGGCAACTTAGGCCTTTGCCTGAGCAGCTAGGGGCTCCCACACTTGTGTCCTGCCTCCCACTGAGGGCCTTGGTCAGGGCTGCTCCAAAGTCAGGATGAGTGGAGGGGTTTGGACACCCCAGCCAGCGAGCAGCCTCCCAAGGACTCCCTGTCTGTCTCATCCATAAGGCTTTGTGGGTCTGCCAGTCACCTGGTCCATCTGTGTAGAGCTCCATCACTGGGGCAGCCTTTGGGGGCAGGAAGCTGTCACACAGTGGCAGGTAAAATACAGGCTGCCCAGTTACATTTGAGTTTTTGATAAACAATGAATATAATTTTTGAGTGTAAGTATATCCCATGAAATAGCTGGGATAAACTTATATTAAAAATGGATTCATTGCTTATCTGAAGTTCAAAGTTAACTGAGCACTCTGTATTTTTACTTGCTTAATCTGGCAACTCCGTGTGTGTGTGTGTGTGTGTGTGTGTGTGTGTGTGTGTGTGTGTGTGTGTTGGTGGGGGACACCCTGCTCCTTTGTCCCAGGGGCAGAATGCTGGCCATACTGTTTTCCATGAAGATGTCCCGGGTAGGGTAGGCGTATCCGATGGCCTCAGCTCTGCGGTTCAAGTCCATCATGTTGGCACAGAAGAGGTTGATATAGTCCTGGCTCTGTTGGAATGGTCCCTGTGTGCATCCCCTCTGGGGAGACAAACACCCAAAGACAAAGGAGTCAGTGGTACAGATGACAGACACACGCCCTGCTATGGGAAAGTCTTGCAGTTCTGAGACGGTCTTGCAAGGGGCTGTGTTTAGGGCTGTGTTTAGGGCAGGTCTTTTTCTCCTTTTTGCAGGATTTCTTCCCCATGCACACCCCCAGCCTGCTGGGACTCCTTCATCAGAGAGACCTGAGTTCGAGATCCAGCTTTGCCACTTAGGAGCGGTGTGATCTTTGTTTGCTAAAGTAACCTTTCTGAGCCTCAAGGGTTTTTATCAGGAAAGGGTGAGGCCTCTAGGAACGGCACCAGAGGGGCTCTCATGTAGGAGGATGACACAGCTGGGAAGTGCCCAACGTGATGCCTGGGCCACTAGGAGGTGCTATATGACCGAACGCGGGGGCAATGCAATCTACAACCAGCCTGAACCCGCGGGCAGCTTCAGTGCTACTCAAAGTGTGGGCCAAGAACCGGGCTGGTCACTCCCCACACTGGGAGAGAAGAACAGGAGTTGACAGCAGGCTTTAGACACTTCTGTAGCAGTGGTCAGAGTTACTTTCCACCTGCTGAATCTAATGATCAAAATAATTCCCTTGTAATATGGTTTTTATTGTATTTATAAAAATATTGGTCTGTCACAGCTTGCAGAGAAATAATAATTTTTAAATTCTGTTGAACAAAAACAGAGAGTGTCTCCTCAGCTAAGGATTTCTGGACACTGAATCACATTTTTTTTTGAATAAAGATAATGGACCCTACCTTTCTGTATGAGGAAATATATATGGCCAGGCACAGTGGCTGGTGCCTGTAACCCCAGCACTTTGGGAGGCCGAGGCGGGTGGATCACGAGGTCCGGAGTTCAAGACAAGCCTGGCCAACATGGCGAAACCCCATCTCTACTAAAAATACAAAAATTAGCTGGGCATGTTGGCATGTGCCTGTAATCCCAGGTACTTGGGAGGCTGAGGCAGAGAATTGCTTAAACCTGGGAGGCAGAGGTTGCAGTGAGCTGAGATCGTGCCACTGCACTCCAGCCTGGGCAACAGAGTGAGACTCCATTTCAAAAAAAAAAAAGAAAGAAAGAAAAGAAATATATATATATAGTGGCATATATATATAGTGGCATATATATACAGTGGCATATATATAGTGGTATATATATAGTGGTATATATATAGCGGTATATATAGTGGTATATATATAGTGGTATATAGCGATATATATATAGTGGCATATATATATAGTGGTGTGTGTGGTGGTACATATATAAAGAAAAGCAATATATATACTGGTGTGTGTATATATATATGCCACTATATATATATTTCTATTCTTTTTTTTATATGTATATATATAGACAGCAGCATATATATATATATATAGTGGCATATATAACGGAGTGGCATGATCTCAGCTCACTACAGCCTCTGCCTCCCTGGTTCAAGTGATTCTCCTGCCTCAGCCTCCCGAGTAGCTGGGATTACAGGTGCATGCCACCATGCCCAACTAATTTTTGTATTTTTAGTAGAGACGGGGTTTTACCATGTTGGCTAGGCTGCTCTCCGACTCCTGATCTCAAGTGATCTACCCACCTCAGCCTCCCAAAGTGCTGGGATTACAGGCGTGAGCCACCGTGCCCGGCCTCATTCATTTGTTTTTGTTTACAGAGTTCTTTCTGATGATTCTCTTTTATTCTCTCTTTCTCTCTCTCATTGTGTTTTTCTGATGCCCTACAGTCCAGTTCAGCAGGCAAACCTATCTGTTTCACTGGCCCAACAGAATCCCAAATGCCAGATCCCAAATCAGCTCAATTACACAGCAGGAGTATGGTAGGGGCCCTACTTCTCCCTCCTGAGGTCCCAAGTAGAAATCCAAAGCTCTGCTTATTTTCCTTGTGTGTAGCAGACAAAATTACACTGCCACAAGCCCCGTTGCATTTCTTTCTTTTTTCTTTTTCTTTTCTTTTCTTTCTTTTTTTTTTTTTTTTGAGGCAGAGTCTTACTCCATTGCCTGGGCTGGAGTGCAATGGCACAATCTTGCTCGCTCTAACCTCCGCCTCCCGGGTTCCAGCGATTCTCCTGCCTCAGCCTTCCCTTGTAGCTGGGATTACAGGTGCATGCCACCATGTCCAGCTAATTTTTTTTTGTATTTTTAGTAGAGAATGGGTTTCACCATGTTGGCCCAGCTGGTCTTGAGCTCCTGGCCTCAAGTGATCTGCCTGCCTTGGCCTCCTAAAGTGCTTGGATTACAGGCATGAGCCACCACGTCCGGCCACCCCTTTTCCTTTTTCCTTCCCCTTCCCCTGGCACGGCGGGGGCTCCCTGGGCACTCACCATTCTGGCCCAGAGGAAGAAGAGCAGTTGGTGGGACAGGCAGTAGCCCGAGCAGCCGGGCTTGGTCATGAGGCTCCTGCAGAGGTCTGAGAGGCCACAGGGCTCGCTGCTGTCCATCCTGGGGGAAAGTGGTTCCAAGCTGTTAAGGATGGAGCGCTGACTCCGCCCTGCATCTTCCCAGCCCCCCAGTTGTAGTTGTTGGAACTCCCAGTAGATTCCAGACACCCAGCTGGGCATGGGGGTTGCCAGAGAAAATACAGCAGTCCTGCATCTTGATTTGCTAAATCTGGCTGCCTTAGCCCAGGAAAGATTACGCTAGAGCTATTCCGGGGTTGAGGAAGCCACCAAGGCTGAAACTTCCTATTGCTCCGTGGGCCAAATCACATCTTTTCCAGCCCTGAACAGTGGGTACTTGAAACCAGACCCCTTGGAATCTGGGCCCAACACGCTTATTCCTCCTGCACCAGCCAGGCGCCGTGGCTCACACCTGTAATTCTAGCACTTTGGGAGGCTGAGGCAGGCAGGTCACCTGAGGTCAGGAGTTCGAGACCAGCCTGGCAAACATAATGAAACCCTGTCTCTACAAAAAATACAAAAGTTAGCTGGGTGTGGTGGCACGTGCATGTAATCCCAGCTCCTCGGGAGGCTGAGGTAGAATCACTTGAGAATCACTTGAATCTGGGAGGCAGAGATTGCAGTGAGTTGAGATCGTGTCACTGCACTTCAGCCTGGGAGAGAGAGCGAGACTCCATCTCAAAATAAATAAATAAATAAAAATAAAATAAAATAAAAATAAAAAATCACACACAAATACAAAAATTAGCTGGGCTTGGTGGCACACATCTGTAATCCCAGCTACTCAGGAGGCTGAGGCACGAGAATCGCTTGAACCTGGTAGGTAGAGCTTCCAGTGAGCCGAGAAAGAACACACCACTGCACTCCAGCCTGGGGGACAGAGTGAGACTCTGTCTAAAAAAAAATAAAAATAAATAAAAATTTTTAAAAAGCAGGGGTCCTTGGCTGAGGCCCAGCCCCTCCGTGAGTCCAGCTGTGTCCTGGCCCAAGCACTGCTCTGAAGGGTGCTGAGAGGATGCGGCCTGGGCATCTGCTGCCCACTTTGCCCATGGGCCCCTGCACCCAGGGCTGCCCTGGGGCCTTGCTCCAAGCCCACCAAACACCAGGATAAAGTGAGGAGTCCAACTAGGCTCAGTCCTGCCTTCCCCAGAGCTGCATCCTCACTGGGGATGGGGATAGGTCCATAAAACAAATGTAAATTGCATCTGTGGCTATAAGAGGTGCCAGGAGAGGCCCTCACAGGAGGTCTGCTATGTGCTGGGGTCAGAGGTAGGATGGGGTTTGGAGGTAGGATGCTGGTGCCAGCCCTGAAGGATGGGCAGACTTCCTGAGGCCCAGCAGGTGGAGTGGGTGGGGTGGGGGGAGCAAAGTCTTTGAAGTGGGAGGAAGCCTTGGAGAGTCTGAAAAGAGGCCTCTAGGGGCCTGGAGACTGGGAACGGCGGAGAGGAATTGGGGATTTGTCCTGGGGCCTGGAGGTGGTGTGTTCAGCCATGGCTGCTGGAAGACCTGCTGTGGCATGGGAGGCCAGCGGGCGGCTGGAGCAACGCGGACCCTGCTGGAGTAGAAGAGGGCAGTGCCTGGCGGCTACAGGGAGCTGCACCTGTGTCTGCACAAAGCCCTGGCTTCAGCCCTAGGGCTTGGAGAAGGAGGAGCGGGACAGGACCAGCTGAGAACGAGTGCGTTTGGGTTTCCAGCAAATAGGGCAAGTGCAGGGCCCACCCGGTTCCCAGCAGCTGCACCAGGCACGCGTCGCTTCTCTCCTCTGAGAATGAGTCCTGGGGCTCGAACGTGGGGTACACCAAGGAGGCATCAGTGTGGATCCAGGCATGTGGGAGCTTCCAAAACCCGGGCTGGAGGGTCAGCTGGAACTCTGGCAGAGAGGACAGATAGATGGGGTGGAGTGTGGGGGTGACCCAGGAGCGTGTCCCCACCTCCTCCTGCAGCCCTGCCCACTGGCAGGTGCAGCTCAGGACTCTAAGCCCTGTCTCCTGGTCCCAGATTGGGTTTGAAACACTCAAGAAAGCTCCTTTTGCTTATAAAACCATTTTCCCCCTAATCAATAGGAACAGTGTTGGGATGGGATTTGACTAAACCCACTGCATCCCATGGAAGCCCCAGATAAATAAAAGGGTTAGTTTCCCAGGTGCAGGGCTCACGCCTGTCATCCCAGCACTTGGGGAGGCTAAGGAAGGAAGATCACTTGAGGCCCAAAGTTCAAGATCAGCCTAGGCAACATAGCAAGACTCTGTCTCCACAAAAATAAAAAAAGTAGCCAGATGTGGTGGTGTGCACCTGTAGTCCCAGCTGAGGCAGGAAGGTTGCTTGAGTCTAGAAGTTGGAGAATGCAGTGGGCTATGATCAGCTTTTTTTTTTTTTTTTTTTTTTTTTTTTTTTTTTAAGAGGCATGGCCAAGAGCGGTGGCTCACACCACTTTGGGAGGCCGAGGCGGGCGAATCACTTGAGATCAGGAGTTAAAGACCAGTCTGGCTAACACAGTGAAATCCCATCTCTACTAAAAATACAAAAAATTAGCTGGGTGTGGTGGCAGGTGCCTGTAGTCCCAGCTACTCGGGAGGCTGAGGCAGGAGAATAACATGAACCCGTGAGACAGAGCTTGCAGTGAGCCGAGATCCGTCTCAAAAAAAAAAAAAAAAAAAAAAAAAAAAAAAAAGAATTAGCTGGGCGTGGTGGCGCATGCCTGTAGTCCCAACTACTTGAGAGAGGCTAAAGCAGGAGAATCACTTGAACCCAGGATGCAGAGGTTGCAGTGAGCTGAGATTGTGCCACTGCACTCCACCCTGGGCGACAGGGTGAGGCTCTGTCTCAAAAAAAAAAAAAAGAGAGAGAGACAGAGTGAGATGCTGTCTCAAAAAAAAGCAAAACAAAAACAAAAACAAACAACCCAAAAAACTCCCCCGCAAGAAAAACAAGTGAGGAGGTGGAATTAGTGGGGAGGTGATATTGGTTATACCCTTCGGTTTGGTGAGAAAGTGGAGCTCTTAACTAAACAGATGCCCAGTCACAGGCATCTTTAAGATGACATAGGCGGGGACAGTGTTAGGGACCAGGCCTGGGAGAGAGTGGGGGACCTTAACATTGGAAAGGTCAGCCTGGGCTGTGGTCCCTGCGGCTGGACTGCCGTGTGAGCATGAAGCATGGCCTAGCTACCTCCCCGCTCACCCCCATGCATCTGATGGGAGGGGGGACAGGGTTGGAACAGCATGATGGACTGGTTATTTGTGCCCCGCCCTTGCCATCCAGGAACAACTCAGCCAGACTTATTAGATGGGACCTTTTGCAGGGTCACTCGGGGCTGGTGAGGAGAGAGAGACTCTCAGTGGTCATAAGGCATGAGAAAGATAAACCCCATTGTTTTGCAAAATAGTGTGTGGACAACTTGAGGAATTTCTACTGACATTTAATGAAGTGGATTAAAATAATTTGGTGACATGGGATACTACTATTTTCTGTGCAAAGGGTTGAATTGCCTTTTGGACACTCTTCCCTCTGGGACAGCCCAGCCCCTCCGCTCTGGTCTAGGACCAGGACCTCCAGCTTGCGCGTGCGCTGAATGCGTGAGAGAAGACACCCTGCCTCCTCCGCACCCCTCTGTGTGGGTAGGAGAGCCCATCAGAGTCTGAAGTCAAGGATGACCGCACGTCCCCAGGGCTCGTCTGTGGCTTGCTCGGCAGACAGGTCCAACCTGGTTACGGACTGTCCCAGCCCAGCCTTGCCCCAGGAGAGCCCACACTGGGTTATTTCAGTCTACATCCCCGGAGGCACTATTCCTGAGGGAATGGGACACCCTGCGTGTGCTCACCTCTTAGGTACTTGGGGTCACTCAGCTTGAGGTAGAGGAGGGATCTCTGGATGGCAGCCTCCAGCTTCTCCCCCAGTGTCCCCACGCGCAGGGCCAGCGGCTGCAGCGGGGGCTCCTGGGCCCACTTCTCCTGGACACTTTTTAGCTGCTCTGGAAGGGAGCAGAGTTAATTGATTCTACTATTTGGAATCGGGACTTTTTTTTTGCCTTGGAACAGGAAAAAAAATGCCCCAAAGTCTAATGCTTCCTGGGAGCCTCTCTGCCTTCTCCAGCACTCAGAGGGGAAGGATTTACTGAGCTGACTGGAAATGAGGCCGGGATGGGGGTGATCTGGGCAATGAGAATGGGTGTCAGAGTGGTAGAAGGTGGTGGCTGAGAGCTTGGTTTCTGGAGGTGGGCCTGGGTTCAAATCTTTGATACTTGAGGTTCAAATCCTCAAATCCTTGACTCGTATACTTTCTTGCTGGATGGCCAGAGAAAGGTTGCAGGGTAGAGAACCATTGTGTACAGTTGAGCAGGTTGTACACTGCACAAGGGCAGCACACATTTGGATCATGGGTTTGTATATGCAGTAAGACAATTTCCCAGTAGATGGCTGTCAAATGACTTCAAGAAGGAAGTGCCTTTTTCTAATTCCCACAGAGGTACCCTGTGGGCTAGCAGTGGCTTTGTTGGGGTGGGAGACAATGGTGAAGATCCAGAGGTGGCCAGAAATTGGGGAGACATGATTGAGAGCATCCACGCAGGGCTGAGAGGGCGAGGGATGAAGTAGGGCAGCTGCAGTCAGCTAGGAACCTTGTTAGGGAGGATGGGCTAGGTTAAGAAGGATGCTGAGGTAGTCCTCCAGGGCGACGGGCTCTGTCACACCCCCTCTGCTCAGCCCCCTCCGTGGGCAAACCCACAGGGAAGAAGTACAGGCTTGGGAGTGCTGACAGGGAGGGCCTACCTGTGTGTCACAGTGTCTAGTCCTGTGATTGCACCGGGTCTACAAAGTCCAATAGGACAGAGGTCCCCAATCCCCAGTTCAGTACTGGTCTATGGCCTGTTAGGAAGGGGGCCACACAGCAGGCGGTGAGTGGTGGGTGAGCGAGCTGGGCTTCATCTGTAATTTACAGCCACTCCCTATCATTCGCTTTCATTACCGCCTGAGCTCCGCCTCCTGTCAGATCAGTGGCTGCATTAGATTCTCACAGGAGTGTGAACCCTGTTGTGAACTGCACATATGAGGGATCTAGGTTGCAGACACCTTTTGAGGTTCTAATGCCTGATGATCTGTCACTGTCTCCCGTCACCCCAGATGGGATTATCTAGTTGCAGGAAAACAATCTCAGGGCTTCCACTGATTCTACATTATGGTGAGTTGTATAATTATATATTGTAACATAATAACAATAAACAGAAAGTGGGCTGGGCACGGTGGCTCACGCCTGTAATCCCAGCACTTTGCGAGACCGAGGCAGGTGGATTACTTAAGGCCAAGAGTTCAAGACCAGCCTGGCCAACATGCTAAAACCTCATCTCTACCAAAAATACAAAAATTAGCCGGGCGTGGTGGTGGGTGCCTGTAATCCCAGCTATTTGGGAGGCTGAGCAGGAGAATCGCTTGAACCCGGAGGTGGTGGCTGTAGTGAGCTGAGGTGGCACCACTGCACTGCAGCCTGGGCGACAGAGCAAGACTCTGTTTCAAAATAATAAATAATAATAAATAAAAAATAAAGTGCACAATAAATTTAATGCACGTGAATCGTCCTGAAACCCTCCCCTCCACCTCAGTCCATGGAAAAATTGCTTTCCACAAAACCAGTCCCTGGTGTCAAAAAGGTTGGGGACCGCTGCAATGGGACATAGACCCTGCCCACTGGGAGCTCATTGTTTAGAGAGACACAGATGAGGAAGCCGTTGCTGCTAGTCAAGGATGCTGAGTGCTTTGATAGATGGAAACAGTAACGGCTGACAAGTACTGAGCCCCACTGTTAAGATGACACAGACACACAATCCCACGAGATACATGTGCATGATCGTGTGATGCTCCCATCCACCAGCTGCGGCTGAAGGATGAGGAAACCAAAACTCCACGAGAGCAGGTAAGTCAGTGCCATGCAGCCAGCTGGGGGAGATCCGGGATTTGAACCTGGGCAGTCCAGTTCTGAAGCTCTGTTCTGGGCACTGGCACTGCTTTTGCTCCCTTCTGGGCACAGTTCACGGTTGTGGTTGTATTAAGCGCTGAATTCCTAGGGAATCTGTTATGGAGCAAGATTATTGCGAGGAGAAGGGGCAGTGGATGTGGGATGTGGCATGGGCGGAGAAGCCGGGCTCACTGCAGCTGCCAAGGAGGGTGGACCCTGGTCTCAGGCTGTTAGGTGGGGCTGCTTTGCCAGTGAATGCTACCCAGTCGTGATTAAGAGAACCCCCTCCCTTCATTGCTAAAAGAGGATAATAATAATGGGTGTAACCTCAGGGATGACGGGGAGAGGGCACTGAAGTACCCCATGCAATGCACCTGGGTTGTGCCCACTTTGAGCAGATACTTAGTGAACTACAGCTTTTGCTATCACATGCGCCCCAGGAAGCAGCCAGCCCAGTGGGAGCCACCTGCGTGCTTGTGTGTGTGTGTGATATGCTTGTGTGCATGCGTGCTTGTGTGTGTGTGATGTGCATGTGTGTGTGCATGCGTGCTTGTGTGTGTGTGCATGATGTGCGCATGTGTGTGTGTGTGTTTGCCTTGGCCTGTCTCCAGCCCCCTTCTTGGGGATCTTATAGCTCTCAAAGTTAAACAAACACTTGACTGTTTTTGCAGAACCTTCAGGAGACTTTGGCTGGAAGTGGAGGAAGTGGGGTTGGAACCCGATCTTGAGGGTCCTCAGTTTTGTCCACAGCCACCTCACTCAAGGGGAGGGGCCCTCCCACAAATATCTGTTAACGGGGCACTCTCCCTGCTCCTCTTGTTCATAGCGTGTCAGGAGGGGCTGTCAAATGGATCATTTCATTCTGAGAAAAAGATGATTCCCAAATCCCTTCCCATGTTGCCTTTAAATCTTTCCTACTTCTAAAAAATTGCATAACAGTTAGCTGGGCCACAGCCGCCAGGAAGATCCAGCCCCTGGCCTCCTCTCTCCTTATAGCCTGGGGCCAGGAGACTGCCAGGTCCCAGGCGTACAGAGCAGGGCAGGGGACAAAGCTGAGAGCTAGCTTCCCAGTGTCCAGCCAGGGGAATTGGGGCTCACTCACCTTCCAGCACCCGGACCCCCACCATGCCATCCAGGTTGATTTCAGGCAGCCTCCGTTCCAGGAAGACGGTGGCTCTCTCCAGGGCAGACAGGATCAGGTCCGCAATGGTGGCTTTACTTTCAGCAATGTCCAGCCCAGGCAGGGAAGAGGACCACAGCGGTGGCAGTGCCGTCAGTAAGAGCAGGAGCAGCAGCCCCGGGCTGGCCATGGCTGGCCTCTGCTCACAGCTGGTCACACCCTCAGCACCCCGAGCTCTGGCCCAGCCCAGACTGCCTCTGCACGCCCTCCTCCTGCCTCCTCCCCACCTCCCCCGGCAGACCTGAAGACAAGTGGCCCGGCAGGGCTGCCAAGAAGCCTGGGGTGGCCTGGGCAAAGGACTCTGGGAAGGGTGGCTGCAGGGGGATGACGGTTAGGCAGCGGAGGTTAGGCCAGTCCTGGGCATAGAGCCTGCTGTCCGCGGGATGCTGGGGAGAGGGGTGTCCGCCCTGTCCTTCTCAGCCCTGATTCTCCAGGCTCACAGGCTAGATCTTTGATCTAGCAATTGCAATTCAACCCACAAATCCAAAAGCTCTGAAAGCAAAACGATTTTTTTTTCTTTCTTTGTGTTTTGAAATAGGGTCTCATTCTCTTGCCTAGGCTGGAGTGCAGTAGTTTGATCACAGCTCACTGTAGCCTGGACCTCCTGGGCTCAATAGATCCTCTTGCCTCAGCCTCCTGAATAGCTGGGACAATTGGCATGTGCCACCATGGTTCCCTAATTTTTGTAGTTTTCTAAATAGAGACAGGGTCTCACTATGTTGATCAGGCTGGTCTTGAACTCCTGGCCTCAAGCGATCCACCTTCCTCGGGCTCCCAAAGTGCTGGGATTACAGGCTTGAGCCACCACACCGAGGCTTTGTTTTAAATAAATTTGAAACACACTCATTTGAGGGCACATCTGCCTTGAACTGAGGCAAACTTCCTTAGAAGGGCACCGTCCAACTGAAATAGAATTGGAGCTACAAAGATGAGGCATGTGTGCATTTCCAAATTCCCTAGTAGCCACATCTAAGAAAGCAGGAATAAGCAGGTGAAGTTAATTTTAACGATCTAGTTTATTTGACCCAATATTTAAAATATTATAATTACATCTGTAATCAATATAGAAATGATTTATTTTTATTTTTCTCATACTAAGTCTTTGAAATTGATGAGTAGTTTATGTTCACAACACAATTATTTTATTATTTTATTTTTAAGAGACAGGGTCTCATTCTGTTGCCCAGGCTGGAGTGCAGTGGTGTGGTCATAGTTCACTGCAGTCTCGAGCTCCTAGGCTCAAGGGACCCTCATGCTTTAGCCTCCCAAGTAGCTGGCGCTCCAGGTGTAAGCCGCCATGCCAGGCTAAGCACATTTCAATTCAGACTATCCATCTTTCAAGGGCTTGATAGTCACATGTAGCTGGTATACTGGGCAGTGTCTTAGTTTTGTGCTACTACCACAGAATACCTGATACTGAGTAATTTATAAAGAAAAGCAATTCATTTGGCTCATAGCTCTGGAGGCTGGGAAGTCCAGGTTCAAGGGGCTACATCTGGTGGGGGTCTTCTTGCTATATCATCCCACGGTGGAGAGCAGAAGGGCAAGAGAGCTAGAGAGAGAGAGAAGAGAAAGAAGCTAAACTCATTTATCAGGAACACGCTTTTGCAGTAACAGCATGAATCCATTCATGAGGGCAGAGGCCTCATGAAAGATTCCATCTCTCAACACTGTTGCATTGAGAATTAAGGTTCCAACATACGAACTTTAGGGCACACATTCAAACCACAGCAGAAAGTGAGGACCTAGCGTCCTTATTTATTTCACTCAGTGTGAACGCGCATCTCTTTCCTTGCAGAAATTTTAATGTTGGTTTCCTGGGTGCTGTCTCAAACCTTGCTGGGGCTGTTGTATGTATGTGCACCACATTATCTTTCTAAAATCCAAACAATTTTGAATTCAGAAACATACTTGGTCCCAAGGGCTTCAGTTAAGACATTACAGATCTGTATCAATAATCAAAAGAACACCACTAAAGTGTGTATTTGATGCTCCCTATGTGCAGGTGCTAGGTTAGGGCTTCTCCATCTCTTAACTTCGTAATTGTTCTTTTTTCTACCCCTGGAGTATTTTTAGACATTTTAATCCTGAAAAATCTTTAATAAGAGGCTTATTGAGATATTATTCACATAACATAAAATCCACCCTTTAAATGTATACAGTTTCACAGTGATTTTTAGTCAATTCACAAAGTTGTGCAGCCATCACTGTCTACCTCCAGAATGTTTTTGCCGCTCCGAAAAGAAATCCCATATCCATTCCCAGAAACTCCCTATTCCCCCCTCCCCAGCCCCTGCCAACCATGAATGAACTTTCTGTGTCTATGGTTTGACCTATTGTGGATATTTCCTATAAATGGTTTTTTTTTTTTTTTTGAGACGGAGTCTCACTCTGTCGCCCAGGCTGGAGTGCAGCCGCGCCATCTCGGCTCACTGCAAGCTCCGCCTCTCAGGTTCACGCCATTCTCCTGCCTCAGCCTCCCGAGTAGCTGGGACTACAGGCGCCCGCCACTACGCCCGGCTGATTTTCTGTATTCTTAGTAGAGACGGGGTTTCACCGTGTTATCCCGGATGGTCTCGATCTCCTGACCTCGAGATCCGCCCGCCTCGGCCTCCCAAAGTGCTGGGATTACAGGCGTGAGCCACCGCTCGCGGCCCCGCCCCTGACTTCTAACAACGAAGACTGGATTTTATTTATATAGACGGAACTCTACAATTCGTACTTGTCAGCATCTGGCCCCTTTCTCAATGTTAGGATGAGATTCATCCAAATTCTTGTGTCACTATATTTTGAAATTATCTTTGAATCCTGAAGAGAGTTCTTAGATCCCAACACAGTAACAGCTTTACTTTAGTCGGGGAGATACACTGGTGTTTAGGGAGCCTGGTGTATGTGCGTGTGTCCTACTACTACTAATTCTTGGCCCCAAGGAGCTCCTGGAGGTTCCTGGGCCTCTCTTAGAGAACCACGTCTCCATCTCGCCCTCTCGGCCGACTTCGGAGGTTCGGTCTGCGGCTGCGCACAGCGCTCGTAAGCGCGGTCACGTGACTGCTGCGGACCCGCCAAGATGGCGGCTTCCTGCTTGGTGCTGCTGGCGCCGTGTCTGCTGCTGCCGCTGCTGCTGCTGGGAGGATGGAAGCGCTGGCGGCGGGGAAGGGCGGCCCGGCATGTAGTAGCCGTGGTGCTGGGCGACGTGGGCCGCAGCCCCCGTATGCAGTACCACGCGCTGTCGTTGGCCATGCACGGCTTCTCGGTGACCCTCCTGGGGTTCTGCAGTGAGTGGCCAAGGGTCCGGGAGGGAGGATGCTCTCTCAGCCTTTGATCCTCGGTTCTAACCGCCCCGGGGAGTCGAGGCGGAAGTGCTCCTTTAGTCGCCGCCTTTGGGCAGCTCTCCGAGATTGGACGAGCGGGTTCTGCCCAGCCTTTCCTGGGTGGGTCTCTAGGTATAGCCGGCGTTAATCTTGCCACGTGTCAGAAATGTGTTAAGTGAATCCATCGCGTGGTCTCACGTAATTCTCGTAGTAAGTGGAACCCAGGTGCATGGGACTCCAGGGCTAGTGCTGGTAGCTACGTCCGTGTGCAGCTACCCTTGTCAGGCTGTGTCTGAGTGTGTCTGAGCTGACAGGGTATCTCATTCCTCATCCCTCAACGCAGAGCTCTGCAGACAGATGTTTCATTTGTTCTTCATGTCCAGCTTTTCCCCACAGTGTGCAGGGCAGCGGTGTCTGCTCCCTCATTATTCTCCACGTTGGTAACTTGAGAGGATAGCTCAACCCCATCTCAGGGAGAAGTGGGAACAGCACTAGTTGCCTTTAATCCCTGTTTAGAATCTGCTATCCTAGGGTGATGGGGTAGAGTGGGACTTCCTAGGGATGGCTCTGTGGTGGAAAATTCCACTATCCAGAGAATCTCGATTAGTTTAATTGAGCACCTACTGTTTGCCAGGCATCGTGTTAAGTGAAGGTAGGTCAGATTCAGGCCCTCTCTCTGTGGGATATCCAGAGGAATCTGAGCAAGAATTGGCCGCATTCTCTGTTCTGGCTAGTGAGGAACAGAGAGAGGTTTTGAAATAGCTTACTTTCCAAAACACTCTCCGTGATTCAGTCTGAGTTGGGAGATTATCTGACTTTAGATTGCTGCTTCTGGTACATTAAAGGGATCGTTCTCATTTTTCAGACTCCAAACCCCATGATGAGCTTTTGCAGAACAACAGAATTCAGATTGTGGGCTTGACAGACCTTCAGAGTCTTGCAGGTAGGGTGCATTCCACTCCAGAATCCTCTGAATTCATGGGCTGGGGGCAGGGGGTGCTTGTTTGAAAAGCCGTGCAGATTGCCAGACGCTCCTTTGGTAGTCACAGGTGTTTTCTGACTTGCAGTTGGGCCCCGAGTTTTCCAGTACGGAGTCAAAGTTGTGTTTCAGGCTATGTACTTGCTGTGGAAGTTGATGTGGAGGGAGCCAGGTGCCTATATCTTTCTCCAGGTGTGTATCAGCCTCTGCCTCCCTCTGTGAGAACCATGTTAGCAGTTTACTTTCCATCACAAATTGGTAATATATTGCATATTCATATGTGTGTGTGTTGTGTGTGTGTAAATGTTCAAAGACATGAGTAGCAGCCTATGGGATGTGTCTATTTATGGCACCTATCCATGCTCTGTGTCATTACAGATAGTCTTACATTGTACTGACTGTGTATCTAAGTGTTTTCCATGTATTAACTCATTTAGTCCTCACAGTAACCCTAAGAAGTATTACATTTAGGTAATACAAGAACCTATTTCTTAAGGTTGTTCTCATTTAGATGAGAAAACCTAGACCCAGAAAGGCTCTGTAAGTAGCCCATCGCCATACAGCTAGGAAGTGGTGGAATCAGGATTTGAACGTAGGTAGTCAGTCTGGTTCTATAGTACACACACACACACACACACACACACACACACACACACATTTTTTTTTGAGACAGAGTTTCGCTCTTGCCGCCCAGGCTGGAGTTCAGTGGTGTGATCTTGGCTCACTGCAACCTCCACCTCCTGGGTTCAAGTGATTCTTCTGCCTCAGCCTCCTGAATAGCTGGGATTACAGGTGCCTGCCACCACGCCCAGCTAATTTTTGTATTTTTAGTAGAGACGGGGTTATGCCATGTTGGCTAGGCTGGTCTCGAACTCCCAACCTCAGGTGATCCGCCCACCTTGGCCTCCCAAAGTGCTGTGATTGCAGGCGTGCGCCACTGCGCCTGGCCTATTGTTATACTTTTAACCTCTTCCCTTGATCACTTTTTTCTTTAATAAATTTTTCTTTATTTTCTAGCTGAAGGAATACCTTTTTTTTCTTTATTCAAATCAATTTTTAATATGTAGAAGCACTTTCCTCTTTTCTTTATTTATTTTTATTTTTCCTGAGATGGAGTCTCTCTCTGTTCCTCAGACTGGAGTGCAGTGGTGCGATCTTGGCTCACTGCACCCTCCGCCTCCTGTGTTCAAGTGCTTCTCCTGCCTCAGCCTCCTGAGTAGCTGGGATTACAGGCATGTGCCACCACGCCTGGCTAATTTTTGTAATTTTCTTTTTAGTAGAGATGGAGTTTGGCTATGTTGGCCAAGATGGTCTTGAACTCCTGACCTCAGGTGATCCACCTGCCTTGGCCTCTCAGAGTCCTGGGATTATAGGCATGAGTCACCACGCCCTGCACCTTCCTCTTTTAATAGGCAGCTTCGAATTCCAATATGTGATGTACCATACTGCATGTATTTAGTCTGATGTTAATGGATACTCAGATTCTTCCTGATTTTGTTTTTACTTTTACAAATAGTGTGGCTCCAAGCACAGTGAGCATATGCCTTTTGCATAAGTCCAGTTTCTTTCTTAGGATAACTTCCTAGCAGTGGAATTGTGTAGTCAAAGTTGATGCATTTTAAAAATGTGTATGTTACTGGACAGCTTTAGAGTAAGGTTGGGCTAGTTTGGCCCCTGCTGAGTGGGGTACCTCTTCTCCCCCATGCTTGCCATCACCAGCTGTTGTTAGACCTTTTTAGAATTTGCATTCTGACAGGTGAAAAATGCCATTTCTTTGTTCTGTTTTTTGCCTCCTTGATTATTGATGATCTTGGACTTCTCAGGTTGGTTCTGTTTGCTTGTTTTTCGTTTGTTTTAGAGACAGAGTCTAGCTCTGTCTCCCAGGCTGGAGTGCAGTGGCACAATCATAGCTTAACTGCAGCCTCATCCTCCTGGGCTCAAGTGATCCTACCTCCTCAGCCTCCTTAGTAGCTGGGGCTACAGGCGTGTCCCACCTCACCTGGCTAATTTTTAAATTTTTTGTAGAGATGAGGTCTCACTGTGTTTCCTAGGCCGGCCTTGAACTCCTAGGCTCAAATGATCCTCCCGCCTTGGCCTCCCAAAGTGTTGGGATTACAGGCGTCAGCCACCGCACCTGGCCCATTCTGTTTCTTTTATGACTTTTTACACCTATTTGGGTGGTGGAGAGGGTCTTTCTTCTGCGTATTATCAAGAGCTCTGTAAAGATAACACTCATCACCATGTGTGTTGTGACTATTTTTACTGGGTTTGTTGCCGAGCGTGGTCTGGGTTTCCTCCTCTTCAAGTCTCTATCTTTCCTAGAACCCCCCAGGTCTGCCTAGCATTGCTGTCTGCTGGTTCGTGGGCTGCCTTTGTGGAAGCAAGCTCGTCATTGACTGGCACAACTATGGCTACTCCATCATGGGTCTGGTGCATGGCCCCAAACACCCCCTCGTTCTGCTGGCCAAGTGGTGAGAGTCTGGGAAGAGGGTAGAATACCGTCCCCCAAACCACTCAAGGATGAGTGAGAAGAAGGGCCATTGTGGGCCTCCGGAAGCTGGTTCCTTGTGTGCTCTGCAGGAGGCGGGGTGAGGCTGATGAATCAGGCTGAATGCTGGTTCCAAGTGATAGAAAGAGGCCTCAGCAAAGGACCACATTTTTGTGCCATGAAATGGAAGTGTCTGTGGAAATGGTTGATTTCGAGCTCAACAGTGTCACTGGGGCCCAGTTCACGTCTGTCTCCACATTCCCTTCTGGTGGTGGTTCCCGGAACTCTCCTAGCTCTCATCCCCACCCAGGCTCAGTGGGGAGGGCAGCCCTCTTTGATTGGCTCTTGTAGGTTACCTGCCTTCCTCTGATCTGTCTATTGAGGCCGGGGGCAAGTGCTCCTGCAGAAGAGCTGGGTCTCAGGAGCATCCATATCCCATGGACAGAGGGTGGGTGAGGGCAGATCCCCAAATTAAAACCCAGGGCTGCTGTTGGGAGCTGGAGAAGTGGGCCACAGTTGCTGCAGCTGATGTGACAGGGAGGGAGGAAGGGCCAGTGGTAGCAGTGGGATGTGGAGCTGGGAAGGTCACCTGCTGTACTCTGAGCCCGACTATAACATGTCTGTCATACTCTGTATGGCCAGCCTTCATGTGCACATCCAACTTCCGTGTGCATGTCCAGCCTCTGTGTGTACTTCCAGCCTTGGGCCATTGGCTGGCTGTGGCCTTCGCCCTGATGAGTTTGCTCACTGGCAGTAGTGACAGCAGCAGCAAACAGCTCAACTGAGCAAATTGAGCAAAATGCTCATTGGTGAGCACCTGCTGCATGCCAGTCCTCCAGCCTAGCCCTTTTTATATTTTACCCCATTTAATCTCCATGCACCTCAGGAGGGTGTACCTTTTACAAGTCAGGAAATTGAGGCTGAGAATGATTACGCCTCTTGCTACGCAGCTAAGTGTGAGGACCAAAATGTCGTCCCAGGCAACCCCATTTCTGAGCTTTCTCTGCATCTTGAGAGAGGAACAGGCCATGATACCCTGGCGGTGATAAATAACCCAGAATCACTCATGCGCTCTTCCGGCTCTACCCTGCGATCAGGGCTCAGTCTCCATTGGAGAATGTGTACAATGTTCACTGAATCCCTTTGCCCCACGTTGAGAGCAAGCCGTGGCCTTACAGCCCTTGCAGTGGTAGCACAGGGTGGCTGAGATCCGCTAGTGAGGCCTTTATTGTATTTCTTCCTTTTTTTTTTTTGAGACAGAGTCTCACTCTATCCCCCAGACTGGAGTGCAGTGGCGCCATCTTGGCTTACTGCAACCTCCGCCTTCTGGGTTCAAGCGATTCTCCTGCCTCAGCCTCCTGAGTAGCTGGGATTACAGGCGCCCATCACCGCGCCTGGCTAATTTTTGTATTTTTAGTAGAGACAGGGTTTCACCATATTGGCCAGGCTGGTCTCGAACTCCTGACCTCAAATGATCCGCCCACCTCGGCCTCCCAAAGTGCTGGGATTACAGGCATGAGCCACCACCCCCGGCCTGTAGTTCTTCCTTTTACAGCAAGAGAGAGGATGTTCACTTTGGCAGTGATACACAGTGTCCTTTTATTTATTTTTTAAATTTGTATGTATGTATGTATTTATTTATTTATTTGAGACAGAGTCTCGCTCTGTTGCCCAAGCTGGAGTGCAGTTTCCTTTTAAAGTGATTGTATTTAAGCCAACAAGTGACACAAATAAAGAAGGGTGTATACAGCGTAAAGAAAGAACACTGGCACAGGTGGGGCTCAGGGAGCACAAACTCTCCCAGCTCTGCGGCCTTTTCTCTGTTGAGGGATGTCGAGTCATGTTGTGGTGGTAGTGGAGGCCTGTCTAGGGCTCTGCTGACTGCTGATCCCTCTTTTCAGGTACGAGAGGTTCTTTGGGCGCCTGTCCCACCTGAACCTGTGTGTTACCAATGCCATGCGAGAAGACCTGGCGGAGAACTGGCACATCAGGTACCACGGCCTGGGATGACGGCGGCCTGGGAGAGGCGCAGGGCCCCTGACTGGCTGCAGTGAGAACTGCCTTGCCTGCTGCGGTCGTGCTGGAGGGGCAGTTTGAAATACTGAGGGCCTGGGAGGTGGTCTCTGGTTTGGGGAAGCCGGGGGAGGAGGGGGCAGAGTTTCTTTCCCAGCCAGCCAGGGGGTCCAGGCAGTTTTGGTCCTAGGACGTCTCTGTGTGCATTCCCAAGTGATTGCAAGGCTTCTTTTTGTCATCATCTGAGACTTGGATTCCCCAAGTGTCCTTCTTTTCCTGGAGCCTCTGAGTCCTCTATTCTTGAGGCCTTTCTTCCGCCCTCCCAATAGCCCCGCCATGATTTCATTGCAGGGCTGTGACCGTCTATGACAAGCCGGCATCTTTCTTTAAAGAGACACCTCTGGACCTGCAGCACCGGCTCTTCATGAAGCTGGGCAGCATGCACTCTCCGTTCAGGGCCCGGTAGGCCTTGCATCCTCAGCTGCCTTCTCTCCTGCTCGCCACTGCCCTGGCCTCTCCCCTTCTCACTGCAGACCTGGGAACCCACTCATCCAGGGGTTGGCAAACTAGGGCTACAGGCCAGTCTCCTGCTTTTGTAAATCAAGTTTCATTGGGACAAAACACACTCATTACCTGCTGAGTTGTCTGTAGCCGCCTTTGAGCTACAATAGCAGAATCGTGTTTTGCAGCAGAGAACCTGTGGCCCGCAAAGCCTGAAGTATTTACTCTCTGGCCCTTTAAGAAATGTTTGTGTACCCCTGCGCTGTCTTACTCTCCTGCCGGTGGGTTCCCAGGCCTGTGGCAGGATCTGTGGACCTGTGTGTCCCCTGTGGTGTCTCATGGGGCTAAGGAGGGGACCTTTGTGCAGGTCCACACACCCTGAGGTGTGCCCCTGGGTAAGCTGGGGTGGTGTGGGAGGGCGTCCTAGCACCCTCATCCTGAGTCCAGGGGATGATAAGACAGTAAGTCCCATGGAGAAAAGGAATGAGTCTGTCTTGTTTGCTATCGTAACCTTAGCACCCAGCAACAATATTAGAGAAAGCAAGCCCAGGCCTCGGATGGCAGGGGTGGCCTGGTGCTGCTTATGTGGCCGGGCACCCCAACCTTTGGGAGCCTGCAGGCCTTGCCACAGCAGGAGATGCCCGTCCCGGGTCCTGGGCCTGCTGTGTGGCCTCTCACAGGCTTTCTTTCTGCTCCTTCAGCTCAGAACCTAAGGACCCAGCCACGGAGCGGTCGGCCTTCACGGAGCGGGATGCTGGGAGCGGGCTGGTGACGCGTCTCCCCGAGCGGCCAGCCCTGCTGGTCAGCAGCACAAGCTGGACGGGTCTGCATGACCCCTGGGGCACTTGGGGTTGGTGTGATGGGCACCTGGCCAACCTGTGTTCTCCTCACCCCTGCCAGTCCTGCATGCCCCCATCCCTCCACGGTCTCAATGAGAAGGGGAGGGCGTGTGAGCTGGAAGAGGGGTGTCCAGAAACAGGCCCCTGACATTCAATTCTCTTCTCACAGAGGACGAAGACTTCTCCATCCTGCTGGCAGCTTTAGAAAGTAGGTGTGTGGCTGCGCTGAGGAGCTCTGGGCTTGTGGGGGCCACTGAGCTGTGAGCTGCTTGCCTGGCCTGCAGCATGTTCCTGTCCCGGGCCACTGTGTGGGGCAGCCTGGGGACAGTGGGGGTGGTGGAGGTGGGCCGCCCTGAATCCCCAGTTGGGTCACTGAGTGACCAGGCCCTCGGGCTGAAATGCCCCCTCCAGGAGAGTATCTCACAGAGGCTGGTGGCCTCCCCGCCAGAGCAGTGCTCTTTCTCCACCTGACCAGGTGACTCTGGCTATTGTTTATTTAAAAATTTTTTTCTGAATGGGCATGGTGGCTCACACCTGTAATCCTCGAACTCTGGGAGGCCGAGGCAGGCAGATCACCTGAGGTCAGGAGTTTGAGACCAACCTGGCCAACATGGCGAAACCTTTCTCTACTAAAAATATAAAAATTAGCTAGGTATGGTGGTGGGCGCCTGTAATCCCAGCTACTTGGGAGGCTGATGCACGAGAATTACTTGAACCCGGGAGGCAGAGGTTGCAGTGAGCTGAGATCGCGCCATTGCATTCCAGCCTGGGTGATAGAGCGAGAGTCTGTCAAAAAAAAAAAAAAAATTCTATCAGAAATTCCATGTAGAATTGTTTCTTTTTTTAAACACAGAGTTTGAACAACTGACTTTTGATGGACATAACCTTCCTTCTCTCGTGTGTGTGATAACAGGTACTGCCTGGGACCCTGGGTGTCTGGTTGGGGGATTGCGGAGCGGAAGGGGCACACAGCCTTTACCCTGTGCTTCCCAGATCTTGTCTCCTTAATCCTCACTCTAGCTCTCTGCCATGGGGTCTTATACTGCTTGACATGGGGGAAACTGAGGCTCAGAGGGTTTCACAGCAGGGCAGGGAGCCCAGATTTGAATCTGTAGATACCAAGCTTTCTACTTTTTCAGTAGTTTCCAAGCATCTTTTTGTTGTTGTTGTTACGTCATTGGTGTCCTTTTTTTTTTTTTTTTTTGAGACAGAGTCTCTGTTGCCCAGGCTGGAGTGCAGTGGTGCGATCTCGGCTCACTGCAACCTCCGCCTCCCACATTCAAGCAATTCTCATGCCTCAGCCTCCCGAGTAGCTGGGACTACAGGTGCCCACCACACTCGGCTAATTTTTGTATTTTTAGTAGAGACAGGGTTTCACCATGTTGGCCAGGCTGGTGTTGAACTCCTGACCTCAGGTGATCCACCCACCTCGGCCTCCCAATATGCTGGAATTACAGGCACGAACCACTGTGCCCAGCCGTGTCATTGGTGCCTTAACCAAGCCTCTTTTAATTTTTCAAACGGAAGAGCCCCTGTCCCACAGTTACTGCTGCTGAGCACTTTCAGGGTGACTCAGTGAAGAGGGGGAAAGGTGGAAGCGGTGTGGGAAGAGGCAGGGTCTGGGCCAGCTGCTGGTCACGCTCTCCTCCCTCCTCTGGCCTCTAGGCTCCCAGGAGTGGTTTGGAACCCGAGCCATGTGCTCTGGAGACTGTGGCAGGGCAGGGGCGGCTTGGAACCCGCACCATGTGCTCTGGAGGCTGTGGCAGGGCAGGGGCGGCTTGGAACCTGTGCCACGTGCTCTGGAGGCTGTGCCAGGGCAGGGGGAGTCCTCGTGTCCTTGTGCACAACACAGACAAAAGGCTGGGTCCACCCAGTGGGCGGTTGGGTGCCAGGCCAGTGCTTACCCCGCCATGTTTGCAGCCCGAGGCCAGCTGGCTGCAGGTGCAGGGCTATGCGTCAGGGGTCAGGGTGCACACACCCCTGCAGGTCTCGGGGCTCCTTGGTTGCTTCTGGAAGGGCCCGGATGGGGCCTGACTGGAGTTGCCGAGGGGTGGAGCTTCTGGGAAAGGGATCCCTCCTGGGGGAGAGTGTCTTGGGCCTGGGACCACGTGGCAGGGACAGAGATGGGTCCATGGCAGTGTCTGCTCTTCTCTGTGAAGGCAAAGGGCCTCTGAGGGAGTATTACAGCCGCCTCATCCACCAGAAGCATTTCCAGCACATCCAGGTCTGCACACCCTGGCTGGAGGCCGAGGACTACCCCCTGCTTCTAGGTGAGAGGCCAGCAGGAGGCTCAGGGAGGAGGCGGGGCCTTAAGCAGGGGGAACAGGGGTGGGCGGGATGTACTTTTTCTGAAAAGGTGGCTCTGGAGGCCACTTGGAGACAGGACCTGGGCTCTGGCTGAACTCCCGGGAGGAGGCTACTTCTTGGTTTGCCAGCCCCTCCCTGCCAGGTGGCCCCAGAGGCCCTTTACCAAGGGGTTTGAGGAGGCCACGTCCTTTCAGCCTGCCACGCCCTCCATTCAGTCCTCTTCCTTCCTGCAGAAGGGCTGGGCCTGGGGCTGGGGCCACTGTTGCCCAGGTGCGGGAGGGCAGTGGCTTTGGGAGGTGCAGGGACGATGTGTCAAACAGCGTTGCCTCTCCCAGTGAGATGGTTCTCCCTTGCCTCTGTCTCTTTTCCTGTTGATTTCTCCAAGTGGGGAGTCGTGGCTTGGTCCTGATGCGTCTCTAGAGCCGCATCTTCCAGCTTCGAGTGAGCAGAGCAGTTGGAGGCTGAGGGCCTTTTCCTGGTAGGATTCACCAGCTAGTCTTTGTTTTACACAGTCTTGCTCTGTTGCCTAGGCTGGAGTGCACGATCTCAGTTCATGCAACCTCCGCCTCCTGGGTTCAAGCGATTCTGCCACCTCAGCCTGCCGAGTAGATTACAGAATTACAGGAGCCCGCCACAACACCTGGCTTATTTTTGTATTTTTAGTAGAGACAGGGTTTCACCACGTTGGGCCAGGCTGGTCTTGAACTCCTGACCTCAAGTGATCCTCCCACCTTGGCCTCCCTAACTGCTGGGATTCCAGGCATGACCCATCACGCCTGGCCCCAGCTAGTCTTTAGAAATGTTAAGCTGTTTGCCTTTATTTTCACAGTGACAGCTGGTTTGTGGTGGGTGTGCTGTGGTTTATTATTATTCTTATTATTATTTTGAGATGGAGTTTCGCTCTTGTAGCCCAGGCTGGAGTGCAAGGGCCCGATCTTGGCTCATGCAACCTCCGCCTTCCCGGTTCAAGTGATTCTCCTGCCTCAGCCTCCCGAGTAGCTGGGATTACAGGCACCTGCCACGATGCTTGGCTAATTTTGTATTTTTTTAAATAGAGATGGGGTTTCACCATGTTGGCCAGGCTGGTCTTGAACTCCTGACCTCAGGTGATCTGCCCGCCTTGGCCTCCCAAAATGCTGGGATTACAGGCGGGAGGTGAACCTGGGAGGTGGAGTGGAGGTTGCAGTGAGCCGAGATTGTGCCACTGCAGTCCAGCCTGGGTGACAGAGTGAGACTCTGTCTCAAAACAAAACAAAACAACAACAAACCAAATTGTGGTTACGTAGAAAAAGTGTCAACTTACATTTTCAGATGTCCCAGCCAGGCCGTGTGGCTGCTTGGCCAGCTTAAGCCACTTGTGCTTGGGGCTGTCGGGGGCCTTATCCGATTTTCACTCTCCTCGGGGGATGTTACCTCACTGTGCTGGGAGGATTTGTGTTCCCAGGGCAGAGACCAGCGCTGTGACCCACCCCTCTTGCCTAGCAGGGTCGGCGGACCTGGGTGTCTGTCTGCACACGTCCTCCAGTGGCCTGGACCTGCCCATGAAGGTGGTGGACATGTTCGGGTGCTGTTTGCCTGTGTGTGCCGTGAACTTCAAGTGGTAGGAGCAGAACCCGCATCTTTCTGGGGATAGCTTCACGGATCCACCGCTGAGAGGGAAGCAGTGCAGAGCGAGCTGCCCACAGTGAGGCCCTGCCCCTCAGTCAGTCCAGCACACACTGGAGGCCATGAGGAGGAGCCGTGCGGTTACTGTGGCTGGGCTGAGCCTCACTGAAGTAGTTGCTTCCATTTAGAGCTCATGTTATATTTAGGTTGGTACAAAAGTAATCACGGTTTTTGCCATTAAAAATGGCAATTACTTTTGCACCAACCTAATATGAAAAAAAAGCATCTTAAATACTAGAACTCCACTCGGGGCTTTTGCTCCTAGAGTAGAATTGGCGGGAATTGCCTGCAGGCTTACATGGTTTGGTTTCTTTCTCTCCCATCATGTCCCTTTTGGCCACGCTCACATGGGGGGTTTGAATGAGTGTCATGCTGTGGCCTCACTCCACCCAGCACAGACGGGTGTTTGGAAGAGTGGCGTTAGAGGAGATTCTAGAAGCAGTAGCCTCAGCACAAGCTGAGCCCTTGGCCCCTGCTCAGGAGCCGGCCCCTGGATGGGATTCAGGGATGCGAGCCCCTCATGTGAGCTGAGCTCAGGGAATGTCAGGATCAAACCTGGTGCCTTAGAAAAGTCATCTTTTATGTGCTAAGCCAGTCCCCAGGGGTTGCCTTTTCTTGTTCCATGGCCATGGAATGAAGAAAAACATGCAAAAATCATTATTCAGTCCTTGAAGAGCATCCAGCACAGAAGGTACAAACCCTCCTAAGGCTCCCTCCTTCAATTGGTTTGGCCATTTTGCTGTGCACCCCCCAGGCCTTTATGCCCTTCAGATGCCAAATCTAAGAACCAGCTCCTGGAAACCACACCCCCTGTTCCAACCCCCAGCCTGGCTTGAGCGTGGGGTGGGTGGGAGCCCAGGTGGGCACCCCAGGGGTTTGGTGTCTTCTCCAGGCAGCTCTCAGGCTCCCTTGGTTCTCTCTGCAGTTTACATGAGCTGGTGAAACATGAAGAAAACGGCCTGGTCTTTGAGGATTCAGAGGAACTAGCAGCTCAGCTGCAGGTAGCCACATCTGCCACCACACCAGGGTGGGCAGGGTTCTGGAGACTGGCACCGAGCCACGCTCCCTGATCCCTGCTTCCCACAGCCAGGGTGGGACCATGTGGGGTCTGGTGGAAAAGCTAGGGAGGGAGCAGAAGTCACAGAGGCTGGCCTACTCTGCTGTCCTGTTTGGGTACAGTAGGCTCGGGAGAGTCAGGACACACCCCTACCTGCCCTCTGGATTTATGGAGCTGACACTCCACAAATGATGCTGGAGCCGGGTGGGCCAGGCTGCAGTTTAGGAAGTGATCAGGATCAGGTAGGTGGGCGGGTGGGCGGGTGGCCGGGCAAAGGGAGCTTCTGGGACCGGCCTTGAAAGATGGGTGGAATTCTGCAAAGGTTACTCGTTTCTTATTGCAAAAAGTAATACATCATTCTTGCCAACAGAATGATTGGCAGAATTTTCGGTAAAGGTCCGGGTCGCAAGTCATTTAGACTGGGTCCCCCAGTCTCTGTCAGAACCGTGGTACTCTGTTGTGCACTGAAAATGGCCACAGATCTTCTGTAGATTAAGGGGTGTGGCTTTGTTCCAATAAAACTTTATTTACAAACACAGGCTGTGGGCTGGATTTGGCCTGCAGGCTGTAGTTTGTGATCCTTGATTGAGACAGTTTAGCAAGGCTGAAAAGAACACTGACACCCCCTTGTTACCCACAGATGGGTGGGACTGTGTTGGCCAGAGGCCGAGAGGAGGCTGCTCACAGGGGAACGTACAGCATGTAGAGGCCGGAAAGTGCTCCAGGGCACCAAGTGTGGGAAAGTGGGACATACGGGGAAGTTTCCAGAAAGCATGATGTCACGTTGGAGGCGGAGCACTGCTGGGGTGTGAAGGGTCTAAAGTCCAAGTGAGGGAGTTAGGGACTTGAGAGGGGTTGTTGTTGGGTCGGGGACCTGGGGTCAGCCAGGTGGTGACCTGGGATGGGGCGGGGACAGGCAATGAGGTAAGCTCTGCTCTTTATTTTTTTGCAGATGCTTTTCTCAAACTTTCCTGATCCTGTGGGCAAGCTAAACCAGTTCCGGAAGAACCTGCGGGAGTCGCAGCAGCTCCGATGGGATGAGAGCTGGGTGCAGACTGTGCTGCCTTTGGTTATGGACACATGACTCCTGGGCCAGAGGCTGAACCCCAGGACCCCTGCTGTCCTTCCGCAGCTTCTTCTCGGAGTCTCAGGGCAAATCCTTTCGAGCAGCGCCTCCCAGTGGCCAGAAGCTGAAATGACGGCAGTGGTGCCGCCTGGTGAATGAATTGGTTCTGTGACCCTGGAAGCTGTGGTTGGCCGTAATTTCTTCTCTGGAGGTTCGGAAACGCTTCCTGTCTTCTTCTGTTCTTCACGCCCCATGCCCCTGCTAGCGTATTACTGTTCTGTGACTTCCCTGTGACCTCTGCAGTACTCCTCATCCTGCGTTTGGTCTCCAGGTGTCACCTTTCTGCCGTGTTCTTAACACTTTGATTCCTCTCTTGAAAAAAGCACCTGCTGCACCATAAGCCCAGGGATGTGGCAGCTGCAGTGGGCTTGGCTTTGTGAAGAACCGAGTGTGCCCACGTTGGGGGAGCGTCATACTTGATACACACGTTTTTATTTGCATAAAGAAATGCTATTTTTGGAGCCACAATTTTCATGTCTGATTTATGGTGATTTTCTTAAGAACCAGAACTGCTGGCAGAAAGGGGGCACCCACACGCTTAGATAGCCGATGTCTTATTAGAGGGCAGTTTGTGGTTCCTGATTTGGAATTTAACATTCTTCAAACATTCCAGTCCAATGAAAGTTTTATCCGCTTTCCCATATAAAAATTCTTCCCACGATAGTGACTTGATTCTCACAGTCACGTTGGAGTCGTGTGTGCGTCCTACAGTGTGAGGCTCAGCATTGCCATCTCCAAGTGCTCTTCGTAGGGAAACAGTTTCTGGTCATGACGAGCTTCCGCTTCCCATCTGATCCCGGCCCGGCCTGGAAACAGCACATGTGTTTCAGGATGGTGGTGTTTGGGGACAGGACATGAGCGTATTGTGTGGGACTTCTAGGACAGGCCTGGTGGGGTGGGGGGTGTCCAAGTCAGTTTACTTGGTTCACAGGTTCTCAGGCCCACCCAGGTGCCTAGAATTGGCCTCCAGGATGGGACCAGAAATCTGGTTTTGCATAGAAATGGCTAGCAGCGGGCACCGTGCCGCTGTCCACTCTCTGCCCGTGTCCGCACCAGCACTTGGCACAGCGGGACAGAAGCAGAGATCTGAACCCACATCTACCTGGCTGCTCAGTCAACCCACTCTTCACAAAGCTTAGAAAGCGGCCGGGCACAGTGGCTTATGCCTGTAATCCCAACACTTTGGGAGGCCAAGGCGGGCGGATCACTTGAGGTCAGGAGTTCGAGACCAGCCTGGCCAACATGGTGAAACCTCATCTCTACAAAAATACAAAAATTAGCCAGGCACGATGGCGGGTGCCTGTAATCCCAGCTACTTGGGAGGCTGAGGCAGGAGAATTGCTTGACCCTAGGAGGTGGAGGTTGCAGTGAGCCGAGATTGTGCCACTGCACTGCAGCCTGAGTGACAGAGTGAGACTCCGTCTCCAAAAAAAAAAAACCACACACACACACACACAAAGCTTAGAAGGGGCTGGCGTTCTCATAAGCACAGATGTCTGAAGAGCCATTAGCCAGAATGATTCTTTTTTTTGAGATACGATCTTGTTCTGTCACCCAGGCTGGAGTGCAGTGGCACAGTCATTGCTCACCACAGCCTCGACTCCTGAGCTCTAGCAATCCTCCCCCTTCCTGAGTGGCTGGGATGACAGGTGCGTCACCATGCCAGTAATTTTTTATTTTCTAGAGATGGGGTCCTGAATGCACGGCCTCAAGTGATGCTCCTGCCTTAGCCTCTTTTATTTTTTTTTTTTAGATGTAGTTTTACTCTGTTCTCCAGGCTGGAGTGCAGTGGCACAATCTCAGCTCACTGCAACGCTTCCCAGGTTCAAGTGATTCTCCTGCCTCAGCCTCCCAAGTAGCTGGGATTATAGGCGTGCACCACCACACCTGGCTAATTTTTGTGTTTTTAGTAGAGATGGGGTTTCACCGTGTTGGCCAGGCTGGTCTTGAACTCTTGACCTCGAGTGTTCCACTCACCTCAGCCTCCCAAAGCCTTAGCCTCTTACAGTGTTGGGATTACAGGCGTGAGACACTGTGACCCGGGATGATTTTCAATCACAGTTTTTTGTTACGAGTGGAAAATGCGTATTTATAAAAATGAAGTAGTAAAGACATGAACGTGTAGAAGTGTCTATAATCCTGCCATCCAAGGATGGCACCTGTTAACGTGTATATCAGGGATGTCCAATCTTTTGGCCTCCCTGCGCCACACTGGAAGAAGAAGAATCGCCTTGGGCCACACATAAAATACACTAATGCTAGCAATAGCTGATGAGCTAAAAGAAAAAAAATCATAAAAAAACCTCATATGTTTTAAGAAAGTTTACAGATTTGTGTTGGGCCGCAGGTTGGACAAGCCTGCTATATACATATTCTAGGTTTTCCCCTATAGGTATACTTATGTGAAAATGATTATTGTGATAAATTTTTTTTTGAGATGAAGTCTTGCTGTGTTGCTCAAGGTGGCCACAAACTCCTGGGCTTAAGCCATCCTCCCGCCTCAGCCTCCTGAGTAGTTGGGAATACAGGTACTCATAACCATGTGTGGGTGATTATTATCAGTTTTTAAACAAAAATGGGACTGGGCGCAGTGGCTCACGCCTGTAATCCTAACACTTTGGGAGGCTGAGGCGGCAGATCACTTGAGGTCAGGAGTTCAAGACCAGCCTGGCCAACATGGCGAAACCTCAACTGTACAAAAAATACAAAAATTAGCCAGGCGTGGTAGCATGCGCCTGTAGTCCTAGCTACTCAGAAGGCTGAGATGGGAGGATAGCTTGAACCTGGGAGGTGGGAGGTTGCAGTGGGCGAAGATGGCACCACTGCACTCCAGCCTGGGCAATACAAAGCCAGACTCTGTCTCAAAAGAAAAAAAAAAAAAAAAGAAAGGTTGGTGGGGGCTTATACTATGCGTGCTGTTTGGCACTGTTTTTTTCACTTAAAAGATATTGCAGGTTTTTTTTTCACGTAAGTATCTGAAGAAAGACTTCCTTTTTTTTTTTTCTTTTTTGAGACAGGGTCTTTCTCTGTTGCCCAGGCTAGAGTGCAGTGGTAAGATCAGGGCTCACTGCAGCCTCCACCTCCCGGGCTCAAGCCATCCTCCCACCTCAGCCTCCCGAGTAGCTGGGACTACAGGCGTGTGCAACCACACCTGGCTAGTTTCTGTATGTTTTGTGGAGATGGAGTCCCACTATGTGGCCCAGGTTGGTCTTGAACACCTGGCATCAAGTAGTCCTCCTGCCTTAGCCTCCTAAAGTGCTGGGATGACAGGCCTGAGCCCCGTGCCCGGCCAGCCTCCTGTGCGAGGTTGTGTGGGACTCTGTCGTGGAACCCAGTATGCCTTCGTGTGCTGGCTTGTTTGTTGGCTCTGTAGTTAACGGGCTGCCCCACGTGGACAGGCATTGGGTCGTCCGTGTCTCTGTGCAGGCAGAGGCTGCTGCGGGTGCATCTGTGCACATGGCTGCCAGGAGGGGCTGTGCTCAGGGGGAGCTGGGGCAAAGGCTGGTGGCAATGGGGGGCCTGGGTGTAGTGTGGAGGCGTGAGAACCAGGTGGCCGGGCTGCAGTCTGGGGGAGCTCAGGGGTCGCTTGGCCTCCGTGTGCCCTAGTGTCTTTGTCGGTGAGATGGGACAATGACAGCACACCCTCACAGGTGCTGGGGGCTGACAAATGTCAGGTCTGAGGACAGTGGCTGGCCCACTACGGGGCCAGTTCCCCTTCTCTACAGTCACCCTGCTCGTCTTCCATCGACTGGGTGCTCAGGACAGTGGCATGGTAGATCCGCCTGGACAGCCTGTGCTCCAGCGTCCTGCAGGTCACAGCTGTGTCCAGCCCTGACCCCGACTGCCTCTCCCGCAACGTCCATTTTATAGATGAGGAAACCGAGGCCCAAGGGCTTAGGGAACCCTGCTGTGAAGCACAGTAGGGCTGCTGGGCTCAGACCCTCCCTCCCTGTGCTGAGCTGCCCTCCTCCTGCCCCAAGCCCCCCACGCCGTGAGCCCACCCTGCTAACCGGCCTCTGCCCGAGTTCCCCGCATGGTGTGGGAGTGTGGGGCATCCTAGCTTTTCCCCGGCGCCCAGTTCTTTCACTTCCACTGGAGTCCTGCAGGGATAGCTCGGGGACCATGCAGGCCCAGGTGGGCGTGGGGGCTCACCTAGCTCAGTGGTGAACAGCTGGCACGTCTCTGGGTTGCGGATGGTAAAGGCCACGTAGACCTTAGGAGCCCGCTGGTGCTCCCGGCAGGCAGCCAGCCTCTGCAGGACCCCGACCAGCGACATGATGGCTTCTGGGCAATACAGCACGTCTACGGTGAAAGCTTCAGGTTACCGAAAGGGACCAGCGGACAGTTCCAGTTCATGCTGACCTCAGCAGCAGGGCGAGGCCACAGAGGCAGCGGTCATATGAGACTATTAGATGCCATTTGACCATTTGGGCCACTAGATGGAAAGGCAATTACTTGGGTGAAAAAGGAGAACCCTTAGTAAAGAAAGCTGCAGAAGACCGAAGCAAAAGAAAAAAATCTCCAGACTCACTGGTGTTCCTTAAAAAACCAGCTCTGGTTCTCGGCCTATCTAGAGGGCTTCGAATGACACAAAGCCTGACCCTGCCGTGAACTTCGTGTTTCAGGCATCTGCCGATTTGTCTGCTGGCTTGCAGGGGTGGGCCTGTGTCCCTGGCCACCGCTGGACTTGTGGTTTTCAGGGCTGGGGCCCAGGACCACAGGCAGAGCTCTGTTCCACCAGAGAGGGAGCTGAGTGCTGGCAGGGGCGAGGGGTTTTCGGTGGCCCAGCCAAACACCACCTTCTCTCAAGGGCCCTGTCCTCGTCCCAGAAGTGTTTGTTTTCCTCCTGTGGTCTCTGAAGGACACAGGGCATGGCTCTGGGACACAGCCATGTGGTGACGACTGTAACGGAAGTATGCGTGTCTCCAACAAGAGGGCTGTGGCTTGAAGGTCACCTTAAGAGGCACCCCTGTCCTTTGATGTCCCCCTGGAGGCCCAGAGTAACTCTTCTGGAAGCCCCATCATGTCCATGCCCGACAGCGTCCATTGTTCCCTTTTCCCAGAGCCAAGAGCTGGGTAGAGCTGCAAGGACACCGCCTGCACAGGGTGCCAGGGGCTGGGCATTACCTGCTGCAATGACAACATCTGGCTGGAAGGCAGAGAGCTGATGGACTGTTGCGACGTCCCAGTCCAGCTGGGCCACTGTCACCCTGGGGCTGTTTAAGTTGGCAGTGATGTCTGCCTCTAATGAGAGGCCATTGAGAAGGACATTCCCTCGGAGCTGCTCGAGGACCCGGCTGTGACAGTCGCTGAAGATGTATGCCCGGGGACGGCACATCTTGCAGATGGCCAGGCCTGTGAGGCCGGCGCCACTGCCAAGCTCTAGGACAGTCCTGGTGGGAGGAAAGGGGACCGTGTCTGCGACTGCACCAGGGTAAGCCTGCCTTGGTGCCCTGCCCTGCGCCCCGAGGTCACCTGTGATTGAAGGCTGCCGGGTTCTCAATGGCCCATTCTGCAAGGTAGAGGGCGGCATCCCATGTGACCAGGCCTGTGGTGCCGTGGGAGATGATGGCTGTGCTCTCGGACAGTGTGACCGAGCCTCCCGAGGGCTGCACCAAGAGAGGGCAAGAGAGTCAGTCCAGTGATGAGAAGGCAAGTGGCTTAGAAGACAAGTAGCCATCCACCACATGGCTGAATAAAACATGACAGGACCAATCGCCACTCAGCAATGAGAAGCAGCTAACTGTTGACATGCCAGCAGCTTGCACAGGCCTCAAGGGTGTCACGCGGCATGAAAGACACTCATCTCAGGCCACACAGGATTCCATTCATCGAACATTCCTGAGACGACGGAAGTCTGGCGATGGAGCACAGGTCAGTGGTGGCCAGGGGCCGGGTGTGGCTATGAAGGGGTGGCTGCCTTGTGATGATTCAATATGCTATGTTTTTCCTTTGTGGTTTCCTGTATCTATGTTTTATCTTATTTTTTTGAGCTCTGTTCCCCAGGCTGGAGTCAGTGGCACGATCTCGGCTCACTACAACCTCCACCTCCTGGGTTCAAGAGATTCTCCTGCCTCAGCCTCCAGAGTAGCTGGGATTACAGGCTTGAGCCACTACACCCTGCTAATTTTTTATTTTTAGTACAGACAGGGTTTCACCATATTGGCCAGCTGGTCTCGAACTCCTGACCTTGGATCCACCCGCCTTGGCCTCCCAAAGTGCTGGGATTACAGGTGTGAGCCACCACGCCCGGCCCTGTCAAGTATTCTTTGAGGACTGGACACCAGGTCCTTGTGAAGCAGGTAGTGTGTGTCACCTATTGGACAAATGCCCAACAACCCCACGAGACATACTATTGTTGTTGAAGTGCTTGATTTACAGACAGGGAAACTGAGGCTAAAGAAGGTTAACGGACCTCATGTCTAAGACTGCAGAATGGGTGAGTCAGGATTTGAACCCACACCCACGTTTTCACTTTGTCTGTGCAGGAAGGGTATCTGGGCTGTGAGGGGGAGGAGGGTGCCCTTCTCATACCAGCAAATAGCTCCGGTGGCCCTGCGTGGACTCCGTGGCCATCAGGGTCTCCGCCAGCGCCTCGTACAGCTCGTCCAAAGGCTCCGTGTGGACAGCCTCGTGCTGGGGGCAGACAGAGTCAGAGCTTGTTTGCTTTCGTTCTAACCTGTAAAAATGGCCAGATGATTTTCACCAAGTTTAGAGGGAAGATTTGGGATGGAATGGTGTAATACCGGCCAGCTGGCATATAAAATATTCACTTCGTTGGGCGTGGTGGTGTGTACCGAATAGTCCCAGCTACTCTACAGGCTGACATGGGAGGACTGCTTGAGCCCAGGAGTTCGAGGACAGCCTGGGCAACAGAGACCTTGTCTCTAAAAAAAAAAAAAAATTCACTTGGTAGGGAAACCTGGATGGGAGGGCCTTCAACAAGAGGTGTTGAGAGGGTAGGGTTAGGTGTAGTCTAGGGCAGGAGACAAGGATTCCGTGAGAGCTGCCACAGGACCATGACAGAGAGCTCTGTGTTTGGATCAAACACAGAGAGGAGGAAAACAAAAGTTGCTTTTAAGTGAGCCCAGGCAGAACTGTGAGGGCGGCCCATGCTGCAGGCTGTGGCTGTCAGCAGGCTGCTTCTCCATGGCTGGCCCCGTCCCAGGATTCACAGGGCAGCAGCAGGGTACACTGAGTGACTACTGCCCTCTCCTGGTGGCACAGGACAGACCTGCTGGTGACCACAGATGCACCCTTTTGGGGAGGACTAGGGAGAAAGCAGGTATTGGAGAAGCAGGGGATTGTTTATTTGCTATAAGTGTGGCCCTTTCAACTCAGCGGGTCTGCTACTGCCTACTGAGGAACAGCCTCTTGACATCCTCACGTCAAACCCTGCATGTTCGGGCCCATCTTTAAAATCCATCCTAGGCCAGGTGCGGTGGCTCATGCCTGTAATCCCAGCACTTTGGGAGGCCGAGGCAGGCGGATCACCTGAGGTCAGGAGTTCGAGACCAGCCTGGCCAACATGGTGAAACTCTGTCTCTACTAAAAATACAAAAATTAGCCAGGCATGTGGTGTGTGCCTGTAGTCCCAGCTTCTTAGAAGGGTAGGCACGAGAGCTGCTTGAACCCAGGAGGCAGAGGTTTCAGGGAGCCGAGACTGTGCCACGGTAATGCAGCTTGGGCAACACAGTGAAACTCTGTCTCAAAAAAATAAACAAACAAGTAAAAAATAAAATGCATCCTGTATCAGTCAGGAAACAGCTCGTTCCAGCAGGATCAGTGCGGAGAATTCACCAGGGGAACTAGTTCCAAAGGTATGGCAAGAGCTAAACCTTCCAACAGGGGCCCGTGGGGCAACCCACAGATGGACATGAGCAGGAAACCCCAACCCCTTCGGCAGGCAGGACAGACGGTGTGTGTGGGTGAGGGTTCCAGTGCTGTGGGCTGGGCCAGCCTGGTAGGAATGAGAATCCATATGCTAGGAGATGGGGCCCCAGAGAAGCAGCTGCTGCGGAAACCCCAGGAGGCAGAGTGAGGGAGAGATGCTGGCCTCCCCTTCTTCCCGCCCTGCACTGTCTCCCGTGGGTCACACGCAGCTGCAGCCAGTTGCCCGGGGAGGGCCCTGCCATGCTGGGGTTTGCGAAGCAGGCCCAGGGCCTGGCAAGGAGGGGGGCTCCAGCACGCAGGTGGCTATGCTGTCTGGCTACTGGGCAGACACTGCCCATAACTGACCTTTTTGATGAGTTCTGAGAGAAAGCACCGGGCATACTTGACTGACGGTGGGTGCTTCACACACACAGGATGCTTCACAGTCTACGGCAAAGGACAGAACACTGGTTGCTGGGGAGAGCCCGTCTTAAGTCTCCTGTGAGCTTCAAGTCAACACAGCAGAGGGCAAACTCCAGGCTACCCGATCCCTCAGCAAAGATGTAGATGGACACAGTGTTCTGGCCCCACGCATCTGAAGTTTGTCTTAAGATATAAGCTGTTTCCTAAAAATGCTTCCACTGCAGTGGCACAGGCTATGGCAGCATTTCTAATGCCCATTCTGAGCAGGAACACAGGGCATGTGGGCCCAAACCACCTCCCTCCCAGGGGAGCCAGTGTGAACCAGGGTTTGCAGTAAGGACAGTCGCCAACTGTCTGACTCTATGGAAGAGGCGGGAAGGCCCAGTTGGCAACTGCTCTCTTGGAGCGTGTGTCCCTGGGGACAGGACGGAGGGGAAGGGACGCTCAGGGTGACACTCCAGCTAAAGCCGAGAGAAGCCAAGTGCAGGACGAGCAAGTTCCAGGCCGTGGGAACAGCCGGTGCAAGCTCTGAGGTGGCCACGGCCTGGCACTTGGAAAGGAGGGCAGAGGGAGTGGTGCAGCAGGAGTGGGGGCGGTGGGAAAACAGGAGCCTGGAGGGAGAGGGAGGAGACGGTCCGCAGCGCCTGCTGGCTGGCAGGGATGCAGATTCTGCCCAAGGACAGCAAAGTACCCCACGCAATACACAGGCTCTTCAGGCTGGTGCTGGTTTTTCATTTTTTCTGACAGAGTCTCGCTCTGTTGCTCAGGCTGGAGTGCAGTGGCCCGATCTTGGCTCACCGCAGCCTCTGCCTCCCGGGTTCAAGCGATTCTCCTGCCTCAGCCTCCCAAGTAGCTGAGACTATAGGCGTGCACCACCATGCCCAGCTAATTTTTTTATTTTTAGTAAAGATGGGTTTTTGCCATGTTGGCTAGGCTAGTCTTGAACTCCTGACCTTAGGTGATCCATCCACTTCAGCTTCCCAAATTCCTGGGATTACAGGTGTGAGCCAGTGCACCCAGCCTTCTGCTGGGTTTTAAAGCAGCTTTCCCTACATTTCATGCTTCACCACCTATGAGAGTGAGGCTCAGGGTGCAACTCAGAGCAGCGTGCGATATAACTTCAGGATCTCCACGCTCGAAGCCCTGACCTACTGTATTGCCCCGAAAGTGTTCCCTGCTGTGGCTGCATCTTTTCCACGTGGATAATCTTGGTTCACTTCTAGCACAGGAATTCTTAACCGGGGCTCCTAGGATGGGCTGGGTGGGTGGGGGTGAGGATGTCTGCCTCCCCTGAGTTGGTATGGAAAATGTATTCTTCTGGTGCACTTCTTTCTGGGAGGGAGTCTCTTGCTTTGTCTTTTCAGAAGGGCTCATGGCCTTTGTCTCTTCAGAAGGTGAAGACCCAGGATGCAGGGTGATCTGCACTTGGCCCTCAAGGCCAAGGTCAGGCTGTGGCTGGGCCGGGTGGTGATCCTGCCTCTCACCTGCATGCAGATGCTCTTGAGTCCAAACTCCACCCTGGGCAAAGCAAGGGCCCATTTAGGTCTAGAAGAGACAGGAGTGGACAGGACAGGTCTCATGAATGCAAAAAAGAAAGTCTCTGAGCATCTACCAAATGCTAGAAGCTGTTCTGCACCTGTCATCTCTGTTTTTGCTGTGGCTGGTTTAAAAAACATTCCCTAGATTCCCCCCTCTCATGCAGATTTTTGTATATTCTGATGTCTTTGTCTTAGACAGAAAACGAAAGCGCTGGAGCTGTCGGAGGTGCTGACACCCACCTGCAGTGCTGACTCCATGGTTCTGTTCTTTGAACAGGGGTGTTTTTAAAGGGTACAAGCACACCTGTGGTGTGGAGGACCTCAGGTCTTCTGGACAGATTCAGGAGGCAGGGTCGTGAGTCCCAGGGACTCTGGGATTCTTACCTTCTGCAAAATATCCCGCAGCAGCTCAGAATCTGATGAGTCTTTTAACTTTGCTTCTAAGCTCTGTGTGGAGGGAGAGAGAGAAATCTCAAGGGCGCATTCACAGGAACATTAAACATGCAATAGAATGTGGGGGCAAAGCGCTATGTGAGCCGTCCCTGGGGACGTGGAGCCAGTTGGAAGTGGAAGCCACAGCGGCTGAAAGCCTGACCTTCAGATGTCACAGGGTGCACCTGGATGAGTCACAGGAAGAAGGCAAGAAGACTGACTCTTGGCCACATTAGTCCTGGCTACTTAGCGGCCACCTGGGTCATGGGCCAGCTCCCTGGTTGCACTGGTCAGCAAGGAATTACCAGGGCAGCCATGGCACCAAGGTCTGATGGGCTTGCCATCTGAGTTTCAGTGGAAATGCAGAATGTGCCCATACCAGCGTGGGTTACATTGTCCTCTTACAGGGGCCTCAAGCCCAGCAGTGAGCTTTGGCTCCCGAGTTAGGCAGACTGTCTCGGCTGGTATGTGACACAGGGCAAGGCACTTCATTGCTTCAGAGTTCCTTCCATGCCGTAAAAGGCCCTACAAGCCCTGGTTCTAATCGCTCTCTCTGGCCTGTTCTCCCTCACCCCTGGCCCACCCTGCTCACTCCACTCCAGCCACACTGGCTGCCTTGCTCTTGTTCCTCAACCACAGCTGGCTTGTTTCCACCACAGGGCCTTTGCATATCCTGTTCCCCAAGCCCTTCCCATGGCTGGCTGCTTCACCACTCAGGTCCCAGTTCAAATGCCACCTCTTTGGGGAAGGCTTCCCTGATTCCCCGACTTTGGTGACTCTTCTCCCCAGTTGCTCCATTCACCATTTCCCTGTTTTCTTGGCTTTAAAGCCACTCTCATCTGGTCTTTTCTTGTTTATTCATTTATTTGTTTATTCTCTGGCTCTCCCATGCAAGCAGAGCCTCATCTGTCATGGGCACTGCTGATCCATAGTGCCTGGCTCATGGAAGGCATTTATTAAACATTTTGAGACTGAATAAAAACACCAGCTAACACCGAGATGCATTCACCATGAACCAGGCACTGATCCACAGGCTTTTGTACTCAACCTTGACAACAACCCTAAGAGGTAGGTATCATTATATCCCCCATTTTATCAATAAGAAAACAATAGCACAGAGAGATGCGGTCACTTGCCCAGCGTCACACAGGGCCAGGGGTTGGGCCAGGATTCGAAGCAGGCAGGCTGTCTCCTGGGTCTGAACTCTCAACTACTGCACCCTAATCAAACAATCCCTCTGGTCAAATGTGAGTGATAATAGCACCCACCTCGTGGGTGTTGAGGGTGAGTCCAAGTTAGCATTCAGCGTGGGCATGTGAACAATTATAGTCAATATTGAATGGAAACCTATGATGCTTTTATGAAGGTTTCTATTTTGGGTTAAAAATGCACAAATTTCTCCTGACCAGAAGTGATCTCTGAGTGCTAAATATTTTATGTCAACGGAATAACGCAAATGATTAAGCAACACCCCATAAAATGGGGCAGACCCAGGGAGGAATACATATCCAAACTGACTCATCCCAGTGAGCTCACCGCACATGAATTACAAATGGGGCCGGGTGCATTAAGCCCCTCTGCTGGCATAAGGGAGGCTGCTGCCTGCCATGCGCCTGTGCTGAGAATGGCAGGTCCCCAAGGAGACGAGAGGCCACCCCCTTCTCTGTCTCTTCCATCACAGGCGTGAGAGCCTCAGCGCATGAGCCGATTCTGTGCAGGGCTCGCCATACAGATGAGAACACTGAGGCACGAGGGACAGTCTGTGACCTGGTCACCGCGGCCCTGAGGGCGCTGACTTTTTAGAATGGGCAAGGGCAGCTGTGTCCCAGTGACCAGAACGATTACTGCCTTTAAAAAGTCGTGAAAATGATCGTGAACTGTACCCCACACCGAGCGCGCGTCTGCCCCCCAAGACGGTGGAGACACCCCCAGCTTCCACCGCCAGCCCGCGGGGCAAGAGGGGTGCGAGCGATTCTGGCCAGGCCCCAGGGACGGGGAACTGGTCGCGCGGCCCTGACCGGCGGGAGCCCAGGCACTCACGTGGCGGGAGCACCCGGGGCTTCAGCACGGAGACCCATCCCGTCTGCCCCTGGACTCCCGCGAGCCCCCCCCGGGCCTCTCCGCTCGCCCCGCCGCCCACCTGCCAGGGGAAGGAACGCAGAGCGCGCGCCGCCAGGAAGCGGCGCTCGAAACTCTGCAGCAAGAGTTCAGTCCCCGCTTTCTCCTCGGGCGCCATGACGTGGGCGGGGCCGCAGCGTAGCCGGGAGACCGGGCGGAAGCCGCGCCTGGACTGAAGACAGGGCGGGCCCGGGGCAGTGCGTGGGGGCAGAGAGGGGGCGGGGCCCGGGGGTAGGGTCAGGAGGGGCGTCGTGAGGGCGGACCCTAGGGCGGGGCGAGGATGAGCGTTATGAGGGCGAGGCCCGGAGTGGGGCCAGGATGAGCGTCATGAGGGCGAGGCCTGGGGTAGGGCCAGGATAAGCGTCGTTGGGGCAGTTCCTGGGGAGAGTCCAGGTTGGCGGGTCCTGGGGCGGGGCCGGGGTAGGGCTATGCTGGAAGCGGGGCTTCGGAAGCGTCCAGGTTGGTGGCGTCCTGGAGGCGGGGGCCTTGCATGGGGGCAGGATAAGAGTCCTGGAGGCGGGCATTAGGGCGGGGCTAAACGATGATTGGGTTCAGGAGGCGGGACTCGGAGCACAGCCCAGGAGACAGGCCTTAGGGCGGGGCTAAGGCCAGACCCAGGGAAGGGCTCAGGAGGCGGGGCCGGGGCGGGGTGTTGACTGTGTCGTAGCACATGGCCAGGCGCTGCTCGGGCCGTGGGAGGCGGAGCTTAGGGAGGGGCCGGGGTCGGGAGGGACCCGGGACTGGGAGGCGGGCGGGGCGGGGCTCAGGGGCCGAGACGGAGCTGGGGTTGAGGCGGGGCCGAGACGGAGCGAGGGGTCCAGGGTGTGGGAAACGGGGAGGAGTTTGAAGAGGGGGTGGGAGTGTGGCTCAAATTCTGGAGGCGTTACCTGCGGAGGGTTTGAGGCAGGCCCAGGAGCGAGGCCACGGTCGGCCGAGGCGGGGCCAGGGGCGGGTCCTAAGAGCCGGAGCTTCGGGAGGGGCCGAGTCCGGCTTTGGGGCCCGGGAGGCGGGGCCGGTTAGGGCGAGGGTCCCTGGGATCGTCGGTTCAGGCCTTGGGCAACACAGGCACTCTGGCAGTTCCTGCGCCTTCAGGAAGGTCTTTTTGGCAGGGGCCTTACGGGTGCGAGCTTCGGTCCAGGAGGCCTTATCCTAGCCTCTTCTCCCTCAGCGCCACCCCTCTGGGGCCCGGCAGGAGGGAGCTTTCCCTCTGTCCCCCGGCCTTTGGACTGTCACCAAACAAGCCATTCGTTCACCAAATACTTATTAAGCGCCTACCATGTGCCTGGCAAGGGAGATGCAACAGTGAGAAAAACTAGGTGTGGTCCAGGCCCTCCAGGGGCTCAGGGGCTCCTGGAAGAAGTGGACATTGAAGTACTTAATCACACAAATAAGTATAAAAGTACAATAGCGATATCTGCCACGAAGGCGAGCAGACAGAGCTAGCGGGGCTTCCAGGAGTTTTGATCTTGCAGGGACAGGAAGGAGGAGTTAGCTCCTGCGGGGT
Source organism: Nomascus leucogenys (assembly GCF_006542625.1). Lineage (NCBI taxonomy): Eukaryota > Metazoa > Chordata > Mammalia > Primates > Hylobatidae > Nomascus > Nomascus leucogenys. The sequence goes on along the minus strand of NC_044398.1, from coordinate 98,020,248 downwards.
GGAATTGGGGGTGGTGGTGATACAGACGTGGGGACAGAGTGGAAAACAACAAAAATATAATTATTTTAGTTCAAAGTTATTGTGTCTTGAGTTGAAAGGCAGGGCAGTTAGCAACACAGTTCAGATTTCAGTACTGCCCCTAAAATCTGAACTGTGTTCAAAGTCTAAAACGTTTACCTTAGCAAATCCCTCATAAAAGTCCATTTGGAAGATTCCCGAGAGCTAATTTGTCAAGTATACTTGCAGAAGGTAGATGAGGAGACGGATTAAATCTTATTACCTCTTTCAGATGAGAGGCACTTGAGCCCTGCTCAGCTATGAGAATAAGAGAGGGGAATTAATTCTAATTGAATACACTTGTTCTCTCATAGCTGTTGTTCCCCACCAGAACCAAATGAACGCAAGATCTGACAAAAAAATAAGGTTCATCTTTTATTCCCGCAGACTTTCATTTAAATCAAGAGGGTGGGACGTGGTTATTGCTGTGTTTTTAGACAGAATCAACGGTTTCTGGGTCTGAGATGTTGCATACACCCTCTCAGTCCCTGTATCCTGAGATGGAGTCACCTGAGAATCCACAGCAAGTCCTAACCAGGGATGGGTCTGGGTGGTTAAGGAAGGTTGGCTTCAGAACTGGGCCAGGGGCACTGCTTTGCTTTTGCTGTTTTGATCAGCTCTCCGCCTGCAGGAGACAAGGAAAACCAATGGGAACAGGTTAGTTACACTCATAAATCCTGGGATTATTTTATTAACTCACATAATAGCTATTAATTGCCTTTCCTCCAAGGAGCAAAAGGGCATATACGGTCAATGCTATAATAAGTAACACTGTATTATGTTATACTAAAATATTAATAAATCTAGGTTGGTTCAGTCTTTCCTGATGCCATAGATTGGAAGCGGATTGAGGAAGGACGCTAGCGGACCACAGAGCGGAGTCATGCACACAGAAGAAATCTTTTTTCTTTCTTTTTTTTTTTTTTTGAGACAGAGTTTCACTCTCTTGTTGCCCAGGCTGGAGGGCAATGGCGCGATCTCGGCTCATTGCAACCTCCACCTCCCGGGTTCAAGTGATTCTCCTGCCTCAGCCTCCCGAGTAGCTGGGATTACAGGCATGAGCCACCATGCCGGGCCACTTTTGTATTTTTAGTAGAGACAGGGTTTTAACACGTTGGCCAGGCTGGTCGCAAATTCCTGACCTCAGGTGATCGGCCCGCCTCTGCCTCCCAAAGTGCTGGGATTACAGGCTTGAGCCACCGCACCCGGCCAGAATAAATCTTTATCTTGGTGTGCGGGCTCTGGTGAGGGACAAATATCATCTATCTTGGATCTGAATCTGGAAGGATCAAGGTACTGAAGGGATTTTTTTGTTTCAGACAGTCTCCCTCCGTTGCCAGGCTGGAGTGCAGTGGCACGATATCGGCTCACTGCAACCTCTGCCTCCCGGGCTCAAGCGATTCTCCTGCCTCAGCCTCCCCAGTAGCTGGGACTACAGGCATGCGTCACCACGCCCAGCTAATTTTTGGATTTTTAGTAGAGACAGGGTTTCACCATGTTGGCCAGGATTGTCTCAATCTCTTGACCTCATGATCCATCTGCCTTGGCGTCCCAAAGGGCTGGGATTAGAGGCGTGAGCCACCATGCCCGGCCTCACTGAAGGGATTTTTTTCATGTCACGTGGCTCTCACAGGTGCGGTGTGTTCAGGTGCAAGTGAAGATTGGAACTGATGCTTAAAAACAAATGTAAAATTCCAGGTGGTGTTGCTATGGGGAGCAGCATTAGGACAATTTGAGTGGTTTCAGTTGCAAGAGTGTGTGTGTGTGTACGTGCAAGAACTACAGTCAAGATTCAACTTCTGGCTTTGAGGGTCTCTTTAATAACAGTAATAACAACCTAAGGCAGTTTAACAGTGTGGAATGGTTGCCTTTTAGAAATTAAGCTATGGGCATGGAAGTTCAATCAGTACACTGAAGTTTCTCCTTTATCTCTCCTATGGTTAATGGTTTCTGCAGAAAAGGACCAATTGATTTCTTTCTAAAACGTTGCTTCAGGGTATAGAGACCTTTATAGGTCATGTTTCAACTTACAGAAAATTTGTGTAGTTCAAATATAAATTACGTTCAATGTGGACTTTGTAATAGAATTTAAGGTTAAGTAAAGTTTCCATTTTCCTTAGGCTGTTTGCAGTGCCCAGCAGGCCCCATGATATCGAGATGGAAGTTATGTTAAAGGAGGAGATCGGTCAGGGATGGGCAGAATAAGGAATATGGGCAGCTCAGGCTAATGATACAATGATTGGGAGGAAGAAAGAGGGCCAGGCACAGGATAACGCCTGTGATCCCAATGCTTTGGGAGGCCAAGGCAAGAGGATTGCTTGAGGTCAGGAGACCAGTCTGGTCAACAGAGTGAGACCTCATCTGTACAAAAAAAAAAAAAAAAAAAAAAATTAGTTGGGCATGGTGTTCTGCGCCTGTAGTCTCAGCCACTTGGAAGGCTGAGGTCAGGGGATCCCTTGAGCCGGGGAGTTTGAGGCTACAGTGAGCTATAATCACATAACTGTACTACAGCCTGGGTGATAGGGTGAGGCCCTGACTCAAAAAAAATTGAGTCAGGGAAAAAATTGGAAATCTTAATGCTCGGTACCCAGGAATGTGACCTTATTTAGAAATAGGGTATTTGTAGATGTAATCAAGTATCGATGAGTCATACTGGATTGGGGGCTGCTGGTGAGGGGGCAGATGCAATGACTGGTGTCCTTATAAAAGAAGAGAATGAGGGCCACGCATGGTGGCTCATGCCTGTAATCTCAGCACACTTTGGGAGGGTGAGGTGGGAGGATCACTTGAGGTCAGGAGTTCGAGACCAGCCTGGCCAACATGGTGAAACTCCATCTCTACTAAAAATACAAAATTAGCACTGCGCAGTGGCGGGTGCCTGTAATCCGAGCTACTCAGGAGGCTGAGGCAGGAGAATCACTTGAACCTAGGAGGCAGAAGTTGCAGTGAGCCAAGATTGTGCCACTGCACTTCAGCCTGGGTGACAGAGGGAAACTCCATCTCAAAAAAATAAAATAAAAGAGGAGAATGTCAGGTGAAGACAGAGACACAGGGAGAAGGCAGCCATGTGATGAGGGAGGAGAGACTGGAGCGATGCATCTACAAGGAACACCAAGCATTGCCGGCGGCCACCAGAAGCCAGAAGAGGCAGGAAGGATTCTGTCTTAAATGTTTCAGAGGAAGCGAAGCCCGGCCGAAACCTTGATTTTGGACTTCTAGCATCCAGGCCTGCGAGACAATACATTTCTGTTGTTTTCAGCCACATGAGGGGCCCTCCTTGCTGTTGTGGTTGTTTTTTTTTGGAGACGGAGTTTCACTCTTGTGCCCCAGGCCAGAGTGCAATGGCACCAGGTGGGCTCTCTGCAACCTCCTCCTCCCAGGTTCAAGCAATTCTCCTGCCTCAGCCTCCTGAGTAGCTGGGATTACAGGCATGCGCCACCTTGTCCAGCTAATTTTTGTATTTTTAGTAGAGATGGGGTTTCACCATGTTGGCTGGGCTGGTCTCAAAATGCTGACCTCAAGTGATCCGCCCGCCTCAGCCTCCCAAAGTGCTGCGATTACAGGCATGAGCCACCGCACCGGGCCTTGTGGTTATTTTTTTTTAGACAAGATCCCGCTGTGTCACCCACGCTGGAGTGCAGTGGTACAATCTCAGCTCCTGCAGCCTCGACCTCCCTGGGCTCAGGTAATTTTCCCATCTCAGCCTCCAAGTAGCTGGGACTACATGCTTGGCTAATTTTTGTATTTTCTGTAGAGATGGGGTCTTGCTATGTTGCCCAAGCTGGTCTCAAACTCCTTAGGCTCATGCCATCTGCCTGCCTTGGCCTCCCAAAGTGCTAGGATTATAGGTATGAGCCACTATCCCTGGCCACCATTGTTAAAAAATAAAGAATTTCAAGATGGTGATGGCAGATTATTAAACCACACTGGGGACTCTTCTGTGTCCCCGTGGGACTGTCCAGGTTGCAAGCCCATGAAGATGGCCCTGGCTGCTGGGTTCTTGCAGTGCTGGACCTCCCGTGGCATGTGGCAAGGAGTTGTCATGGGTTATCACGACATATGATGATCAACTACAGGAGACCCAAAGACCACTCAGTCCTTTTTCGACGAATGGCTGTATATGTCATACTAGCAACAAACAGAACCGCCAGAACTCCTGTGATGATGCTGAGTCCGATCACTGCACCTTGCAGAGCAGATGCCCCCTGTACCTCCGCTCCTGTTAAGAAACCAGAGGGTTTTTAATTGCCTGATTATTAAGAGGCTGTTCTGGCTGCTCCTGATTCCCTGGGAAGTTTCCCATGTAGCCGCTAGTGAGTATTAATTATGGAAATGAAATGTACATTTAACCCAAGAAAATGCTCACTCTAGAGAAATCTCATAGGGAAGTCGTTGAAAGCAGATTTACTAAATGACCTATTCGCCAAATGATCCATTTGCCTAATGACCGCTTTGCCAAATGATCAATTTGCTGAAAGCCAATTCGCTGAAAATCTGTTTGTGGGATGTCCTGCTTATCAGTAACTGACAGTCAGACGCAGCTTATCCCAGGCTACCGGTGGGACGTGGGACAGGGGAGGGGCTACAAAATAGTTGTAGCAAAACTCCAAAACTTAAAAAGAAGAAAAATCCTCCATAATTTGGTGAATTGGTCATTCATTTAATTAGTTTTCTACAAAAGGGACTGCCTTATATATGTTCACAAGGAGATCATGGACAGTGGCTTACAAGAAGAGAAAGGATGTATATCACCCCTGCCCTCCCCTCTTTTCCTTTTTTTAAGAGGCAGGGATTGGAGTGCCATAGCACAATCCTAGCTCACTGCAGCCTGAAACTCCTGGGTTCCAGCAATCCTCCCGCCTCAGCCTCCCCAGTAGCAGGGACTACAGGCTTGTGACACTATACCCAGCTAATTTTTTTGTAGAGACAGGGTCTCACTATGTTGCTCAGGCTGGTCTCAAGCTCCTGGCCCCAAGTAATCTTCCTACCTCGTCCTCCTAAAGTCCTGGGATTACAACTATGAGCCACTGTGCCCAGCCCATTACTCCTTTTTGCATGTAATTGCTTTAAGCGCTCGTTAGATCACTGGAGAGTATCAAAGTCTCTCCTGGCAAAAGGAAAGATAGCCAGTGTTTGTAAACAACCCACAAAAGAAGGCAACAGCAAATTCTGAGATGATTTTATTCTTCCTTTGTATCACCCAGATTGAAGGAGTTTGAAGTCTTGAGAATTTGCAGTCTGGTTTCCGACTCTCCCTTCTCCTTTTTTCAGCATCGAGTGAACAGCAGGGTTTTGCTCCTCCCCTATGAACAGCTTTCTGTGCTATTGAAGGAGGGCTGATTTCCGTATCTGGAAGGGGCATCTTGGGGGCAGACTGTACACAGTGATTTCCTGAGGACCGGAAGGATTACAGCCTGACTTTTTCTATAGAGCGCCTTCCCTTTGCCTAAAAGGCACTATGTAAAATGTTACCAGCAGGTCGAGGGATTCCCTACCTCCTGTGCTGTCTGTTTGGAGCTGTTGTTATCTTGTTCCTGGGGCTCCAAAGCTGCTGGGAAACAGGATTGTTCTGCTTGAATTCCCTCCTCCCCACCATGAGACCCCTTTTTGATTCTTTCCTGTCTCAGGACAGAGCAGACCGTAGTGACAGTTTTCTGGCAGCTGCTTTTGTATCTCAGCTGGCTGCTGGTCATAAGAGTTCACGAGCATTTCCTGGGTGACTGCCAGGGAGCTGTTGTGGGTTTGGGGGTGACTCCTAGGAGCTTATACATGAATGGGTAGATGTGGATGCCGTTAAAAGGCTCTGCCAGGCGATTCCTCTTGAAATTTGGCCCGAAAGCTCTGAATATGGTCTTCATATCCATGAGGACATTATCAAAGCCATGGCTGCCTTTGTTGAAACACATTATAATTCTCTGAAAAATAATAACAATAAAAAAGCCATTTTAGATTCCAATCCGCTGAAAGAAAACTGTCCCTTAGTTAATCTCATGCTTGTTGGATCCATGAAGTCTTTGAAAATTTAAACTACAAGGACACTGCTCTCTGTGGTGGTGGAGAGAATGCCAAGGATTTAAAGGTCTTTAAGAAAGAGAATGTAGAAAGCGTACCCGTTGGAAACAGCAAGATGATGATAATCGTACTGACAGTAATAATAAGGTCAAATATATAGAGCTTGCTATGTATCATGAATTGTTCTGAATGCTTCATAAATATATGTTACCTCCTTTACCCTCATGGCAGCCCAGTAAAGGCGCCATTTCCCATTTTACAGCTGGGGAAACTGAGTTACAGAGCTTTTCTGCACTGAGTCATGAGGAGCAAATGCTAGATCAGGTAACTGAACCCAAGCCATCTGGTTTCAGAGCCAAATAGATGTATTTTTTATGGTATAAAAACATATACATACATTTTTAGGGGAAGGGTGGGGGTGGGATGGGATGAGGATTCTGGGTAATTGCTTGGTAAATGCCAAATACCTTTCTTGTCTGTCCCTCTTTTCAAATGATAAAGTAATGTCCATTGCAACACTTTTATTTTTTTTTTTGAGACAAGGTCTAGCTGGAGTACAGTGATGCAGTGATAGCCCACTGCAGCCTCAAATTCCTGGGCTCAAGCAATCCACCCACATCAGCTTCCCAAGTAGTTGGGACTACAGGCCCACACTACTATGCCCAGCTAATTAGTTTAATTTTTGTAGAGCTGGCAGGTGGCGGTGGGGGGGGTCTTGCTATGTTGCCCAGGCTGGTCTCGAACTCTTGACCTCAAGTGAACCTCCTGCCTCAGCCCCACAAAGCTCTGGAATTATAGGCGTTAGCCACTGTGGCTGGCTACAATACTATTTATTTATATTTTAGACCAACAGATATTCTAGCATATAAGAAATGTGATGCTGTCTGTACATTGAAGAGTTGGTCTAATATTGGTCCTGGTGGATACAGAAATTGCCCGTCTGCTCCGCTCTGGTTGAAGAAAGCAGTCCGACTGTCTCTGAGGCTGTGGAGCAGTCCATCAGGAATGAAAGCCCTGGGCCAGGCACGTTGGCTCACTCCTGTAATACCAGCGCTTTGGGAGGCCGAGGCAGGTGGATCACTTTAAGTCAGGAGTTCAACACCAGCATGGCCAACATGGTGAAACCCTGTCTCTACAAAAAATAGAAAAATTAGCTGGGCCTGGTGACGCGTGCCTGTAATCCTGGCTCCTCAGGAGGCTGAGGCAGGAGAATCACTTGAACCTGGGAGGCAGAGGTTGCAGTGGGGAGCTGAGATCACACCACTGCATTCCAGCCTGGGTGACAGAGCGAGACTCTCTCAAAAAAAAAAAAAAAAAAAAAGATTGGATGTCCTCATGATGGCCTCAAGCACGTTGGTCCCTGAAGAGAGTCAAGGAAGGCCCGCTTTACTCTGCACTGCAAAGCAGGCAGGTGGACGGGAATCTGAGAAGTGGATCAATGGGAGGCGTTGACCCAAAGGATTTTGTGCCTAATGGTCGGTTCAGCAGAATATTAAACTGAGCACAGCATCCTGTTCCCTCAAACTATCTGGTTGGTCAGTGGGGAATATTCTTGTCTCGTTAAATGTCCTCATGCTACTGTCAAGCTATCCTGTGACAACACGTCGTAAACTAGGTTGACAAATAGGCCAGGTGATTGTGGAATTTCTCCTTGGCAAGGCCTTAGCTATGGGCGTGCGACTGGTGTGCAGTAATCCCAGTGTTCTGGGCCCCTTGAAGGATAAAATATACCTTAGGTGATAAATTGTTGTATTTTAATGTGAATATTTCCACCCCGTGAGTTTTCTCATACCTGTTACACTCTGGAGTTGCAACAAGCTAACATGAAGCAAGCTGCAAACATAATTATCGCATTTGGCTGCTATTCACAGCAAGGGTTCTTCAAGCTGTACCTGGGGTAGTCTTCCCTCACGTGAGATTTATAGCATCATTTATTTAATTATTTATTTATTTTTTGAGACGGAGTTTCCCTCTGTCGCCCAGGCTGGAGTGCAATGGTGCGATCTTGGCTGACTGCAACCTCTGCCTCCCCAGCGTTCAAGCGATTCTCCTGCCTCAGCCTCCCGAGTAGCTGGGATTATAGGCACTCGCTACCACGCCCGGCTAATTTTTGTATTTTTAGTAGGGACGGGGTTTCACCATGTTGACCGGGCTGGTCTCAAACTCCTGACCTCAGGTGATCCACCCACCTCAGCCTCCCAAAGTGTTGGGATTACTGGCGTGAGCCACCGCGCCCGGCTATAGCATCATTTAAACTTTGTTTCTGCCGTGAATTGTTAGTTGGTAGTTAACAAAAAATAGACCATCTCATTTATGTGTCACAGTTAGCATTGGTTTTTGTGTTTTCTTTAGGCTTGTTTTTTAATTGTTTTTAAAATTGTGAAACACGGTCTTGTTCTGTTGCTGAGGCCAGAGTGCAGTGACACAGTCTTGGCTCACTGCAGCCTCAACCTCCTGGGCTCAAGCAATCCTCCCACTTTAGCCTCCTGAGTAGCTGGGACTACAAACACGAGCCACCACTGCTGGCTAATTTTTAATTTTTAGTTTTTTTATTTGAAATGAAGTTTCACTCTGTCGCCCAGCAGGTTGGAGTGCAGTGGCGTAATCTCGGCTCACTGCAACCTCCACCTCTCGGGTTCAATTGATTCTCCTGCCTCAGCCTCGGCACCCACTACCATGCCTGGCTAATTTTTAAAAAATATTTTTAGTAGCGACATGGTTTCACCATGTTGGCCAGGCTGGTCCTGAACTCCTGACCTCAAGTGATCCACCCACCTGGGCCTCCCAGAGTGCTGGGATTACAGGCATGAGCCACCATGCCAAGCCTAATTTTTGAATTTTTTGTAGAGACCAGGTTTTGCCATGTTGTCTAGGCTGGTCTTGAACTCCTGGGCTCAAGTGATCCTCCTGCCTTGGCCTCTCAAAGTGCTGAGATTACAGGCATGGCCCTTATGCCTGGCCCTTAAAGCTGCTTTTTAATAACAGCTTTATTGAAAGATAATTCACGTACCGTACAATTTACCCATTTAAAGTGTGCAATTTGGCCGGGCATGGTGGCTCACACTTGTAATCCCAGCACTTTGGGAGGCTGAGGTGGGAGGATCGCTTGGACCCAAGAGTTTGAGATGAGCCCGAGCAACATGGCAAAACCCTGTCTCGACCAAAAATACAAAAAAATTAGCTGGGCATGGTGGTGTGTGTCTGTAGTCCCAGCTACTGAGGAGGCTGAAGTGGGAGGATGGTTTGAGCCCGGGAGGTGGAGGGTGCAGTGAGTTGAGATTACACCACTGCACTCCAGCCTGGGTAACAGAGCCAGAACTTGTCTCTAAATAAATAAATAAAGTGTATAATTCAGTGGTTTTTAATATATTCAGAGTTGTGCAGCCATCACCACCATCAATTTTAGAAATTTTAATTACCTCAGAAGAAACCCTGTATCCATTAGCAGTCACGCCTTATTTCCCCCTGACTATCCCCACCCCTGGCTCCTGGCAACCATTAATCTACTTTCTGTTTCCTTGGATTTTCGTATTCTGAGCATATATATATATATATATATATATATAAATAGAATCATCTAATATTTGTCCTTTGGTGTCTGGCTTCTTTCACTTAGCCTAATGGTTTCAAGGTGTATCCAGGTTGTAGCATGAATCAGCCCTTCATTCCATATTTTGGCTGATTAATGTTCCATCACACGGGTAGACTGTACTTGTTGGTCCATTCGTCTGTTGTTGATGGGCATTTGTGTTGTTGCCAGCTTTTGACAATTATGAATAATTTTGCCACGAGCATCTCTGTGTGTGTTTGTATGAACAGGCTTGCATATTTTTTGATATGGGCAAATGAGAACCAGTGGCAGGGGGCCTTTATGGTGACTTTTTCGGTGATCTTTGTGTACTCTGTATACTCATCAGCCATGCAGGCTTGGGGACAGCACCTAACCTTACATTTCTTCCTTTTTTTTTAAGATAGGATCTCTCTCTCTGCCACCCAGGCCAGAGTGCAGTTGATGCAGGGCAGGGGAGCCCCGAAGTGGAGTACAGTGTGTCCAGAACTGGTGGGTTCTTGTTCTCACTGACTTCAAGAATGAAGCTGCAGACCCTCGCGGTGAGTGTCCCAGTTCTTAAAGGTGGCGTGTCCGGAGTTTCTTCCTTCTGGTGGGTTCGTGGTCTCGCTGGCTTCAGCAGTGAAGCTGCAGACCTTCAAGGTGAGTGTTACAGCTCTTAAGGCGGCGCGTCTGGAGTTGTTTGTTCCTCTCGGTGGGTTCATAGTCTCGCTGGCTCCAAGAGTGAAGCTGCAGACCTTCGCGGTGAGTGTTACAGCTCGTAAAGGCAGTGTTGACCCAAAGAGTGAGCAGCAGCAAGATTTATTGCAAAGAGCAAGAGAACAAAGCTTCCACACTGTGGAAGGGGACCGAAGCGGGTTCCCACTGCTGGCTGGGGCAGCCTGCTTTTATTCCCTTATCTGGCCCCACCCACATCCTGCCGATTGGTCCATTTTACAGAGAGCCGATTGGTCTGTTTTACAGATTGCTGATTGGTCCATTTTGACAGGGTGCTGACTGGTGCATTTACAATCCCTGAGCTAGACACAAAAGTTCTCCAAGTCCCTACTAGATTAGCTAGTTACAGAGTGTCCGTTGGTGCATTCACAAACCCTGAGCTAGACACAGGGTGCTGGTTGGTGTGTTTACAAACCTTGAGCTAGATACAGAGTGCCAATTGGTGTATTGTAAATACCCCTTAGCTAGATATAAATGTTCTCCAAGTCCCCACCAGACTCAGGAGCCCAGCTGGCTTCACCAAGTGGATCCTGCGCAGGGGCCACAGACGGAGCTGCCTGCCAGTCCCGTGCTGTGGGCTGGCACTCCTCAGCCCTTGGGTGGTCGATGGGACTGGGCGCCGTGGAGCAGGGGGCGGCTCTCATTGGGGAGGCTCTGGCTGTGCAGGAGCCAGGGTGGGTAGTGACGAGGCTCAGGCATGGCAGGCTGCAGGTCCTGAGCCCTGCCCTGCAGGGAGGCAGCTAAGGCCCGGCCAGAAATAGAGCACAGCAGCTGCTGGCCCAGGTGCTAAGCCCCTCACTGCCCGGGGCCGGCGGGGCTGGCTGGCTGCTCTGCGTGCGAGGCCCGCTGAGCCCATGCCCACCCGCAACTCACGCTGGCCTGCAAGTGCCGCTGCCCAGTCCCGGTTCCCGCCTGCGCCTCTCCCTCTACACCTCCCCGCAAGCTGAGGAAGCCGGCTCCAGCCTCGGCCAGCCCAGGAAGGGGCTCCCACAGTGCAGTGGCAGGCTGAACTGCTCCTCAAGTGCCGCCAAAGTGGGAGCCCAGGCAGAGGAGGCTCTGAGAGTGAGCTCGAGGGCTGCCAGCACGCTGTCACCTCTCAATAGCACGTGAGAGTTCTTGCCTTTGCCCAGGAAAGAATTCAAGGGCAAGCCGGAGGTATAGAAGAAAACAGCTTTACTGAAGAGGCAGCGTTACAGCCCTGTGACTGCTCCTGTAGGGCAGGGCTACCTTGGAGGCAGAGAGTTTGCAATCACATTTATACGCACTTTTAATTGCATGCAGATTAAAGAGCAGTTTATGCAGGAATTTCTAGAACATGGGTAGTAACTTTTGAGTCTTTGGGTCATTGCCATGGAAAGGGGCAGTAACTCCCGGGTGTTGCCATGGCAATAGTAAACTCACGTGGCACACTGGTAAGCATATCTGATGGAAAGCTGCTTCTGCCCCAGCCCTGTTTTAGCTAGTTCTCAATTTGGTGTGGTGTCCCAGCCCTGCCTGTGGAGTCAAGTCCTGCCTCCTATCTCACAGTGGCGTGATCATGGCTCACTGCAGCCTCAACACCCCTGGGCTCAAGCAATTGTCCCACCTCAGCCTCCTGAGTTGCTGGGACCACAGGCATGTGCCACTACGCCCAGCTACATTTTTTTCCATTTTTTGTAGAGATAGTGTTTCACTGTGTTGCCTAGGCTGGTCTCAAACTCTTGGGCTCAAGCAATCTACCTACCTTAGCCTTCTAAAGTGCTGGGATTACAGGTGTGAGCCACTGCACCCAGCCCAACCCTACATTTTTAATTTCAAGTCACTTCTCTCTAGGTTTTGATTTCTTCTTTAAAATGGTGGAACTAAGAACATCTATTTTATAGGGTTGTTGGGAAGGCAAAAATGAAAGAACTGCTATTCAATGTTTAGTGAAGTGCTATGCACAATTTTGAATAATGAAGTTGGTGTTTGTTTTTTATTATTTGTTTATTTATGTTTTAGAGACGGGGTCTTTGTCTGTTGCTCAAGCTGGAGTGCAGTGGTGCAATCACAGCTTACTGCAGGCTTGACCTCCTGGGCTCAAGAAATCCTGCCACCTCAGCCTCCTGAGTAGCTGGGACTACAGGCACGCATCTCTGTGTCTGGCTATTTATTTTTTTGTTTGTTTTTTTTTGTAGAGATGGAGTCTCCCTATGTTGCCCTGGCTGGTCTTGAACTCCTGGCCTTAAGCAATCCTCCTGTCTTGGCGTCCCAAAGCACTGAGATTACAGGTGTGAACCACCATGGCTAGCCTTATTTTTATTTTTAAATCAGCCTTGTCAAGTTGAATTGGTCATTAATCTTGTATAATGGTAATTTGGGGCAGCATTGGTTGGGTGGGGGTGGGGAACATTTAGGACCCTGTGGGCTACAACTCCTAGTGTGTGCACTCATTTTATTTTATTTTGTTTTGTTTTATTATATTAATTTTATTTTTTTGAGACAGGGTCTCATTCTGTTGCCCAGACTGGAGTGCAGTAGCACGATCTTGGCTCACTGCAACCTCTGCCTCCCAGGTTCAAGCGATTCTCCTGCCTCAGCCTCCAGAGTAGCTGGAACTACAGATGCGCGCCACCACGCCCGGCTAATTTTTGTATTTTTAGTAGAGTTGGAGTTTCACCATGTTGGCCAGGCTGGCTTCAAACTCCTGACCTCAGGTGATACACCTGCCTCAGCCTCCCAAAGTGCTGGGATTATAGGCATGAGCCACTGTGCCCGGCTGTGCACTTATGTTTGATTTTTGCAGAACCACCCTTCCCTAATGGTTGTCTCCTAGATACAAGGTGACTTTATTCATTTTAGAATGAAATTACCCCATTGATACTGTAACCAGAGTTGGCATACATCACGATTGGCAGAACCGGCTCATGTTTAGCGAGGTGGAAGTATTCTGGAAACTCTTCCTCCTTGTAGACGTGGAGGGGAGGGTACGCATTCTTCAGTGCCTGGTAAAGGGCTTCCTCTTGCCCCAGTTTGGGCAGGGGCATCCCAAAGCCACCGTAGCCCACAATATCAAACTTGACCAAGTCCCTGAACTTGATGTAGTTGGACAAGGGGATCTTGTTGGCATTGGGTCTCTTCTTCATGGTGGTCATCCCATGGTCTCACGTGATGATGACACTGAAGTGCTCTGCAGGCTGTGCTTCTCAGTGGCTCCCACCAGATACCCGATGGTCCTGTCGATTTGCTGAATCATCAACTTCCTGTTCTCTGCCTCTAGCCCGAATCGATGTCCCACGTTATCTGGCTCTCTGTAGCACAGAGTCACAAAGTCAAAGTCTTCCTTGGTGAACCAGTTCATGATGGTATCGATGTTCTCCCTCCGCTCTGTCTCTTTGCTCTTTGGGTGAGTGTAGGACTCCACCAGGGACTGCTGGACAGCCTCACCCTCGTATTTAGCAGCTCCCCTGGAATAGTGGGATGATGCCACTTTGTTCCCCTGCAAGTACAAGAAGAAAATTCCATCAGGGCCATTTCTCATACCGTTGTCACAATCAGCAAAGCTCGAGTTGTCTACATCTGTGCCGCAGTCCAAAGGCGTAGAAAATATGTGATCTTTGGAGTCAGGCAGGGTGGAGTTAGATTCTGGGCTTCCCCAGGATCTCATAGCATCTACAACACTGTTAGTTACAAGATGTGCTATTATTTTATGGGCTACTAAGCAGAAAAATGCTGCCAACGAGACCGTGACATTCCAGTGATTGTAAGGTGTATTCCAACTTCAGAGATGGCAAAACGAAAAATAATTCCTTAGAATAGAGGGAGATGGTAATTTCTGAGTTGTTGGTGGTGATTCTGTGTGTGTGTGTTTTTTTATATATACACACACATATGTATATACACACATATATAAACATATATACACATACGTGTGTATATGTGTATATATACACATACATACATGCGTGTATATATATGTGTATATATACACGTACATATATACATATACAAATATAAATAGTGGTGCAGTGGTACAATCATAGCTCATTGCACCCTTGAACTCCTGGGCTTAAGCGATCCTCCCACCTCAGCCTCTTGAGTAGCTGGGGCCACAGGCATGTGCCACAGTACCTATTTTTTTTTTTTTTTTTTGAGACACGGTCTCGCTCTGTCAGCTAGGCTGGAGTGCAGTGGCACGATCTCAGCTCACTGCAACCTCTGACTCCTGGGTTCAAGCCATTCTCATGCCTTAGCCTCCCAAGTAGCTGGGATTATAGACATGTGCCACTATGCCCAGCTAAGTTTTGTATTTTTAGTTGAGATAGAGTTTTGTCGTGTTGGCTAGGCTGGTTTCGAACCCCTGGGCTGAAGTGACCCACCTGCCTTGGCCTCCCAGAGTGCTGGGATTACATGTGTGAGCCACTGCGCCTAGCCCTAATTTTTTTTTTTTTTTAATATTTGTAGAGATGAGGTCTCACTATGTTGCCCAGTCTGGTCCTGAACTCCTAGGTTCAAGTAATTCTCCTGCCTCAGCCTCTCAAAGTGCTGGGATTACAGGCATGAGACACCACGCCCGGCTGGTGGTCAGTTTTAAAATTTCCCTGTGTCTCAGTGTTTCTACCTGTAGAATGCCAAAAAATAGATGGCATCCTTGTGAGGATTAAGCCAGCTAGCTTTTTTGTTTGTTTGTTTGTTTGTTTGTTTTTGAGACAGAATTTTTCTCTTGTCACCCAGGCTAGAGTGCGATGGCGTGATCTTGGCTCGCTGCAACCTCTGCCTCCTGGATTCAAGTGATTCTCCTGCCTCAGCCTCCCAAGTAGCTGGGATTACAAAGCCAGCTAGCTTTAAGTTACAGTGTTGAGCATCACATTTTGGCACGGAGTAGGCACTCTTTTCTTTGCCCCCAGGTGGGACTAAGCCACCACAAGCCTTCCCTGGTGTGTGCAGTGGGTGATGAATGCTTGCCTGCTCAGCACCCACTTCCTGGTGGGCTGGGTCACATTACTCTGACTCTCCCTTGAGCTTCAGTCTGTGCCTGGTTGAAGATGTATTGACTCAACCCGAGGATCCAGAGGTGGGATGTAGCTCTGGCCTGGCCAGAGGACCGAGGATGCTGCATGCCATGGCTACAGCAACTGGTTCAGCTTTGAGCTCATGTCCTAGTCAGAGCCAATGAGATGTAATCTTGGGATATCTCCTGGGCTATTGGGAAGTGGACAGGCTGCCCTGCTTATCCCCATTCCTGATGCTGAGGGATCTGAGAAAAATCACTTGTAAAATTTGGGGGTGTTTGGAAGAAGGGGAGACTGATGTCTCCTTCTCTCTACAGACATCTGATGAGGTACAGAGCTTGACTAACCTACCCAGAGGCAGAATGATATCGTGGTTAAAAGCGTGCTCTGGGCTGAGATCTTGCCACGGCACTGCAGCCTGGGCGACAGAGTGAGACTCCGTCTCAAAAAAAAAAAAAAAAAAGTGCTCTGGGCTGGGCGCGGGGGCTCATGACTGTAATCCCAGCACTTTGGGAGGCCGAGGCAGGAGGATCGCTTGGAGTCAGGAGTTTGGGATCAGACCCTATCTCTAGAAAAATGTTTTTTAAAGTTAGCTGAGTTGGTGGTGAATGCCTGTAGTCCCAGCTACTTGGGAGGCTGAGGTGGGAAGATTGCTGGAGCCCGGGAGTTCAAGGCTGCAGTGAGCTATGATCAGGCCACTGCACTCCAGTTTGAGGGACAGAGACCCCATGTCTCTGAACAACAAAAAAGTGTGCTCTGGTGCCGCACTACCTGGTTAGATCCTTTTTCCACCACTTAGATGCATGTTATATAAATGCTCTCCTCAGTTTCCTCGTCTGTAACTTGGGGATGATAATGCTGCCCCACGAAGTGGTTGTGGGGACTAAATGCATGTGGGCACATTGGTAAGTATTCAACAAGCTTGATTTTTCCTGGAGAGGGAGAAAAAGCATGCAGTGAGGTGGCATGGTCAGGTGCACTGGGGCAAGGATTATTTCCTCTGGCTTCTGCCTCCTGGGAGGTACTAAGGATGGATCTGAAATGTGTCTGCAGACTCCAGAGTTGGGGACTGCAGAGGGAAATTGAGATCAGGGAACCCAGTCTGGTAGAAATGGGTGCAGCATGGGGCATTGGGTTCCTTCCATCAGAGGCATAGGGTGTGTTGCAGACAGTCATGAAATGTTGCTGAATCTTGCAAGGGACCTGCTGTCCTAGGGTTGCTGCTTGAGACAAAGACCCTTGTCAGTGGAACCTGGTGACCTTCACCCTTCTGTGTCAGGCTGCAGACAGCAAGAGATGGCAGCAGATTACACCCAACAGGAAAAGGGCCATTGCCATCCCACAGATGGCCATAGGAGGAGATGACATCTCTCCCTCTCCTCCTCCAGCAGTGTCAGCTGGGGAAGAGGTGGGTGGGTGTGCACAAAAGAGTAGACCACAGACCATGCTCCTTCTCCTCCAGTCTGCTGGGGCCCCAAGAGAGTCTGCAGCCCTTGGCCAGGGACCGGCCGACACACGAGAACAAAAGTCCTTAGGCTGGGATAACATGGTGGTGCGGTTCATCTTCTGGAGTTCCTGTGAGATCAGACTGGAGCCAGTCTCCAGCTGCGACCCTATCTTACTTTGCTCCTTCCCTGCCATATGGTGTTTTCCTTACTCCTATCTCCTGAGAGTTCTTCCTGAATCAATTACACCCACTTAATCCCTGCCTCAGGCTCTGCTTTTAGGGAACTTGACCTAAGACAGAAATCTTAGTACTAAATACTTTGCAAGGCCTCAGAAGCTCTGCTATCCACAGGCAGGTGAGATATTAGCTTCCCTACCGCCTGGCAGTCAGAGTCTATGATGTGATTCAGCTTTGTGGAAATGCTTCTCTAAAGAACTTCCCCCAATTTAAGATGATCTTAATTTGCTTACTTGTTTTCTGTCCGTTTAGCTGCTCTAAAATGTGAGCTCCAAATCAGGGGCCATTTCTGGTTGGCTAACCATTTCCTGGGACCTAGAATGGGCCTAGCTCAGAGCAGGTGCTCACTATTGATGGAATGCATGTTGAAAGAATGCATGAATCTCATCTCCTTTTGTGAGTGAAAAACTCATCCTATTCTCACTCCTAATTAACTTTCTTTCTTTTTCTTTTTTCAAAACGGAGCCGTGATCTGTCACCCAGGCTGGAGTGCAATGGTGTGGTCTTGGCTCGCTGCAACCTCTGCTTTCTGTAGTAAAGCAATTCTCCTGCCTCAGCCCCCCGGGTAGGTGGGATTACAGGTGCACGCCACCACGCCCTGCTAATTTTTTGTATTTTTAACAGAGACAGGGTTTCACCATGTTGGCCAGGCTGGTGTCGAACTCCTGACCTCGTGATCCACCCGCTTTGGCCTCCCAAAGTGCTGGGATTACAGGCATGAGCCACCGTACCCAGCTACTCTTGATTAACTTAATGGAAATATTTACAGAGATTCTTTCTCTTCTGGGTTCTAGCGTCTTATCTGTAACCTCTGCAGGTAATACATTTTCCTTCCTGATAATAGCATTTCTATGGTTGCTTTAACTTGCAAATCCTCTAATACTTATTTATTCCATTTCTGATTGGCATTAGACATAATTCTCAATTTTTAGTGACAGCACTTTTGTTAACTTACATATAAATCGATTTTGCCTTGAAATGTGACATTGACTAGAAGGATGAAACTTCTAACGCTGTAGAACATAGTTTGGCTAATTTATTATTTAGAAGAAGCTAATATTGCCATCGTGAGGGACTTAGGTGGCTCTGAAGAACCAGTTGTATTTCTGATGTTTGCAATGTTAAATCACAGATATTGCTAACGTGAAATAGTTTCCGTATGCTGTGTTCTCAATACACACCTTTTCCAAATATATCCCAAGCTATAGTCTTAGGAAACTGTGATTTTTCTTATCTGGTCTCATAGGAATTTGGGGAGCTATGTAGGATCTCCATAAAATGAGCTCCAGAAAGACACATGTGCACACACACACACACACACACACACTCACACACGTACCACACCACACTTGACTCTGTTTATTTGGGACCCATGATTATCAGAAGTGCTATTTTCAACAAACACTTCTGAGAAATAATCTGAACACTTAATTGGATGCAAAAGAGTGGGTATTTACTATTCTACCCTTTAATTAGCGTAATCAGTGTTTCCAGCAGCAAAAGCAATTGGAAAATCGCTAGTTTTATTAGGTTCATTATTCTCCCTTAGCATAGTGTGGCATCAGCATGGCTATTATTCTTAAATTGCCTCTTTAAAACAAGGGCTGGTGCTTCTTACAGGGAATTCCTAACTCTTGGGGTTTGTAGAGGGTCCAAAACTCTTTAGAACCTGTAATTCAAGGAAAGGCCCCACTTTGGTTTTGCATTTAGTCTGGTCTCTTTGGGTGACAGAATTTATGTCACAAGGTGCACATGTTTGGGGGAGGCTCATGGACAGCCCATTGTGCTTGTGCTTTGGTAGGAAGTACGTGCAGTTAACGGGAAGGAGTTAGTTACTCATCTAGGGAACAATTGGGTAGAAAGAGATGGACTCCCTGTATTTGAAATTCAGAACTCAAGCTTGGCTCTAAGTGTTTCCTTGCTTTGCTGTGCTCCAGGGGAGTCACTGAGCAGAAGGAAGCCAGTTGCCTGAGATTCTTCAAAGCCCCAGCCCTTTTGGAGGTTACATCGTTATTCTCAGAGCCTTTATGATGCATAATAAAGACCTAGCTTGGACCAATATTAGGATGAGTTATCTTGCTATTAACATTCTTTTAGATAGAAGTTGCTGGTCCCATCTTGCTCACAATCCTCCAAAGTTTGAAAGTTATTTTCCAGGAGACTTGGCTTACACTGACAGCTGCCCTCCCACCCTCTCTCCAAATTTCCTCTTGGGAGTAGCCTAACGAGGTGCTGTCACAGACCCTGGCCAGCCACGATGACCCCACCCAGACCATCCCTCTGCTGTTTCACTCTTTGATACTCTCTGGAGCTCTCTGGGGAGGGGTGAGACCTGCCGTCTGGTTTGTACGGTTTGCCCAGGTCTTACAATCATGGCTGGCTGCCTTTCTCTGATAACCGGGACTCCTGAACTTGGTGAAATATCTCAGCCATCGATCATGTTAAATTACCGGGGACATTCATTTAAAATCCGAGCCTGCTCCAGATGGACTCTCTTTCTGCCCTGACTGTGAGAGAAGCCCTGCTGGACAGTGGAGATGCTCGTGGGCTGTGAGCAACAGATGCAAAGGCTGCCAGGAATCCCATCTTTGCAGCATCATGTGCCAAGGCACATCAGTTCCTGGGTATCTTGATGGGTTCTGGCAGCATTACTGTCATTGAAGGAAAACATTTTAGCCATATTAAAGGTTAATGCAGCAATCCCCACACAGGCTGCCTGGAAGGGACACGGGAGAAGGGTAGGTTTTCCCTGTGATGGACAGGAGGCAGGCGGCCCTCCCTCAGCCCTGCCTGGCAATGCAGATGTGTCCCCAAAAGGCACTGGGGTCCAGCTGGAGTGCTGTGCCGAGGCGGGCTGACCCGGGCCGTGGGTTCGCTCTGATTGCAGCACTTTCCCGCCAGCTCCTTGGAGAGCTGGCAGATGGCCCAGCCCCACAGCAGGAGCCGCGAGTGGCAGAACGAGATACAACAATTTGATATCCACTTGCCAGACGAGCCGGGTGTCGTCAGTCGCCTGGCTCTGCGCCCAACCTCTTTTTGCATAAACACGAATTCAGCCAGGAGGAAAAGCACTCTGATTATGAATTGAGCAGAAGGAAACAAAGTTCTGCAGATAAACACCAATGAGACAAAAAGCCACGAATAAGAAAAATGACAGAAAAGGAGTACCTTCCCAGAAGCCTCCTGCCAGTGAACGGCCACCATAGCAAGAGCATGGAGGCCCTGGGTTTTGAACTGTGAGATAAGGAAGATGATGAAAACCTCCCTAGCAGCCAGGCAAGCACAAGACTCCTGTGAAATCCAGGTCTAAGTGTTTTGACCACAGAAGTTATATTATGTCATAGGTGAGAGCTGTGAGTTGCTGAACCCAAAGTGAGTTCAAATCCGAGCTCTGCCTCCTGCTACCTGTGTGACTTTGAGAAGTTCCAGCACCGCTTTGTGCCTCAGTTTTCTCATCTGTTAAATGGGCATAATCACAGCTCCTGCCTCAGAGTTGTTGTAAATTAATACATGTAAAGCATGAAATCAGCCTGGTATACAGTAAGTGTTATGAATGTTATTTTCTTGGAAGGACAGAACTGATTTTCATGGTCGAAGCCTGAAAATCTAAAAAATGTGAGAGAAGAGGAAAGAATCTAGAGTCTCACCATGAGGGGGAAAAGTAAACTTGAAGCAGGACAGGGTCATTGATAATTTCCTGTGATTCTACAGCTGCCTTGTACACTGTGGTGGCTCCTAGCCACTTGCTGTTTAGATTTTGTGATTTAAAAATGAATTAAGGCCAGGCATGGTGGCTCACGCCTGTAACCCCAGCGCTTTGGGAGGCCAAGGTGGGCAGATAACGTGAGGTCAGGAGTTTGAGATCAGCCTGGCCAACATGGTGAAATCCCATCTCTACAAAAATATAAAAGTGAGCCGGGCGTGATGGCGGGTTCCTGTAATCCCAGGTACTCAGGAGGCTGAGGCAGGAGAATTGCTTGAACCTGGGAGATGGAGGTTGCAGTGAGTGAGATTGTGCCACTGCACTCCAGCCTAGGGGATAGAGTGAGACTCTGTCTCAAAAAAAAAAAAATTAGTTAAAATAAGAGAAAATTGAAAATTCAGCTCTTCATTCTCACCAGCCACGTTTCAAGGACTCAACAGCCCATGTGGGTGGCTAGCAGCTCCCATGTTGGGCAGCGCAGAGTAGAGCAAGTCCGCCGTCGCAGAATGTTTGATTGGACCGTGACTGAATAGTCTATTGCAGTGGTCCCCAGTTTTTTTTTAGCACCAAGGACCAGTTTCCGTGGATTTGTGGGGGGAAGTTTTGGGGTGATTCAAGTGCATTACATTTACTGTGTACTTTATTTCTATTGTTGTTAACATTATAATATATAATGAAATCATTATATAACTCACCATAATGTAGAATCAAGCCTTGAGCTTGTTTTCCTGCAACTAGATAATCTCATCTCAGGGTGGTGGGAGATAGTGACAGATCATCAGGCATTAGATTCTCATAAGGAGCACACAACCTAGATCCCTTCCACATGCAGTTCACAATAGGGTTGGTGCTCCTATGAGAATCTAATGCTGCTGCTGATCTGACAGGAGACAGAGCTCAGGCAGTAACACCAGCCAGGAGGAGCAGCTGTAAATACAGATGGAGCTTCACTCGCTAGCCCGCTGCTCACCTCCTTCTGTGCAGCCCAGTTCCTAACAGGCCACAGACCACTACCGGTCCATGGTCTGGGGGCTGGAGACCTCTGGTCTATTGGATAACACTGGCTTGGAGTGTGCTGACCAGCCAAAGAAGTGCTGAGACGATTTGGCCTCCATTAATTAGAATGATGGACTTTTTTTTTTTTTTTTTTGAGACAGAGTTTCACTCTTGTTGCCCAGGTTGGAGTGCAGTGGCACCATCTCGGCTCACTGCAATCTCTGCCTCCCAGGTTCAAGCGATTCTCATGCCTCAGCCTCCCAAGTAGCTGGGATTACAGGTGCCTGCCACCATGCCTGGCTAATTTTTGTATTTTTAGTAGAGTTGGGGTTTTGCCATGTTGACCAGGCTGGTCTTGAATTCCTGACCTCAAGTGATCCGCCTGCCTTGGTCTCCCGAAGTGCTGGGATTACAGGCGAGAGACACCGCACCTGGCCAGATGGACTTTTTTTGACCATTTAGTTCCAAGCACCTTCCCTGCATTTTCTCAGTTAATCCTCCCAGTGAGTCTTTGAAGCAGGGACTATGACAATCGTCATTTCACAGATGGAGCAACTCAGGCATAGAGAGCAAGTCAATGGCCATGGTCGCCCAGCTGAGGAAGGATGGAGCCGTCTGAGATCCTGTTCTGGGGATCTAACTCTGTAGCCTGCATTCTGGGCAGCTGTATTCTCCCATGTTGCTATCTGACGAGCACAGCATGGGCTCAGAGTACAGAGAGGAGGAACCAGGTAATAAGGATAGGTCTGGGGCGAAGGCTGGTGCCTTGGGGAAGAAGAGAGAGGTCCCATTCTAAAGGGATGCCATTGGAATCTCATAGTGATAAAGCAAAGCCAACAGGTTTTGGGGCTGGGAGTTAAACACACAGCTCTGGTTTCTGCCTTTTCACAGTGGTGATGAATGGGCACTGAGACCCTCTCAAGCTAAAATTGTCATCATTGCTCTTCACAGTCTGAAGGTGCATGAAATGCTCAACTTTCTTCCAAAGGGCTTTTATGCCTAAGTCTGTGGTTAGTGTATAAACAGATATTTACTGAAGTCCTGCGGGGTGCAGACACTGTGGCCAGCCCTGAGGCTACAGTCGAGATGAAGCCAGTCTCTGTCCTCATGGAGACCTGTCTATTGATAAGAAAAGAGAAAGCTCACTGAGCCTTGACCCTGTGCCCACTGCTTTTGATGCATCTCTCATTTAATCCTTCTATTAAACCTGTGAAATAAACACATCACCATCGTCCCTATTTCACATTTAGGGAAACATATGCTTAGAGAGGGTAAGTAACTTGGTCAAGGTTGCACAGCTTCGAACTCTCGTTGCACAGGCGCAGGAATGAGAGGCAGCAGCCGGGGAAGCCAGGGACTCCGGCAGTCCTTGTCTCTCGGAGGTGATCCAGAGAGAGAGAGAACACGATTGTCTCAGCACTGGGTCTTCTTCTGAGTCTTGAAGGAGCACTTCCAGAGCGTCTCGGTGTTAAACATCATGTTGTGAATGACTGCGTGAGCTCTGACCCAGTGACCTTGGGGATAAAGGAGGGGAGGTACAGATAAGCTCTTCGAATGGATGTTACCGGGGTGTCAGTGTTCTTTGAGGGCACAGGCTATGTGTCACCAAAGAAAGAGCTCAGTGCCTTTTCTCATTGCTCAAGAGATTGAAGGGGTAGGAAGAAAAGATGTTAAGTTATAAACATGTTTCAGTTTTGGTACCACTTGAACCAATTTACGTTTTGAAGAGGAAAGAATCTTGCCTACAAAGTCAGCCCCCAGGTTTTCCTTCTGCTTATGGAATCCAGGCAATGGGCAAAGAGAAAAAGAAAACTAAGGAATCAGCCAGGTGCAGTGGCTCATGCTTGTAATCTTGGCCCTTTGGGAGGCTGAGGCAAGTGGACTTCTTGAGTCCAGGAGTTCAAGACCAGCCTGTCCCACACAGTGAGACCGCATTTCTACAAAAAGTACAAAAAGTTGCTGAGCATGGTGGCATGCACCTGTAGTCCCAGTTACTTGGGAGGCTGAGGTGGGAGAACTAGTTCAGCCCAGGAGATTGAGGCTGCAGTGAGCCATGATTGTGCCACTATCCTCCAGCCTGGGTGACAGAGTGAGGCCCTGTCTCAAAAGAAAACAAAAAAGATGAGAAAAAGAAAACTAGGGAATCTGGACAGAATA
This sequence comes from Nomascus leucogenys, assembly GCF_006542625.1. Lineage (NCBI taxonomy): Eukaryota > Metazoa > Chordata > Mammalia > Primates > Hylobatidae > Nomascus > Nomascus leucogenys. Next base: position 97,996,384 of record NC_044398.1, on the reverse strand, counting down.
AGTTTATATATATAATAAAGAACTGAGATAGAACTGGGTTGACTGAGTAATTATTTGAATTGCTTTTGACTGAATTTTTCCTATTGCAGTCTACCTTTGTTTTTATGTGTGTGTGTGGTTTTTTTTTTGGGTTTAGTTTTGTCTTTGTGCTTTTTTGAGACTGGGCCTTGCTCTGTTGCCCAGGCTGCTAGAGTGTGGTGGCACGATCTCAGCTCACCGCAACCTCTGCCTCCTGGGTTCCAGCAATTCTCCCCCCTCAGCCTACCCAGTAGCTGGGACTACTGGGCATGTACCACCAAGCCCGGCTAATTTTTGTAGTTTTAGTAGAGATGGGGTTTCACTATGTTGGCCAGGCCTGGTCTGGAACTCCTGGACTCAAGTGATCCGCCTGCCTCGGCCTCCCAAAGTGCTGGGATTACAGGTGTGAGCCCTTGCGCCCAGCTAGGGTCTCCCTTTCTTTGAATTCACTGCAGTGCCAAGACTGGGACATGTGGAACTCCAGGTGTATACGGGTTATGTAGAGATGCTAGGGGCTGATTAAGGAAGGAAAGAGCTGAGAAGCCTGCAGACCATGCTTTCGCAGACTGTATGGGCCCTGGGAAAGGACAAGGGGACAGAAAGGGAACACTGGATGCCCTGGAAGAGAAGATGCATCCAAGTCATCAGGGAAGTTACTAATCCAAGGGAAGAAATGCAGAGACAGGACCAAACACGCTCCTTCCAAGCCCTTTCTGTCCGCTCAGTCACCTCTATGCTTATTTTTCTTCTTTCCTCTAAGTAGTGTCATGCGTTTTCTTCCCATTCCTAGTCACTCCTAGTCAACTAACTCCTCTTTTTACCATCTTTTCATCAGAACTTGAAACCTCCTCTCCTTCATGTATTAGTGACCATGTTTCTCCATAATACTGCTAGAAACAAGAATTGAAACTTGGAAAACCTGCATTTGAGTACCAGATCTGCCTCTGCTAGCTATTTGAGAAGTTATTTTATTCCATTCTTTTTGTTGTTGTTGAAACAGGCTATCACTCTGTCGCCCAGGCTGGAGTGCAGTGGTTCAATCTTGGCTCACTGCAGCCTCAACCTCCTGGGCTCAAGCAATCCTTCCACATCAGCCTCCTGAGTAGCTGGGACTACAGGTGTGTGCCACCACACCTGGCTAATTTTTAATTTTTTTTTTGTTGTTTACTTGTTTTTGTAGAGATGGGGTCTAGCTATGTTGCGCAGGCTGGTCTCAAACTCTTAGAGGGCTTAAGTGATCCTCCTGCCTTGGCCTCTCAGATAAAATGGGAATAGTTCCCTTGTCCCTCTCGAAGCGCATGCGATGGGCGTGTGGTTTGCTTCTTCAGTGCCCCACTGCTCAAACCTCTAGGGGAGCATACAGACAGGCAGGGAGCCCCATGGCACTATCTAGGGGTGAATGTTTAGAGTTGAAGCCCCAGTGGATGTGTGTTACAGGGTGTTCTTTTAGTTTAGCTGTCTGTAGGTAGCTTGTGTTAGTCGGCTCAATTAGACCCCCGCCTTATTGCAAGGACAGACGGCTCTCTTTGTCCTGGGGTTCTCGCCTTGGTGTACCAGAAGTGGTGCGATCTCAGCTCACTGCGAGCTCCGCCTCCCGGGTTCACACCATTCTCCTGCCTCAGCCTCCCGAGTAGCTGGGACTACAGGTGCCCACCACCATGGCTGGTTAATTTTTTTGTATTTTTAGTAGAGATGGGGTTTCACCGTGTTAGCCAGGATGGTCTTGATCTCCTGACCTCGTGTTCTGCCCGCCTCGGCCTCCCAAAGTGCTGGGATTACAAGCGTGAGAGTGCAAGGTTTTATTGAGTGGAAGTAGCTCTCAGCAGATGGGGGAGCCAGAAGGGAGATGGTTTTCCCCTGGAGTCGGGCGAGTGGCCTGACTCTTCTCTGACTGCCCCAGCCAAACTCTGCTTGTTCTGCCAGTCAGTGGCCTGTGGTGTGCCGGTGCGCGTTGGTGCGTTCCTCTTGGAGTGCAGCGCCCATGTGTTCCTCCGCGGATGTGCTCCTCTCGAAGTCCAGCCGCCTGTGTGTCTGCCTGCTAGGATCTCAGGGTTTTTATAGGCAGAAAATGGGGGTGTGGCAGCCAGTGTGGTCTTGGGAAATGCAACATTTGGGCAGGAAAACAAAAATGCGTGTCTTCACCTAGGTCTGTGGGCACAGGCCGTGGGGTGGAGCCCTAGCCAGGGACCACACCCTCCTCTACCCAGTACTTCCCTTCCTCACTTCTATATCATTTAAAGGGACCACATTCTTCCCTCCCGAGCACTTCCCTTCTGTATCACAAAGTGCTGGGATTATAGGCATGAGCCACTCGTCCCAGTCAATTCCATTCTTTTAATGCAAACTAGAAAATAGGTGTTCAGAAAGGCCTGCCCTATCCACCTCAGGGAGTTGCTATGAAGATCAAATTAGATCATGTGCAACAGAAGTTTAGAAAAGATTCCAAAAGCACTGCACAATAGGAATGTATTTTTAAACTCCACTGAGTGGACTTAAAACTATGTTTTTTTCTTTCTTTTTTTGGTTTGAGACAGAGTTTCACTCTTGTTGCCTAGGCTGGAGTGCAATGATGCCATCTTGGCTCACTGCAACCTCTGCCTCCCAGGTTCAAGTGATTCTCTGCCTCAGACTCCTGAGTAGCTGGGACTACAGGCGCCTGCCACCATGCCTGGTTAATTTCTTTCTTTCTTTCTTTTTTTTTGTCTTTTTAGTAGAGATGGGGTTTCACAGTGTTGGCCAGGCTGGTCTGGAACTCCTGACCTTAGGTGATCCACCCACCTTGGCCTCCCAGAGTGCTGGGATTAAGGCTTGAGCCATCGCACCCAACCTGTGTTTCTTTTTTAAGCAAGAAAACAAATGCCTCTCCCCAGCACTCACTAAACCAATCCCTCTGTTTTTTTTTCCATAGGATTCTTATCCTTCTTGCCCCAGTGCAAACAATATATTTTCTTTTGGCCCTTCTGTCCATCTGTGAAAGGGTCAGGCTTTCTAGCTAACCCTTAATCAAATATTTTTGATGACCAAAGTCAAGACAGTACTTATTTATTAATTTTTTTTTTGAGATAGAGTTTCGCTCTTGTTGTCCAGACTGGAGTGCAATGGCGCAATCTCGGCTCACTGCAACCTCTGCCTCCTGGGTTCAAGTGATTCTCTTGCCTCAGCCTCCCAAGTAGCTGGGATTAGAGGTGTGCAACACCACGCCCAGCTAATTTTTGTATTTTTAGTAGAGATGGGGTTTCTCCATGTTGGTCAGGCTGATCTCGAACTCCTGCCCTCAGGTGATCGACCCATCTCAGCCTCCTAAAGTGCTGGGATTACAGGGGTGAGCCACCCTGCCCGGCCAAGACAGTGCTTATTAATGCCTGGGATGCATTCAGGAGCACATGACCTGGCTGTGACTGTTCTAACAAAGTTCCCCAAATGGGTGGCTCAGGACAACAGAAAGTCATTCTCTCCAGTTCTGGAAGCTTGATGTCTGAAACGGGCAGGGCTGTGCTCCCTCTGAAGGCTCTAGGGATGAATCCTTCCTTGTCTCTTCTGGCTTCTGGTGGTTGCTGGCAATCCTTGGCTTGTGGCCACATCATTCCATTCTCTTCCTTCATTCTCATGTAGCCTTCTCCCCTGTGTGTCTCTGTGTCTTCTTCTCTTCCCATGAGGATGCCATTATTACTCCATTTGAGGTCCATGCTATTCCAATATGACCTCTTTGTAATTAGATCTGCAGTGACCCTATTTTCTTTTCTTTTTTTTGAGATGGAGTCTTGCTCTGTTGCCCAGGCTGGAGTTTAGTGGCACAATCTCAGCTCGCTGCAACTCTGTCTCCTGGGTTCCAGTGGTTCTTCAGCCTCAGCCTCCGAAGTAGCTGGGATTATAGGTGCACGCCACCATGCCTAGCTAATTTTTGTGTTTTTAGTAGAGACAGGGTTTTGCCATGCTACCCAGGCTGGTCTCGAACTCCTGACCTCAAGTGATCCTCCTGCCTCAGCCTCCCAAAGTGCTAAGATTACAGGCATGAGTCACCATGCCCCACCCCTATTTTCTAATAAGGTCACATTCTGGGATTCCTGGTGAATGTGAATTTTTGGAGGACAGTATTCAGTCTAGCAAAAGGCAGGACATCCTCATTTTCTTCCCTACCTCAGAAATAAGGAAGTTAACTTCAACCCCTTGGAGAGAGGCTTCCTGAGCTTCCAACAATCAATTATCCAAATATTAGTCACAGAGGAGGACTAAGGGTTGTGCATAGCACGTGGCCAGCCCGTTCTCAGAGTCTGTCAAGTTTAAGGTGAACGCTAATCCTGAATGAGTTTTAAAATGTATCTGGCATTTCCTCGTCATCGTAAAATGTTCTCACATCGTGATGGCTGGGGCTTCCCTCTCAGGTGTAATCTGTGAAGTCAGATGTGACACAGCCTGGGTGAGGTGGGCCGAGCTGGGAACTGGGTTAGGAGGGAAGCTGGGGAATGATCTCCAAGGTCTCAGATCCCAAACTGGCTTTAGCCTGATTCACCCAGAGGGATCTCATAAAAAATGCACATTCCAGGGCCCACCCAGACCTAATGAATCAGAATTACCTGGGCAGGAGCCTGGGGAGCTCTGTTTTCAGAAGCAGCCTAGCCCAATCCTATGGTCAGACAGGGCTGGGAAACCGAGCTCTGTCTAGGGCGGTAGTTCCCAAACTCGTCTGTGCTTCAAAAAATACAGATGCTGATGGCCAGGTGTGGTGGCTCATGCCTGTGATCCCAGCAATTTGGGAGGCTGAGGCAGGAGGATCACTTGAGCCCAGGAGTTTGAGACCAGCCTGGAGAACATAGGGAGATACTGCCTCTATAAAAAATTTTAAAATTGGCCGGGCGCGGGGGCTCATGCTTGTAATCCCAGCACTTTGGGAGGCCGAGGCGGGCGGATCACGAGGTCAGGAGATCGAGACCACGGTGAAACCCCGTCTCTACTAAAAATACAAAAAATTAGCCGGCCGTGGTGGTGGGCGCCTGTAGTCCCAGCTACTCGGAGAGGCTGAGGCAGGAGAATGGCGTGAACCCGAGAGGTGGAGCTTGCAGTGAGCCGAGATTGCGCCACTGCACTCCAGCCTGGGCGACAGAGCGAGACTCCATCTCAAAAAAAAAAAAAAAAAAAAAAAAAAAAAAAAAAAAAAAATTTTAAAATTAGCCGGGTGTAGTGGTGCCCGCCTGTGATCCCAGCTACCCTGGAGGTTGAAGTGGGAGGGTTGCTTGAGCCCAGGAGATGGAGGCTGTAGTGAGCTGTGATTGTGCCACTGCACTCCAGCCTGGGTAACTGAGCGAGGCTCTGTCTCAAAAACAAAACAAAACAAAACAAAAAACAAAACACAGATGCTATGTCCCATTCCAGAGGTTGAGGTTTAATTGTTCTGGGGTGTGGTCTGGGTTTTGGAAGATTTAAATAAAAATCCCAGGTGACCCTAAAGTGTAGATGAGTTTGGAAACCACACATCTAAGGCACACTTGAATGGGGGAGCAGTGAGGTGGCGTGGGCTAGCCGGCCAGAACCCAGGGGTGGGGCATTAGGAACTAGCATTGCAGAGGCCATGAAGGCTGGGAAGCATAGTGTCTGAGGCCCATAACAATGCTTGGACATGAATGCTTTAGACCTAAGACAATTGGCTCCGAAATGTGCAAACTGCAAGGCTGAAATGAATGCATGTTTAATGCTTTGCAACATTGTCAAGTGGTCAGCTGCAACTCCCTTCTGAAGGCATGATGCCTGAGATACGCCTGTAATGGGGGTTGATTTTAATGAATTTAATATGGTGTGGAGTGGGGCCTTGAAGAGTGAAAATGTCAGTTCTAAGTTGGTTGCAGGGGTCTGGGCGAAGGTCTTAAAACCCCATGGTGAGCAGATGGCCAATCCGAAACACCCCAATTTTAAAACGGGGCCTTTTTTCCAAGAGGCTTTTTGAAAATAGCTCCTATTTTGAGGGGAGGAACCCTGGCAGGAGAGAGCCAGAGTTAAGCCCAGCTGAGAGGGGGTTGGCAGGCAGGGGCCTGCCTGGTCCTCACTGAAGCTTGCTACTTAGCGTGAGCTTCCTAAACCAGTGCAGATTTGCTGGCCCACTGAGCCTCCCAGATGAGAACCTGCATTTCAACAAGGTCCTCAGCGCAGCAAAGTTTGAGATATACTGGGCTAGAACACCCAGGGGATCCAAAGGTTCTCTGAAAACTAAGGAAAATAGGCAGCGTGTGGTGGCTCACACCTGTTATCCTTGTACTTTGGGATGCCACGGTGGGTGGATCACTTGAGGTCAGGAGTTCGAGACCAGCCTGGACCAACATGGTGAAACACCATCTCTACAAAAAATACAAAAATTAGCAGGGTGCAGTGGCAGGTACCTGTACTCCCAGCTACTCGAGGGGCTGAGACAGGAGAATCGCTTGAACCTGGGAGGTGGAAGTTGCAGTGGGCTGACATTTCACCGCTGCGCTCCAGTCTGGTGACAGACTGAGACTCCGTCTAAAAAAAAAAAAAAAAGATAAATAAAAAATAAAAATAAATACTGGGCTAGAAGACCCAGGAGACCCAAAGATTCTATCAAAACTAAGGAAAATAATCTAGGTCGCAAATATGTTCTCTTTCTCCTTCTCCCCATTGCCCCCCTCCACCAGTAATCTTCATAGACTCAAATAGAGTTGATGTTCTACAGTCAATTCTAGTCACTTTTATTTATATTTATTTATTTTAGAGATGGGGTCTCACTATGTTGCTTAGGCTGGTCTCAAACTCCTGGGCTCAAGTGATCCACCCACCTCGGTCTCCCAAAGTGCTGGGATTACAGGCATCAACAGCTGCACCTGGCTGTTACTTTCATTTTTGATGTTCAAATTATCCCTAACATGGCCAGTGGGAGCTAATGCCTGTGAGACCATAGATTCTTTTTATGCCCTCAATACATTTGCGTGTTTACCTTACATTTTTATTACGGAAAAGATTCTGTTTTTTCCACTTGTTTCTATTTGATAATGAAGCCCTCAGTGCCTATCACCAGCTTCAGCCGCCGTTATCTCATTACCAAGCTGGGTTATTTTGAAGCAAATATCTTCTAATATTTAGCCAGTGTTCAAATTTCCCTAACCATCCTGAATGAGTGTTTAGAATAGTTGTTTCATTGGAAGCAAGGTCAAAACAAGTACATTTTACATTTTTAGGCCAGTCTTGAAATTAACTGTAAAACCATATGTGGGGTAGGAGGCGGGACTAGCCTCTCAAGGCGGGGCCTGGATACCAGAACCAGTTGAGGACTAGCTAAGACAGATTCCACAATGAATAACACCAGGAGGTGGGAATATTAAGGTCCATTGTGAAGGTTGGCTACCGCAATTATTTGATCAACTAGTTATCCACCCTGACTGCAGCTGAGAGAGATTTGTTTTTGCTTTTTTTTTTTTTTTCCGGAGACAGGGTCTTGCTGTGTTGCCCAGGCTGGACTCAAACTCCTGGGCTCAGGGTTCTTCTGCCTCAGCCTCCCGAGTAGCTGAGACTACAGGTGTGTGCCACTGTGCCCAGCAAGATTTTAAAAAATACATATGCCCGGACACCACTCTAAACCAACGAAATCAGAATCAGATATAGTGAAGTCATTAATCGTTTTGCTCCTGGGTCTTTAAGACAGTTTTGCTCCTGGAAAACTCCTGGGAATGTGGTAGAGAGAGAGAAAGAGATGGGAAAATAAAATTTAAGAAGTGTTGCTATGCATTTTGAAAATAATTTTTCTTTGGTATTTGTCTTGAGGGACGGCAGTAAACATTTCAATTGCCTTTAAGTAGGCTTGGATGCTCGAATGATGGTTCTTTGAATGCAGCATGGAACTGGGATTGGGCCACATGGCAGCCAGCGTGAGCCTTTATGCCACATTTATAAAACATGAATGTCATGAGGCCACTCTCAGGGACCTTACAATTTGGAGGGTTAGGTCAGATCCACAAATCTCTTCTATCTCATGATAAAGGAAACCTGGCGTGTAGCAGGAGATGGCGTGATAACCGTAACATATTGCATGATCAATACTTGTATTCTTCTTAGCAATATTAAACTTTCTGACCCCCTCCATTGTGTCATCATTTTGCTTAATACAGTTTCTGCCTCAGCATCAGTTTTTAGGCCTGGCATAAGCTGTTTGAAACCCAGGCACATCCCCTGCCTGTCATCTTTGGCCTAGTTAACACCTCCCCTCCCGGCGTGGTGGTTTGGAGAACCTGCTTGTTCCTCATCCCACTGATCCCAAACCCAGGACATCCCACAGCTACCGGCCACGATTAAACCTAATGGAGATTCAATGCCTTTCTTTTGATTCTCAGGGACTGACATTCATTCACTTAAATACTTGCACAGTCGGCCAGGCATGGTGGCTCACCCCTGTAATCCCAGCACTTGGGGAGGCCGAGGTGGGTGAATCACGAGGTCAGGAGTTCGAGACCAGCCTGGCCAATATGGTGAAACCTCATCTCTACTAAAAATACAAAAATTAACTGGTTCTGCGGTGTGTGCCTGTAATCCCAGCTACTCAGGAGGCTGAGGCAGGGGAGTTGCTTGAACCTGGGTGGTGGAAGTTGCAGTGAGCCAAGATTATGCCATTGCCCTCCAGCCTGGGCAGCAGAGTGAGACTCTGTCTCAAAAACAAACAAACAAAAAACCCAAAAACTTGCAGAGTGAATTTAGGAAACCATGAAGTCCAGAGTTTGATCCAATCCCTTCCTTTTTCTCTTTCTCAAATATTTTGAGCCAGGTGCTATCCTAGATTGTCTTGTGATATTTACAATCTAGAAGGCAGGAGAGAGAACTAAGAACAGAGAGCATGTTCTGAGATGTCTGCTGTGTTTGCAGGTAGCTTCCCTCAATTTCTCTACTCACTGGCCATGCTGGAAAGCAGGTCTTGGCACCATATTTGTGCCATGGTACTCCCCCTCCCTATACTCAATTGGTTGGCCAGAAGCCCAATTCTCTCTCTCTCCCTCTTTCCCTCTCTCCCTCCCTCCCTGTCTCTCTCTTTCTCTCTGTCTCTCTCTCTCCCTCTCCTTCTACCAAGACATCCAGTAACTAACAGATCAGCTGGTGGTAGGCTCTGCTGGCTGCCATGATGGGCCACCAGCAAAAAGGGAAAATTGGTTGTGAGTGAGAGAAGCAGAGATAAGAAAGTCCACAGGGCTGTTAAGAAAGACCAGGGGCGGCCGTGCGTGGTGGCTCACGCCTGTAATTCCTGCGCTTTGGAAGGCCAAGATGGGCAGATCACGAGGTCAGGAGATCGAGACCGTCCTGGCTCACAGAGTGAAACCCCCATGTCTACTAAAAATACAAAAAATTAGCCAGGCATGGTGGCAGGTGCCTGTAGTCCCAGCTACTTGGGAGGCTGAGGCAGGAGGATGGCATGAACCCCAGGAGGTGGAGCTTGCAGTGAGCCAAGATCATCGCACCACCGCACTCCAGCCTGGGCGACAGAGCAAGACTGCGTCTCAAAGAAAAAAAAAAAAGACCATGGGCTTCTGAGAGCCAGAAAGAGGAATTTTGGTTTCTGTACTGCAGTTTCCATTCTCTCATTTGTTTCTTGTGCCCATGAGTTTGCCTGTTAGAGATAAGGTGTGCTCCTTGTCCTCAAGCTCATGCAAATGGGTTTCTGTTTCTTACAATCATTGTTTCCAGTACGGATGGTGACTGATGCTCTACTAAATGCTGAAGAAAAGCAGAGTGGAAGCACAGAAAAGAGGGCTTCTCTGAGGAGGTGACGTTAGAGCCCAGTTGGAAGGCAGGAGTAAATGTGCACCATGATTTTTTAGGATTAAAACCAAGTGTCTCACTGCTTGGGCACATGTAGATAGAGGTGATTTAACAGTAAACGATCCCAGTTGTACCCATTGTCAGTTACCTCACCACAGGGATTATGTAGCCCTGACTTTGCTTAGTGCTTATTTATTTTAGGTTGTTGTTGATCCAAACCTCTTACATGATATGCGCCTGGAACAAGTGACAGCATCGTTCATTGATGTTGTGGACAAAACACTGTTTTATTACTCAAGACTGGGTAATTTATAAAGAAAAAGAGGTCTAATGGGCTCACAGTTCCATGTGGCTGAAGAAGCCTCAAAATCATGGTGGAAGGCAAAAGGCACGTCTTACATGGCGGCAGACAAGAGTGATGAGAGCTGTTTTGGTTATTGTTCGCTGGCCATAGAATTTACTTCTATATTTTGAACTAAGACGAGAGCCAGGCACACAAGACGGTTACAGGTCTGCCTGTTGTTTTTGATGATGATGATGATCATGATGATGAAATGGCTGACATGGTTAATGACTTGCTTTTTCTCATCATCTCAGACCTAGAATTTTGGCTGGACCATTGGCTTGGGATAGATGAAAATCATTCCTTGTATCCCCTGATCTTAAAGTCAAGACTGAACCAGCCTCCAAACGCAAGCCTTCATGGGGGCTTCAGATACCATGAGGAATGGGTGTCCCTGCAATATTGTCATGGCTGTCAAAAGTGTTATTGGAGCTGGGCAAATGGGCGCTCTCCTGCCATTCCATCCTGCTTAGATTTCCCATTCAACACCAATCTTTTTTCCTTTTTTTTTTTTTTTTGACAGAGTCTCGCTCTGTCTCCTAGGCTGGAGTGCAGTGGTGGGATCTTGGCTCACTACAGTCTCCACTTCCAGGGTTTAAGTGATTCTTGTGCCTCAGCCTCCCAAGTAGCTGGGATTGCAAGTGCACACCATCAAGCCTGGCTAATATTTTTTTTTTTTTTGGTATTTTTCGTAGACACAGGTTTCTCCATGTTGGCCAGGCTGGTCTTGAACTCCTGACCTCAAGTGATCCACCTACCTCGGCCTCCCAAAGTGCTGGGATTACAGGTGTGAGTACCCATACCTGGCCCCATTTCCTCTTATACCGTAAGTTATTGCCTGCAGATGTGTTTTCTCCATTAGTTTGCAAGCTTCCTGAGAGGTCTGTGCCTCATTTATTCTGGAATCTCCCTGGCACAAAGCACAGGGCTTTATCCTCAGCAGGCATTCAACAAATGTTTAATTTCATTCAATAGCTCCTCTTACCACTGCCCCCACCTTATTTGCAGGTGGCTAAGTACAATCGGAACAAGTAGGTATCATAAGATTTAGTCCAGAGTCAATTTGGGAAGAAATTACTTTAGTGATATGAAAAGAAACCATGCTGTTTAGTCAGCATACTTCTGAGAGTATCCTCTGTCCAAGCATTTGCTGAATTTCTATCTACTAATTTTCAGGTGGAACAGTATGGTTGCAGAGAGTCCGTTTGGACATAGATATACTTTCATGCATTCATGTCTTTAACAATAATTTGTGGCCCTACTGTGTTTGTTCACTGACTCCTTTGAACCTACCATATAAGCTATATCTTTATTTTCCTCGTAATTTGGGAGGTCCAATGCTTCATTAAGCTCACATGCCTGAAATTAATGAAGAAAATAGGTCGTTAAGCAGCTAGTATAAAAGTAGCCACCAAATCAAGTCCATCACCCGCCTTAAGTCAGCCCAGTACTCCCATCTTGAGCGGAGAAGCCCATTTTGAATCACAGTCAAGACATTGATGGAAAAACAGCTCCCTCTGGGGATCAAAACCACGCTGGCCCCAGATCCTCCTCCCCAGAGTTCAACTCATTGCTCACCCACTGAACCCAGAACAAACCAGAAGTGCTTGAAATGAGGACGCGTAGCTCCGTGTACCAGTCGGAATTTAAAACTGTATCAATTCCTGCTATAGAAATGAGGCTTCTCCCCAGGACCAGCATTCCACCAAGGCAGCCCTTTTCTGGATGGAGAAAATAGAACCCGAAGGCACCCGTTTCCCTAAACTGCTCTTGCTCATGTGTAAGTACAAATGAAAAATGCTGACGCTGCTTCTGTTGGCATTGCTTTTTAATTACGGCCATCAATAAATCATTTTATCCTTGAACAAGACTTGAGAATGGCCCGAAGGCAGAGGCACGATTCCTTAGGAATTAGGCCAACAGAGAATGGGCTATCTTTCTTCCCACTTCTTCTCTTACTCTGCTGTCAGAAACAGAAACGTTCTCTGGGAGTAGCTGGGAGCAGACGGCCACACTTGAGTTCCATCTGGGGGTTCTGTTAACACAGTTTTACCCCAGCCTGCCTTGATGGCCACTGCCACACAAGCTGCAACTGTTCTTTCTTCTGCGCCTTTTGTTACTTCGTTGTCTTTCAACTCTTTCTACTGTAGTGAGCTGAATGGTGGCTTTGCACAAGATATATCCAGATCCTTGTGCCTAGAATCCGTGGAGGTGGCATTATGTGGAAAAAGGGTCTTTGTAGATGTAATTAAGGATCTTGAGATGAGATTATCCTGGAGTATTTTAGGTAGGCTATACACCTAAAGACAAATGTCCTTGTAAGAGGACACTTTTGTCCGGGCGCAGTGGCTCATGCCTGTAATCCCAGCACTTTGGGAGGCTGAGGCGGGCGGATCACCTGAGGTCAGGAGTTCGAGACCAGCCTGACCAACACGGAGACCCCATCTCTACTAAAAATACAAAATTAGCCGGGCATGGTGGCGCATGCCTGCAATCCCAGCTACTGGGGAGGCTGAGGCAGGAGAGTTGCTTGAACCCAGGAGGAGGAGGTTGCAGTGAGCTGAGATCATGCCATTGCACTCCAGCCTGGGCAACAAGAGTGAAACTCCATCTCAAAAAAAAGGATACTTTTCCTCCAGAGGAGGAGACCCAGACAGAAGAGAAGAAGGTAAGGTGATCACAGAGGCAGAGACTGGATCGTGCAGCCACAAGTCGAGGAATTCTAGTAGCCTCTACAAGCTGGAAGAGGGAAAGAATGGATTCTCCCCTAGAACCTCTGAAGGAGCATGCTCCTGCTGACATTTGATTGATTTTGGACTTCTGGCCTCCAGGCTTTTTTTTTTTTTTTTTTTTCTCAGGCAGAGCCTTGCTCTGTTGCCCAGTCTGGAGTGCAGTGGCATGATCTCGGTTCACTGCAAACTCCACCTCCTGGGCTCAAGCCGTTCTCTTGCCTCGGCCTCTCAAGTAGCTGGGCTACAGGTGCCTGCCACCATGCACGGCTGAGTTTTGTATTTTTAGTAGAGATGAGGTTTTGCCATATTGGCCAGGCTGGTCTCGAATTCCTGGCCTCCAGTGATCCACCCACCTCAGCCTCCCAAAGTGCTGAGATCATTTAGGTGTGAGCCACAGCACTCCGCCCAGACATTGTTTGAAGCCACCCATTTCATGGTTCTTTGCTGCAGTGGTTGTGGAATATGAATGCACTCGTGCTGTTGCTTGGACTTCGCTGACCTTGTGTCTGTTATTCCCTGGCAGTTCTACAGGGCCTGGAGCTGGTACTAAAAACCTCCCTCCTTTCCCAAATTGTCCCCAGCTTCCCCATTCACTGAAGGCCCTGCAGTCAGGAACAGTCAGGACTTTGCACCGAGTTGCTGTGGGTGCTGGGCCCACCCGACCCTTCCTCTTGTGTGATTCATGGACCCGTGGCATTGTGTCACCTGGGAGCTTTTGGAATTGAAGACTCTCAGGGCTCACCCTGGAGGACCTGCTGGGCCAGAATCTGCATTTTAACAAGATGCCTGGGTGATTTGCGTACACGTTCAGATCTGCGAAGTGCTAGTAGGAGAGGCTTTAAGGTGGTAATTAGATCTTTTCTCCACCTGCAGGAATCTTAGTTTCTTCTTGTTAAATCTATTAGCTGTGGCAATGGCATGGGGGTTATAAAACAAAACAAAATGCTTACATCAAGAATGCACCCTGGTGTGTTATGGATGTGGGTGAAATGAAATGTCTGGAATTTGCTTTAAAATATCCTAAAATAGCAAGAAGGAAAAAAAAAGTGGGAACTGGAATGAGATTGGCGAAATGTTGACAAGTTCTTGCAGTGGGATGATGGGTGCATGGGGGTTCATGGTGCAATTCTCTCCCTACTTTTTGTGCATATGGGAAATTTCCATAATGAAAAGTTAGAGGTCGGGCACAGTGCTTCAAGCCTGTAATCTCAGCATTTTGGGAGGCTGAGGTGGGTAGATTGCTTGAACCTAGGAGTTCAAGACCATCCTGGACAACATGGCGAAACCCTATGTCTACTAAAAATGCAAAAATTAGCCAGGCATGGTGACAACATGCCTGTAGTCATGTTGAGGCATGAGGTTGAGACATGAGAATCACTTGAACCCAGGAGGCGGAGGTTGCAGTGAGCCGAGATCGCACCATCACACTCCAGCCTGGGTGACATGTCGAGTGAGACTTGGGCCTCAAAAAAATTTTTAATTTTCTTTTTTTTTTTTTGAGATGGAGTCTTGCTCTGTTGCCCAGGCTGGAGTGCAGTGGCGTGATCTTGGCTCACTGCAAGCTCCACCTCCAGAGTTCACTCCATTCTTCTGCCTCAGCCTCCAGAGTAGCTGGGACTATAGGCACCCACCACTATGTCCGGCTAATTGTTTGTACTTTTAATAGAGATGGGGTTTCACCGTGTTAGCCAGAATAGTCTCGATCTCCTGACCTCATGATCTGCCCACCTCGGCCTCCCAAAGTGCTGGGATTACAGGCGTGAGTCACCATTCCCGGCCTTAATTTTCTTTAATTTGTTTCTTTTCTGAGACAGGATCTCACTCTGTAGCCCAGGCTAGAGGGCAGTGGTGTGATCCCGGCTCACTGCAGCCTCTACCTCCTGGGCTCAAGCGATCCTCCCACCTCAGCCTCATTAGTAGCTGAGAGTACAGGCATGTATCACCACACCTGGCTAATTTTTTCACTTTTTGTAGAGGCAAGGTCTTGCTGTGTTGCCCAGGCTGGTCTTGAAGTCCTGAGCTCAAGCAATCTTCCGGTCTCAGCCTGGGAGTAATCCCAAAGTGCTGGGATTACAGGTGTGAGTCACTCTACCCAGCCTCCACTGTTTTTTGTGACTCCACTTTTTCTCCCCTCTTGGAAATGACTAGTCTTTGAGGGAATGTCCTTTTTGTCTCAATCTCTGGTTTCTTTGCTCAGTGCTCCTGTGTTTGGGGCTTTGTTGATCTCCTGGCCTTTTTCGGCAGCGTCGTCCCTGGAGAGCAGGATGAGAGCTGATGGCTTCTCAGCATCTTTTAACTCTGTTTCCAACAACATCTAGTCGGCATCTGTTGTTCTCGGCAGCTGGGACTTCATTTTCTTTCTCTTTCTCCACCTCTCTAACCTCTTTAAGACTCTGTCTTTGTCATGAGTACAGTACCACCTGTGTGGCCCGTAGGCTGTCTTACTTACATGTGATCTGCATATTATGTCTTTACTTCAGGGCTTCTCAAATAGGGGGTGATTTTGCCCCCCAGAGAACATGTGGCCATGTCTGGAGACAATTTTGGTTGTTACAGCTGGGGGAGGTGGTGCTCCTGGCATCTAGTGGGTAGAGGCCAGGGATGCTGCTAAACATCCTACAATGCCCCGGAGAACTCCCACTAAGACAAAATAGTGATCCCGCCCCAAATGTCAGTAGTGCTGAAAGTGAGAGACCCTGGTTCCATCTTAGAGATCATCCAAGCACATTTGGCCAAATTGTTTTTGCTACTGTCCCATGAAGAAAAGACAGACTCATGACTGATGGCAACATCGATGGGAATTTTGTTTACCTCTTCTTGGTGGACTTGGGGATACGATGACTTACCATTCGTGCAAGTTGTGCATGGCGCACCTCCAGGGGGCGCCACCCACATAGTTATGAAAATGCCACCCCAGGAATTGCACAGTACATAGTCTACATGGCTTTAAGCAGTTGCTCTGGTTTTGGGGTTGCCCTGGGGTGCTCTGGAACTGGGAGGGAACTTTATTTCTGGCCATTAGAGGCCCTGAGCATGACCTTGAGTATCCTTTCAAGAAAGGAGAAATGTTGAACAGAGAGGACCTCATTTTTATAACTCTTGACCATCATCTAGTTACGGAGCATCCCCTTTTCACCCCTGGGCCATATCCATTTGACGGATGTAAAATCATCAAATTATAATATCATGGCTTACACTTTTGATAGCTTCTGCCCGGAACATGGCGGTAAGAGCTTCTCATTTTCAACTGATTCATTGGGGGAGGAAATATACACGGCTGCCCTAAGACTTTCTATTACCCACCATTTGCTTGATGGGATTTCTTGAGTTTCTGTAGCATAACTTATTCTAACTGGTCCTCAATCACTTTGCAATAAAACCTGAGATTATGAAAATGTTCATTGTCATTACCAGTGACAGAGCAGTAAGTACAGAGTTCTGGAGAGGGAAGGAATCGAGAGATTTAAACTAGCAGAATGAGCCGCTCACCCTCAGAATTGCTTTTAATCTTGGTGGGAACTGAGGGGAATTTCGACAGGGTTCAGGGGAACTGAGGGGAGTGGGGCTGGGAGGTGGCTGTTTGCATGTGTGGTCAGCAAATCCAGTGAGGGGGTCCATGTACTGTGGGCAGCCCCACCGATGGAGTTGGGATTGCCCCGGACTGAGTACTGGGTCATGAGACTGCAAACCCCCATTCTCAAGACATCGAGGCCCAGGCTGGTGCAGGAGATACATGGCAGTGTGTTAGCCTTTCTTCCATTGCTCCTCCCCAATGACAGTCCCCGATTTTCCACCGAGGAGTCACTAGTCCCCCACGGCATGTGTGGGACTGGCCACTCCTCACCCTGATCTGGGGCTGGGGCCTGTGGTCCCAGCCTGGATGTCAATATCCTTCCACCACCCTGGCCACAGTGATTGGGTGTGAGAAGCAGATTAGCCAAAGGAGAGACAGTCTTGGGAATTTCATGTTCATGCTTAAGGAAGTAAAACAGAAAGCAGGGGGAGGGTGAGGGGTCATTCTGATGATATAGTTTGAGGACCTGGATGTAGCCACACCTGTAGCTGTCAACTCTGTGCCATAGTACTGCTTTTGTTTTTTTCCTTCAAATTTAAATACTTTCATGAGGCAAGGTCTTGCTATGTTGCTTAGGCTGGTTTTGAAAAGTCACTTTTGGGGGAATGCTTTCACTGCGTCACTTCCTTTCTAAGACAGCTCAGGGAATCAGAAGACAAGGGAGATGACTGTTTTTTTTTTTTTGAGACAGGGTCTTGCTCTATTGCCCAGACTGGAGTGCAGTGGTGCAATCACAGCTCGCCACAGCCTTGATCTTCTGGACTCAAGCCACCCTCCTACTTCAGCCTCCTGAGAAGCTGGGACTGTAGGCGGGTACCACAATGCCCAGCTAATTAAATTTTTTTTTAGAAATGAGATCTCACGATATCACCCAGGCTGGCCTCAAATTCTTGGGTTCAAGTGATCGCCCTGCCTTTAGCTTCCCAAACTTACAGATGTGAGCTCCCACACCCAGTCAATGCTGTGTTCTTATGCACCTGGCATCCCCCCAGGCCCTGAGTGATGATCCTCCTGCCTCGACCTCCGAAAGTGCTGGGATAACAGATGTGAAGCACCATGTGTGGCTCACATAGTATTCTTATCGGTTAAATTGAGTCTCCCTCGAAAGATGTTGAAATCCTAAATTCTAGTAGCTCAGAATATGACCTTATTTAGAAATAGAGTTATTGCGGGCCGGGCGTGGTGGCTCACGCCTGTAATCCCAGCACTTTGGGAGGCCGAGGTGGGTGGATCACCTGAGGTCAGGAGTTTGAGACCAGCCTGACCAATATGGAGAAACCCGTCTCTACTCAAAATACAAAATTAGCTGGGTGTGGTGGCGCATGCCTGTAATACCAGCTACTCGGGAGGCTGAGGCAGGAGAATCACTTGAACACAGGAGGCGGACGTTGCATTGAGCTGAGATCGCACTATTGCACTCCAGCCTGGGCAACAAGAGTGAAACTCCGTCTCAAAAGAAAGAAAGAAAGAAATAGGGTTATTGCAGATGCTATTTATCAGGATGAAGTCATCCTGGAGTAGGGAGGGCCCTAAGTCAATGACTGGTGTCTTTATAAAAGAGGAGAGGACACGCTGAGTCACAGAGACACAGGGAAGAAGGCCATGGGTTGGACGGAAGATTGGACTGGTGTGTCTGCAAACCAAGGAACACTGAAGACTGCCGGGAGACCACAGGAAGCTAGGACGAGGCAAGGCAGGACTCCCCGACAAGTGCAGGAGGGAGTGTGGCTCTGCTGGCACTTCCATTTCAGACTGCTGGCCACCAGAGCCACAAGACAATCAATTTCTCTTGTTTCAAGTCACCCAGCTTGTGGTACTTGGTTGTGGCAGCCCTAGGGAATGAATATAAGTACTTTTTTTTTTTTTTTTTTTTTTCTGTTTTTTGAGACGGAGTCTCCCTCTGTCAACCATGCTGGAGTGCAGTGGTGCGATCTCGGCTGACTGCAAGCTCCACCTCCCGGGTTCATGCCATTCTCCTGCCTCAGCCTACCAAGTAGCTGGGACTACAGGTGCCCGCCACCACGCCCGGCTAATTTTTTGTATTTTTAATAGAGACGGGGTTTCACCGTGTTAGCCAGGATGGTCTCCATCTCCTGACCTCGTGATCCACCTGCCTCAGCCTCCCAAAGTGCTGGGATTACAGGCATGAGCCACCGCACCCAGCCAAATATAATAAGTACTGTTAAATTAACTCTCCTCTTCTCTCCATCTTCTTCTAAATCATTGTTTTTGCCTAAGCAACAGCTAGGGTCTAATACAGATGTGATGACTCACTTCAAACTGCGGGAAGCCAGCCCCCATGTGACCCAAAGCTCCTGCTGCCTTGGCCCTGGGCGCAGAGACTGGACCATCATTGTGGGGGCTTGCTGGAGGGAGCAGGGCAGAAGCCACAGGCAAAAGGCCTTTGTGATCTGGAGGGAAGTGAAGGAGAGGGAGAGAGATGAGAGAGGCTGGCAGAAGATGGGCCAGGGGCCAGGCTGCGTGGGATCTTCTGGGCCACAGAAAGACATTTGAATTCTCATGTAAGAGAACCAGGACACCATTGGAGGGTATGAGTCACCTCATCTAACTGAGTTCTGTAAATGTCAATGTTTTATTATTTTTATACAATTCTTTAAAAGTGATTTTTTTACCTTTTTATTTTAATTATTTTCTTTTTTGAGATGGAATCTTGCTCTGTTGCCCAAACTGGAGTGCAATGGCACGATCTCAGCTCACTTCAACTTCCACCTCCTGGGTTCAAGTGATTCTCCTGTATCAGACTCCCAAGTAGGGAGTCTGGCACCTGCCACCACGACCAGCTTATTTTTGTATTTTTAGGAGAGACGACGTTTCACCATGTTGGCCAGGCTGGTCTTGAACTCCTGACCTCAGGTGTTCCACCCACCTTGGCCTCCCAAAGTGCTGGGATTACAGGGGTGAGCCACCATGCCCGGACTTATTTACTTTTTTTAAAAAGATCAGGCCTGGCACGGTAGCTCATGTCTCTAATCTCAGCACTTTGGGAGGCTGAGGCGGGATGATCAATTGAGACCAGGAGTTCAAAACCAGCCTAGGCAACATAGTGAGACACCACCTGCCCCAATCTCTAAAAAAATGAGAAAATTAGGCACGGTGGCTTTTCTGTATCCCCAGCTATTGGGGAGGCTGAGGTAGGCAGGACTGCTTGAGACCAGGAGTTTGAGGCTCCACTGAGCTGTGATTATGCCACTGAGCTGCAGCCTGGGCAACAGAGTGAGACCCCATCTCAGAAAAAATGCCACATTCTTTTTTTTTTATTATTATTATACTTTAGCTTTTAGGGTACATGTGTACAATGTGCAGGTTTGTTACGTATGTATCCATGTGCCATGTTGGTTTGATGCACCCATTAACTCATCATTTAGCATTAGGTATATCTCCTAATGCTGTCCCTCCCCCTCCCGCCACCCCACAACAGTCCCCGGAGTGTGATGTTCCCCTTCCTGTGTCCATGAGTTCTCATTGTTCAATTCCCACCTATGAGTGAGAACATGTGGTGTTTGGTTTTTTGTTCTTGCTATAGTTTACTGAGAATGATGTTTTCCAGTTTCATCCATGTCCCTACAAAGGATGTGAACTCATCATTTTTTATGGCTGCATAGTATTGCATGGCGTATATGTGCCACATTTTCTTAATCCAGTCTATTGTTGTTGGACATTTGGGTTGGTTCCAAGTCTTTGCTATTGTGAATAGTGCCGCAATAAACATACGTGTGCATGTGTCTTTATAGCAGCATGATTTATAGTCCTTTGGGTATATACCCAGTAATGGGATGGCTGGGTCAAATGGTATTTCTAGTTCTAGATCCCTGAGGAATCAC
Organism: Nomascus leucogenys; assembly: GCF_006542625.1. Taxonomy (NCBI): domain Eukaryota; kingdom Metazoa; phylum Chordata; class Mammalia; order Primates; family Hylobatidae; genus Nomascus; species Nomascus leucogenys. Next base: position 97,976,131 of record NC_044398.1, on the reverse strand, counting down.
CGCACTGACTTCCACAATGGTTGAACTAGTTTACAGTCCCACCAACAGTGTAAAAGTGTTCCTATTTCTCCACATCCTCTCCAGCACCTGTTGTTTCCTGAGTTTTTAATGATGGCCATTCTAACTGGTGTGAGATGGTATCTCACTGTGGTTTTGATTTGCATTTCTCTGATGGCCAGTGATGATGAGCATTTTTTCATGTGTTTTTTGGCTGCATAAATGACTTCTTCTGAGAAGTGTCTGTTCATGTCCTTTGCCCACTTTTTGATGGGGTTGTTTGTTTTTTTCTTGTAAATTTGTTTGAGTTCATTGTAGATTCTGGATATTAGCCCTTTGTCAGATGAGTAGGTTTAAAAATGCCACATTGTTTTAATTGCTTACTTTTACAGAAGACCACTGGTCCTGGTGGGGAAAGGCCTGGGAACAGGGAGACCCCTCAGGTGGCTGCAACCCCGGTCCTGGTCCTGTCTGCAGGCTGGGTCTCGAGGCCCAAGTGACCGCCCTGCACCCCTGCACCCCTGCTCCCCCACACCTCACAGTATATTCTGACCTGGTGCTGCTGCTGGGGCATGGCGTTGGGCTGCAGGAGCCGCCTCAGCCTCCCTAGAGCTGACCAAGCTCTGCTTCTTATTCTGGGGAATGACGGGTGCTGGGGCTTTGATGGGCATTGGGAGAAATGGGCAGAGTGGTGCTTACCCGGGATGGTGGTGAAGTGGGACGGGGAGGTCATTGTGACAAAGGGCGGCATGAGGTAATTGGCCTTGACGCCCTCCCCGGCCAGACGGTCCAGGTTGGGGGTGTCCACATCCTGATCCTAGTCCCAGCAGAAGCCCTGGAAGGAGATCAGCAGCAACTGTGAGTGCTCTTCCTCCCTGGGAGGGGGTGGCCACCCAGCAGGACAGGCGGCAGCAGCAGCAGCAGCTGGAGGGCCCCGAGCCCTGTCATCCCCAGAGCACCTGTCATGCACTCCTCACAGAGTTCATGGGCTTCTCCCTCTTTAGTCCGTTGTTGAACGAAGTTCATATTAATAATTTAGCCCAGCTCTGTTGTGGGACAAACAACCTGGAGAGTAACAAGGTGCCGCATATCTGCAGGACAGGATGAAAGTGTTCTGGAGATGGATGGGGGACATGGCTGTACAATGTGGTGGATGCGCTTAACGCCACTGAATTTTTCCTTTCAAAATGGCTAAAATAATAGATTTTGTATGTATTTTACCACAATAAAAAATCAAACTGGCCAGGCGTGGTGGCTTAACACCTGTAATTCCAGCACTTTGGGAGGCCGAGGCGGGTAGATCATTTGAGGTCAGGAGTTCGAGACCAGCCTGGCCAACATGGAGAAACCCCATCTCGACTAAAAATGCAAAAATTAGCCGGGCGTGGTGGTACATGTCTGTAATCCCAGCTACTTGGGAGGCTGAGGCAGGAGAATTGCTTGAACCCGGGAGGTGGAGGTTGCAGTGAGCTGAGATCACACCACTGTACTCCAACCTGGACGATGGAACGACTCCGTCTCCAAAAAAAAAAAAAAAAAAAAAAAAATCAAACCATGTGAAATATTTTGGACTCTTATACTAATTCCAACATTTTGAAGATCTGGGGAGAACAAACTAGATTGGTGCTTTCCTTGGCTTAGTATGTCCTGTTTTCATAGGGAGAGCAAATTACTGTTCCCCAGCACTATTAAATTGACTACCACAGGATGGGCATGGTGGCTCACACCTGTAATCCCAGCACTTTGGGAAGCTGAGGTGGGAGAGTCACTTGAGTCCAGGAGTTCGAGACCAGCCTGGGCAACATGGTGAGACCGTGTCACTACCAAAAATACAACAACAACAAAAATAGCTAGGTGTGGTGGTGTGCACCTGTAGTCCCAGCTACTTGAGAGGCTGAGGTGGGAGGATCACTTGAGCCCAGCAGATTGAGGCTGCAGTAAGCTATGATTATACCACTGTACTCAGCCTGGGTGACAGGGTGAGACCCTGTCTCAAAAAAAAAAAAAAAAAAAAATACTGCAGTGGACTCAGTGATCATGAGGCCAGGCACTGTACACATATACATCATCTCGTTTAATTTTTTCTCTTGTTTAAAATTATTTTTTTCCTCCAATCCCCATGTTGATCAACATTTTTTTAATCCTAGGAATTTATTAGTTGAAAATTTTGTGTAAGAATTAAAAATTGCCTGGCACGATGGCTCACGTCTGTTATCCCAGCACTTAGGGAGGCTGAGATGAGAGAATCACTTGAAGCCAGGAGTTTGGGCCAGTCTGGGCAACATAGTGAGAATGCAACACTGTAAAAAAATTTAAGAAGCTGGGTGTGGTAGCATTCACCTGTAGTCCCAGCTACTTGGAAGACTAGGTGGGAGGATTGCTTGAGTCCAGGCAGTAAAGGCAGCAGTGAGCTGTGATTATGCCATTGCACTGCAGCCTGGGCGACGGAGTGAGACTCTGTCTCTAAAATAAATCAATAAAATTGTGGTGTAATATATGCAACATTTACCATTTTGTGCATCTGAAAGTGTACAATTCAGTGACATATTGTACATTTATCATGTTGTGCAATTATCACCACTACCTAGTTTCAGAGCTTTTTCAACACCTCAATTGGAAGCCTCATATCCATTCAGCAGTCACTCTGCATACCCCCTCCTGCAGCCCCTGGAAACGTTTAATCTACTTTCTATCTCTGTCGATTGGCTTAGTCTGAACATTGCATATAAATGGAATTGTACAATATATGACCTTTCATGTCTGCTGCTTTCACTGCGCATGTATTTAACGTTCATCCATATCACAGCATGGATAAGTTTTACTTTCCTTTTAGACCCTATCTAAAAAGAAAAAAAAATTGTAAAAAAAAAAAAAAAAAAGAATATAGGATGGAGATCAGATGTGTCCTGCGAAGCTTATAATATTTACTATCTAGCACTTTACATAGAAGCTTGCCTACCTCTGAATGATATGCAGGTACAGGGATGACATTTATCTTTGCACTTATAGAAAGACCTATAAATTGTATAAAGACATCATCACTGGAATTCCAGTAACAAGAAGCGGCAAGACATGACGGTGTGTCCAGGTGTTCAGGTGAAGTTTAGGGAAGGTCTTGTCTTGACGAGGTCGGATGTGAGACCCAGATGAGATAATCCCATTTCCCCTGCTGAAATTGCCTGAGAATTTCGTTCCAGTTATTTGCATAGGTTGATTCTTTTGGTGGGGGGTGGGGTGGGTGAGGAGGTGAAGTGTCAGGGGAGTTCTATTTTGTATTTGCACAACTTGGCTTTCTTTTTACTTGGTGTGGTGTTTTGCTGTATGAAGGAATTTCATAGAATTTTGTAATGAGTATGCAGCATAGTGGTTTGAATCCTGCCAGGCCGAGGGTCATAGCTCAGCTCTGCAACTCATTATCTATGATGCCTTGGGGCAGGTCCAATAATTCTCCAAGCCTCTGTTATATATTCCATGAAGTTGTGAGGTTCAGATGAAATAATGCATGCTGGCAGCAATGGTTACTGCTCATGGGATTTCCATGTGCTCCCCGTATTCCCCAGACCCCAAATAGTTAGATGGATCCGTGCCAGGGTCCAGTGCTCTATAAGTGGAAGTCACTGACATCACCTCTAGTCTAAGCTTTTGAGGGCTTGGGGATAACTATCTCATTCTCTCATCTCCTGGTGCAGTAACTATGGGAGAATCCTTGCATTAAAATGGTAGAATTTCCATCATTCTAGGTCTTTGAGTGGCCATATGGAGCACACCATACCCAGCCAACCCATTGTGGACATGGAATGTAAGAAATCAACCTTGGTTGCTAAGCTGCTGAGACTCTGGGGTTAATTTGTTACTGCAGCATAAGCTAGTCCATCCTGACACATGTAGCATGCAAACCACTTACATTCATGATAAGCGCTCCACAGATGTTGGTTACTTTTGGTAGGAAGATAGATTGCCTCTGAAAGTTTTGTTAGCTGATCTCATGATGCCAATGTTGCTATTTTGTAATTGGATAAATTGGACTAGACTTTCCTTCCAGCATATGGGAGAGACAGATGACTGAGAGACAATAAAGCATTATTATCTTCAATTTGTGTCCTTGGATACCCTTGGTGGCAATGAACAATGTATGCTCCTCTGAGAAAACTGGACTAAGGCCGGGCGCGGTGGCTCACGCTTGTAATCCAGCACTTGGGAGCCGAGGCGGCGGATCACGAGGTCAGGAGATCGAGACCACGGTGAAACCCGTCTCTACAAAAAAATACAAAAATTAGCCGGGCGTGGTGGCGGGCGCCTGTAGTCCAGCTACTCGGAGAGGCTGAGGCAGGAGAATGGCGTGAACCGGGAGGCGGAGCTTGCAGTGAGCCGAGATTGAGCCACTGCACTCCAGCCTGGGCGACAGAGCGATACTCCGTCTCAAAAAAAAAAAAAAAAAAAAAAAAAAAAAAAAAAAAAAAAAAAAAAAAGAAAACTGGACCTAAAGGAGAATGGGAGATGATACCAGAATTGGGAATGTCCAAGGCCCCAGGGATTCCCTGGTCTGGAAAAAACTTTGAGTCCTTGGTGGGAAGATTCTCCAAGGGAACATAAATGCTTTTACTGTCTAGTTTGGCTCTTTGAGAATTAAAACTTTTTTTTTCATTCCAGTAGCTTTTGGGATGCAGTTTGGCTCTTTGAGAATTGCATACTAATTTTTTTTCTTTTTTGAAATGAAGTCTCACTCTGTCACCCAGGCTGGAGTGCAGTGGCGCGATCTTGGCTCACTGCAAGCTCCGCCTCCTGGGTTTACGCCGTTCTTCTTCCTCAGCCTCCTGAGTAGCTGGGATTACAGGCGCCCGCCACCACGTCTGGCTAATTTTTTGTATGTTTAGTAGACACGGGGTTTCACCGTGTTAGCCAGGATGGTCTCGATCTTCTGACCTCGTGATCCACCTGCCTCTGCCTCCCAAAGTGCTGGGATTACAGGCGTGAGCCACTGCGCTGGCCTGAGAATTGCATACTAATTAATTTTAGGGGTCATCCGTACACATCTCTATATTCCTGAAACAGTAGAAACAGCCAGCAGTCAGGCAACAATCTACCATGACCACTAAAACATCCCCAAAGTGAAACACCAGATGTGATCCGCTAGGTTTAGTGGAGGTGGCTGGCTAGAGAGTTGATTATATTCATTATCGTCACTGTGGTGATTATGGCCACAACATTGTGATGCGTCTTGGTCGTCTTTTGGTGAGTTGCAGTTTGGAAGGAATAAATCCATTATTCTTTTTTCTTTCTTTTTTTTTTTTTTTTTGAGTCTTGCTCTGTCACCCAGGCTGGAGTGCAGTGGTGCCATCTCAGTGTACTGTAAACTCCGCCTCCCAGGTTCAAGTGCTTCTCCTGCCTCAGCCTCCCAAGTAGCTGGGATTACAGGTGCCCACCACCACACCTGGCTAATTTTTATATTTTTAGTAGAGACAGGGTTTCGCCATGTTGGCCAGGCTGGTCTTGAACTCCTGACCTCAGGTGATCCACCTGCATCAGCCTCCCAAAGTGCTGGGATTACAGGCATGAGCCACCATGCCCGGCCCCATTATTCATTTAACCAATATCTGTTGAGCACGTTCGGTGTGGTGGAGGATGGACTGCAGGGGAGGGAGGACGCCTCGTCCTGCCACTATGTTTTCAAGTTGTCCTAATACTCCACCATGGGACACGCAGGCTTGTGGGTCCCAGAGCTCCAGAAGCATCTCCCAACCACACCATCCTGACCCAGATTCTACTGAAGAATACGTGAGTCTAGCAGAGCTATCTCTGGCACTTCCCTTCTTTTGAACAGCTGATCTGTCAGTCATGGGGAGCCCTTATGAAAGTGCAGGGTAAGGCTGGGCGCGGTGGCTCACGCTTGTAATCCCAGCACTTTGGGAGGCCGAGGTGGGCGGATCACGAGGTCAGGAGGTCGAGACCATGGTGAAACCCCGTCTCTACTAAAAATACAAAAAATTAGCCAGGCGTGGTGGCAGGCGCCTGTAGTCCCAGCTACTCGGAGAGGCTGAGGCAGGAGAATGGCGTGAACCCGGGAGGCGGAGCTTGCAGTGAGCCCAGACTGCGCCACTGCACTCCAGCCTGGGCGACAGAGCGAGACTCTGTCTCAAAAAAAAAAAAAAAAAAAAGAAAGTGCAGTGTGTTTTGTGAAACTTGAGGTTGATCAAAGAATACCATTAAACTTTATTAAGAAATCTAAATATTGATGGCATAGGCAGTGGGGTGGAGGTGGGGAAATTCCCAAATACATTTTAGGAATTATCTCAGAAGGAGGTAATAGCCAGAACTCTTGATTGCCAGTGACAGAAACTCATCTTACTAGTGTTGAGTGGAAAAGGGATCATGTTTTGGTCTGCACTCCCCAACCCCAACCCCAAGCAGATCCTGAAAGAGGGACAGGATTGCAAGTGGTTTATTTAGGAGATGATTCCAGGGAACACCAGTAGGGGAGTGAGGAACTGATTCATGAAAAGGCAGGAGGCCACACAGGGGGCTTCAATGAGCAGCTTACCATTCCAGGCAACTAGGATTTGACCCCACTGGGGACCTCTGGGAGGAGGTGATGTGGAATACATTTCAAAGTTGTTCCATCCGGGGGGCAAAAATATTGAAGCATTTATAGCCTGGCTGCCATCTGCCACTGGCTGAGGACTGGTCCCAGGGCATCAACTCTCTGGCTTTTCTTTTTTCTTTTTTTTTTTTTTTTGAGACATAGTCTTGCTCTGTCACCCAGGCTGGACTGCAATGGCATGATCTCAGCTCACTGCAACATCTGCCTCCCAGGCTCAAACGATTCTTTTGCCTCAGCTTCCTGAGTAGCTGGGATTACAGGCACCCGCCACCATGCCCCACTAATTTTTTTATTTTTTGTAGAGACAGGGTTTTGACATGTTGATCAGGCTGGTCTCGAACGCCTGACCTCGTGATCCACTTGCCTCGGCCTCCCAGTGTTGGAATTACAGGCGTGAGTCACTGTGCCCGGCTTCTGTGGCTTTTCTGACATACTCCATGCGTAACTTTGAGAAAGCCCTCAGGTGAAAGTCTTGGTTGTATGCATTAGCAAGCATGTACTAGAATGATAAAAACCAAGGGGCTTACCACAACATCTCTCTCTCCATCTCTGGATGGAGACACCATCAGATCTCTCTCTCCGTCTCTGTCTCTAGCTTTGTCTGCATACTGGCTTAATTCCTTCTTACTCAAGCCTTTTCTCCATAAGGCAAGAAATGTGGCCACAAAAGCTCCTGTATTTCTCACTACACACAGTTCCTGCCATGACAGTGAATGATTAATTTGGTCTAGTTCCAGTTTGGAAAAATATTCAAGGGAAGAATTCTGATTGGCCAATTTAGGCCAGATGCTCATCCCTGGACCAATCAACTGAGGCCAGAGGGGTGGAGTCATGTGAGAACGTGGCAGCCCCCTTGAGAGCCAAGAGACTGGAGTAGGAAGTGTCAGTGTCCATAGAGGGGAGGGCTGCTAGGCTGAAAAAGCAATAGATGTCTGCAGTGAAAGGAATAGATTAGGAGATACATTCTGTTAAACCTGTTAATTATTTATAGGTGTGAGCTGGTGGCTCACGCCTATAATCTCAGCACTTTGGGAGGCCGAGGTGGGCAGATGAGAGGTCAGGAGTTTGAGACCAACCTGACCAACATGGTGAAACCGTGTCTTTACTAAAAAAATACAAAAATTAGCTGGGCATGGTGGTGCGCGCCTGTAATCCCAGCTACTGAGGAGGCTGAGGCAGGAGAATCGCTTGAACTCAGGAGGTGGAGGTTGCAGTGAGCTGAGATCACGCCGTTGCACTCCAGCCTGGGCAACAGAGTGAGGCTCCGTCTCAAGGAAAAAAAAAAAAAGTTACGTTGTGGTTACCTCAGCATGATTTATCAGAAAGGAAAAACTTACTATACGCATATTTCCTATGCACGGGCTATTGCTATGAATTCAAATTCTTAAATTCCAAAGATTAATTACAGTGTTTCGCAAGACACATAAACTGTGTTAGAATCTGCTTATAATGAGGCTGAAGTTGAGTAAGAAGAGAACTGGCGTTTAGGACACTACTTTTCTTCTGTCAAGTTTTGATTCTGCCTGGAAGTAGATGCACCTCAAGGGAGGGTTTCATGTAAAGGTGTGTGTGTGTGTGTGTGTGTGTGTGTTACTTTCCAAAGATGGGTACAACTTTCTGCAAATGCTCGTGCAGTGTAATTGAACAAATCTTTCCTTTAAGAGGTAGAGTTTATGTTCCTCTACATGAATCTGGGCTGCCTATGACTTGCTTTGGCCAGTGCAATGCTGCCAAAGTGATGGTGACCAACTTCTAGCCGTGAAAGGAAAATAAACCTTGGGGGCCCAAGGTCACTAAGCTAGGCCGGGGTTGGTGGCTCACTCCTGTAATCCCAGCACTTTGGGAAGCTGAGGCAGGCAGATCACCTGAGGTCAGGAGTTCCCAGCACTTTGGGAAGCTGAGGCAGGCAGATCACCTGAAGTCAGGAGTTCAAGACCAGCCTGGCCAACATGATGAAACCCTGTCTCTACTAAAAAATATGAAAATTAGCCAGGTGTGGTGGCAGGCGCCTGTAATCCCAGCTACTCGGGAGGCTGAGACAGGGAAAATTGCTTGAACCCTGGAGTTGGAAGTTGCAGTAAGCCGAGATCGCACCAGTGCACTCCAGCCTGGGCAACAGAGTGAGACTCTGCCCCCTCCCCCCACCAAAAAAGTTACTAAGCTAAAGAGAAAAGTCAAGCTGGGAACTGCTTAGGGCAAACCTGCCTCCTGTTCTATTCAAAGTCACCCCTTTGCTCACTGAGATAAATGTATATCTAATTGCCTCATTTGGAGAGGCTAATCAGGAACTCAAAAGAATGCAACCATTTGTCTCTTAACTACCTAAGACCTGGAAGCCCCCTCCCCGCTTGGAGTTGTCTCACCTTCACCTGGAGTTGTCCCGCCGCTCCAGACTGAAACAATGTACATCTTACACATATTGATTGATGTCTCATGTCTCTCTAAAATGTATAAAACCAAGCCGTGTCCCTACCACCTGAGGCACATGTTGTCAGGACTTCCTGACACTGTATCACAGGCGTGCGTCCTCAACCTTGGCAAAATAAACTTTCTGAATTAACTGATACCTCAGATTTTTGGGGTGCATATAGTCTTAGGCCTTGAGAGCCCTCTCGTCGTTTCCATATTTTTGCTCTCTTGGATGCTGGCACCAAGCAAGCCTTGGCTATCCTCCTTAAAGGGCCATTTGGAGAGGAGCTCTGGAGGGTAAGGGGCCACATGGAGGAAAACAAGGTTCCCCGGCTGACAGCCAGCACCAACTGCCAGGCACATGCGTGAGGCTGTCCTGGATGTTCCGCTCAGCTGGCCCTCCAGCTGCAGGTAGCCACACAAATGAGCCCAGGTTAAACCAGCCAGGAAGTCCCCATGCAACTCACAGGGTCATGAGCAATAATGAATTGTGGTGGTTTAAAGTTTCTAACTTTAGAGTGCAGTAGGTAACTGAAATAGCCCACAGGGGTGTGAGCCTGCGGAGGGTGCATTTCCCATCTGCTGAAGCTTCTCAATTCCCAGGATCCAATCTGGATAAGACTCCTGTTCTCAGTGTCTTTAAGGGAAATGGCAACGAACTTTTCGCGGATTGGACCATCTCAGGGGAATCCCAAAGATCGGAAACTATTTTCTTTCTTAGAATCTTCAACCCAGCATTGAGCCTTAGAAATTTCTAAGAAGGATCTGGAATGAAAACAATCTTTTGAAAAGGTGTTTGTATAGCTGCACTTCAGCAAGATTCATGGTGGATGTTAGACTAAGTGCTGGTGTTAAGCCAAACCATGTTTTTCAAAGACGCATCTGGCCTCAAGGTTGGCAGGATCACAGTGGCCTCCCAGGATCTATCACATCCTCAGAAGAGCTGGTTCAACTGGCATGTACCCAGATCTCTTTGAGCTAGTATGATACTCCCTTGAGTTAAAGGCTGCCACATCACATCTCCTTTAAGTCCCCCTAAGTACCACCCCAGAAGTATTGACAAAATAGTGCTGTTACTGAAGATTTCAGGAGGACATAAATGAAGAGATTAAACTGCAAGGTACCAAAACTTCCATCTTTGCTAAAGACCCTCATCCAGGCTGGGCGTGGTGGCTCACACCTATAATCCCAGCACTTTGGGAGGCCAAGGCGGGCAGATCACCTGAGATCGGGAGTTCAAGACCAGCCTGACCAACATGGAGAAATGCTGTCTCTACTGAAAATACAAAATTAGCCGGGCGTGGTGGAACATGCCTGTAATCCCGGCTACTAAGGAGGCTGAGGCAGGAGAATCGCTTGAACCTGGGAGGTGAAGATTGTGGTGAGCTGAGATCGTGCCATTGCACTCCAGCCTGGGCAACAACAGCAAAACTCCATCTCAAAAACAAACAAAAAACCCTTATCCAATGGTCATGCCACTCTGTCTGGCCATGTAATTTCTCCTTCTGGCTTTCTGTAGCAACAGCCTTCTGAGGAACCTCACTCTGCCTTTCAAAACCCCTTCAACTTGTACCCTTCATCAGCAAAGTATTTAGCTCAACATGTATGCCTCTGGGGGAACTCATCCACATGCCATTTAATATTTCCAGCAACATCATCTTCACTACCCCAGGACAGCCTTTTAGAGTGGATTATGTGCCTGTTGGATGGGATCATCCTTATATTCAGCACAGTGTTTGTCCTGAAACTTCAATGGAGTGCTCCTAGTTTGATAACTTGGGCCATGCCAAATAAATTGAATTTCTCTTAACAACAGATTTTTGAATACAGCCCCATGTCCCTCTCTGCTCCTTCCTGCCTTCCTCCTCTCCTTTTCCTTCCCTTCCTTTTCCAGAGCAGGGTGTGCAAACTTTTTCTTGAAAGCATCGGATAGTAAATATTTTAGACTTCGTGGGTCATACAGTCTCTTGTAGTAGTTACTCAACTCTGCCACCCATAGCATGAGAGCAGCTGATATAGGTTGAATATGTGTCCCCGCCCAAATCTCATGTTGCAATGTAATCCCCAGTGTTATACGTGGGGCCTGGTGGGAAGAGATTGGATCATGGGGGTGAATTTCTCATGAATGATTTAGCATCATCCCTTTGGTCCTGTCCTTGCAATAGTGAGTGAGTTCTTGCAATATCTGGTTGTTTACGAGTGTATAGCACCTCCCTCCTCACTCTCTTGCTCCCACTTCACCTTCTGCCATGATTGTAAGTTTCCTGAGGCCTCCACAGAAGCTCAGCAGATGTCAGTGTCATGCTCCCTGTACAGCCTACAAAACTGTGAGCCAATTAAACCTCTTTTTTTTATACATTACCCAGTCTCAGGTATTTCTTTATAGCATGAGAGAACAGCCTAATCCAGCAGCCATAGACAATATGTAGCAAATGGGCATGGCTGTGTTTCAATAAAACTTTATTGACAAAAACATGTGCAAACAGGTCAGATTTGGCCCATAGGCCAGTATCCCAACCCCTGCTCTGGAACATTCTCTTCAGCCTGGACGGACATCTCTAGGGTTTTTTTTTTGAGACAAAGTCTCACTGTCGCCCAGGCTGGAGTGCAGTGGTGCAATCTTTGTTCGCCACAACCTCTGCCTCCTGGGTTCAAGCAATTCTCCTGCCTCAGCTACCCAAGTAGCTGGGATTACAGGCACCTGCCACCACACCTGGCTAATCTTTGTATTTTTTAATAGAAATAGGATTTCACCATGTTGGCCAGGCTGGTCTCAAACTCCTGACATCAGGTGATCCACCCACCTCAGCTTCCCATAATGCTGGGATTACAGGTGCCCGCCACCACACCTGGCTAATTTTTGTATTTTTAGTAGAGATGTGATTTCACTATGTTGCCCAGGCTGGTCTCGAGCTCCTGATCTCAAGTGATCCACCTGCCTCGGCCTCCCAAAGTGCTGGGATTACAGGTGTGAGCCACTGCAGCTAGCCTCTAGTTTTTTTTCTTTCTTTTTTTTTTTTTTTTATTTTTTTTTACCATTGCTTACTTGGTTTGACTTTCATTTTCTTCCCCACTGTGGTAGCCGTTTTCTGAATGCCTGTTAGTTTGTCCGTCTCTCTCCTCTATAGTCCCTAGAGTCAGATGAACTCCTCTGCAGGTGCAATGGTGTAACACTCTCTAGTGCTGAATTTTGAGCAGGAGGAAGAGAGCAAGAGTGACCAGCACCCTTGGAAACTCTGGCCTCCTGAGAATTTGGTGTATTCTCTGCAAAGGTTGTAAACCCGTTAACCCACAGGCCAGAGAGAGAGAGAAGCCAGAAGGATGATCTGTTAAGCTTGAGTTTAATATTTGATGCACAGAGATCACTGAGTTTTTTTTTTATAAGAATTAGAGGGGGAAGAAATGGCCACAGAGAACAATTTCTATCCCCAGGTGAGGATTCAGGAGATAATTCTGTGAACAGAACTTCCTGAGAACTGAGATGGGGGAAATCGCTGATATTAGAAGGGTGAAAAGGTCAGTAATTAAGGCTAAGACTGTGCTGTGAGAGGCAAAAGAAGAAAATGAGACTGCCAGGCATGAATAATGAGAAATCTTTGATGGAATTAGCCATGCAGAACAGATACTAAATGCATCCTCGTTCCTCTCATAGTCAAAAGTTTTTGCTTAACCTGGATGGGAAAAAGAGAATCCCATTTCACTAAGTATAAAAGAGGGGATTTTGGAGAAGGTCTCAGAAGAAAGAGATGTGGGGGTTTGGTGAAACTCACCAGAGGCTGAACCCTCTCCAGCATAACACAGGGATTGGGAGGAGCAGGGCGGCATTAGGCCAGGTGCATAGCCCACTGCTGGTCTCTCTGGACTTTCTGCTCTCTCTGGACTTGTTTGCTAGCTGGGCTCATCCATTTGCATAATTTTCGGTGTCATTTCTCAGCTGATGAGTCCTGAACTTTTGTCTTGAGGCTAGACTTCTCCTTCAAACAGCAGTCTTAAACACTCAACTTCTTTCTTGTTTTTTCCACTTGTCAACTCATGAACACCTCAACCTTGTTAAATCCAAAGCCAAACTCATGGCTTGGAGTGCTAGGTGATGGCTGTAATCCCAGTGCTATGGGAGGCTGAGGTGGGAGGATTACTTGAGGCCAGGAATTTGAAGCCAGCCTGGAAAACACAGTGAGACTCCCTATCTACAAAAAAAAAAAAAAAAAAAAAAAATTGCTAGGCATGGTGATGTGCATCTGTAGGATCTGTAGTCCTGCTACTTGGGAGGCTGAGGCAGGAGGATCGCTTGAGCCCAGGAGTTTGAGGCTGCAAAGAGCTATGATTGCACCAATGCACTCCAGCCTGGGTGACAGAGCCAGACCCTGTCTTGAAAAGAAACCCAAAGCCAAAGTCTCTTTTTCCTCCTCCTTCTCCATGGGCTCTGTCTGTGCCATCTCTGTTCTGTAAATGGCACCACCTCCTGCTGAGCTGCTCAAGGTGGTCTTAACTCATGTGTTGTGCTAATTCTGCTTTTGCCCTCTTCTCCAGTCAGCAAGTCCTGTGATTCTAAACTTTATCCAACTTGTCCACTCTCTCTATCTTCTCTGTCATTATCTTTGCCTAGGACACTGCTATTGCAGCTCGGCTAAAGCAGCAGCCTCCTAACTGGTCTTAACTGGTCCTCTGCACCTGCCCTCCATGCTCAGCAATCCATTTCCCCCTTGGCAGCTTCAGTGATCTTAAGATGTCCATTGAGTCTCATCTCTGCCTTTCCTGCCCATGGCACATAGAATAAAATCGAGACCCCAAGTCTTCTGCCTGTTCTTGCTGCCTCTCCAGCCCTCTCCTATCTCCTCCCCTTGGCCTACTCTATTTCAGCCACTCTGGCCTCCTTTTTTTTTCTTGGACTCTCAAAGCTTTCTCCACAACAGGGCCTTTGCACTTGCTGCTTCAGCCCAGAATGATTTTCCTCTGTACCTCCCCAAACTAGACCATCCTTTAGGTCTCAGCTAAAATGGGGCTTCCACAGAGAGCTCTTTCCTGACCCCTTTGTAAAGTGGTCTTCCCTGCTCTTCTCCAGTTTAACCTCTTATTACTTCTTGTTGTGGGAAGTCAAGGACCCAGAATGGAGGGGCTGGCTGGAGCCACAGCAGAGGAACATAAATTGTGAAGATTTCATGGACATTTATCAGTTCCCAAATAATACTTGTATAATTTCTTATGCCTGTCTTTAATTTCTTAATCCTGTTATATTCGTAAGCTGAGGATGTACATCACCTCAGGACCACTGTGATAATTGTGTTAACTGTACAAATTGATTGTAAAACGTGTGTTTCAACAATATGAAATCAGTGCACCTTGAAAAAAAAGAGAATAACAGCGATTTTTAGGGAACAAGGGAAGACCACCATAAGGTCTGACTGCCTGCAGGGTTGGGCAAAAACAGCCATATGTTTCTTCTTGCAGAGAGCCTATAATCGGACATCCAAGTAGGAGAGATATTGTTAAATTCTTTTCCTAGCAAGGAATATTACTATTAATACCCTGGGAAAGGAATGCATTCCTTGGGGGAGGTCTGTAAATGGCCGCTCTGGGAATGTCTGTCTTATGCAGTTGAGATAAGGACTGAGATACGCCCTGGTCTCCTGCAGTACCCAAAGGCTTACTAGGGTGGGGAAAAACTCCGCCCTGGTAAATTTGTGGTCAGACTGGTTCTCTGCTCTCAAACCCTGTTTTCTGTTGTTTAAGATGTTTATCAAGACAATATGTGTACCGCTGAACATAGACCCTTATCAGGGTTCTGCTTTTGCCCTTTGCCTTGTGATCTTTGCTGGACCCTTAACAGTAGTTCTGCTTTTGCCCTTTGTCCTGTTCCCTCAAAAGCATGTGATCTTTGTTAGACCCTTTGTAGTAGTTCTGCTTTTTGCCCTTTGAAGCATGTGATCTTTGTACCTACTCCCTGTTCTTACACCCCCTCCCCTTTTGAAACCCTTAATAAAAACTTCCTGGTCTGAGACTCGGGGGCATCACGGTCCTACCGATATGTAATGTCACCCCCAGTGGCCCAGCTGTAAAATTCCTCTCTTTGCACTGTCTCTCTTTATTTCTCAGCCAGCTGACACTTACGGAAAATAGACAGAACCTACGTTGAAATACTGGGGGCAGGTTCCACCAATACTTCTTTCATGGATTTACTTATTTTTTGTTTGTCTCCCTCCGTATCCTAGAAACTCCTGGAGGGCAGAGCCATGCCTGCCATCTTCATCGTTGCATTACCAGCACTCAGCACAGTGCCTGGCACAAAAGAGTTGCTCAATAAATAAATCAGGATGAATGGATAAATACACGGATAGGCACTTTGAGCTACAGATGAGCTTAAATAGTTTGTGTTTTTCTTAGTCAAACATGTGCAATTAAGCATGTGAGAAATATGATAACCACACCTGTGTCTTTCCTGGTGTTCTTTGCAATCACTAAATGAAGTCAATTGTGCCTGTTTTGACAGTTCTGTTTTCAACCTAATGATCTGTTTCTTTTAACTTCTGGCTGTTGGCTTTGTTTGGGTTTGTTAGCCTGACAAAGTGGCAGATACTGGCATTTGCTCTTTTGTTTAAATGTCATGAACTTTAAAAATGCCTTTGCTTTTGGTAAGAAACCCTAGTTAGGACAGTCAGTGGTCAGGATGATTTGGATTCTGCTGCAGTAACAACAATCCCCAAATCTCAGTGGCTCCATGCAGTGAGGTATTTGTTTGTTTGTTTTGGAGACAGTGTCTCACTCTGTCACCCAGACTAGAGTGCAGTGGCGCAATCTCAGCTCACTGCAACCTCTGCCTCCCAGACTCAAGCTTTTCTCTTGCTTCCTGAGTAGCTGGGGATTACAGTCCTGTGCCACTACTGTCTGGCTAATTTTTGTACTTTTAGTAGAGACAGGATTTCACCATGTTAGCCAGGCTGGTCTTGAACTCCTGACCTCAAATGATCCACCCACTTTGGTCTCCCAAAGTGCTGGGATGACAGGCACGAGCCACCATGCCTGGCCACCGTGAGGCTTATTCTTGGTCACGTTGCATGTCTGGGCTGTGTTAGGGCATTCTGCGGTGGTCTGTTCATTGTGTTCACTCAGGGATCCAGGCTGACAAAAGCCCCATCTCTTTATGTGTCCTTGATCAGCACTTCAGGGGAAAGGGAATGTGGTGGATCACACAGCCTCTTCACACTTCCACCTGGAGGTGACTCAAGTCACTCCTGCTCATGGTTCGTTGGACAAAATGGATCACAGAGTCACGGGCAACTTCTCTGTGCCTAGAAGGGAAACCAAAATGTGAATAGCTACATTGATTTTCCCTAGCTATTACACAGAAGGCCTCATTTAAACACAGTTCCTTATTTGTGTTTTGAAGCTAATTGTAGCCCATCAGCCTTCACAGAAGATATATACACTTCTAAGCTATTATTAAGCACAATTTTTTTTTTTTTGAGACAGAGTCTCACTCTCTTGCCCAGGCTGGAGTGCAGTGGCATGATCATGGATCACTGCAACTTCCACCTCCTGGGTTCAAGTGATTTTTGTGCCTCAGCCTCCCAAAGTGCTGGGATTACAGACACCCACCACTGCACCTGGCTAAGTTTTGTATTTTTAGTAGAGATAGGGTTTCACCATGTTGGCCTGGCTTGTCTGGAACTCCTGACGTCTGGTGATCCACCTGCCTCGGCCTCCCAAAGTGCTGAGATGACAGGCATGATCCACTGTGCCCGGCCTTGAGTATGATTTTTGATTCAGAAGGTCAGAGTTAGGGTTTTAGTCTGAGGACAGTATGATGTGAAGGTGAAAAGCAGAGCTTGGCTGTGAGTTTGCTGGGATTCCTGTGCTGCTTCTACAGCTCTTTGGCTGTGTGACTGTCACCTTTGGCAAATTCCTTTACCTTTCTATGTGTTGGTTTCCTCATCAATAAAATGGAAAAAATAATCATAATATCTATTGGTACTGGGATAGCCCAGTGGTTGACACATAAGGACTCAAAAATAGTTTTTTAGTTTGTTTGTTTGTTTTTGAGATGGAGCCTTGCTCTGTTGCCAGGCTGGAGTGCAGTGGTGCAATCTCGGCTCACTGCAACCTCCGCCTCCTGGGTTCAAGCGATTCTTCTGCCTCAGCCTCCTCAGTAGCAGGGATTACCGGAACCCGCCACCATGCCCAGCTGATTTTTGTATTTTTAGTAGAGACGGGGTTTCACCATGTTGGCCAGGATGCTCTCAATCTTGACCTCAGATCTGCCCACCTCAGCCTCCCAAAGTGTTGGGATTACAGGCGTGAGCAACCGTGCCCGGCTCAAAAATACTATTATTAATTTTGTGGGGTAGTTACTATATTTTGTGAAAATCAGAGTTCAGTACCTTGTAACACTGGGTTGGGATCTATCCCTGAAGGAACAGGCTTCTAAAGAGGAAGGCATGGAGAGAGGGGCAAAATTTTAGTGGATGTTGTAATGACTTTAGGTATATGGACCTGGGGCTGAGTTCTAGCTGGGGCCACCAGGTAGCAAGGTGGACTTTGCTAAATTCTATGACTTTCCTGGGCCTCAGACTCACTTGTTACAAATGGGGTTAAAGCATCCCTCTTTCAGGGCTAAGATAAACATGATTAAGTAAGAGGGAATGTAAGCAACTTCCATCAATGGTCAAAAGTGTTTGTTTAACTTCTTTTTTTTTTTTTTTTGAGATGGAGTCTCTCTCTGTTGCCCAGGTTGGAGTACAGTGGCATGGTCCCAGCTCACTGCAACCTCTACCTCCTGGGTTCAAGTGATTCTCCTGCCTCAGCCTCCTGAGTATCTGGGACTACAGTTGCGTGCTACCACGCCTGGCTAATTTTTGTATTTTTAGTAGAGACGGGGTTTCACCATGTTGGCCAGGATGGTCTCGATCTCTTGACCTCAAGATCCACCCGCCTTGGCCTCCCAAAGTGCTGGGATTACGGGCATGAGCCACCACACCCCGCCCATTTAACTTCTATATTACTTTCTTGTTGGTGGATTCACTAGCACAAACTGAGCAGCTTAAAACACCACTCAGTTATTATATGTTTTCATGAGCCAAGGGTCTGGGCAGGGTTTAACTGGGTCCTCTATTCAGGGTCACAATACTGCAACCAGAGTGTCAGCTGGAGCTGGGGTCTCATCGGATGCTCAGTGTCCTCTTCCAAGCTTATTCAGTTTGTGGACTGAATTCAATTTCTTGCAATTGTTGAACGAAGGCCCTCAGCTCCTAGAGCTGCCACCTCCAAAGATAGCTCACAGCATGGCCATTTGTGTCTCCTTGTGTGTCCGGAATTGGTGGGTTCTTGGTCTCACTGACTTCAAGAATGAAGCCGCGGACCCTAGTGGTGAGTGTCACAGTTCTTAAAGGCGACGTGTCCGGAGTCTGTTCCTTCTGATGTTTGGATGTGTTTGGAGTTTCTTCCTTCTGGTGGGTTCGTGGTCTTGCTGGCTCAGGAGTGAAGCTGTGGACCTTCGCTGTGAGTGTTACAGCTCTTAAGGCGGCACATCTGGAGTTGTTCATTCCTCCCAGTGGGTTCTGGTCTCGTTGGCTTCAGGAGTGAAGCTGCAGACCTTCGTGGTGAGTGTTACAGCTCATAAAGGCAGTGTTGACCCAAAGAGTGAGCAGCAGCAAGTTTTATTGCAAAGAGCAAAAGAACAAAGCTTCCATAGTGTGGAAGGGGACCAGAGCGGGTTGCCACTGCTGGCTCGGGCGGCCTGCTTTTATTGTCTTATCTGGCCCCACCCACATCCTGCTGATTGGTAGAGCCCAGTGGTCTGTTTTGACAGGGTGCTGATTGGTGCGTTTACAATCCCTGAGCAAGACACAAATGTTCTCCATGTCCCCATTAGATTAGCTAGATACAGTGTGGACACAAAAGTTCTCCAAGTCCCCACCAGAGTAGCTAGATACAGAGTGTCGATTGGTGCATTCACAAACCTTGAGCTAGAGACAGAGTGCTGATTGGTGTATTTACAATCCCTTAGCGAGACATAAAGGTTCTCCAAGTTCCCTGCTAGACTCAGGAGCCCAGCTGGCTTTACCCAGTGGATCTCGCACTGGGGCTGCTGGTGGAGCTGCCTGCCAGTCCCGTGCCATTCGCCCACTCTCCTCAGCCCTTGGGTGGTCGATGGGACTGGGCGCCTGGAGCAGGGGGCAGTGCTCATCAGGGAGGCTCGGGCTGCACAGGAGCCCATGGAGGCGGGGGGAGGCTCAGGCATGGCGGGCTGCAGGTCCCGAGCCCTGCCCCGCAGGAAGGCAGCTAAGGCCCTGCGAGAAGTCGAGTGCAGCGCCGGTGGGCTGGCACTGCTGGGGGACCCAGCACACCCTCCGCAGCCATTGGCCCAGGTGCTAAGCCCCTCATTGCCCAGGGCAGGCAGGGCCGGCCGGCCAGCCGCTTGGAGTGTGGGGCCCGCCAAGTCCATGCCCACCTGGAACTCCAGCTGGCCCACAAGTGCTGAACGTAGCCCTGGTTCCCGCTTGCCTCTCCCTCCACACGTCCCTGCAAGCTGAGGGAGCCAGCTCCGGCCTTGGCCAACCCAGGAAGGGGCTCCCACAGTGCAGTGGCAGGCTGAAGGGCTCCTCAAGTGCCGTCAAAGTGGGAGCCCGGGCAGAGGAGGTGCCAAGAGCGAGCGAGGGCTGTGAGGGCTGCCAGCATGCTGTCACCTCTCACTTGGAGGCTGAGGGTTGAATCTCTGAAACTTTACCTTTAAAAGGCTCACCTGATTAGGTCTGGCCCACCTAAGATCATCCTCCTTTGGTTGAATTCAAAGTCAGCTGAGCAAATGTGCTTAACAAAGCAAGTGTGACCATAATCACATTTGCAAAATTCCTTCCCCTTGGCCAAATCACAAGCTCTGCACACACTCAAGAAGAGGAGATGATACAGGGAGCAGATACAAGGGAGTGGGTCTCTTGGGGGCTGTCCGAGAATTCTGCCCATTATGACTTCCTTTCTCGAGGAACAGCAGGCCTGGGAAGAGATGATCACGGATGAATGCAGCCCACAGGTGGTGAGCGCCTGGTGCTGGGGTAGGATGCAGGAGGCTGCGAAGCAAGTATGAAAAGCCTTCTCTGGGCTGGGTGCATTGGCTCACGCCTGTAATCCCAGCACTTTGGGAGGCCGAGGTGGGCAGACCACAAGGTCAAGAGATCAAGACTATCCTGGCCAATCAACATGGTGAAACCCTGTCTCTACTAAAAACACAAAAATAGCTGGGCGTGGTGGCTCACGCCTGTAGTCCCAGCTACTCGGGAGGCTGAGGCAGGAGAATCGCTTGAACCTGGGAGGCAGAGGTTGTAGTTACCTGAGATCGTGCCCCTGCACTCCAGCCCGGGCGACAGAGCGAGACTCCATCTCAAAAAAAAAAAAAAAAAAAAAAAAAAAGCCTTGTCCGTTTTGTGCTTCTGTTGGGGCTGTGCCTTTGCAATCAGCCAAGACCAGGGTAAGATCGGGACATATGGATTCTTTGTCTCCTGAGACAGTGCCTGAGGTTCCCCAGCTCTTCCAGCTTGAGACCCACCAGCTGTAACTGGGAATCACCTGCTGCCACTGTCAGAGATACAGGTGGGCAGTCGGTGGTGGGAGTTACAGGAGCAGAACAATACCCAGGATGATTCTTCCAGTGGCTCTGCAGATGCAGGCAGGCAAAGGAAAACAAACCTCCAATAAAATCAACCCTAGGGAGAAAGCGAATTTTAAGGGGTGCTGTTTTTTGTCAGAATCTGCCAGCTGTTAGAGGCTCTTTGAAACAAAACGAGTGCTGTTTCGGCTCTGCAGAAGGAGGCCCAGGGAGGTTGCTGTGATGTGCCGAGAGTCAAATTACCGACCACTTGTGCAGGAAAATAGACTCTTCTTATTTACAGGGCTATTGGGTACACTTGATAACAAGCAAGATAGAAGTTAAGGTCGGCCAGAGACACAAAGCCACTAATCCTGAAGTCTCTTGGTCCCTTTCAGCAAAGCCTTGAGCATAACAGGGTCCCTCCCAGGTAGCGAGCTGAGAGGGTCACTCTGAGGTTCCTTTCAGAGAAGCTGTGACAGATGCCCACAGCTCTCTTAATGGGACTGCAGGGGAGGAAGTGCCTAAGGAGGTCACACCCTCAGCAGTGAAGCTCTATTCTGCAGGTGCACTTTGCTCCCCATACCTTTCAACATCTGCCCTGCAGAAGGGAAAGCAACCGCCTGTCTGTACATCACTGTCAGGCAGGACAGAGAAGAGCCCTCCTCGGGCAACAAAAAGGCTAACGTGAGAGCATAAGCTGGAGTATTCGTTTGGATTACTGAGGAGTCTTAGAATCAATCTTATTCCAAAAGGGGAGGGGGCGCTCTGGCCAGTCTGGGTTTGGAATGATATCAGTCAACCCACAGATAGTTAGTGGGATACAGGCGAGAAGGAAGCCTTTGTTCTCCCCCAAGGCTCGGTGGGCTGCTGGGGAGAAGAACTGCAATGGAGCGTCAGTAAACAATTGTAAAAGACTGTGTGCCACTGACTGTTGTTGATAAATGTTAATGAGGCAGGAGCAGGCATTGAGATTGGGCGGTATTGATTATGAGCAGAAATAAAATGAGCTGAATAGTTCTTCTCAATCAAAGCGATGACTGGGTTGTGTTTTAAGTATCTCTTGCGGGAGTGTGCGTCCTAATAAATCTCAGGTGTGAAATACGCTCTTTTCTCCTTTCTTTCCTCTCCCCCTTCCATGCATTCATTCTTCTGCTCATTTGTTCATGCATTCACTCATTTGTTCATTCATTCATTCACCAAATGTTTGAGTGCCCACTGCCTAGCCACACAGAGCTAGGCACCAGAGTTAAACTGGGGCGTAATTAGACACAGTTCTTTTCCTCTCAGAGTTTACTTACGGCGGTGCTAGGAGAGATGCTTTAAAAGGTAATTTCACCTGGGCATGGAGGTGCCTGCCTGAGATCCCAGCTACTCCGGAGGCTAAGGTGGGATGATCACTTGAGCTCAGGAGTTTGAGTTGTCTCTTAAAAAAATAAATAAATAAAAATATAAAGCATCAAAATATCAAGGTATGGAGTTAGATGTGGCAAAAGACAAGGACCTCCTAGTGGGGGGAGGGGGAGAAGAGGCTTCCCTGGGGAAGTGATGGCTGGGCTGAGACTGAAGGACGAGCAGCAACCAGACGGGACCAGGAAGAAGACTGTCCCATACAAGCTAAACAGTATCCCTGCGAGGGCAGTAGGGGGAAGAGTAGAGCTTCTAGGGCTGTGGCATGGGCAGTGGGTGAGCGGCAGAGAGAAGAGGAAGAAATGAGGCTGGAGGTAAGAGTGGTGGGGATGTTGTGGATTAAATTGTGTCCCCCTGAGACACATGTTCAGGTCCTAATCCTTGTACTCATGCATGTGACCTTATTCAGCAATAGGTTCTTTGCAGATACCCTCAAGTTAAGATGAGGTGATACTCATACGAAACGAGTTCATGGATTGGGATGGCCCTAAATGTGATGACTGGTGCCTTTATAAGGCAAAGAAGAGGGAGATTTTTTAAAATGTAAATTGCAATAATTTGGGGTATAGGGGGTTTTTGGCTACATGGGTAAGTTCTTTAGTGGGGATTTCTGAGATTTTATTGCATTTGTCACGTAAGCAGTGTATGCGGTACCCAATATGTAGTCTTTTATCCCTCACCCCCATCCCAAACTCTTCCCACCACCTAGTCCCCAAAGTCCATCATATCATTCTTTTTTTTTTTGGACAGAGTCTCACTCTGTTTCCCAGGCCAGAGTGCAGTGGTGCGATCTCAGCTCACTGCAACCTCTGCCTCCTGGTTCAAGCAATTCCCCTGCCTCAGCCTCCCCTGTAATTAGCTGGGATTACAGGCGTGAGCCACCATGCCCAACTAATTTTTGTATTTTTAGTAGAGACAGGGTTTCGCCATGTGGCCAGGCTGGTCTTGAACTCCTGACCTCACGTGATCCGCCCTGATCGACCTCCCAAAGTGCTGGGATTACAGGTGTGAGCCAGCACACCCAGCCAGACTCCTCGTTTCCAACAAGCTCCTGAGTTGCTGATGCTGCTGGCCTGAGGACCTCACTTGGACCAAAGGTGTCCAAGGATCTGTGATACCTCCCAGCACATCAGAAGAAAAGTTCCCCAGTCCTGACACTGATTGCACCTAGCCTGTCTGCCCAGTATCTAGGAATGGATGGGGGGGAAGCTTAAAACAAGAGCTGGGAGCCCCACTGACCTTCACCTTTAGAAGCTGGGAACACAGAGCCCCACTCCAGGGCACAGAAGGATTTGGGAAAGGTTCCTCTTGAAGTCTTTGGCTCAGTGCATGGAGTGGGAAAAGGACTGAAAGGAAACAAAGGCTTCTGAAGAACCAGCTGCTCTCTCCCCACCAAATTATAAGCTCCACCTGGTAGAGCCCTGCTATCTCTCCTTCTCACCCAGACCGGCGGCATCTGGCCTCCCATCTCGTGCACACATTTTTCTTTGCACTCCTGGAAAAATTGGACCCATAAATTGAATCTACCTTCGGGCAGTTTAACTTGCATGGCCAGCACCTACTCAGCAGATAACCACCAGCCTCATTAACCTTGGCTCATTCTCAAGAGTTTTTTTTTCTTTTTTCTTTTTTGGTGGAGGTAGGGAGCTGGTTGTGGTGGTGGTAGAGCTTATGAATTATTCTTGGATGATTTCTGGAGTGTGTTAGGGGCACAGTCATTTATTTCATTGTGTAAACATAGTTGGCGTTCCAAGCCCTCCTTGTTGGTATTGTTACGTGTGTGTGTGTATTGAGTGTTCACGTACATCCATTTTAAATGCTGACGTGTTCCAAAACCTCTCCTTGAGGGTGTCTCTTACCGACCTAGTATTGCCAAAAGACCTGCAAAATCATTGTCTTGGGTTTTGTTAGACCCATGTTTTTCAACATGTCATCTTTTGGCCAGCTACCTCAAATCACTTGGAGAACGTGTTAAAATGCAGCTCTCTGGGTCCTGCCATGCACTTGCTTTATTAGAATCCCTGGAGCTGGGGTCCAGGATCCTATGTTTTTATTAACTCTCCCTGGTGACCCTGATGCACAGGAACGTGGAGAGTCATTGCTGTGGACGTGGCTCACAGGGTCCTTTCTGCCTGTTAGCTGGGCCATCCCGCCTGTCTTTGGGTTGCTGCTTTGTTGATAGAATCTAGTTGAATTTACATCACAAAGTACTCCTGCTTCTCAGGCATCACTGGTTGACATTTTATTTTATTTTAAT
This sequence comes from Nomascus leucogenys, assembly GCF_006542625.1. Taxonomy (NCBI): domain Eukaryota; kingdom Metazoa; phylum Chordata; class Mammalia; order Primates; family Hylobatidae; genus Nomascus; species Nomascus leucogenys. The sequence continues at coordinate 97,951,885 of NC_044398.1, read as the reverse complement.
TTATTTATCTTTTAGAGACAGGGTCTCACTCTATTGCCCAGGCTGGAATGCAGTGGTGCAATCATAGCTCACTGCAGTCTCAAACTCATGGGATCAAGCAACTCTCCTGCCTCAGCCTCCTGAGAAGCTGGGACTACAGGTATGCCCCACCACACTTGGCTAATTTTTATACATTTCGCAGAGATGAGGGTATTGCTATGTTGCCTAGGCTGTTCTCAAACCCCTGGTCTCAAGCAATCCTCCCACCTTCCAAGTAGCTGGGATTACAGGTTTGAGCCAACACACCTGGCCTGGGCTGGCATTTTAAATGATGATCATGTCCCAGTGCAGTGATGTTTGCTGATCACCTATGTTTCCTCATTGATATGGTTTGGCTGTGTTCCCCCTCAAATCTCATCTTGAATTCCCACATGTTGTGGGAGGGACCTGGTGAGAGGTAACTGACTCATGGGGCCAGATCTTTCCCATGCTCTTCTCGTGATAGTGAATAAGTCTCACTAGATCTGATGGTTTTATAAAGAGGAGTTTCCCTGCACAAGCTCTCTCTTTGTCTGCTGCCATCCATGTAAGACATGACTTGCTCCTCCTTGCCTTTGCCATGATTGTGAGGCTTCCCCAGTCATGTGGAACTGTTAAGTCCATTATACACATCTTTTGTAAATTGCCCAATCTTGGGTATGTTTTTATCAGCAGCATGAAAATGGTGTACTCATGTACTCATGTTCTGCCAACAGCCCCTGTTTTCTTCTGGGGCCCCTGGGCTGAGATATGCTCTATGTGATCTCTCTGTGTTTCCCTGTGGGGTTGAGCCCCAGTCGCCCAGAGCACAGGCCTCCCCATCCTGCCTTTGGTACTGGGTTCCTTCTGTTGCTGTTTCACTGCTCCTGTCCCCTGTTGGAGCCTCTTAGGATCCCCTCCCAAGTCTACTTGTACCCAAACCCTTATCTCAGGGGGTCTCCTGGGACATAATATGTTTAACTTCCCTGGAGCTCATCTCATTCAGTGTTCACATCAGCCTGGCCCTGTAGGAAGTATCAACAGCCCCATTGTATAGATTTACAAAGGGAACCTTGGCGAGCAGAAGACGCTTGGCCAAGCTTAAGAGCCAAGAAAAGACTAGAACCTAGGGGCTGGGTGTGGTGGCTCACACCTGTAATCCCAGCACTTTGGGAGGCCAAGGTGGGTGGATCATAAGGTCAGGAGTTCAAGACGAGCCTGGCCAAGATGGTGAAACCCGTCTCTACTAAAAATACAAAAATTAGCCAATCATGGTGGTGGGCACCTGTAATCCCAGCTACTCAGGAGGCTGAGGCAGAGAATTGCTTGAACCCAGGAGGTGGAGCTTGCAGTATGCTGAGATCACACCACTGCACTCCAGCCTGGGTGACAGAGCAAGACTCTATCTCCAGAAAAAAAAAAAAAAAAAAAAAAAAGACTAGAACCTAGGTCTGCTGGTGCCAATGCCCAAGCTCTTAGCCTCTGCTTTCTATGCTGAGCCAGAGCGCACACCTCCAGGCCTGGCTGGCTTGTGAACAAGACTTTTGACAACAACCTCAGCTAAACTTGGCAAAGTGAACCCCAGCCAAGAGAGATGCTTTTGGATGGAGCCTCCTTGCCCCACTGCCCATCCCCAACTGGCCCAGACCTAAGCAAAGCCCCATGTAAGCTGACCTCTGGGTCCCAGCAAAATGCCTTTTTCTTGGACTTTTCCTGATGGGAAAGCCTTCCAGGGTTTTTACATTGATTAATTTCAAGCCTGTGATCTTGTTTGCATTGCCTTAATATTATAAAGTTGCACTTGTGCCCACAGACCATTCTGCCAAGAGCAGAATTTCTATTTTAAAAGAAGTAGTAAACCACTCTGGAATGGTGATAACTTCCTAGCCTCGTTAGGTCCAGTCTCTCACTTGTTCATTTGGTAAATGCAGAGAGTTCTTGGGTTCTGTAGGCGGGAAGAAGTGAAGTCCAACGTGTGCCTGGCAAATATTTTTTGAGTGATTAATATGCATAGGCCTGGGAATATGTGATTGGAAGAGTGGGAAGTGTATTGTGGATAAGAAATGGTGATAGGAGAGAAGAACAGCAGGACAAATCTTATAACCATGCTTTTGGTTTGTTGTACAGTCTTCTAGATTATTCTCTGTACTTACATTCATATATTAATTAAAACACATGTGTCAGGCCAGGCGTGGTGGCTCATGCCTGTAATCCCAGCACTTTGGGAGGCTGAGGTGGGCAGATCACTTGAGGTCAGTAGTTCGAGACCACCCTGGCCAACATGGAGAAACCCCGTCTCTACTAAAAATACAAAAATTAGCTGGGCATGGTGGCAGGTGCCCATAGTCCCAGCTACTCAGGAAGCTGAGGCAGGAGAATCGGTTGAACCGAGGAGCTGGAGGTTACAGTGAGCTGAGATTGCACCACTGCACTCCAGTCTGGGTGACAAGAGCAAGACTCCATCTTAAAAAAAATACAGCACACACAAATGGGATTACACTGAATATATTATTCCTCAACTTGCTGTTTCTCTTCAGCATCTTTTATGGACCTCTATCTATGACAGTATATATGAACTGCCTCATTTAAAAAAACTCCTTATGGTGGAAACTTAAAAATATACTCAAAAGTAGACAGAATGGTATAATGAATCCCCCCAACTTCAACAATGGTTGACTCTTGGCCAAACTTATTTCATCTAGATCTGTATCCCCCGACCCGCCTCTGTTTACCCCTTCCCACATTATTTTGAAGACAATCCCAAACATCACATTACTGTATTTACAAATCTCTCAGTGTGCCTTATCCCTTTTTAATCATTGTATAAAATTTCACCGATACATAGACCACAATTTGTTTTGTTCCCTATTGATGGTCCATGTTACAGCTGTGTTTAATATGGGTAAAGTTGGCACTTTCTAGCTGTAAATCCAGAACTAAATTTAAGATTTTTTTTTCTTCCTCAAGGAGACCTTTGTACTGAGGACACCAACTCTCTAGACTTGAGTGAAATGAAAGCCTGCTTCGTTGCTGCTGTCTGCCACTTCCAGACCCAGTGGGAAGAAAGGGATGGGTCGCTGGACCAGGCAGGAGGGGATGGGATTTGCTGTCCATGGGTTGGGGTGGGGTGGTCATCTCCACAGCCTGAGAGGCTCCAGAAGGAGGGCAAGTCAGACTATCTGGTCAGGGAGGGGCAGTTGTTTCACAGGAGGCTTTCAGCAAGCATAAGGGCCACAGAACAGGCCGGAATGAACACTTCATTTCCTAGGGGTGTTGTGACAACGACCACACCTTGATGGCTTAAAACAATAGAAATATATTCTCATAGTTTTGGAGACCAGGAGTCTGAGGTCAAGATGTTGGTGGGGTTATATACCCCCTGATGGCTCTAGGGGAGGAGGCTTCCTTGCCCCTTCCAGTTTCTGGCATTCCTTGACTTGTGGCAGCATCATGCCAACCTCTGCCTCTGTCTTGATGTGGCATTCTGCTCTGTGTCTCTGTGGTCACCTTTCTGTCTTTTACAAGGATACTCATCATTGGACTTAGGTCCCACCTAATCCAGCATGATCCCATCTCCATCCTTAACTAATTACATTTACAAAGACCCTGTTTTCTTTCTTTTTTTTGAGATGGAGTCTCACTCTGTTGCCCAGACTGGAGTGCAGTGGCACCATCTTGGCTCACTGCAACCTCCACCTCCCCGGTTCACGCCATTCTCCTGCCTCAGCCTCCTGAGTAGCTGGGACTGCAGGCGCCCGCCACCACGCCCAGCTAATTTTTTGTATTTTTAGTAGAGACGGGGTTTCACCTTGTTAGCCAAGATGGTCTCTATCTCCTGACCTCGTGATCCGCCCACCTCGGCCTCCCAAACTGCTGGGATTACAGGCGTGAGCCACCACGCCTGGCCTGCAAAGATCCTGTTTCCAAATAAGGCCACATTCTGGGTTCCAGGTGGACGTAGATTTTTGCAGGACACTATTCAACCCATACTGGGAGTGTCGTGGTACTTCCAGTTGCCCCAGACAAAAGGTCAGGCCTTCCCTCCTTTTTCTGAGGCTGAATGTGTGTAGCTGTGGCAGCCATGCAGTCACCTTGTAGGCCATGGAGAAGTTACAGTACATTCACCTGTAAGTGACTGGGAACACAACTCTCAGTGGGTGAAGAGTGGGATGATCCACAGGAAGCCTGGAGGGTGGGTGGTGTTTCTGGGGTTGGTTCAGTAACTGCATGGGATCAGGGCTCTGGGTTGTGCACTCTACAATTCTCTTGGTTTTTCCTTCATGGTTGCAAAATGGCTGCTGAGATCTAAACAGCAAATCATTACCCATCTCCAGCCAAAGGCAGCTGGGGGTAGCCAGGGTGTTTGTTGTTGTTGTTGTTGTTGGTGGTGGTGGTGGTGGGGTGTGTGTGTGTGTGTGTGTGTGTGTGTGTGAGAGAGAGAGAGATTTCTATGAGAAAGGATACATCTTTCCCAGAATTTCCCAGGAGTCCTTCCTTTGTGTCTCATTGGTCAAGACTGGGTCACATGGCCACCCCCTAGTTGCAAGGGAGGCTGGGAAAACAAGCTTCTCTTTTGTTCAGCCTCTGTACCGGCAGGTGAGAGAGAATGAAAGAGCTCAGAAGGAAGGGGCTTCAATAACCCATGGACAAATAGCCCTGCAACTCTTCCCTGTCCATCCCAAATGATCCATTATGCTCTTTCATTTCATTATATTCGAACCCTTGCACTGCCAAGTCTCATTATCTTGTTTATCATTCAAGACCTAGGTGCATCAGCTAATGCCAGGGACAGTCTCATTTCAAGGCAGTATTTGTTTGGAGGGCTTGTGCCCCATGAGAGACTGTCTAGAGAAACCCTATTAAATCCTTTATGCCTCCCCTGTCCCCACTGCACAATTACAGCAATGCTGAAATGAACAATCTGGTCCATAACTATTTGTACATCCATGCCTATACTCTGGTAGGTTGGACTTTCTGGATGTGGGATGGCTATGTTTGAAAACCCCATACATGCTTGTTGGGAGCTTTCTCTAGGGTGGTGTGAAGATCCCACTTGCTCATCTTCAAGCTGACCGTAGCTCACAGTTTTCAGGCAAAACTGGGCAGGAATATGCATTTCTCTCCCTTTCCTCTGTAATCCAATATCTCGGCCCACCGTGCCATCCCTGTTTTGGCAGTTAGGTTCTCTGATGACTGTTGGGCTGTTGTATACATTATTCATATGTCTTTTTATATCACCTACTGGGGCACCAGCTGGGGCCAACAAATACTACAAACATGGCACCAATAAAAGAGAATGTGTAATCAGTCTTTAAAAATTCCTTCTTGTCTGCCAAGAGCAGCACGTGGGGGTGGGGAATGAGCAGCTGGCCAGTCCTGCTAATTTAGAGGTGGCTTTTCTCCGAAAATCGTGGCTGCTTCACCACCAGCCTCTCCCCAACCTCTGGAAAGAGCAGATCCCAGGAGCCCCGGCCGATTTTGTGAGGGAAGGAGTGTGTGTCTGATGCCTCAAGGCAGAGAAAAAAAATTTTTTTTAATGCATTATCCTGCTTCAATAAGTGGGGGAAATTATTTCTGGCTCTGTCTTTCAGAAGCTGAAAAGAGGAGGAACTTGTTGGTTATTGCTTATTTATTTTTTTCCTCCCATTTTGTTTTATTTTTTAATTCAGGTATAACCTTTATTCAGTAAAATGTATTCATCTTAAAGGTGCAATTTGATGGGTTTTTTTTAACCTATGTTTACACCTGTGGTTGTGGGTGGAATTTTTTCCCCCAAAACATGTTGAATTCCTAACCCCGTGCTTCAGAATGTGACTTATTCTAAAATAAGATCATTGCAGACATAATTAGTTAAGATGAGGTCATCCAGGCTTGGTGGCTCATGCCTGTAATCCCAGCACTTTGGGAGGCTAAGTCAGGATGATCTCCTGAGACCAGCCTGGGCAACAAAATGAGACCCCATCTCTACAAAAAATTAGCCAGGTATGGTGATGCACACCTGTAGTCCCAGCTACTTGAGAGGTTGAGGCAGGAGGATCCCTTGAGCCCAAAGAGTTTGAGGCTGCAGTGAGCTATGATCTTGCCACTGCACTCCAGCCTGGATGACAGAGCAAGAACCATGTCTCTTAAAAAAAAAAAAAAAAAGCAGAAGAAAAGAAAAAAACCAGATTGTACTGGATTAGGGTGGGCCCTTGGCTTAGTAAAATTGGTGTGCTTATAGGAAGAGGAGAGTAGGACACAGTCACACGCACAGGGAGAATGCCCTGTAAAGATGAAGGCAGAGATAGAGGTCATGCATTTACAAGTCCAGAAACCCTAAGGGTTGCTGGACATCACCAGAAGCTGGAAGAGACCAGGAAGAACTTCTCCCCTAGAGCCCTCTGAGTGAACATGCATTTGCCAATTCCTTGACTTCAGACTTTTAGCTTCTAGAACTGTGAGACCATAAATGTTTGTTGGCTTAAGCCACCTTGCTTATAGTACTTTATCACCTGTGTGAATAGGCCCACTTAACAAGTGCCGAGATGCACATCTGGAACCTTTCAGCACCCGGACAGCTCCCTGGGGCCCCTTCCCCCATGACAGCTCCTTCCCCACCTGAAGTCACCATCTGTTCTGGTTTCTATCTTCACTGATGGATCTTGCCTAATCTTGAGCACCACATAACTGAAATCATCCAGTGGGAACTCTTCTGTGCCTGGTGTCTTTGATCAGTATCCCATGTGAGATTCCTTCCTTGTGTTGCCTGTGCCAGATTACTGTTGACTTTTTTCCATAAACATTGATTAATCACCTGGGATGTGCTAGGTGTGGTGTTAGGCCCTGGGGACACAGAGCATCTAGGGGTTCCCTGTCCAGTTTGGAAGAGAAGATGGTACATTGAGACAGGAATACTACAGGGAGGTTGCAGGAGAATAGAAAATTCCAGGCAGCAGTTTCACATGACTAGAAGCTATGGGCTAAGACCTAGAAAACCAGGTTGTGGGCCAAGCTGGCTGAGACCAAATGGACCCAACATGGCACTGGATTCAATGAAGGTTTTACCCTGGGCCTCATGATACACACATTAACATCCTAAACCACACACCCACCAGCACCATGACAGTTCCAAGAACACCCATATGTGGTATAAAAATGGGTGGCACCACAGTTTCAAGAAATCTCCACCTTTTTCCAGGAATTTCCATGAATATCCCACCCCTTGGTCAAAGAAACCCCTAACGATGGAAACCCCAAACCTCTTGGCACATCTCTCTTGAGTGCACCTGCTCTCCTCTTTCTGGAGTGTGTACTTTTTGCTTTGCAATAAATCTCTGTACTTTCACTATTTTATGACTCATCCTTGAATTCCTTCTCACGGTGGCGTTAAGAACCTGGACACGAGCATGTTTGGGACCTTCCACAGCACAATGGTGTCAAAACCACTCACTATGAGATGGTGTAGACATGAACTGATAGAGCTGCAGGCTGTGGGAGCCTGCAGAGCCTGGGAAAGTCAAGCCAGTCTTCACAAATGAGGCAAGATGTTCGTGCTGGCAGTTCTGGGAGGATAGACTAGCTTGAGTCTAGCTATAGACTCACGTCATGCTAGTTATAGACAAGCATGGAGGTGTGGGTGTGGGGGTGCAAGGTTGTGTGCAGGGGAACCACGAGGAGTCTGTGTGGACTAGGAATAAGCCCCCAGGCCAAATCTGGCCAACCACCTGCTTTTATAAACAAAGGTTTATTGGAATACAACCATACACACTCCTTTATATACAGCCCATGGTTGCTTTTTTCATGCACATTCCTTTATATATGGCCTGTGGTGGCTTTTTTTTTTTTCTTTGTGAGGCAGAGTTTTGCTCTTTTTGCCCAGGCTGTTGTGCAATGGAGCAATCTCAGCTCACTGCAATCTCTGCCTCCTGGATTCAAGTGATTCTCCTGCCTCAGCCTTCCCAGTAGCTGGGACTATAGGCGAGCACCACCACACCCAGCTAGTTTTTGAACTTTTAGTAGTATTGGGGGAACCAGCCCCCAGTATTTCAACATAGGTTCTTTCTATTTTCCCTAAGTGTCAGCCAGTCTGAGAAATAAAGAGAAAGAGTACAAAGAGAGGAATTTTACAGCTGGGCCCGCTGGGGTGACATCATATATTGGTAAGTCTGTGATGCCCACCTGAGTCACAAAACCAGCAGGTTTTTTTAAGGACTTTAAAAAGGGAGGGGGTGTAAGAACAGGGAGTAGGTCACAAAGATCACATGCTTCTGAGGCCAATAAAGATCACAAGGCAAAGGGCAAAATTAGAATTACTGATGAGGGTCTATGTTCAGCTGTGCACGTATTGGGTTCAAGTGATTCTCCTGCCTCAGCCTCCCGAGTAGCTGGGACTATAGGCACCGGCCACTAAGCCTGGCTAATTTTTTTGTATTTTTTAGTAGAGACGGGGTTTCACCGTGTTAGCCAGGGTGGTCTCCATCTCCTGACCTTGTGATCCGCCCGCCTCGGCCTCCCAAAGTGCTGGGATTACAGGCATGAGCCACTGTGCCCAGCTGGGCACGGGTTTTTATAGACTGGTTTGAGGAGGCAGTGTCTGATTTACATAGGACCCAAAGATTGGTTGGACCAGATGTGATATTTACATAGCACTTGAGGAAGCTGGCTGCCCCACCCTAATCTTCCGTTATGCAGATAGGGTCTTTGCCAGGCCAGAGCCATGTTGCCTGCTCCTTACTGTGTACACGTGGTTTACAAAGAAAAGGGAAGATGGAGCCGCCTATTTGAACACACCTACTCCCCAGGTAGCCCATTTCCTGTTGGCACAACTGCTGGCATTCACCCGCACAAGCTTCTAGCTTGCCTTTCTATGTCTGCAGCCTGATTTTACAGGCTGCTCTTTGTTAGAAAAGAAAATGATTTTGGGGCAGAGCGCGGTGGCTTATGCCAGTAATCCCAGCATTTTGGGAGGCCAAGGTGGGTGGATCACCTGAGGTCAAGAGTTCGAGACTAGCCTGGCCAACATGGTGAAACGCTGACTCTACTAAAAATACAAAAATTAGCTGGGCGTGGTGGCACGTGCCTGTAGTGCAGGTACTCGGGAGGCTGAGGCAGGAGAATCACCTGAGGCCAGGAGGTGGAGTTTTCAGTGGAGATTGAGCAGCTGCACTCCAGCCTGGGCGACAGGGCAAGACTCCGTACCAAACAAACAAACAACAACAACAAAAAAATGATTTTGGGGCTGCTTTTTATTAAAAGAGAAACCTTACCGAGGACTTTGTTACCCTCACTATCTGCCTAAATAATTTCTTCTTAACTCCTGTAATAGTGTTGGTAATAACGTTCAAAATCCTAAGGAAATTGAACACTCAAAGGATTTTTAGCAAAGCGATTTTCTTCTGCACAAAGGGGTGCTTCTCCTTGGCCAGTCGCCATGAGAGCATACCTGAACAAACGGGCACCAGAGCCTTTATTCCTGACGCAAGTCCTGCCTCTGTACCCTTTCCCCATTGGCCAGAGTCGGGTGATACAGTCTAAACTAATCCCGTTGACTAAACATTTAAACTTTTTTTAGATAAGGTGGGCACGTAAGGGAGAGAGGGAAAGGGGAAGGGGTGTCTGCAATGAGCTAGAAAGCTAGTCTTCTTTCCAAATAAGGAAAGGAATGTGAGTTGGTATTGATAACTCCTGGTACTGTGGCGTGTATAGACATATAACAAAGGCAGAAAGGAAGAAAAAAAGAGAAGAGGAAAAAGGGGTGGAGGGGGTACTATGAATTAAAAAATAAAGGATCGATCAGCCTATTTAAAGAGAAACCTCATCATATCCCACAACAGTTTCACTAGTTCTCAGCGGCCTGGATGTAGACCCTGACTCACCCCATTTGAGCTCAGGTGGGTCTGGGCTGACCCACATGGTTATCCTGGAGATAAGTGGTGAGACCTGGCTGATGCTGTGCCCTGGGTTCAAAGGTGAGAAAAGAAAACACCCCCCTGGACTGATGACACTGAGATCAATCTTTGTTCCTCGTGTCCTTGGTGTTTTGAATTCTTTACATCTTTGATTTTGGGCAAAGTGTAACTAAAGCTTTAAAAGGTTTGATGGTACACGGGCCACATAGTAATCGCTGTGAGTTTTAATATTCAAATTAGAATCTGAGTGAACTTGGATAATCAAAAACTTTTGAATTCTACTCTCCATTCTCTCCTTGGTCTCCTCAAGGCTGAATAGCTTTGAAATGGCCATAAATTTGCATAATGGCTTGCATAAAGCTAATCACTTTAGGTCTGGGAGCATTTTTGCCTGGGGCTGTTCTAGTCCTCTTCTGCTTCCTTAGCGGACACATAAAATGGAATAATTGAGAGTTTTTCTAGGTACAGGAAGGACTGTTGAAGAGTCTAGCCATGGCCTATTTGGAGCATCACAGGACAGACCAGGTTTCAGAACGAGACTGTGTTGGAACCTGTTCCTCCTGCTGTTTTGGGATGTGTTGGGTGAGGGGGTGGAATCCAGGGAAGACTAGAGAGGCTTCCATATTGATGGGAAGAAACTTCCTCTCTGAGTCTGCCTCGAAAGGGGGCACTGGCTGACTCCCTTTGGGTTGGTGAATGCCATGTAGCCCGTGAAATCCAGGAAGGTTTTCCAGACATTTTTGTCTCTCCTTCTCAGGTGCCCCAAGTTTCCCAGGAGTCCAACCGCTGGAGAGTGGTTGTAGTGACAACTCTATTTCCATGCTACTTCAGTTTAGACATTTTATTTTAATTAATTAATCAATTTTTTTTTGAGGCAGGGTCATGCTGTGTCCTCCAGGCTGGAGTGCAGTGGTGTGAACATAGCTTGCTCAAGTGATCCTTCTGCCTCAGTGTCCTGAGTAGCTAGGACCACAGGTGCATGCCACCACACCTGGCTATTTTTTTTTTGGATGGAGTTTCACTCTTTGTTACCCAGGCTGGAGTGCAATGGTGCGATCTTGGCTCACTGCAACCTCTGCCTCCCGGGTTCAAGTGATTCTCCTGCCTCAGCCTCCTGAGTAGCTGGGATTACAGGTATGCATCACCATGCCTGGCTAATTTTTTGTATTTTTAGTGGAGACAGGGTTTCACCATGTTGGCCAAGCTGGTCTCCAACTCCTGACCTCAGGTGATCCACCTGCCTTGGCCTCCCAAAGTGCTGGGATTACAGGTGTGAGCCACCACACCTGGGCCACACCTGGCTTATTTTTTGATTTTTGTAGAGATGAGAGTCTTGCTTTGTTGTTCAGACTGATCTTGAACACCTGGACTGAAGTGATCCTCCTGCCTCAGCCTGCCAGAGTGCTGGTATTACAGGCATGAGCCACTGCATCCAGCCCTATACATTGGTTTTTTTTGAGACGGAGTCTCTCTCTGAGACCCAGGCTAGAGTGCAGTGGCATGATCTCGGCTCACTGCAACCTCCGCCTCCCGGGTTCAAGTGATTCTCCTGCGTCAGCCTCCCAAGTAGCTGGGATTACAGATGCTTGCCATCATGCCCAGCTAATTTGTCTTTTTGTATTTTTAGTAGAGACAGGATTTAACCATATTGGCCAGGCTGGTCTTGAACTCCTGACCTCAAGTGATCCACCCACCTCAACCTTCCAAAGTGCTAGGATTACAGACGTGAGCCACCACGTCTGGCCAAAGCCCTATACATTTTAAATAAAAGAGTCTTGAAAATATGTATGTCATCGTAATGGAGGAAGGAATGTTGTCATTGGAATTTTACTGTTTTCACTAGCCAGTATATTCACATGATGCAAAAATCAAAAGATACAAAGAGGTACACATTAGAAAAGACATTCTTACACTCCCTTACTCCCTCTGCCAGCTCTCATCTCTGCAGGTCACCAATGTTGCCAGTTTTTTGTCTCTTTCCCCAGAGTATATCTGTACATCTACATCTGTATCTGTAGCAGCATCTGTATCTCTATTTATATCTATCCATCTTCTGTAAATGATAGCTTATGATAAACACTTTTTAAAAAAACTTTTGGCTGGGCATGGCGGCTCATTCCTGTAATCCCAGCACTTTGGGAGGCCAAGGTGGGGGGATCATCTGAGGTCAGGAGTTCGACATCAGCCTGGCCAACATGGTGAAACCCCGTCTCTGCTAAAAAAAAACAAAAAATAGCCAGGGTGTGGTGGTGGGCACTTGTTATCCCAGCTACTCACAAGGCTGAGGCAGGAGAATTGCTTGAACCCAGGAGGCAGAGGTTGCAGTGAGCTGAGATCAAGCCACTGTACTCCAGCCTGGGTGACAGAGCGAGACTCTCTGTCTCAGAAAAAAAAGAAAAAGAAAAAGAAAACATTTGAGACACAGTCTCACTCTGTCACTCAGGCTGGAGTGCAGTGATGCCATCACAGTTGATATGGTTTGGCTAAATCTCACCTTGAATTGTAATAATTCCCACATGTCTAGGGTGGGGCCAGGTGGAGAAGGAATCATGGGGGCAGTTTCCTCCATACTGTTCTCATGATAGTGAATATGTCTCAGGAGATATGATGAATTCCCTGCACAAGCTCTCTTGCCTGCTGCCTTGTAAGGCGTGTCTTTGCTTCTCTTTTGCCTTCTGCTACAATTGTGAGGCCTCCCCAGCCATGTGGAACTGTGAGTCCATTAAGCCTCTATCCTTTATGAATTACCCAGTCTCGGGTATGTCTTTATTTGCATTGTGAGAACAGATGAATACAACAGTTCACCATGGCCTCAACTTCCTAAGGTCAATCAGTCCTCCCATCTCAGCCTCCCAAAGTGCTGGGATTACAGGCATGAGGAACCACACCCAGCTGATAAAGATTTTTGCATACTGCTTTTTCTCTTTAAATTATGTGTTAGTTTCTTTTCTTTTCTTTTCTTTTTTTTTTTGGAGATGGAGTCTTGCTCTGTTGCCCAGGCTGGAGTGCAGTGGCGCGATCTCGGGGCTCACTGCAAGCTCCGCCTCCCAGGTTCATGCCATTCTCCTGCCTCAGCCTCCTGAGTAGCTGGGACTACAGGCGCCTGCCACCACGCCCGGCTAATTTTTTGTATTTTTAGTAGAGATGGGGTTTCACCGTGTTAGCCAGGATGGTCTCGATCTCCTGACCTTGTGATCCGCCCACCTCGGCCTCCCAAAGTGAATTACGTGTTAGTTTCTTATTCCTGCAATAACAAATTACTACAAATGTCATGTCTTAAAACAATGCAAATTAATTTTTTCCCCACAGTTCTGGAGGCCAGAAGTCCAAAACGGGTCTCACTGTGACATCAAGATGTTCTCTTGCCTTTTAGAGTCCTGCAGGCTGCCTGCATTTCTTGACTCATGGCCTCTTCTCTCTGTTTGAAGCCAGTAGGGTGACATCTTCAAGTCTATCTCTTGATTCTGATCCTTCTCCCTGTTTAGAGACTCCTGTGATTGCATTGGGTTAAACTGGATAATCCAGGGTGATGTCCTTATCTCAACACCCTTGACTTGATCACATCTGCAGAGTCCCTTTTGTCACATAAGGTGACATATTCACAGGAACACAGAGCTCTTTGGGGGACCAGGATTCTGCCCACTTCAATCTACCTTGCAGGTTGTCACATGTCAGGCCATGTCCTTTTCCTTTCATCAGCGGCACACACGCGATTCCTCTGTGCTGTTGTTTACTTAGCCAGTCCCCTCTTGTTGAACATTTAGATTGTTTCCAGCCTTTTGCTCTTATGAGTGTGGTAGGAACAGTGCTTCATGTGGCACTTTTGCTGGTGTATCTGCAGGATGAATTTGAAGAAGTGGAATTGCTGAGTCCAAGGGTATGCACACTTATTGTCATGCACATCCACGTGAAGAGACCACCAAACAGGCTTTGTGTGAGCAAAAAGGCTGTTTATTTCACCTGGGTGCAGGCGGGCTGAGTCCGAAAAGAGAGTCAGCAAAGGGTAGGGGGATTATCATTAGTTCTTACAGGTTTTGGGATAGGCGGTGGAGTTAGGAGCAATGTTTTGTGGGCAGCGGGTGGATCTCACAAAGTACTTTCTCAAAGGTGGGGAGAATTACAAAGAACGTTCTTAAGGGTAGGGGAGATTACAAAGTACTTTCTTAAGGGTGGGGGAAATTACAAAGTACATTGATCAGTTAGGGTGGTACAGAAACAAATCACAATGGTGGAATGTCATCAGTTAAGGCTATTTTCACTTCTCTTGTGGATCTTCAGATGTTTCAGGCCATCTGGATGTATATGTGCAGGTGACAGAGGATATGATGGCTTAGCTTGGGCTCAGAGGCCTGACACTTATCGTTTTATTAGCTATTGCAAACTTGCTCTGAGGATGGTTAAATATATATATATATATATACATATATATGTATATATACACACACATATATATACATATATATGTATATATACACACACATATATACATATATATGTATATATACACACACATATATACACACATGTATATATATACACACATATATACATATATGTGTATATATATATATATATATATACACATATATATACATATATATGCATATTTTGAGATGGAGTCTCGCTCTGTCACCCAAGCTGGAGTGCAGTGGCATGATCTTGGCTCACTGCAACCTCCACCTGCTGGGTTCAAGTGATTCTCCTGCCTCAGCCTCCCACATAGCTGGGACTACAGGCATGCACCACCACACCCGGCTAATTTTTGTATTTTTAGTAGAGATGGGGTTTCACCACATTGGCAAGGCTAGTCTTGAGCTCCTGACCTCAGGTGATCCACCCGCCTTGGCCTCCCAAAGTGCTAGGATTACAGGCGTGAGCCACCGCGCCCTGCCTAAATACTTTTTTAATTATAGAAAATTTCGAATATATAAAAAGCAGAGAGACTCATTCAATGCATGCTGTGTACCTATCATTCAGCTCTAGTAAGGACAACAACCAACTCATGGGTATCGCGTTTCATCTACGTCTCCATGGGCTCTTTGCAGTACCCTGGCTATTGAGGAAGAAAACTCAGACATCCTTTATTCCAAGGGAGAGACTTAAAAATTTTAAACACAGCAGCATCTGTGAGTGAGATTCTTGTGGCAGGAGTGAAAGAAGAGGAGAATTCTTCCCAGGGTGTTGCATTTGGAACACTTGTGTTCCCTTGGGACAGTGACCCTGCACTTGGGAGAGCCTGAGCACCTGCTGTTTGCCACCATTCTTTGCTTTTTTGTGGAGGTAGTGACCCACCCCACCCTGCCACCAGGAGACAGTTCCTTTTTACCCAGAGGATAATGTCAGAAATTAGCACTGCACTGCAGGTTTGTGGAGATGATGTTCTGAAAGGTTGAATGGTTATGAACCGGCTGACTCAGCTGGCGGCTGTGGAACTCTGGTACGAATCGAGAGCCCCAAAGCAATAAAAAAGTACTTTTTGACTTGCCGTATCTGCACGTTATCAGCAAGCAAGAGCCCTCTCTGTGACACGCCAGAACTTTGATATCTTGCCTTATCAAATTTTCACACCACCTTTCCGAGAGTAATAAAAAAGGGTCTGAGTAGAGATGGGCTTTCTTGGAAGACAGGCTCTCTGAGGGAGGTGGTGGTTTTTTCACCACTCATATCTTGACAAAGGATTTATTCTCTGTTATTGAATCTGAGGGTGCAGCACTGATGACAGTATCACCTGGAAAGATAAGCTACCCTCCTCTTCAAGGTCACCAGACTTAGCTCCTCCTCTTTGAGTCTCACCTGCTTTATGAGTCATGGCATCTAACAACACATCCTAGGGAAGTGGGCAGCTGAGTGCACAGACCATCACCCAGGGGTGGCTCATGTTATGCTCCATTTCAACATGGAGAAAAAGGAGGCACAGAGATGTGAAGGGACAAAGCAAAAACGTAAAAATCACTCTAAAAATTCTAACACCCTTCAGCCCCCATCCTAGCTGCGGTTTGCACCCTAAGGGGTTATTGAGCCACCTCTGGCCGGCGTCCTGCTTCTATGCTTCCTCTTCATGCAGCAATCAGGGTATGTAACTCAGGTGCTCAGATGCCACCAGTGGCTCCTGTATCACTCTTTTTTTTTTTCTCTGAGATAAGGTCTCACTCTGTTGCCCAGGCTGGAGTGCAGTGGCACAATCATAGCTCAGTAAAGCCTCAAATTCCTAAGCTCAAGCAATCCTCCCATCTTGGTCTTCTGACTTGCTGGGACTACAGGCATGTGCCGCTATGCTCAACTTATTTATTTTATTTTACTTTTGTCTTGTAGAGACGGTCTTGCTGTATTGCCTAGGCTGATCTGGAATGCCTGGCTTCAGGGGGTCCTCCTACTTCTGCCCCTCAAAATGCTGGCATTACAGGCATGAGCCACTGCACCCAGTCTGGTCTTCTTCAGTGTCACCTTTAAAGGCCACCCAGCTGGGACTGCAAGCCATCTGTCACCCCCCGGTTCTCCTTCCTTGCTTTACTTTCCCCGCTTAGCACTTGTAACTAATAACCAACTAATTAACATATATAATGTGTTAATGTATAGTTATATATGTATATATACACATTACTATATATTAATTAGCTGTAACTATATAGTAACACATTACATAATGATATGTTAATATGTTTATATATATTTAAAAATAGATTTAAATATATAGATTAAAATATGTGTATATATATGTTTTTGAGACGGATCTTATTCTATCATTGAAGCACGGTGTTGTCGTCACAGCTCACTGCAACCTTGACCTCCCGGGCTGAGGTGATCCTCCCATCTCAGCCTCCCAAGTGGCTGGGATTATAGGTGCATGCCACCACATCTGGCTAATTTTTTGTAGAGATAGGGTTTCACTATGTTTCCCAGGCTGGTCTCAAACTCCTGGGAATCAATCCTCCCATCTTGGCCTCCCAAAGTGTTAGGTGGCCACCGTGCCTGGCTGACGTGTGTTAATATATTGACTTGTTTTCCTTGTTTGTCATCTGTCTCCAACTACACCACAGGCTCCATGAGACCTATGATTTTTGTCTTTTTGGCTTACTGCTGTATTGTTAGTGCATGAAGCCACACCCAACACGTGGTAGGTGCTTAATAAGCATTTGTTGAGTAAGCTAATGACTAGTTTTAAGGCTAGAATGATAATACCTGCCTTGAAAGATTCCCAGTTCAGGTTGAAATCTGTGATGAACTTTGCAGTTTCAGATGTGAGAGGGGAAGGTTCTTGAGTTTTTCTGCTGTCCAAGAAGGATCAGAGGTTGGCTCTGCTAATTTCAAGGGTTGATACAAGGATAGGGGCTGCAGGCATGCTCCTTGCAACCCAGGATGAAACAGGGGTGGGTGGAGGGGTGTAGAGGGCCTCCCTTAGGGTGCTGTTATTCCAGGGCAGCTGGGTTTGCCTGGCATCCTGCAGTGGGCCACAATGAAGCTGCTGTCGTCCTTCTGGGTCCACATTTCATCTCCCCTTAGTGCTTCACTTGAGCAGAACCTTTGGTTGTAGCGTCAGCCACAGAATTTAAAAACACATGTCAAAGCAGACACTCCAGACTTCACCTCCATTCTAGACTTTAACTCTTGGCCAGATGTGGGAGCCCTGGGCACTGGGTGCACCTGCAGCAGGACAGGTGGAGCCGCATAAGGTGTCTCCATGGGAGCCTCTTCTTTGAGGAGTTCTTAATCTAATTTTCAGCTGCGTTCCCAGTGGGGTGCGCTTTTAGCTTTTTGGTAATGTCAAAGTCAGACCGGATGTTGCCTTGAAGAAGGTTTAGATGTTTCTGTAAGTTTGTTTCCCTGGTAATTTTTTAGTTTCTTTTTGATTGTGCAATATTTCAAACATATAGAAAAGGATTGGCTGGGTGTGATGGCTCATGCCTGTAATCCCAGCACTTTGAGAGGTGAAGGCAGGAGGATTCCCTGAGGCCTGGAGTTCAGGATCAGCCTAGGCGACAAAGCAAGACCCCATCTCTTAAAAATTGTTTTTAAATGAGCAGAAAATAAGAAAAGACCCCACCCTCCCAATTAGCAACGTAATTGTGTAGCATTTGCTTCAGACCTTTTTAGGTTTCTTAAGAAACATCATCACAGATACAGCTAAACCACCGCTCTCCATCACATCTCCCTACTTCGTTACCTCCCTCTTGGGAGAACCACTGCCCACAGCTCCTTCCTGTACACCTTTGTCTGAGGGCATGAGTGCCATACAGGGCTAACCCTCTGATAGTGGCTTCTAGCAAGGGTCTGGAGTTAGGAACCATATCTGGAACACTGGACCCCAGAAGGAGTTCGTGCTTTGCCTCTTGGCATACGATAGGACATGTGCTGTTTGCTGTAGAGGCAGATGTTAATTTCGCCTCCCGTCATAGCCAAGAAGCCGTATGAAGCTGTATGGAGACACCTCTGGAGAAGCCCGTCCTGCTCAGAATGATCTCTGTTCTCTGTGGTCTGTCTCCCCTCCCTGCCCCTTGCACAGATGGACTGTGGCAGGTGTATTTGAACTCAACCTTCACAGTGCAGGCTTGTCCCAGGGCCTCTGTTCAAGTATTACCTTGTAGTAGGTGGCGTAATGCCCTTCTCCCCTGAAGATGTCCATATCCTAATCTGTGGAACCTGTGGCCATGTTGTGGTGCTTGGCAAAGGAGAATTCATAATGCTCGTGGATTAAGGTTGCTAATCAGCTGACTTTGAAACAGGGTTATTCTGGTGGGCCCAGTGTAATCACAGGACCCCTAAAAGAGGGAAGAGGGAGACAGAAGAGTCAGAATCAGAGAGATGCCATGTGAGAAAGACTCAACCCATGGCTGCTGGCTTGAAGGTAGAGGAAGGGACCATGAGCCAAGGAATGTGGGCAGCCTCTAAAAGATGGAAAAGGCAAGGAAAGGGCTTCTCCCCCAGAGCTTCTGGAAGAAGAAGAGTCCTGCCAACACCTTGATTTTAGCCCATCTTGGATTTCCAGCCTACAGAACTACAAGGAAATGAATGCACATTGTTTAAGCTACCCAGTTTGTGATAACTGTCACAGCAGACATAGGAAACTAACATATGCCTCCTCGGGAAGGCTGTCGTTGACTGTCCCATCCCATATTTCTGTATCTCTCTGTCTTAGTCAGTTTAGGCTGCTATGACAAAAATACCGTACACTGACTGGCTGACACAACAAATTATTGCTGATGGTTCTAGAGGCTGGAAATTCTAATATCAAGGCACCAGCTGATTTGGTATCTGGTGAGGGCTGGCTTCCTGGTTCACAGATGGTGCCTTCTCAGCATGCCCTCATGTAGTGAAAGGGGCAAGGCAGGTTTCTCAGGTTCCTTTGACAAATGCACTAATCCCATTCATGAGGGTCCCACCCTCATGACCTAATCACCTTGCAGAGGCTCCGCCTCCTGATACCATCCCCTTGGGGTTAGGATTTCAACACATAAAACTGGAGTAGGGGCCGGGAGCAGTGGCTGACGCCTGTAGTCCCAGCACTTTGGGAGGCCAAGGTGGACGGAGCACCTGGTCAGGAGATGAGACCATCCTGGCTAACATGGTAAAACCCTGTCTGTACTAAATATACAAAAAATTAGCCAAGCGAGGTGGCAGTCACCTGTAGTCCCAGCTACTCAGGAGGCCGAGGCAGGAGAGTGGTGTGAACCTGGGAGGCAGAGTTTGCAGTGAGCTGAGATCACGCCACTGCACTCCAGCCTGGGCGACAGAGGGAGACTACGTCTCAAAAAAAAAAAAAAAAAAAAAAAAATGGAGTGGGGATATGAACATTCAATTTGTAGTACCATTTATTCTGTTTCATTTTTTGGTAGCATTTCTTATGTTTTCTGGAGGAGTGTCCAGCAGGTAATAGGTGCTCCAGTTCCCCACCATAGGGTCCTCCTGTTGGCCACAGTGGATGAAGATCTATGTGGATACCTGGCCTGGCTTGGCTGATCAGCTTCCCTCCTCTGGAAATCTGGTGTTAGGAGTGAGAGATTCTCAGCCTGTCTTGGCAGTGCCTGCGGGAAAGGGAAAGGCTCAAAGCCTGGGGCTGCCACCTTGCACCACATGTGAGAGGAGACTGAGAAGGGTGGGTGCTCAGGGGCAAGAGGGAAGAGGCATGCAAAGGGAAGCAGTGAGGAGAGACGTGGTGAGAATCCCATAGGGGTCCCACCTCTGTGGGACCTGATTCCAGGGCTGCCAATAGCTTCAGTCTGCCTGAGACTGAGGGGCTTCCTAAAATGCAAGAATAAAACAGAGAAGGTCCTGGGCAAGCTGGGATGGTTGGTTACCCTACTGTCATTCTTAGATTTCATGAGACACTCTGATGTTTATCCAGTAAACATCCTTTTTACCTGGCATGAGCTACCTTCAGCCAGTTTCTATGACCTGCAGTGAAAATCACCCCAAGACCTGCTCATCTCTGCTAGCTTTCACCTGATCTCCAAGAGCTCCTCACTGGCTCTGCATCTGTGAACCGGGTCATAGGCGTCACCCTCTCATAGCCAATGGGCCTCTTGGCACTGGTCAGGGCAAAGGGCTGCGATGTCTCTGCATCAGTTATTCTTCGTCCAAGAGCTCTCAGCCAGAGCTGGGCAAAGGCCGTTCCTCTGTTCCCCCATCCTTTGAGCGGGGAACCACTGTACTCATAGGAATGCCTGACATGTCAGAGGAACTCAATGCATTTAGCTGCTCTTGTTATTGTTTTTCCTGACCCAGCCTGATCTTGTAGAAAGCCAGCTTCTGAGGGCCAATTCATCTGAATATAAATGAACAGAGGTTGATTATTCTTATCGTGTAAGTCAAACGCTAGCAAAAACCAACAGCTAGCAGCCTTTATTTTGTACTTAGAATGAGCCATACTCTGTGCTAGATGCCTACATGAGTTAGCTCATTTAGCCTTAACAACAAACCTGTGCACCACGGGGATGCACCACCATTCCCATTCTACAGATGAGAACATTGAGGCAGAGAGAGGATACAGAATTTACCCCAGGTCAAAGAGTGGGATAAATGGGTGACTTGTGCCTTATAAATTTTCATGACAAGCTCTATACAAGCACCACAGAACACTTGAAAAAGAAAAACAATGCACCTGTCACACCCCTCCAGACCATCACAATAGAAATTGCCATTTGTTGAGGACATGTGGACCCAACCCAAGGATAGGTGGGCCTCCTGCCTTCCCTTTAATTCTCAAGGAGTCCATAGGCAGATTGAGTCCATTTGTTGCTGCTATAACAGAAGACCTGAGACTGGGTGATAAATAACAAACAGAAATTTTTCTGGAAACTGGGAAGCCCAAGATTAAGGTATTAGTGTCTGGCAAGGGCCTTCGTGCTGCATCATCACATGATGGAAGACATGAGGACAAGAGCACCTGAGAGTGAACCCACTTCTGGAAGCCCTTTTTTATAATGGTGTTAATTCATTCATGAGGGTAGGGCCCTCACAACCTCAACACCTCCCATTCGGCCCCACCTCCTAACATGGGGATTGTTTCTGACACATGAATTCTAGAGGACACATTTTGACCATAGTGCTGTGATGCTTGCTGTGCAGATGGAGAAATAGAGGCCCCCAGACAGGTGAGCTCTCCTGCCTGGGTGACTCAGCCAATGGGTGATGGAGCCTGATGTCTCATCTGGACACTAGTCCCTGGCTCCCCTGCCTGTATCATTCTCAGCATGAGCCCTGCAGGCTGAGACCAGGCTGTGACAGCCTGAGTATGAGTCAGTCCACTTCCAACTGTAGCATCCCCTCCTGTCCCCATGCCATGACAGGCTGGGCCACCCTGTCCATTGTTGCTAATGATCTCAAACTGGATTTCAGTGACTCACATGTGCAAATGCACACATGTGGTTTTAAGGTTTTGGAGGAATTTAGTGATAAATACTGTCTTTGAACCATCTTTGGAAAAACGGATGAGGCAAATGGCATTTTCCTCAAGGTTTTACGCACACGTACATACACACTGTATAGCAGGAGCCTCCCACTTGGGTGTGTGCGTATCAACTTGGTGCTCAGAGGGACAGGCCCAGTGCATCCTGGTGATTCCTTTACTTATATGTTAAAACGGTGTCACCTTGTATCCTAAAAAATTATTTAAAGGTAATATGACACCAGTGTGGTGGCTCATGCCTGTAATCCCAGCACTTTGGGGGGCTGAGGTGGGTAGATCACCTGAGGTCAGAAGTTTGAGACCAGCCTGGCCAACATGGTGAAACCCCATCTCTACTAAAAATACAAAAAATTAGCTGGGCATGGTGGCACGTGCCTGTAGTCCCAGCTACTCGGGAGGCTGAGGCATGAGAATTGCTTGAACCCAGGAGGCTGAGGTTGCAGTGAGCCGAGATCATACCTCTGCACTCCAGCTTGGGTGAGAGAGCAAGACTCCACCTCAGAGTAAAATAAAATAAAATATGAAACCATTACAGATATTTGAAAGATATTGAGACTTTCCATCTCACTGTAAATAATTTTGTTGTTGTTTATCTGATGTAATCACTATCCAAGGCCACTCATAATTCTCAGTTCTTTTTGCTTAACATTATCCTTTTTTTTTTTCATATTCTCCCTGGTTTTCATACTTACGACTTTTCATAACTGCATTAGGTTTAATTTAATGAATGTACCATCATTTATTCAACCATTCCCCTATCGTTGGACATATAAATTGCTTCCATGTTTTGCTATTTTAAATAATGCAGTAATAAATATCTTTACTTACCAGGTCCAGCAAGTAACATGAAGGTAATTTTTTTTAACTGCCTACTTTTATAGATGCCAACTTTAAAACTTGGTCTGTGAAATGTAATTTAGAACTAAGCTGTGACGTATGATATAAATTGAGGAAACACTTGTCATCTACAAAAACTGACATCTATAATTTTTTGTAGAAAATCTACTCTACAGGTTTTCTTTGCTATTATCCTGTAGAAATTTTAATGATAAAAATTCTGGAAAAAAAACTAAAATTGAGGGCATCACAACAATTTTCAAGGATCAATGTGAGAACAATTAATTAGTAATGAAAAATTTCTCAATACTTTTTAACCAAAATTATTATTATTATTATTTATTTATTTTTTTTTTAAGAGACGGAGTCTTGTTCTGTCGCCCAGGCTGGAGTGCCGTGGTGTGATCTTGGCTCACTGCAAGCTCCGCCTCCTGGATTCACGCCATTCTCCTGCCTCAGCCTCTCGAGTAGCTGGGACTACAGGCGCCTGCCACCATGCCCAGATATTTTTTGTAGTTTTAGTAGAGATAGGGTTTCACCATGTTAGCCAGGATGGTCTCGATCTCCTGACCACGTGATCCACCGCCTCGGCCTCCCAAAGTGCTGGGATTACATGGGTGAGCCACTGAAACAGAGTCTCGCTCGGTCACCGAGGCTGGAGTGCAGTGGTGTGATCTCCGCTCACTGCAACCTCTGCTTCCTGGGTTCAAGCGATTCTTGTGCCTCAGCCTCCCGAGTAGCTGGAATGACAGGCACCCACCACCATGCCCGGATAATTTTGGTATTTTTAGTAGAGATGGGGTTTCACCATGTTGGCCAGGCTGGTCTCAAACTTCTCACCTCAAGTGATCTGCCTGTCTTGGTCTCCCAGAGTGCTGGGATTACAGGCGTGAACCACTGCACATGGCCCAGGATGGCTTTCTGTAAGAGCTGCATTATTTTACATCATCATAAGCCATGTATGAGTATATCGGCTTCACCTCACCCTGGGGAGAAATTTTGTATTAGCATTTAAACATATTTTAAAATTTAATATATGAAAAGGTTATCTCTTGTTTCATTGAAATTTCTTCTATTATTCCTCTACATAATTTTGGATGTTCTGTTGGTTTAGGGCAATTCTCATGTGTTTCGGAAATGTGTATTCTGTCTTTTCAAGTAAATAATAAATTTATATAGAGATTTGTTTAAAGTTCCTGCATGGTGCCTAATATTGTATTGGGCATATGGTGAACACTGAGTAGATTTTGTTGCCATAGTGGGAAGAGGTCGTGTGTTCCAAATCTGTTTCATTTTGCTTCCGGGCACTCAGCTAGATTATACATCCCAGTCCCCTTGTGTTCAGTCTGGGGCCATGGGATTACATTTTGGCTAGAGGAATATGAGTGAGAGGCAATAAATGCCTACCTTTAGACTTGACCATAAAAAACATCTCTCCTCCAGGATCCCCTGCACTTTATTCTTCCATACCAGCCTCAGAAGCCACGTGTTGAAGACAGTGAAGTCCTGTCCTGGAAGAAATATTGATCCCTAAATGACTGCATGGAGCAGAGCAGAGGTACCCTGCCCCTCCCCCATGCATACCACCCATGACATCAGCAATCAACAGATCTCGATTAAGTTAGGCCTCTGAAATTTTGGGGTCATTTTTTTACAGCATCTTGTTTTTGTTATTCACTCTATTTATTAGTCTGTTTCCACATTGCTAATGAAGACATACCGGAAACTGGGTAGTTTATAAAGAAAAAGAGGTTTAGTGGCATTTTCAGGATGCCGCTGGGTTCCACATGCCTAGGGAGGCCTCACAGTCATGGCAGAAGATGAAGAAAGAGCAAAGGGACTTCTTACATGGTGGTGGGTAAGAGAGAAATTGTGCAAAGGAACTCCTCT